>NC_037599.1:14902059-16102059 GCF_003073045.1 Pomacea canaliculata
ACACCAAGATTTCTCACCATCTGGGAGAGTGGGATACTAACATTAAAGAATGTGAGATACACTAGAAAATGTGATAGTGAGATACACTTGAGAATGTGAGAGTGGGATGCTCACACTAGAAAAAGTGAGAGTAGTGGAAGGTGATGCAAATACAAAAGACAATTCGTTTCCCCAGTTAAAGTGTACAATGAATCTCTTCAAAAGTTCCATCAACAGTTAAATAAACAACAAATAAATCACATTATCACCAACTGTTTCAGTCAGTTTTTAAAAATTCAGTTTATGACTTAAATGTACATGAATGCAATCTGTACAATCAAGTCATCTTACTCTCTTTGTTCCATCTCATTAATCACAAGCTGCAAACATGTATATGTAATACAATACACTATGAAGTATCAAAGTAGTTACAAAGCATTCTCACACATTTAAGCATGCACACAGGCACATCCACACGCGTAGGTACACAAAGCATATACCATGTTTGCCTCCATGTAACAACCAAACAGTAAAAACATCAGTTTTCTTTCTGAAAACTACAGATGATCAGAAAGATCTATGACAATTATCAACATTCTTTAAATGTGTTTTCACAGATTACTGCTATTGTTGTCAAAGTAGTTTAAGCAGGTATTCTCTCCATACACCCCACACACCCTCCAAAAAATCTCCAAGACTTCAATGATGCAAAATATGTTTTCACCTACACAATTCATTAATATTGAGAAATAGATGCAAGTCCGACAGTAGGGATGAAGTGAAATTTTATCAGCCTGAAAGAGCATGAAAATCAAGCTTAAATGCAAAAAAAGTCCTGGCACATACACCTCTGACATCCTCACATGAAGTAGTGATGCTGCCTTTACACATGTCTACTTGTACGAAGGGTAGTAAGGGAAGCAGAAAATACTGTCCTATGTCTTTCATAGGGGGTGGCTGTCTTGAGATGTGTTGCCACACTAATAACACTATTCTTATCACAAATGTCATGCCATTTCTTTTCAATTCATTAGTACAGGAGATTCTGACATGTCATTTGGTATCATGTACAGAACATTTGAAAACAATTATCAAGATTGCTTGCATGGAGCAAATCCAAACCTACCAGACGTCCTTCTTTTTGACTTTTTGTGAAATTTCCCTGGGTTACTGGTTGTCTCTGGCATTTGGTTCACAACAACTGCAGATTCTGAATTCCGACTCTCATTAAAAATCACACCATCTTTCACCACTGGGAAACTCTCACCTGCAAAACAAAAACAAGATAAACTTCATGAGTATCCTCAAATAATGTAAATGTCTGACACATGACAGATGCAAACTGTAAAGAGTTTGTTCTTTCAAATGGAAGGTTGATGGAAATTTTAGATTCTTGTGTTCCATCTCAATGAGGGTCTTTCAGTTGAGGAGTCCTGTGGAATCAACCAAATCAGCATTTAGCAGTTTTCTTAGTGCTGTTTGCAAACCGGAGAAGGGTTTTGACAAAATTGCTTTCACGGTTGCCTGCTCTTGCTGAAGTACTAATTGTAGATTGTGGCAGAAGAAAAAATACAAAAGGATAAAAGCAATGTGTGGCTTAGCTTGGTAAAAGCATGGAATAAAGTACACTCTGCCTGTGTCTGGTTCTTCCATGTTAGACAGCACTGGTGGAGAAAACACTTGTTGGCTTCTATTTACATCAACACCTTTCTTCCTGAGTGAGGACAACTGTACAGGAGGGGTGCAATTGTTTGAAAGCCATCTTCACTCATATGAACCA
Organism: Pomacea canaliculata; assembly: GCF_003073045.1. Classification (NCBI taxonomy): domain Eukaryota; kingdom Metazoa; phylum Mollusca; class Gastropoda; order Architaenioglossa; family Ampullariidae; genus Pomacea; species Pomacea canaliculata. The sequence goes on from NC_037599.1 coordinate 14,903,819, forward strand.
TGAATGCACAGCAACTAACGCATGAACAACATTTTATTAATTAGTGCAGCCACAAGCCCAATTCTCTTCCTTCATCATGCACCTTCTTCAACCACGTATGTTAACTGAATCAAACAGTTCAACTCTCACCTCCCATTGTGTACTCTGTTAAATAATACTTCAAAGAAGGGACTTTTTAGGGAAAATATTTTCTGAGGAAAGAAAAGTTAGGCTAATGTTGAACTTTTTGAAATCTTACTTCTGACATCCTTCTTGACTTCTTCAGCAATTACTTGACTTATTCAATTCTGTTACAATGTTAGCCCAAATGCAAATATTTTTTACAAATGATGATCTTGTTTCCTACAAGATACCAACAGAGTCTATAGTCATCACTTTGCTGCCTATTATATCACCAATGCAACTACCTCTAGCCACCATTTCCTAATGTCCTTCTCTCCCACTCCTTGAAATGCCTCACTGCCATTACACATTGCCAACAAAAATTATGGTTACCGTTAAAAACTGCATGAAACAGTAAACAAATCTTGACAGAGGGGAGATGTCCTATCTGAAACTTCTTGCTCTTTACCTTGTCACAACAGTTATTGAGATGTAGCTGGTAGCATCCACAAGCCCAAACATGCAAAGTGGAAGGGCTCCAGCAAGTTTTTTTGCCTTCAATTCCAGTTTTGCCTGTTGGGCCCTATCCTGAGGCTTAAAATAATCAGGTCTAGACTGGTGATGGTACAGTGGTTAAGGTGGCCTTGATGACATTTTTGAGTGTCTTTGTTCTATTTCTGCTTGTCTCCAGCACCAAATTCTGCCATTTCGTCAGCCTACTCAGCATCAAGTGTGGAAGTGCCCCAGGGACCATCTTAATGAAAAATGAGTCTCAAGTAAAACAAGGCTGCCAATAAAACAAACACATTTTCACTGCTTTTTCTGATATATGATATACAACAAAATAAGTTATTAATCACTAGCATCATAGAAGTCTGTATCAGCAACATCAAGGACTGGATGGTAACAAACAAATTTAAACTCAGTGATAATAAAATGGAAGCCCTCCTATGTTCAAAAAGAAGAAATCAATCTTCACTCGTTTATTCCTCCAAATCGCATCAAGGTGGGCAAAACCAACATCCCCTTTTCATCATCCATCAAGAATCTGGGATTCATTATCACTGCAGACATGACTCTTAACAAACAAGTTACAGCTGTCAGTCTGCCTGTTGAGCAATGTAAGATCAGTACCATCTGTCACTGTATGTGTCAGAAGGTGTAGGTGCGCATATGTGTTAAATGTCTTGTATGGTTATGTATGTCTGCCCATTATGCTATATATATATTGATATTATGTTAATATATTGGTTGGGTTTGTGAGGAAAAGAAAAATTTCTGTTGTGGACTTCCTCGGACAGACAATAAAGTTTGATTTGATTCCCTCTACACATACTACCACCACTCTTGTCTGTGCATTTGTACTTTCTCCGTTTGATTACTGCAACTCCTTGCTTGCCAGCTACACTGCATACCTTCTTCACAAATTCCAGAAAGTACAGAACTCTGCCGCAAGTCTGGTGCTTAGAGCTAGGAAACAGGACCTATCACTCCTCTCCATCGTTTTTTGCACTGCTACCCATCCATTCTCGCATTCAGTACAAATTGTCTTTGCTGGCTCCTGCCCTGATTATTTCTCTAATTTCTCTTCCCTTACCTCCCAGCTAGACAACTCCACTCCTCGTCTGATGACCATCTCCTAACTATTCCTGTCACCAGAACAACAACACATGGTCACAGGACTTTTAGGTTACTGTGAAATAATGGAACTCTTTCCCTTTCCATATACGCCATCTACCCACTATTGAATGATGTAACACTTAACATACCAAGTCTACGTCATCAATGTTGTTTACCAAACTAGGATCCTCGGAGGACCCCATCAAAAAAAAAATTCTCAACTGTTTGTTGTGACAGATTACTCAAATTAGGTTTGGGGTGTTTCTGAAACAATATTTCAGCAATGCAAGTATTTTTAGAATCAAATATTTTGCTTCTTTTAACAGTTGTTAGCCAATAAAATTCATATTCTCTACTTCATAAGTGTCTACATTTTTACATGTAAAATTTTAACAATACAGTGTGTACATTTTTACTTCTGATTACATACTGTATAATATTCCTGTACAACCAGTTATATGATTTCACTAAAATAAATGGTACAGATTCATGTGTTGGCATTGCTACAGTCCTTAGCACATCACAGTTGTGCTTATCTTCCTATGTGTCTCCCAGACAAAATGTTTGCATTTTATTTTTGTTTGTTTAAAAGAACATTTTATAAGTTTAATTATATAATAGTTATCGTAAGTTGACAAGGGACATACAAAAATCAAGAGTAAATAAGTTGTTATATTAGAGTAGGATCACTAAAAGTCACTCTCTAGGTTCTCCAAGGACCCCTCTTGGTATGCTAAGGGTTAATTGTACACTGAAAAATGCTCCTCTTCCTTAAACATTACTTCTAACAACAGTACACACAATGCTAGTCCTTTTTCATACCCTTTACCCCTTTTCCTTTTATTGCTACTTCCCTTCTTGTCTTCCTTTTGCAAAATCTTGATGCTGTCAGTTCTTGCTACTTGGATCCTCTTCTGGTGTTTAGATTTGTCTTTTATTCGTCAACAGTGCTGTTGTTTATCCTGCGTTATCATGTGTTGTTTGCTTGTTATTCTGTCCCTGTTATGTTGCCCATGTCTCATTCTTAAGTGCCAAGAGAAGGCTCCTAAGGAGTGTGAGTATGCCCTTTATATATTTTGCATTTATTTTTATTATTAAAAATCAAACAGATTTGTTCTCTTTTATTGACAAATCACCTTTCTTTATCATTAGTCTGATCATAGAATCCTACATTTGCAAACCAATTTATCTTTGTGTCAGTCTCACTGGTGCTGTTAGCTAATGTTACACACTTCCATCAATCATATCAATGCACAGGTTAAATCTTGTCACTTTAAATGTTCTTTGCTATCCTATTTGTGAAGATTATATAGTCTTTTTTTCTTCTTTTTCCACAACACTACAGCATCACTTAAGTTGTGATCAGCAAGTGATCCATTTTCACATCTTATTCTCATTAGAACATTTAAATGTTTCTCCTGAAGGCGAATTCTATAAGAAGACATAAGGTTTTGGAGGCTGAAGCCCCTCACAGTCTGAAGTATAGACTGCATAAGAAGGCATAGCTTTCTTAGTATTCTGATTCCTAGCAAAACTTCACAGAAGAAAATGTCACCATCAAGTAACACTCTACATTAGCATTAAAGTGTCTACAATTCTAGGTGATGATACACATATCCTGTTGGAAAAGTTCTGCAAACTTTGGTCTCGTTGCTGATTCTGTGTACCTGAATGAACATTACTGTATGCAAATAAGTGATGATCATTTGAAAATCAGAATCATAATTGTTTGAGGGTCTGTCTGGAGGAGTGGGTATGAATGTGTGGTGGTATTTTTGACTGTTGTTGCCATACTGTGCAATTCTAACTCTTATGAGTTGGGATAAATAAAATCATTTCTTATCTAAATCAGCCCATACTTTGCTTATTTAGATATAATTTGTATGAAAATGATGTTCAGTTGCACTTACGGCACATTTCCCCATCACACGCACACACCCCCCACCAAAATATGCTCTCACATTCCCCAACACACTCATACACAATATATTCCCCAGCATAGTCTCATGTACATTACTCCAACATGCACTCTCACATACTCTCTCAGACAAACTATTCCCCAATGCATACAAGCTCTCTCTCACACACATACATTCTCCAGCATACACAATCTTATGCACATTACCCAACATACCTACACATTCCCTGACACAAACATTATCCCAACATACACAGGCTCTCTCTCACTCACTCACACATTCCCCCAACACACACACTCTCTCTCTTCTTGTTGCAATAAATTACAGTGGGTCATGGTGATGCTCAGAAACTTCTGAGAAAGGCTGTGCATTACCTATTAGTAATAATGATTATGTTTGCATTCACCACTGAAATTGTGAATGTTACTCATAAATCATATCTATAAATACATAAAACAATTATGGAAAATTCAGATAACAGATTGTGGCACTTACCACAAGCAGCATAAGTGTATGTACCGATATCCTCAAATTCAGCATTATCTTGGTCTAATGAAGGGGATGCTGGGTTATGCAAGGCCTCCAGATATGGGATGACTGTCATACTTCGTAAAATATCTCCTCCTTCTGGGTGAGGAGGAAAGTTAACACGCTCTGGCGTCCGTGGGTGCTTCTTCCGAAACCAGCTGGAAAAATGAATGCCCTGTATTGGTCTAAATGAAAACATAATTCATTTTTCTGACACAGTGAATGACTATGGCTGCAGTTTAGAGAGTATATTAACATACAGGATAACTAAAATTTACACTGATAATAATTTATGAAAATGTGTACCCAACATTAAGATAAGGCTTATAAATGCAATATCGATGCAAATGAAGTACTGCCAATTACCATGGCAAATTTTCACTTGCTTGCAATAGGAAAATTCATAAAAGTTTGACATTTTAAATTTATGATGATGATCTTTGCAATAATTTCAATTTTTTTTTCTGTAAGCAGTAACATGGTTCAGATACTACACACATAATGACAAGCCAAAATCTCCATCTCAGGCGTTGATAGTACAACCCTACCTGTTATCTAATGCTCTTAATGGTTTCTTTGGTGGTTTGAGATACATGACTTCTCCGTAAAAATGAAAAATGTGTTCAGTTCTCTTGATCCTGTTTCAGTGAGTAAAGTTTCAAAAGGCTTCAGGTCCAGATGGAATATGTGGCAGAACATTATATTTCAGCACACACCAACTTGGAGGCATTTTCCAACACCTATTTCAGTGCTCTATGGATTCACTCTGCATTTCTGCTGCTTGGAAATTGTCTACCATTATCCCACTTCTAAAAAAAGCTTCTCATTGTTCTTTCAAATGGAAGGTTGATGGAAATTTTAGATTCTTGTGTTCCATCTCAATGAGGGTCTTTCAGTTGAGGAGTCCTGTGGAATCAACCAAATCAGCATTTAGCAGTTTTCTTAGTGCTGTTTGCAAACCGGAGAAGGGTTTTGACAAAATTGCTTTCACGGTTGCCTGCTCTTGCTGAAGTACTAATTGTAGATTGTGGCAGAAGAAAAAATACAAAAGGATAAAAGCAATGTGTGGCTTAGCTTGGTAAAAGCATGGAATAAAGTACACTCTGAATGTGTCTGGTTCTTCCATGTTAGACAGCGCTGGTAGAGAAAACACTTGTTGGCTTCTATTTACATCAACACCTTTCTTCCTGAGTGAGGACAACTGTACAGGAGGGGTGCAATTGTGCATTGTCTCAATGACTTTAGACCAGTGGCTTTAACATTCTTGGTCATGAAAGTATTGGAGGTAATCATCTAAGCACTGAACTCCGCCTGGAAACCACTCGGGTAACATGCCTGACCCAAGCCTGGATGAAGGAGGAGTGTTGGGCGTGGGGCTAGCAAACCCCACCCTGTAAAAAAATTAAACGCTACAGAAACCGTTAACATATTAACTGCACAATGAGAGCCTGGATGGAAAGATCCCTCTTCGGAAGGGCTTATGATGCATGCTGGCAAAAGCCCTTGGGAAGCCAGCTCGCTGACCCATCTTCTCACAGCCAAGGCAAAAACCAGGATAGGGACCTGGAACATCAGAACCCTATACGAGGTAGGTAAATCAGCTCAGGTAGCACAGGAAATGAAGAACTATAACACCAAACTCCTCGGCCTATGAGAGACAAGGTGAAATGGCAATGGTCAGACCAGACTTTCGTCAGGGGAGACTATTATCTACTCTGGACATGAAGACCCTGACCATGACCACACAAAAGGAGTAGCTCTACTGATGACAACAGAGGCTGCAAGAGCACTAACAGCATGGGAACCAGTTTCCACACGACTCATATCAGTAAGGCTGAACTCCAAAGGAAGAAAGATCACCATCATCCAGTGCTATGCACCTACCAAGCAGCTAAAGAAAAGGAAAAAGAAGACTTTTACAACTCCCTACAAGCACTGGTTGATTGTACTCCAAAACGAGACCTTAAGATCACAATGGGCGACATGAATGCCAAAGTTGGAAATAACAACACAGACAAAGGACGCATAATGTGAAAGCATGGTGTGGGCAACTGCAATGAAAATGGCGAGCTGCTCACAGAATTCTGCTTGTTAATAACCTTGTAGTCGGAGGCACAGTTTTTCCGCACAAAACCATTCACAAAACCATGTGGACTTCACCAGATGGAAATACAGAAAATCAGATCGATCACATCACCATTAATCGCCAGTTTAGAAGGAGTCTGCTGGATGTCAGAGTAAAGCGAGGTGCAGATGCAGCCACAGACCCCCACCTGCTTGTGGCAACTATGAAGATAAAACTGAGGTCTTTCCATGACTCATCAGACAGACCGCATCGACATTAAGTGGACCTTCACCAGGCAACTTGAGGATCCCGACTTTGCAGATGACATCAGTCTGTTGTCCCACAAGCAACACGCACAGATAAAACTGACTCGGCTCGCAGAAGAAGCAGCATTGACTGGCCTGACCATCAACATCAAGAAGACGGAGGTAATGCGGGTCAACAACAAGCAAGAAGCCCCACTACAACTACATGGGGAATGTATTACAGAGTCTGACCGTTTCACTTACCTTGGCAGTATAGTCAGCAAAGATGGAGGTACAGATGAAGATGTAAGAAGCCGAATAAACAAAGCCAGGCTTGCATTCCACACCCTACCAGCTATCTGGAACACCAAGGCTTTATCTTTAGACACTAAGATCTGCATCTTTAACACAAATGTAAAGTCCATCCTTCTGTATTGATCTGAGACATGGAGAGCGACAAATGCCATCACTATTGTCAACAGATGTCTGTTTTGGGGAGGCGCAGGGTTGGGAGACCCAGACAGACGTGGAGGAGAAAAGTCCACAGAGAGGCAGAGACAGCTGGCATGATATGGTCCCAACTGGAAAGGGACTCCTAGAACCGGGTCCGCTGGTGGGGTGTGGTTGCGGCCCTATGCTCCACTGGGGGTGAATAGGAACAAGAAGAAGAAGATCCCAGCACTGATTCTAAATGCCACTAACAATTGTCTTGACCCCTTGCAATTTGTATACCAGTCTAAACAAAGTGTTGATAATGCTAACCAAATGAAGTATTGATAATGCTAAACAAACGAAGTTTTGATGATGCTAAAGTGTTTATCCTTCATACTTTGTTCAAACACCTGGAGAATCCACATGCCCATGCACCACTGTTGTTTGCTTTCATCAAATAGTATGTTTGTGACTGACATTTTTCCCACAGATATTATAGAAATGAAACATGAAAAAATTCTTCAAGTCCCGCTAATGTCATCCACAACAAGGAGGTGGAGATTGTCACTACATTTAAATACCTGTGCATCATCTTTGATAGGAGACCACTGGGCTCACAACACTCAAGCTGTCATACACAAGGCTCATCAGCGCCTCTTCCTTTTCCAGAAGATGAAGTCTTTCTCTGTCTTCCAGCGATTTCTTCTGCTATTTTCTAGATCATGCACATAGCATGCTGTCCTTTTCGTTTATCTGTTTTTACAACAGTTTATTGGTGAAGGATAGGAGCAGCTTACATCATGTTGTATCCACTTGTTCCAAAGTCTTTGGGACAGCTCAGAGTGCTCTTCAGTCTCTGTTTAACAGGCAGACACTTCTTAAAGTGTCCGAAATCCTTTATGATGACAGGCCTGTCCTGTTAGGATAATTTTTCCACCTTACATCAAGCTGCTGAGTCTGTGTACCTGCATGTAGGACCAACAGATTGAGGCTGTCCTTCATTTTTTTTGGATGTGAGACTTCTGCATGTTACTGTGTGCAAAAGAATGCAGCTGTCTGAAGCATGAACATATAAGTCTGTTTTGGTGGATATGAATATGTTGTGGTATTGTTTTGTGCTTTCATATCCAGCTGCCCTGTACTGCCTTCTGGGATAAATAAAATCTTCTTATCTATACAATACATTAAAAATGCTGCTTATCAATAGATCTGTAAGTTCAAAGTTCTGTAAATGAAAAAAAACCTTTTAAATAAGTTTCAACAATTTTTAAATACACTTGTCATGGAAAGTCATGGTTATTACACTGAACTGATTAGAACAACAGTAACACTCATCTTTATATTTAGTAATGCATTAAGAAGTATAGGCACACTAAACCTTTTCATTAACAACTGTCTCCCTTGGATATGCAAAGGTCTTTCAATTTTAAAGAGTTCCACTAAGACAGAGATAATAATGGCAACTTTAACACAAACAAGGTGAACAAAATCTTAACTTACTCATGCTGTTTTATTTCTTGCAGTGAAAAGCGCACTGAAGCATCTTTGGCTAGCATACCTGAATAAAATATTCATCAATACTCAAGTTTACATGTAATCAATACAAATGATAAAATGGGCATAAGAAAATAAATTTTTTTTGAGCAAAATGTTTCTTCAAACCATACTTAATAACATAACTATAGCAGGATCACTGCTCCTACCTCATACTTGGTTGAGAAAAACATCAAGTGATTGCCAATCACAATGAAGGGACTGTGGGGAGGGAGTATTACTATCAGCAGAATACTCTTACCTCAGCACTCCTATACTAGTCACCTACCTAAACAAAAGCAATTAAAAATGTTTTCTCTTCTGACTGATTTTTAGATATGATAATATGAAAACCAACAAGGTCATACTACCAGAATATTACCCTCAAATCAGTTAAGAAAATGAGATTTTCAGTTGCCCCTAGTCCGTATGATGTTGTGCGTTAAGCAATCTGGCAAAAAGAAAAAGATAAACCCTAAATGAGGTGTGCCAGCAGACTGAGGAGCAACCAACAGTGAGCAGTTTTTTTTTAAAAAAGATAATACAGCAATAATTAGTGTATATTACTTACAGAAGCAAGCAAGCGTGCTGAATGAGAATATTTTGCTTATTTATTGAGACTCCACTTCCTCAAATAATGAGAGGTACAAGAAATGAAAAAAATCTTATGGACAAGTAACAGTCTAAGAAGAAATAGCAAGTGTATAGTTATGAACTGTACAGTTCAGTCAAATATTTTATAGTTGAAACACCACATTTAACTCAGTGGCTGAGCAAGGAACTTTGACTAGTAAAAAATCTTGCCATGAAACTGTTACCCTTATGGTTTCCAAGTCTTTTAAAGACAATACCAAATGATCAGATCAATATTCAGCTGCAAAGTATGTGTTTAGCACCATGTCCTCAATACATAGTGCAAAGTCTGGCTCCTGTGCAGGAAAGCAAAGCTACATCACTTAAGCATTTTGCCACTTACTATGTTGTCGTTTACCAAGCAGGCCAAAAGATTAACCTTTTTGTCCTTCAAAATATTACTACTAATAGTTTTCATGACTAGAGATATAAAGTCTGTTTATAGCCTCCAAGCCATTAACTAAATGTATAAAATATTTCTGAAATGTACTGAAATGAAATGGAAGTCTTCAATGAACAGATGATGCAGACTAATCACCAATCTGCTGGGTGATTTACCTTTAGTCAAATGCTGTGAGAGATGTTTTTAACTGGTGACTGGCACAAATCTTAACAAAGGTTCTTAGGAGAAAAAGACATACTAAGTAATGAATTTTCACAATTATTTATACATAATCTATTCCACACATAGCTGTTACATGACTGTAAAAAAAAATCCAGCATTCATTTTTAGTGTTTTTTTTAGCTCTTACTGCTCTTTTGTGATTTGACTGTCAATGTTGAAGATACACTTCATTCGAGTCACACTCATTCAAATCAGTTACTGACATGCATGGCTTCAGTTCAGCAAAACAGATGTGATGTCTAGATGATGATGATGATGATTATAATAACACCTGTAAAGGTCATTTCCCTGTGTGGATGCAAGCTCAATGTGCTGCACACTAAAGACTACAAACCAAAAGTTAATGCAAAAAGCACAAACATCTGCAAACAGACAATACCATGACAAAAACATAAACTAGATGCAATAATGAAATGAGGAGTGAATGGAACAGTACTCTTAATTATGCAAGATAATTCTTAGAGCCAAGATTTTGAAGTCAGATTTGAAGGCTTTAAACACAGACACAGCTCAAAGTGAAATGGGAAGAGAATTCTAAACACTGGGGCCTGAGAAGGAAAAGGGAAAAAGAAGTATCTGATGAATTTCTCGAGTCTAATGCGTGGTTACACAACCAGGCCAAAGAAACCGACTTCATTGGTAAGGCACTGGTAGCTCATATGGTGGGGCAAGACTATGAAGACAATTGTAATACAGTGTGGCAATGTTGTAATCAAAGCAAGCTCAGACTGGCAGCCAGTGAAGGAGGGTGTAAAATGGACTGTTTCTGCCTGCAGAAGACACTACAAATGGCATTATTCTGAGCCCTCTGAATTTTGTCCTGGAGGAAGCTAGGGAGATCAATAAACAGTCTGCAGTAATCCAGCCAAGACAACACAGCTTTTTTGACTGCGGGGAAGGGGGGAAAATAGGTGTTTTACTGTATTGGTGACAGGCACTAACCATTGCACCACAAGACCACCTCTTTTGGTGGCAGAAACTGACAGGAAGGGTCTGATGTCACCAACCTGTGAAGCTTAAGGAAGATGGACCTATAGACTAGTTTAGTGATCATTCATTTTCAATTTATTGATGGACACCCAGGCTTTCACATAGTCTACCTGCTTTAGCTGGGAAGTGAGGGTAGATACTAGCCACTGTGTATCATCAACATACATATAATAGTGCAGATCCAAGAGAATGAAAGGTGGAACAAAGCAGTACACTGTCATTAAAAGAGGTCCAAGAACAGAGCCTTGAGGCACTGTGTACTTCAAAAGAGCAAGTGAAGATCAGGTGCCTACAGCTACTACGGCTTAAGTGTGATCAGTCAGGTAGGACTGGAACCAGTTCAAAAACATACCAACAAGACTGAAAGTAACATTGGAGAAAGATGTCATGGTTGAATGTATGTTAGCAGATCCAGCATTGACAGTAAGGAGATGTGATCCACCTTATATGCAAAAATAGGTCATTCACCATTCACAGCAATGCCAGCTCAGTTGAATGATCCTCATAAAAGGCTGACTAAAATGGCTCAAGTAGATTGTGGCTGGAGATCTGGTACAGGAGCTGGACCATCACAACCTTTTCAAGTGCTGCTGGTTTAGTGTGTCTATGCTTTGGATGTCAACACTCTCTGTCTCAAAACACACAGACACACATTCTCTCTTTCTCACACACACATTCTTGCAATGTCAGTGACATCAACATATTTGTAAAAAAATGTTGCTCTAAGTTGATTTTCATTTGGAACCAAGGGTAAAATCTTTTAAAGTGTACCAAAACTAAACATGCTTCAGAGCTAAATTCACAAACCAAGCATTGCCATTGAATTTCCTGCATACTTTAACACAAAGAGTACTGCAAAATATGCTTAGGATTGAAGAAATGATATTGACTCTTACAGTGTAAGAAAACACACAAAGAGTGAAAGAAAACACACAAAAGGCATAAATTGTACTAGACTCCCCAGCAGCCCACATCAGTTCCTGACAGGTTATATTAGTGCACCATCTAAAGTATAGATTGACCAGTGAAAGATGGGAAGTTAAAATGGGTCATCACATAAACAAAAAGCTTATACTGTCCAACAACTCATGGCAATATCTTGTGTACTAAATTCAAAGATTTTACTCAAAAACTGTTTGTTTTTTTACAGCATAGTTCTTACATCACTTGACACTCCAATACATTGTGCCAGTAGCATGTTACTTGGTTTTGGACAATAAACTACAACTACTGTCCTCTCAATTTGCAACAAAATATACACATTAGTTGGGAACGAATTAAAACTGAGGTAGTCTGCATTCAGCAACACCACACAGATGTTTCCGACACTTGTGCTTAATACAGATTACACTGCACTATCTTAGTCATGATAAAGTGTAAAGTGCAGGTGACTGGCTGAAAGTCAAGCTGATGTTAATCCCTCTACTTCAGCCACAGCAGTTTTTGAACAGGTGAATCGCAATATTATAATAAATTTCTCAAAAGCCATTTTTCTTATATCAATTTTAAGTTTGAGGCATTAATTCATGCCATGGAGTCTGTAAAGCCTTATTTGTTTTTACATTTGGATTTTAAGAGGTGCAAGACAAACACACACAGAGACACGGCATGGAAAACCCAGGTTTGACTGTCTTGTGAATATTCAAATATCACACACAATATGCCTCCTTCCAGCTTCTCTCTCTCACACACACAAATTGTAAGTGAAATAACAAAGTTCATTAGACAATCATAAATTATGAAAACAGTAATAGTGATAAATAGTTTCCAGACAGAACTGTGAAAGTAACCTGCCTCTTAATAAGTCAGCCATAAGACTATCCACACCCTCTGGTATAGTGAAATGTCCTTTTCCAATGTTTTCAAATAATTTGTATATAGTGTCTCCTTCAAAGGGATACAAGCTTGTTGTGATGTTGTACCTGAAAATCACATAGATATGTGTTAAGATCATTCATCATTATTACAATCATAGGCACCAAAATCATGTAACTAAAGCATTTTATTACCAAAAAAGTGTTGATCAAAATGACTATCTTCAGAATGCTCCAGCCAAGTAGTCACATAATTTCCACCTTGACTGTAATCAACCATGACTGATAAACAAAATGGTACAACTTTAAAATCAAGAGGAATTTTGAATGATAAGGTATGATTTGCTCCAAGATCCCTAGCGCACAGACCAAAAAAAAAGGTAAAGGCTGTCTCCTAATCTTTTTAGGACATAGAGAAGTGAGGTGTTATACACTTCACTATTACTGAGGCCTTTTGTGAAGGCAATGTCCATATCCTCTCCCTCGCTGCCATACTTTACCCAACTCTCTCCAACAGGTGGGTCAGCTTGCGTAAGCTCACTGTGCCACATGGGGATTGAACAGAGGAACATTTCAGTTCAGAGGCCTGTGCTCTAACCACTTACCAGCATTACAAAAAAAAATAAATCTAACAGGACAATCATAATTCATGTTCAAAATAAAACAAAAATAAATAAAACAAACTGTTTCTACTGCAATTCATCATGAAACTGCAGTTTGTTGTAAATCTAAAGGAAATTCGATATATCCAACTGCATTTGCAAAAAATATTTTTAAACACATATATAGTCACTGCGATATCTAGTCCTAAAGAAGATTATTTAAATAGTCAAACATCAAGTAGAAATAAATAAATGTAACTTATGATGATGAAAAATAACTTTCAGGGATATAATAGGCTCTAAAATAGTGAAAACGTCCTTGACATATATGTCCTCATGTCACCATTGAAAAAAAAAGTACCTTGCAAGAAAAGTCAAATCACCAACCTAAATTAAATTATCAGACTGAGTCCTTTTTTAATGCTATAGTTTTGGAATAAAAATTTTTGAATTTGGCACATATTCATTTGCAATCTGCTGTGTTTACTTGCTGAAAATGACACAATTTATATGCTTTGCTGTGAATAAGTGAAAAAAATATTTACAAAATTTAAGGGGATAGCATACATTAAAATCATCCCAAGAAATCTTTTAAGATTTTATGCAAAAAAATTTAATCTGAATTTATTACACGTCGTCAAATTTGTTGCAATCATAACTTAATAGTCATTTTGTCAAATCATCACAGTATCAAGAGTACATTTAAGGCCTACCTCATTTGTGAATATTTTTAGGTTAAGTGGGAACAGAATTTTCTTTTAAATTGTTCCTTGTAGGCTTTTTTTTTACAGGCACCTTCTGTGCCTTTCATCAGCTAGACTTATTCAAAGATTTACTGCAAGAAAACGAATGGCATATCATACCATTGGTTTTCTGCTATCAAGATCAATTTTTGTAGTTAACTGATCAAAATTTTTTCCCTGCCCTAAGAAGAAAAACTTTTAAAATATGATGGATAAACAAAAGGCAGTGTTAAAAAGTGTCAACCGTTCATTTATTGTCCTAACAAGTGTTACTCAACAGTTTGTAAAAATTCAACAAAGTAACTTACAAAGTAACTCCAGCTGACCAAACATCAACTTTAAAGCCAGGAAAGGTATCAAGACCATTTGCAATCTCTGGAGGTTGGAATGCTGGTGAACCCTGGCTTGTCCGACATGTATCATCTACAGCAAATACGTCTAAAGCCTGGGGGGAAAAATGAGATTCGTTTTTATTACTTATCAGAAATGTCAGTTGTATATACATAGAATAATGTGACTCATAATTAAAAGAGCTTCTTGACATCATAAATCAAAATCACAATAATATTAATATGTGTACATTAACATGTACTTTTTTCTGTGACTAAGTTGATAAAATGCTTGACATTTATTTATATGAACCAAAAATTTCACTGAGGGTCTGAAAACTCTTGCATTTTATGGATGAGAAAAACCAGTGAGACATTTACAATATCCTAATATTTCACACTATTCTATCACAGTAGCACAATACTCCAACCTCTGCCACTCCAAGATCTGTGATCTTGAGCACCTCATCTTGTGTGATCAGTAGATTGCCTGGCTTTATATCCTTATGCACAATGCCTTTGCTATGGAGGTATTCCAGACCATTTACAAGCTGACAGAAATACCTGCAATCAAAATCACAGCATTGCCAAATTCACAGCAGAATAATTACTACCAAAAACAAAAATTTTGAGCTAATTAAATTTAAAATAGAGCACTTCAATAACTTTATATCTTCCATCTTGACAGTCATTAAACTATTTCATATGCCAACTTGCAATATAGTGTTTCACTAGCTTTATTACAATTGGTAACAAAATTACAAATACTAACACTCAGGCTTAAAACAATCTCTCAGCAAACAGTATTTATAAATAAGTGTTAAAGCAGACTCGATTAAACAAAACTAATTTAAAATAGGATCAAATCTTCAGATAATACACATTTTTGCTATATTACAAAGTGAAGTTGTTAAAGTGTGACCATCATTTTCATATGGCTTAGCTAGATACTGAGTACAGAACTAGATAAGACATTAAATATTTATGAAAAAGGGTGTTATTTTGACCAAAATTTTACATATAAACACTTTTTTACACAATCACCATAGATAAATCAATGTATAACTTGAAAAACTTTATGCAAATAATGAAATAGTGTTGTTGAAATTTTTTAATTTTTCCTTTTTTTCTTTGCCTAATGCTGCCATTTGCAACTCACCAATGTGCCTGCCAAATAGGAAATTTTTTATCTGGAGCACATTCCAGCATTTCTTGCAACTCACTGACACAGTACTCCATAATCATGTACCTATACCAATAAAATCATATGCATGCATTACTATGCAAAAGGAGGCATTTTACACATTTTGCAGCTTAACAAAAGATAACAATGACTTACCCTTTGCTTGCAATGATACATGGATACCCATTAAATATTTTATACATGTTATTGAAATTATAGCTAACATTTACAAGATCATATAAAAAAAAGAAATCTACAACACTGTGAACAAAACTTGTATGTGTTATCAGTAACTGTGTGTATGTGTTATCAGTAACTTATCACCATGGCAAATAGCATTCCCTTCCAGACTCTCCTCTGTACCTTTTATTCTGATATTTGTTTCTGCAGAAGTTATAAAAGTACTTACATTTTTTGTTTTTCTTCATTGTGAAGAACCTCAATAAGCTGGATGACATTCTTGTGACGAAGCCTTTTTAGCATCTGTATTTCTCTGAAAAATGTATGTTTAAAATGGGTTAAAAAGGTTGGGCAATACTGAACAATTGAAATAATGAGTCTTACTCTATATCTAAAGATAATAAAGAAAATGTATATGGATTGAAAATGGCAATTCCAAGTACCATCATATCTTTTGTCTAAAATTACAAATCGAATTCCATACAGGAAAAAAGAAATAAAGGAAACATGGTCAGTCCATTTATGTTTCTGTCAGAAGATCTTACTATTTATCATTATTTACTTCTTTTCCACTGTAAGGAAACAGCATTTAGGTCAGCATTCATTATCATACATTATTACTAGTAAGTATACTTGAAAGTGCATAGGTGTTTACCTTTTTTTTTTTAAAATAAAGTTTACATTGGAGATTCTGAATTGGTGACATATTTATTGACCAGGAGGTTGGTGCAAATTATCTGTCTGGTAACTGATTCTCCCACAAATTCTTTGCAAATGATATTTTATTGTCAACTTTGGATCTACCACTTCATGCGTCAAGAATGTGTAAGGTCAGCGTAGCAACATTCATGAAATAGTTGTAATTGTTGCAAAAATGTGATGCACTGATGTACTGCTGCTGCTCTCTTTCTCTCTTCTTCTTCATGTGGTACCAATTAAGATGATGATGTCAGCAGGTGAAAATGTCATGTCAGTATCAGAGGTGTCATCATTTTATGATGAGTAATATAAGCATTAAAATAATGATGCTCTGGAGAAAAGCATTAAAATAATGATGCTCTGGAGAAAAGCATTAAAATAATGATGCTCTGGAACAAAAGATATAAAACGAACAAAACCTAGACCTCTCTGTACCAGAAGAAGCATTTCAGCAAAACCTGGTGTGAATTTGGCAAACAGTGTGGACTTGCATAGTGCTCTCTCTCTCTCACACACGCAGTTTTTCATTATGGCGTGCCAAGGATTTATACACCTTTGTATCTGTGACCATATATGCTAGCTGAGTGGGTCTCTCTGATATTTGGAGGTGATTTCAAAGAATAAATTTCCTGAGAATATTTTATTTCCATTCATTTTAACAAAAATTGGTCAAAGTCCTCACTTTGAATGGGTACCACTCCTCCCTCTCCAACTCCTAAAATTAACCGAGACATCATCCACCTATAAATAAAGCCCTATGACAGTACTCCTCCTGGTATGAATGTATTGCTCGTGTGTCAACAATGGAAGCAGAAAGGCAGAGTTATAGAAATCGGATGCTTAAACTGTAGTATTGTGTACAAACCCATCTAACAAAGAGGAGTGAAGCTGAGCAGATTACTGTGTTAAATGTATACGTAAACTTTAAAAAGGAAGGTATTGAGGAGTAAATTTTGAAATCTTGCCTCTGAACATTTTGTTCTCCGTTAGGTATTTTCCGCAATTTCTTTCTTTTCAGAATCTTCACTGCTCTGCGGAACAAGGTCTCCGTGTCTAATACTTCTTTCACTTTCCCGTAAGATCCTTCTCCTAACACATCTCCCATCAAATATTTGCCAATCAATTTAGCCCGTCTACGCCGCGGCTGGTAAACAATTTCGTCCGAGTTAACTCTCTGAATAAAGAATGGTTGATCAAGCGGATCATCATCGTGTAAAAAGTCCAAGTGGTCAATATTGTCCACAATAGGCAGGTGAAAATCATCATCAGGTGGTGAAAAGTCATCTGCAATATCGTTTCGTTCCATCATAAGGTGAGTGAAACGTTTTTTACTGTTGCTATGCTTATAACATACTCTCTCATCATGCGTTTCACACAGGAAGCACGTCCATTTTGGCTTCGTCTCAAATCGAGGCTCGCAACTTGCCTTTTCTTAAATAAATAAAACAAGCAATAGAGAAAGGTCAAATAATTTTAGATAATTATATTAAATGCGATGTATAGTTTTTGTAATATTGAATAACTTTAAAAGAGCATAATCATTTACTTCTTTTTAGAGTCAATGATCGGACCCTGCAATCGTAGTTTTTAATGAGACATCATGGCGACGCGTGAGGATGTGTTGACCGTTCCAGAAGGATGGACCGAACCAAAATTTTCTGTAGAAGATAATCCTCATGGCTTAGCTGCTAAATCATCGTTTGCAGTCCTCTTCCCAAAATACAGAGAAAAGTACCTGCGTCAATGGTGGCCTTTGGTGAAAAAGAAATTTGCTGAATACAACATTAAAGCAGATTTGGATCTCGTGGAGGGAAGCATGGCGGTATCCACAACGAGAAAAACATGGGATCCTTTCATGATCGTTAACGCCAGAGACTGTATTAAACTTCTTTCAAGAAGTGTGCCATATGAACATGCTATAAAAGTGTTAGAGGATGGAGTTGCCTGTGATATCATCAAGATTAAATCTATGGTACGAAACTCAGAGCGTTTCATAAAGCGTCGACAACGGTTAATTGGACCAGATGGATCAACACTAAAGGCGATCGAACTGTTAACAAACTGCTATGTTCTTGTTCAGGGTGGTACAGTTGCAGCAGTTGGCCCTCATAAAGGGCTTCGAGAGGTACGTAAAATTGCCGAAGACACGATGCGTAACATTCACCCAGTGTATAATATAAAGACAATCATGATTAAACATGAACTTAGCAAAGATGAGAACCTTCGATATGAGAGTTGGGACCGCTTCTTACCTCGATTCAAAACGAAAAATGTAAAGCGTAAGCAGCAGAAGAAGAGAGTAAAGAAGGAATATACGCCATTCCCACCACCGCAGCCAGAGAGTAAGGTAGACAAAGAACTTGCTACAGGGGAATATTTCCTCAAATCTAAACAGATACATGCTAGGAAAAAAGAAGACAGAGTAGAGAAAGACAAAAAGGCTAAAGAAAAGCGACAGCAGAAGCGCAATCAAGCATTTATTCCTCCCAAAGAAAAGAAAAATTAAGCTTTGTATTGAAGGGAAGTGAAATATTGATTGTAACAACTGTAAGTAGTAAGATAGTTGTGTTTTGAATAATTTTTTTTATTACAATGCTTTAGAGGATATGCATGCCGATTTTTAAGTACTTGTGTATTATTAAGATCAAGTTTTGTTTTCAAAAAACAGTAATTTTTAAAAAAAACCATGAAGTTTGTGTTACGACGCAAAAAGTAAATGGGAGATGTGTTGTAACCATGAAACAAATTTAACTCAGTGCTGATGTAACCCGAGGACCACTTGTACATATTTTGTTTGCATTTTTATTTTTGTGAAAGACAGGTCCACTATATTTTCTACAAATCTTGCATCGGTTATAAAGCTTGATTTTCCAACAAGAAGTTAATGAAATGATTCCTTGAATCAACATCACATTTCTAAGTAACAAGCAGTCAGATTTTAGGTTGTCCAGCACAGTGCCCAAAACTGTTCATTTAATGATCACCATTGGCATTTGGGATGGCAAATAAAGTTATCAGTATTTTGTCCTCACCCAGTGTCTAAACGTGCCCTGCACGTGGTTAATATTTTTCATTGCTGTCTACCACTTCCATTCTTGCATCAACCTTCAAGAATGCAAATATACAAAGTATGCTTTGATTATGGAGCCATTGTCACACTACTAGTTCATTTCAGCTGTTTATGCATTTTATCACTGATTACATCCTTTACATTTTATTTTTGTGGGCAGTTTCTATACAGAGGAATATTAGCAATTTTTAATTGATGGTAGGTAAGAATGAGAACTTATGTCATATCACTGTCATTCAGCTACGTAACATTGTTGACAACACATGAGTCTAAAGAAGACTCATCATTGAAATAAATACAGGTATAGCAATTCATTGGACTTATGGACTTGTTAGAAAATGAGCCAACTCAGATTTTATCCACAGATAGACCTAATACATTATCCCATCTTTCCCAGTGATATCTTTGGCAGTGTAATTATTTTTTGTCTATATTTTTTTATGTGCATGATGATTGTTTGAGGTATATGTCATGAGAACTGAGAAGTGTTATTCAGATTGTGGAAAGTAGTGTTTTGCACCAAGCTCAACACTATTTTTTGAGACCCACTTAGTAGATCTGTAAATTCTTGCAAGACTGGTGGACTGCTTCTTTGCCAGTACAGTCAAATCTCCCTACTATGCCACTCTCGGTATTATGCCACTTTTGCTCGGTCCCGACTATAAATTCAATGTAAAAAAAATTTACTATGCCACCCCCTACTCTCGCTACTATGCCACTTTTTTGTGACTCTTAAAAGACACAAGTTGTAAAATTCCGCGCAGTGCTCGATTATTATACTGTACGGTAGTGTGGGACATCGCAGTTAGTGGGGATGGAACATAGCACGCACACAGGGAGGGTGGAGGCTGGCTGGGTGACATCCACGTGACGGAGGGAAGGTGTGAGGGGGTCGACTAGCGACAGGATGCAGGTGCGCGGATGTGGTTGGGAGGGGTGGAGGATGAACAGGTGAGGGGGAGAATGAGAGGAGACAGCTAGCGAAGCCGACGATTCTTGAGAGCTTTGGACCAGACCTGGGCAAAGGCCTCCTGTCTCTCCTAACCCTCACCCGCCCGCCAGTATATATACTATACATATTGGGTAAAACTGAGTTTACTATATTAGTCCGGCCCTCTAAAACCATCCCAATTTCTCATGCGGCCCCTTGGGAAAATTAATTGCCCACCCCTGCTTTGGACTGACGGGTAACTTGAGCAAATAAAGCCGTTTTTACGAACCCTCACTACTATGCCACTCTCGCTACTATGCCACTTTTGCTCGGTCCCGGTAGGTGGCAAGTAGTGATATTTGACTGTATTCATTTTTAAGATGCATTCCTTTTTATTAAATGTATAGTTATTCCCAGCAGATTTGGCAAACAGTGTAAAGCCTTTGGGGCAGGGAAAAGTAGGCTTCCACTAGGTGATTCAGATTCTTTTCATACATTGGCTGTTGACAATTAACTCAAAGGTCCAACACAAGACATTAAAACAGCCAGAACAAGTGACAACATGTAGATTCACTTAAGCACACAGGTTCGTGCCATATGGGGTCATACACATGGGTCATAAGCGCTTTTGCCCAAGGAAAGACCTGTAACTTGGTATTACAGGGCACAGTTCTTCAATGCTTAAATTACACTCTTCTCACACACACAACATTTTCAGTATAAAGCAAATTGCCACATTTTCCAACAGTGAACTTTACGCAGTGTAAATTAGCAGGTAAGCTTTTAATTCTCATCACATGAACTACGGATAATCACAGTTTTCATTTCTCCATCTCCAGGTAATTATACAAAATGGTTTTACCTTGATAAGAAAGATGAGGTGTGTTTTGGAGACTGCACAGGCATAATTATCTACTACTGAATGCTTGTCATGAAGATTTTTCCTTTCTATTCTTCAACTGACAGTCTAGGCTGATACACCTGGATTCCATTTTTTGTTTTGTTTTGTTTGCTATAGATCTCAGCTCTGTCGTTATTTTTCACTCTCTCTCTCAACCTTCAAATCTAACTTAAAAACATATTTGTTCAGAAATTACTACTTGCCTTAATTCCACATCATATTGGTTTGACTGTGTATGTAATATCATGTCAGGAAGGATGGATGTTCATCGTATTTTATGAACACATGATTGAATGTATGCACTTGGAATTAAAAATTTATCTTATAAATACTGATAATTATAATTAACATTTTATATTTATTGAAGTGAATAAGATTTTAAAAAATGCATGTTTTAAATTTTACTCTGTTGAAATTAAGATGCTGTGAACTTCACATGAAATGAACGAACATGTAGAGTACAATTAATCTATTGACCAAACAATATCAATGTAAGATACCTCAGTTTCTGTAATTGCCTTTGTTATACAGTTGATCCTGGAGTTAACTTCCAAATCTTGCATAAAAATACAACTTAACAGGCTGACCTACATTTAAAAAAGTATGTAAAGCATTATTTTTTCTATATACTAGAAATGCATTATTAATAAACAGACTGGCAAGGACGAGACCCTATCTATTCATATAAACTTGTGGGCTTATCTGCTCTGCACACCTATCTACATATGATCAACAAGACTATGCCTTTAGAGGGGACATCAACTCAATTTTGACATTTTAATTGTTCAAAAGTGAAGTCCTCTTTACACAAATGATGGGTTGCACAGAGTTTCACACAGGCCACAATAGGACAATGAAGAAGAGATTTATTTTTCATCGGAAGCTCTAAAAGGATAAAAAAAGGGGGAAGCTTCATAGCCTGGTGGAAAATTTCCTTAACAGTGAAGCAGACAATCACTAGTTCAAAGCCTTCTTTGGCCTGTGTGTGACAGGTAAGAAGGCATGGATATACCTGCTTTATGGAACGTGATGATAGTAAAAGAGGGTTGGGCTTTACCTTCCACATTATAATTATGCTCTAAACACAGTGAATTACCTACATTCACTAGAGCTATGGACACTGATAAGATTCTTTGCCCCATTTACATTAACAATGATATTATATAAGCAACTCAGTTAAGATTGCATACACCTTTTAAAAGAAGCATCTAGATATCACTAAGACATTTGCAGCGCATAAATGGTGCATGAATGCAAGAATTTGAGTAGGCATGTAATGAAGTGGTCATAATAATAGAAATTTGCTTAAAAGGTTATCAACAGCCTACTTGTGGTTGCATACTGGATCTAAACACCTTTATAGACACTACATTTCTGCAGGACTACTTGCAGATAAATAGCTACTGTGTTTTCATTCTTTACAGCTACAGTGAAACTGTAAGTGAACCTTCTCTTAAGTTGAGGAGATGTGAAGAGACAGTTGCTTTACCTTAAGTGTGGCGATTTTTTTTCAAAAGGCACTGGTTAGTGTTATCAAAGGGAAAGGAGAGAATAATTCTTGCATGGTCGATGCAGCTGCAGAGCCATAAGTACTTAGCATGATATTTTTGTACACTTCCTCAGCCAAAGCAATGAGTTTAGGCTGGAATTTATTTATGCAACTGCTAACAGCAGATATGCTCAAGATATTCCGAGAAAAAAATGCCTAAAAATGTGATAAATAAAAATTGGTGGTTGCTTCATTAGCAATTAGGTTTAGCCATTATTCCCATTTTTGTCTCAGTATCAAATATAATTACCTTCCACTGGTATACATGCAATACTTTTACTGCTGTCGATTCGTTCAAGTGTATATTATCCTGTAGTTGTTGTATGTTAAAGAGACCGCGCTGTCCACTTTTTGAAGAGCCATAACCTACACAAAAAGTCACTAGTCCATGAAAACACAGCATTGAAACAACAGTGACTATATTAAATGCTATGCTATTGATGTGGTACTTCAAAAAATTTTACATCAGCGTAATATAATTCTTAATGCCATGGGCATGATCTTGTAAAAATGTCCAAATCTGAAAAAACAGAATATAACAAGTGTCAACTACAAAATTCATTGATCTTAAGCAATGCATATGAGTGTGCTTTTAACCTATCTGACAGGACTGTTGGTTGTTGGCATGGTAAATCCAAATGATGTAAAATGGCCATTTTAACAGATGCCAGATACTTTGAAGGATGAAACACTCTGTATTAAAGACCCACCTGATTAGTCAGAGTTATAAACAGACTGGTAGGTAGAGACAACATAAATATATTCGTATTTATCAGTGCCTGAAACACAACAGTTCATTTATTATCAGAGGGGAGGTGTATGACACAAAAAGTATTGGACCCAATACAGACCCCTGCGGGACACATACCCTATCTCAGGACAGAAGCATCTGAGTAAACACAATTCATACACATAGTCTGGGTTTTGTCCATGAGATGGGATCGAAACCAGGACAAAGCAACATCATGAATACCAAAAGAGTGCTGAAGTCTGTAGCAGAATAGAATGATCTACAGTATCAAATGCAGCTGACAAGCATAACAGTGTCAGAAATGACACTTTGTCATTATCAGCACCTTGGAGTCATTCACAACTTTCAGAAGAGCAGATTCAGTACCATATTGGCTTTTTCTATAAGCCAACGAATGGATTAAGATGAGTTTTCTACACATGTACAAGCTGGGAATAAACAATCTTTTCCAGAACCTTAGACAGAAAGTACAGGTTCGAAACTGGTCTATAATTGCTTAAGCAGTTATGATCTAAAGGTGGTTTAATTCTTTATGTGAGCGGACAATAGCCGACCTGAACTCGAGAGGAAAGTGCTCCGACGTGAGAGAAGCATTAATAGATAGGTTATGTGGTAACGGCATCTAGACAATCAACAAGCAGAGAGGAAGGAATAGGATCAAGCTCACACTTTTTTATTACCAACAAAACCCAGATGATTTGACTCGGGCAAAATGATCGGTGACCATGTGTGTGTTTGTGTGTGTCTGCCTAAAAGATTAAAGCTGAAGAGTGCACAAGTCAACAAGAGTGGACAGTACTATCTGAGAGTCTAAAACCAGACAGTGGGCACACTACTAACCACTTTAGCATGCACTGCGTTTGTTCTGCTGTTCGTTTAATGAGAACTCTGGTCTAGAAGGAAATATCAAGAACACAGGCAAACACGTACAGAGATAAATGATGTTGCTTGTTTTGCTGCCAGACATTTATTTGAAATAGGGATCGAGTCTGTCGGCCATCATAGTCTCTGTATGAACTCAATACAAAGCAGTTTTAATAGCAATCCACTGGTTGAACTTATAAGGTTCAGACAGGTTGGAGTGGCATTCATCTTCAGGCTGGCAGTGTTCAAAACCAAGTCACACTAGGAACGTCACCTGTTGCGCCATCATTCAAGATGGAAGCATTAATTGTTGCCTTCACAGCAATGTCGATCAGTTCCTACAAGGAAAAAAAAATCTGAAACTGGTGTTTGCAGGGCTATGGAGATAAGTGTAATAACGATTGTATTGCGGTAATTGCGCTTGTCCTATATTTTTGTCTCAAATGGCGGTGTTTTATTACTTAAGCTTTATTTGCGGTTAATACAAAGTCATCTGCTCTTGTCAAAGATGAAGCTGTTACACACTGGAAGGAAAAGCAAATCGATCGTTGAGTGATATGTTACATATACTGATCTAGATTCTAGATGAAAGCGCAATGAGACCACTTGTTCTTGCCATTATTGAGCATTCTGAGATATTTCCCTCGTTCCTTCGTGACTGCTCGTTAAGAACTGCTGCATGTACGTGTAATCTTTGTGGTTCTGAGTTGGCATTGCATAAATGCTTAGTTATAGGAATTAGCTGCTTAAACACATCCCAGTGTACAGACGGGAAGGGAGCTGAGCAGATTGAACCACGGAGGTGTATAGGTAGACTGCTGTCTGTCTGCCAAGACCAACGCTTTGCCTCTTGCGAAGTCCGCTGTTAGTTTCGGCGAGCCTAAATAATAAATGTGACTAAACCGGAAGCTTTATACGACCTGTCTCGTTTTAGTAGTTTAACTGGGGGGAAAAAAAATCGTCAGCCAGCAGTCCAGTAATACAAGTTTATGCACAAGACGAGACCAAAGACTTTGAGTTGTCACATGACATCAATAAGTAAAAGATGGCGGCAGTCGATGTTAACATCAACAGCGTACCTGACAACATATTACTTGAAATAATTTCGTATCTTTCAGTGAAGGATCGATGCGTTTGCGGCAGGCATGTAAATTTTTGTCAATAGTTTTAGGTACATTTAAAATTCTTTAGAACGCTAAGAAAGATGCATACCCTAAAAAGGCACACGTCGATTCCGAATGACGTGTAATGCGTGTATTTTCTCGGTAAATGGTACTACTGACTTCTAATGGTACTACTATATTATGTTAGGCACAATCACACGTCAACAAATTATGCATTGTACATGACGTAAGGTGTATTTTGATGTACACTACAAATTTTTGGGTCACCAGACGACTTATAAGTCAAGCCCTTCTTTTCCAGTTCCCAGCATCCAGATAACTCTGCCACAGCCTATATAGACTGAAGAGACGACTTCAAAAACAAAAAATTTAGCCTATTATAGAAATTAGTAACATTAAGCTGTTTGTTTTAACGCTTTGTATGTATATATCGTTAAGCTTTTATTAGTATCTTGTTTACACACTAGTAGCTTTAAGCTCACACTACACATATATTGGAGTGAGAGCAGTTGGGAGTAAACCTGCTTCAGAAGAGCCTTCAAATGTGTGGTATGTGTTGTAAGGAATTTAACCAGACAGAGATCAAAATCCTCTCCCCCCCTCACCATATTTATTATCCCCCCCCAATTAATATGTGTGCCAAGGAGCATAATCCAACATGTTCCCTTTTTTAAGTTTCCACAAGCAATAAAATTAAAGTATTAAATTTTACGTCAGTCTGAGATTTGAACAAAATTTTCTTGACATGAAAAAAGTGAATAAAACTGGATTGTTTATTGATCCTTGTTTCAGTCTTTTTTTTTAGGTTTAAACACAAAATGATAACTATTAAAACAAAAATTAAAAACACATACTCAGCTGAGTTACATTGCTCTGGTATAGTTTCAGAGTTGCTTTTATTTTCCTTGAATTTTAAGATGTTTTTCCAGATAAAGTATACTTCTTGACCCCAAAATATACCTCATCCTGTGAATGTCACCAGTATTAACTGGACAGATAGTCCATAGGAAAACAAACTCTAGTAGTTCACTTGTTTCAGAACTCATGATGGATAAAGGCAACCAGCTTGAAGACCTACCCAATTGGTAACATGCTCAAAAGACTCCTTTCATATTACTTATTAGTGCCTCAAACAGGATATCACAAGGAGAAACATGAATCTAGAAAATTTAAAAATGATCTCCATTTGGGCCTGAAGCCATGTGTGACATTAGTACTGGGGGCATCATGGCTGACTATCGTGTGGCTGAGACAAGTTGACTAGAAAATACCAAATCTTGAAACCCCGAGCATAGCTATGGAAAGTACTATGTCATTGTTAAATGCACAGGAAACTATAGTGATGGAATAAGTGTTCATACATTCCCAAAAGATTCATCCATAAGAAGACAAGAGTCACTGACTCATGAATCTCACATTGATGAACCCTTCTTTTCATTTTTGAGCTTTCATAGTCAGCCACATCAAACCATTCCTGTCAATTGTTGCCACCCAAAAGCTCACCTACATCTGCATTGTTTAGTCTTGTTGTTGTTGTTGTGTTTGAAAAGGGAAAGTGCTTCCACCATAGGGCGATTTTGCACTGTAGGGGAGGGGGCAAGGGAGTTTAGGAGAGGGGAAGAGTTTGGAAAAGGGGAGAACCGGTGGTAAGATGGGAAGGGAAGGGAGAAGGGTTGCTGTTCATGGTAGCCACAGGTGTTGTCTACTGGTGCCCTTTACCATTTTAGGTGCTGCGCTTTTGATGTCCTGGAGGCCTGCCAAGTCCACAGTGGTGGTGTATTGTCCAGGTTACCAGATCCTCTTTGTTGCCATATATCTATATCCTAGGCTTTTATTTAATGTAAGGTAATATGCTTATGCATCTTTTTTTTTTTTTCTATTTTATTTTGGTTCTAGTGCCTATGGTCAAGCACCCGTCATGCAGTTTTTCCCTACATAGATATATTTTTAAGGACTTACTCAGGGTTACCTTCAACCTGTTTATATGAGCTTAGCATGCGTGTGGCCTGCCACCATTGTCCCTACCAGTGACAGTATGGTGTGCCATATGTCTTCTGGTGGGTTAAGACAGTTGATAATGTTTAAGGCTAGCCTGTGTTTATTTAAGACCTGACTTAAAACATCTCTTTCATCTTTGTTTTCATGACACTCCAAAAGCACATGTGAGGTGCTAAGCCTGTCTCCACATGTGCAGGAAAGAGGGTCTCTTTTATGTGTAGTTAGATATTCTCCGCTAAGCCTCATTCCGGCTATCTTGGATTGGTGGGGCCTATTTGAGCCAAAGAAAAGCAGAGTAGTACTGGGTTGTTCATCTATCAGTCTCCTAGTTCCTCTACCTTCACTTTTGTACTTCTCATTCCACCTTAAATTTATTGCTGGTTTTATTGCTATTCTTCTCTCTGCTGGTGAAATAGAGATGTTTAGGGTGGTGACTTTAGGATTGCTAGTTCGTTTTACTGCCAGTTTGGCTAGTTTATCAGCTTCCTCGTTTCCTTCTAACCCAGTATGGGAGGGAACCCGAAGGAACCTGTTGTCTCCATTGTCTTTGTTAATCTTGTTTATGAGGGACAATATTTCATAAACAATGTCTACTCTGTTTGATGATTTGTTTTGAAGAGACAGGAGTGAAACGACAGTATGAGGAATTGTCGGCTTGTGGTGTCCCTCAGTTTGAGGTGTATAGTCTCAAGGGCTGTCTGTATAGCAGTCATATCGGCTGTGAAAATGGAGGTGTGGGTCGGGAGTTTGATGGAAAGGTTTATGTTGTCAGGACGATAAACTCCCTAAACTTGTTTAGGCTTAACAGCTGTAACTCTTTATTTGTTGGTCTCCCTAACCACCTACCGGACATGCGCTCGCTACAATGCTGGTTTCCAGAGGTGTAGAAAGAGGATTGTTGCTCTTTGATGCTGCAGGTGTTGTTTAGCGCTACTGGTGTTTACTGCTGCAGGTGTTTACTGTTGCTATTGCCCTCATCTCCTGTTTTGTCACTTGCTATTGGTGTCTGGGAGGCTTGTCAAGTCTGCAGTGTTGGTATAATGTGATGGTTGCCAGATCCTTCATGTTGCCTTGTTTTGGACTTCTGTTTAGTTTTAGGTGCTGTATTTCTACTGTTTAAGGATCTTCAGGTTGGTTTAGTTTTCTTTAATATTGGTTTTTTCCTTTAAAACCTGGTTTTTATATGGTTTGTTACCTTCTTTACCTTTAGGGTATAGTGTTTTTCAGTTCTTTTTAAGTTTTTAGATTTTAATTTTTATTGACCATTAGTTTGGTCATAGTTCTGATTTAAGGAACTCCATATTTCCTATAGTTAGTTTCAAAGATATTTTAAATTGGTTATATGGATTTAGCAGCATTATTAATTCATTTATTATTCACTTTTTTAATTGGTGTTATCCAGTAAGTACTTTGATTGTTTACACAAGACTGGAGTTTGAAGGGTTTGCCACTACTGTTACCACTAATGACTGTATAGTGTTGATAGGGCCATCAGTTTTGCTGTCATATAGCCTTAGTTGCTGACTGCATAAAACAACAATTCCCCCCCCCCCCCTTTAGTCCCAGAATATCTGTCAGAACTACTGGTATTCTCTGTCTACTAGTTTGGCTCATCTCCTGTTCATACTATGATTTAGACAAGAGAAACTTTACCAATGCTTAGAATTTTATTCCTCTTCCTCTTTGAACTCAGACTACATTGAAAGCTTTTAACTTTAGCTTCAAAACCAATTTCTTTCAAAAATACTTCATGTAGCTACCTTATTCTTCATTTATTCATCATTATTCATACTTCATTTTAGTCCTATAGCCCTATGAGAGCACACACACACATATACTAAGCTTGTCTCCACACAGGGAAATGTATGTGCTTTATAAATAATATCATAATAATCATCTGTGGTTATTTGTATGTTGTAAGTCTTGGGGTTTGAAGGCAACCTACAATTATTATGTCAAGTAGTTTTGTGTCTCTATTAGATATAAATAATGTTTTGTGATTTATAAAACCAGACCTTGTTTTGAATGCTGTTTTTAAAATTGTTTTTAACATAACTGTAATTTTGAATCGTATAAAATATTAGAAATTTTTTTTAGAGTATGTCGTAGATGGAGAAAAGTAACACAGGACTTTACTTTGTGGAGACATGTGGATCTGCTGCCGTATAATCTTGATTTGTGCAAGATGTGGAAATTTTTGAGATCACATCTCTCTGATTGTCTGAAAACTCTTAAAGTGCGAGGAAATGTGAGTCGAAGTAAGTGTTATTTTCATAATACTGAATTTTAATACATTTAATGACAGATGCTTACAATATATTTCTTCTACAGCTTTAAGGAGCACTGTCATATTTTCAATAAGCTTTGTATGACTTCATATATGGACATTTTCGTTCATTACATTTAGGGAAATTATGGTTTGTTAATATTAGTCTACTCTTGTGTAAACCAGCTTATTTTATATTGTCATTTTAGTCCTGTTTCTGACCATACCCTCATATGCAAGAATGGTAGATTAATGTTATAATTAATACAAATGGTAAATGGCAGCATCATTCTCTTGTTGATATACTTCTGGTGAAAATGATGATATCTACTTTTTGTAATCTACCAGCGTGGTCCATTTATTTTCATTCTCTCTTGACTTCAGACACAGCACTGCTAGAATTTATGATGTAGAATAAAAATTTCGTAGAACTTAATGTAAAACCCAAGAGATTGTTTTTGATTTCATCATAATTCTCCACCAAGACCTGTAAGTGTCATGCACAACTAGGAGGTGGAAATTATCCCTTCTTTTAAATACTTGGGCACCATCTTCAATAGAAGCGCCACTTCTGTGGAAGCTGCAGTCTTTCTCTGTCTCCCAGTGATTTCTTCAGCTATTTTAGGGATCTCATAAATGCAAAGGACAAGTGCAGCTTACATGATGATGATGTAGTTTTGTAACGCGCTAGTATCAGTATCACAGAGATACGCTCAATGCGCGGGGAACCCAGCAGCCACCAAACTGCAGGACAAATGAACAACTTCAAATAATGTTAAACAAGTGAGTCTTAAGATTTTTCCGAAAAGATGCAATACTATCAGACTCCTTAGTCGAGAGGGAAAGCGAGTTCCACAGAAGCGGGGCTACATTAGAGAAGGATCTGAAACCCACAGTCTTCTTGTTGGTATTCCCTGACTGAACACTCGGTCGTCGAAGTCTGAATTGGGCTGCTGAACGAAGGTTCCGCTGAGGTTGGTGACGGTGAATGAGTTCTTGGAGATATTCCAGGCGCAAGGTCGTGAAGACAGCCATATGTCAAAGTTAACAATTTGTGGACAATTCTTTTCTCCACAGGAAGCCAATGTATGTCACATTGTACAGGAGTAATGTGAACAGATTTCTTCTTGCGTGCAACTATTCTAGCAGCCATATTTTGCACTCGCTGAAGCCTCGACAACTCATTCTTTCATCATGTTATATCCACCTGCTCTGAAGTTACTGGGACAGCCCAGAGTGCTCTTCAATCTCTGTGTAACAGTCAGACACTTCTGATATGAATAGATATGAATATGTTGTATTATTTGTGCTTCTATGTAAAGCTGCCTGTAATTGCCCTCTGGGATAAAGTCTTTTCTTAACAGCAGGCTAACCCAAACCCAGTCTTATACAATCGATCACAGATCAAACAAACAAAATAAATCTATATAAAATTTCTAGTGTCTTTTTATGCCACTGAAGGTGGGCTCAAAATGCTTTGAATAGGAGCCCATACATACCTGAAATGCACGATCGAGTTCACACATTAACCATGGATTGAATGCACCGTACGATCATTCACTCCAAGACACATGCACATATGATAGTATGGAACATGGCACGCGCACACACAGGATAGGTACAGGCTTGGCGGTTGGGGGGTAATTACAGACTGGGTGACAACCCCGTGACCGAAGGAGAGCGGAAGGGGGTCGACTAGTGACAGGGTGGAGGTGCGGGGATGTTTGGAGGGAAGTCGGGTGAAGTGGCGTGTGGTCAGAAAGTGAGGAGACGGCGCAGAGGTGAGAGCACATTCCACCAAGAGCGCGAGTGTGTGGTGTAGAAGTTTTGCCTGAGCCAGCACTATCGACTGTCGTTGGAGTAAAGCGATTCAGAACCCACGAAAGTGTTGTGTTTGGTTCTTGTGGTGAGATTGAAAGATCAACCGCATTTACCCTGCTACACACATATTAAACAATCACAGGGTGGACGAAACAAAAGTACCTGTAGAAAACCCTGATGGTTAACCCTGTCCTTTCCGTCTAGCATATATATGAACATTTAATAGCTTTGTCATAGTTCACTGGCTGTTGTAAATGTGTTGTTCATGGGCTATACTCATTCTCTGTAAAGTGTCCTATATGCTGGTTCTTATTAACAATATGACAAGGGGTTATAGTGAGCTATATTGTGAAACAGGTGGTCATTGATCATGACAGTTGTGTAGAAATGTTTATGGTAGTTTTGTGAAAAGGACCCAGATAGCATTGAAACATTTTATAAAGCTGTTACATATTAATATAGCATACATTGGTCTTCACATCCTTATATTTTATGAATTACTTTATAGTTACAGGTTGGAGTTTTTCTATTTCATTATATTTACAAGTTAATGGCTAGATCTGTTGTACCTTTAGCTAATTTTAATTGAAAGCGCTAAAACTATATTTATCATATAGTCAAGCCTCAGGAAATCATTGTTTGCATCTAACATTAAATTGGATTTTTTTTTATTGTAATAAAGTAATCTATACTGTAATAGAAAGTTTCCTTGTTAAAGTTTTGGGAAAGAATAATTCTGATACCTTTACCATCCCTGTGATGTGACAAGATTGCATATGATACATTTGCTTCAAGCAAAATACTAGAAATGTCCAGTTTTTTTTAAAACCATAAATGTTTATGACTGCAAAGTTGTGATCTTCATTCTCATGTTTTTTAAAATAGTATATTAGATCTATTTGCACTTGTGGTTTATCCTTCTACGTAGAAGCATAGTTTTTTTTAAATTGTAAATATTGAATTTTAATTCTAGTTTAATAAACATTTACAAAATATTATCATGAATTGCTGCAGAGAATAATTGGGATCAATCGCCACTGTCTGAGGCTCTTCTTAAGGAACTGAAAAATAGATGTCCTTCATTGCTCTACCTACATTTAGAATTAAGCAACATCACTAAATTACCAAGCGCCAGGATCCTGCCATCATCTCTCACACATCTTGTGCTGCACAGAAACATCTGGCCACCACGTTGGTTTCAAGGTAGTGTTGCTAGCTTGACACATCTGGTCCATCTAGATTTGGCAGAAACAACTCGTGTGGACAACCATGATGTCAGAGACATTGTTCAGTTTACAAATTTGTTGTCTTTGAAACTTGATGGATGTTACAGACTCACAGAGGAAGGCTTGTTGTTAATACCAAAACATTTGAGATCTCTTACTTCACTTAGTCTTATGCACTGTAATACAACTGACTTGTTGGCTCATCATATTGCAAGAAATCTGAAAGAACTACGGGAACTCAATCTGTCTTTTTCCAAAAGTTTGACAGAGTCTTGCCTTCCTATAGTGATTGATGGTCTCTTAAATCTAGAACAGCTATTCTTGGATGGCTGCAGTAACATGTCATTAAAAGCTTTCTCTGTTTTATCTAACAGTGGAACATTAAAATCTCTTTCTATAAAACTTGAAGAAAGCTTTTCAGAAGAAGAAATTCAGCCTTGGAAAAAGAAGATGGAACGATGTTATATACAGATATAGAATTTGTAGTCTTCACTTTTAAGATTGTCTGTTGATGGACATGGTAAGGATATATCAAAACCTGAAAATGCTGCTGACAGTGATTTTGATAATGTACAAATTTGTCAGTTTTAGCCATAGAATACTCACCATTATATCACATTTGGACATAAACATTGTGAACATTTTTACTGCACACCATAGTACATGAAAGCACAATTAGAACTTTTTCTAATGTAAATATTGTAGAATCCATTAAGAAATTGCATATGCTGATGTGAATATTGTTCCTTCAAAGATGTGATAATGCTTATCATGCAGCTTGTAACATGCAAGTTTTAATCAAGGAGTTGCTCATTGCTCATAAAAAATATGGATTATCAACCAAAATGACAGGGGAGAAGAAAAACAATTAAGTCCTATCAGGAGAATTTTTTCACACTCTCATCGATGCGCCTATTCTGTGTACCTGCATGAAAGATCAACAGATTAAGGCTGGTTTTTATTTTTTGGAGGAGGGATTGCCTGTGTGACTTTTGAATGTTTCTGTATGCCTGTTTGGCAAATATGAATATATTGTAGTAATATGTTGTATTGTTTTGTTCTTTCATATTGAGCTACCCCTAATTGCACTCTGGGATAAATAAAATGCTATCTTAATTGCTTTTGTTTTTAAAGAAAATATGAATGTGTTGAAAAAAACCAATGAATAATAGACTTATAACTGACAAAAGCACCATTCCTAACCACAGGTGTTCATGGTGTATGCAACAGTTTATGCCACATAGGAATATCAAAGAAGAGATTTAAAACCTGAGATATTGAAGCAGGACAAGTTTATTACTATGCAAAAGCAGGTAGCTGAAACGTGTGAGACTTCTTGTACCATAACTGCAGGATATATGAAAGGAAAAGACACATAGTAAAGAGAGTAATAGGAAAATGTTTTCATGAAGTTGTTAGGGGATTAGTGCTTGAGTGTACATCTTATAGCTGGAGAAAGTGAAGACTTTAATTGGAGAAACGTAAAGTGAAACAGGTCCAACGCATAATAAGCTTTTAGCACCATATCTTATGTTGCACAGTGTCCTCGAATACCAATGCAACGATGGACTGCCGCTGTCTGGGAAAACAAAGTGGCCAACGCACGCCAGCCGCACGAACGCGCAATAGTGACTTCATCTCGCATAGCGATTTCTTCGGCTCATTTCGTATAGTTACTGCATCGATCATCAAAAAAGATGTTTCCAGATCAAACTCTCCCCCAACAGGGACTATAATTATATACTGACACACACACACAAAATCGTGACTACACCGGTAGAAAATTTACTTATGGTGCCTTTCCTTTGGGGATCTTTGTCACTGCCATAACTAAGGTCCAGTTAAAAAAAAAGCAACATCCGTGAAATGTGGACACAATTTCACTTCTATAGACGCTTCCCCATGCTTACTCGCAACGACTTGCCCTTTCAGTGCATGCGGCCAATGAATGTCACAGAGCAAACATGTAATTATATAAAAATTATTCTGGAACCATGCAATGTCAGTTAACAGAAAGTTAAGAGTCAGGGAGAGTGAATACATAAACTGCCTTGAAACTCATAATTGTGATGGAATAATTTTATTGATCTTGAATAATCTCTTGATTATCAATTAATGTGTGTTGTATTTACTTTTAAATTAAGTAGCAGAACAAAAACTCAACATAGAGAAATCAACCTACATCCCAAATTCTGATGATTTCATGTCCTTAGCCCATTTTAACATCTTAATTCATCGCGGATACCCTCGCTTAAAACCTTATAAAAATTAATAATCTTAGCATCGCAAAATTCGGCCGATAGACTGGATAGAGTATCTGAAGCAAAACCCTATGTAGTTAGAGAAGTTAATTTTTTAAAAGACCAACGTACTGAACCGGAGTGGTGAGATTTGGGCACCACCACTCTGTAATTGCCCTTGAAAGTAGATAGCTCGGCGCGGGACAGATTAGTCTATGCAGCCAAAAGCTCCCTACTACCTACGAGGCGTGAGAGCGGCATCTAGCGCTCGAGGTCCAAGTGGCCCGCTTCACGGTTCTTCCGCGATATACACATAACCTGCAAATTTCAGCCTTCAAACCGATCCGTTAATTAATTATTCATTAAAGTACACGATTCACACCTGCGATCAACGAGCCCCGCTAACAGTGTACTACGTCCCGCTGGTACACCATTCACAACATTGCCACCAGTTAATATAAATTAATAAACAAAACAACAGTTCGGGTTATTCGGACCCTGAAAGTCTGCATCTCTCGTGTAGCAGGTTATTTCAGAACCACGATAAATGCAGACTGTCAGCGTCAGAATAATCCAAACGGTCGCTCGTTGATCGTAGGTACAAATCGTGGCAAATAAGTAATTAATGGATGGGTTTTGGAGGCTGAAATTTACAGGTGAGTTCTATCTACTGATATCTGAAAAATATGCACTGTTTGTCTGATTAATAAGTACACGTGACTCTTCTGTCAGTGCTTTTTTTTTTCAACTTCGGCAGAGGAAGATTTCTACTAGGGGACATTATCTGTGGTCAACTCATTTGCTGTTGTATCGCTGATGTACCATGGGGTTAAACATAGCGATGCTCGGAAAATTAGTAAAAAATTAAGAAGTAGAGTTTGGGGAAGTGGAGAACCCTGATTAATCATCAGCAAAAGATCTGGGCACATATCTCAAAAGATGGATATTTTTGTAATTTAATCGAGCACAGTGTGCAGGCAGCGAGAAACTGTTGCTGCCAGCTTCATTCACCAAACGCCCCAAAGTGTCTTCTTGTATGTTGCGACTGTCGATCATGGAACGAGACGGAGCAGAAGAAAATCATTCAGATAACGACAGAGCGGTATGAATGTTATATCATATCATTGAAATTATTGGGAACATTTTAATTATTTGAACAAAAGTATATTTGTTAAGTCGTACAAAACATTCTGGAGTATGATGACATTGATTATATTAGTAACACTTTTATTAAGTGAATCGTTAATATGTCATACCACCAATTGTGAGGGCAAGAATTAATTTGTTTACTGAGCATTGACATGAAAATATAAGAACATCCTATTATTTTGAAAGAGTTGTTTCTTTATGGAATGCACTGCCTGCTAACATTTGTAGAAAAAGCTAACAAATTTAAGAATATTGTGGATGGGTTTCCAAAATTTGTAGATTTTTTTATGAATAAGATATATGATTAAAATTCATTTGGTATGTGCATTACAGTGAAAAGATAAAAGAAAAGAACGTTTAACAGGTCTTAAAGCATAGTTTCAGAAAAAGTTGGTCCCTGAAACTACTACCAGTAGTAATACTATTACTTCCTAATAATGTTGACCACAAGTTACAGCACACCCATATACAGAGGAGTTTTTTACTTTGCTGACAAAGTTATTTAATGTTGATTCCTTTTCTTGATGGAAGAAAAAGTATATGCTGAAAGCATATTTACATTTTTATCCTGATTGAGATTTGTCGCTACATCATTGATCATTTTAATGTAATGTAATAAATTTTCAGTAACTTTCTTGCTTTGCATGATCCTTCTCAACTCATGTCTCAGTTGATACACATACATTTATGCATTTACACACATTCAAAGATTGCCTGTATGTGTTTCTAACAGATGTACATTGATGCTGAAGAAGTGTTTGTTTTGATGACAAAGACTACCAGAGTATCAAGGAACATCAGAGCATGTTGGTTTTTTCGTAACCTGAAACACACAGTCAGGTTCAGACCATCCCAAGAACTCCATCTTGAGGTCAGCGGCTCATTTTTTAATTTTTCAAATAGAATTAATGCATGATTTAAAGAAATAAAATTAGTTATATTTAGAATTGTGTTAAATATGGTTATTTTTCAGCTACTTCTGTGTAATCTGAAATTGAAATATTTGCTCCCATTATTTTTATAGTATTAGTGCGAATATTTTTTCTCTCACACAAATAATCCATTAATCAGTGTCATAAGATATTAACAAAGTATTGATTAATTAGATGTATGAGGAATTTCAGCCATTTTAGAGTGCAGAGACTTGAAGCAGGCATCACAGTTTGAAATGATTACATGTATTTTGAAAATATTGTAAATTTCTTAATGTCTTGAGAAATTACTGTTTTCCTCTAGGATCTTAGGCAAGATTTGACGTTAGCAGCACTGATTCCTGCAGATGGAGAGCCAATGTTGGATCCAAATCAAACGTATAATGTGGGAATCAGTCCAAGAACAACAGTTACCTTTCTTGCATCACGTTACTGTATTGCCTTCACGCTTGATCTTAGTCCATCTGTCATGGCTGTGGTATGTTATTGTATCAGCATAAGCTATTAAGAGTTTAAGAGATAAAAATAAATGTGGTCAGAATCTGTTATAATGCACATGGTCCAACACTATATGCTAGAAATCTACTGGGGGAAGAATTATGGCTTTCATGTTTTTAAAGTCTGACTTTGACTTTGCTTACCTAGTTTATATGTGTATCATAGTGCCATAACTAAGAATTACCAACAGACACAAAATTGTCTTCAATACCAGCGTTTTAAACAGACTCTTAGTACTCTCATCTTTTAGGAGCAGCCAGTTTATGAATGCTTCTTTAGATTCAATGCGCTGATGTCTTTATAGTTCAAACAGGCGGTTGTAATACTATTTTTTTTTAAATCCCAGATGTCCTGTTTAGAGTTTGAAAATATGCACAGTCAACATGCAAAAAAAAATAACCAGTCACTATGCAAATGTAGGTTATGTCATCAGGAACTTTTGAAGAATTATAAACCCATGATTTGTTTTAATCAGAACATCACTGTTTGTAGCATGTTCTGTTTATAATGTTAAACCTCTCTTATGTATTCATGAGACTTTTTATACAACTTTATCTTTTTTCTCACTGCCTTAACTCTATGATGTAAAACCTATTCACAGGGCCAGGGTATTTTTTCTGGATACTTCTTTGCTTCCCATCCACTATGTGGATTTTCTTATCAAACCCAACAATAAGTGTACTTAGAATTTTAGCATTTCTGTTGTCTTTTGTGCAGGATGTTGTTCAAGGAAGACTGGTCTGCGAAGAAGTCTTTCAAAACTTCTGTAAATGCCTACAAGGGCTGGTCAGACCTGTAAGTCAGATACCTAACATTATATTTAAAAGAAAGTATAATAGATAAATTACTGACAGAGTTTTCTTTCATCATCAAAAGGCTAACGAATTTTATTTTCAAAACTCACTTAGCACAGTTTCCATCAAGATTGGCGAATGTCCCTCTTTGTACATTAAATATACCTGGCCATTTTTAAAAAAAATCATTGAGTCATTCTCTTAACTTTCCATGACTGTAGAGGCATATACTTTAACAGTAACTGTAATAGTAATAAAGGTGATATTAGTATTCTTATAATAAACCCTCATTTGAATTTCAGAGGAATTTCATGTAAGGTGAAAAAATTTTATATGGTAGAAATTTCTTTCTAAGTTTTTAATCTTTTTAGCAAATACATATAGAATGTGTTACAGGAATTGTTCACTCGTATTGTTGGGTAATTCTTAAAGCTGTTGCATTTTTAATCTGGCTTTGAAGCCACACATTCTTTTGCATGGAGTTGGTTGGGCTTTTATCATTATGCTCATCTTGGCTTCATTTAATTTAAATGGCCAACAGCTTTCACATTTTTAGTAAAAGGTTAGGGCCATATAAGTGAAAATGCAAAGGCATGAATTTTGATGAGCACTATGACTTCAAACCAATGTGTCAAATGAAGACAGACATATGAAATGCAAATATCTTTTGCAACAGTGCACCAGATAAAAAAGAACAAAGCAAGGAAAAATGATTTGCGAATCTCTTTTTCCAAAGGCATGAAGTTTGAAGATGCAAAAATCCACAGCTGTCCTTTAAGTTGAATAGAGGATTTCTTGAAAAAACTAATGGAAATCCTTGATGGATCTGTACAATATTTAGCAGAAGAGCATGGTGTTTCATATGATACCAAATAATTTGGCTGTATTTGATTGGAAAAATTAAAAAAAAAATTCTTCACTGCCTTGAAACAAAATGAAAAATTTTCTGGACTAAAGTGTTACTTGTGATAATAAATTCTTCCAGGATAACTCAACATTCTCCTTTGGCAGTTCTTTTAAGGATTTTTAGTGAAATGAGGTGGAATATTACTTTTCTCATTATATTATTTTTCCAGTTTCATCTTCCAGGAAGTCAAATTCTCTTCGTGCCAAAACTTTTTATTACAGTTTTAGCCTACAGTCCTTTGGTCTATTCCTTAGCAAATCAGGTAAGTTTTTATATATGGCACTTTGACACTTGCTTGATATTCTTATATCATTGATAACAATAAGAAAAGTACAGTTTGCTTTACTTTTGAGAAAAGCATTTTGATTGCCTTGAAGGGATGTGCCTTATCTTGCACCTATATGCAAAATCATAAACTGTTCTAGGACAGATTAAAGTATTTATAAAATTACTCCTCATTTTATGGAAATAATAGGTCATGTAAAATCTGCACCTAACTTATAACTTATTTGTGTGCCAGATAGAATATTCACTTTGTGTAGATAAGCAGCTTTTAAAGGATCATTGCCATTTTATGCTAGATTTTGCATTTGATGACTAGTTTTTGTAAGTTTAAGAATTAAGAATTTAAGAATTTACTTTCTTGGTGTTTTATATATTTGTTCACTTTATTTTTTCTTCTTTTGTTTTTTGTGCGCAATGAGCATTCTTCTGAATGGATACCTGCGCATTGCAAATCGACATCATCATCAATTATATTTTGTGTGTGTTCATTTATGACAGGCCCTATCAAAATATTTCATTGATGGTTTTTAATTTTGTTGAAACAGGTGATGGTGCAGGGTGTCAGTGTGTCACAAGACAATGTGAATCATGTGATCCAGTATGTGCATGATCACTTGATCGCCTTTGAAAATGCACTGTCTGTCAGTTTTATTAAACTGCTGGAAAATATGAGTGCTAGGGTAAGGATTTATATCTATGATTAATCAGATTGTTTAGGTGTTCAAATAGCTTACCAAGTGTTGGGTATAAAATTCAGTTATTTATATCTTTTTTTTTCTCTTACCTTCTAATAAAGGTACACGTGCATATTGTATACCTGTTTATGCACCACAGACGTGG
Source organism: Pomacea canaliculata (assembly GCF_003073045.1). NCBI lineage: Eukaryota > Metazoa > Mollusca > Gastropoda > Architaenioglossa > Ampullariidae > Pomacea > Pomacea canaliculata. Next base: position 14,944,207 of record NC_037599.1, read on the forward strand.
GTACATACATGCTTGCTCTTAGATGATGCATTTTTTGTTGAATTTACATAGCTACACATTATGTTGTATTCTTTAACCACACAAGCTGATAAAGACATGGTCTTTGCAAAACAAAGCAGTGTAAGTAATTTATAACTTGTTTTCTGTTTCATCTGACTCTCCATTTATGACTCAGAACACTTAAAGCTTTGTGTGTCATTTAATTCCATACTAATAAATCCTCTGGTGAAAGTGTGTATTTTTTTCTCTGGGGTTTCTCAGGCTAGCACCACAATACCACAAGGGGAGGGTAGGTAAGGTACTATCTGCTCCTTGATGTGTGTATATTCTCTCTTGACAAATATTTACATGTATATTTTAATCAGGCAATTGTAACTTAATGCACCAGAACTTGAACTTCAAAGTTGTTGACATCTAGAACTTCCAAGGTGTATATGCAGCCACCTTTTGGTGGCATACTCGTTTCATCTGCCATTGTCTATTGAGGACAATATCAGGCAGCACACCCATTTCTGTATTTGTTTTATAGCTTACTGCCTGCTGGTCATGCTTTCTTAGTCTAGAACTGTTTTTCTTTTCCGAGTCTTGAACCTATGCTGATACAAACTTATCTTTAGGACATTACAAGCCTGCAAAATTCCCAGTGTTTTGGCATCAGTCCATGTCAGTCACTTGTTTATCAGCATTCTTTTGGACAAAAATGAGAAGAAGATGAAGAGATAAAATAGAAAACCAGTTATTGTACATGCATGTACTTCAGAACTGACAGTTTGGTCCAGTGGGAAACAGAGAAGGCTTCTGAGACCCTGCAAAAATGGGACACAAAAGTATTTTTCTTCTTACCCTTTAAGATATTGGTACACAGGTCTCTCAACTTCTCCAGGGTGTCATTTGATGCCTTGACTTTTCTGGAGTGTCTGACATTCATCTGGAACTGGTGTCACAAGGGGTTACTGCTGTTAAGTGGTTAATCACCAAAGATGAGAAATCTATCCAAGCTAACACTCTTTTTCTCAACTTTTGCCTTCCCAAAATTCCTGAATCCAGGTCAAGTATCTGCAGACAAAGGTATTCCTACTTCATGCTTTCTTCATGGTACTTCAGTTGTTGTGTTTTGACCACACGGCTGCTTTCGCGGTGGCAGGATTGACCACATGCTGCAGCTCATTGTTCTTTAAGTACACACTGTTCAGACTAATGGCTTGAATGTGTCTTCTTCAAAAGATTGCCTGAAGTGAAAGTAAAAAACAGCCATCTAATGCATACAAGGGAAATAGGTTTATCGCACACTTTTCATGCTTGGTGTCACATATTGGGTGGCTCTTCAAAAGTGGCTTCAGTGCAATGCTTCACTTCCTACTTAGCTGTCAAAGCAAAATGGTTATCTGCCTCTGTTCAGAAACAAATAATAGGTGTCTCTTCTGAGGCCTCTGTCTCACTCTCCACTATTGTGGTCTCTCCTTCACAATCCACTCAACCAATTTAAGCTAGCCCACTTAGAAACACCACCTTACGCTTTATGCCATCAAGCAGATGTATAACACCCTTCATCACAGACACCAAAAATCACTATCATCAAAATCCATCTCATTCCTTCTCCTTACTACAGACACTATACATCTCACCCCAATAGATAACAATATCTTTTATACTTCAGTGGAATTATAATAATAATAAACAAAAAATTTGTAAAGCGCATACTCACCCACCTAAGGAGCATGCTCTTAGCACTTAAGAACAAGAACGAAACATGGACAGCATATGAGGGACAGAAAAACAAATAGCATATGAACAATAAAAGAATAAACAACATACTAAATGAAGAATGAAATCAAATACAGAAAACACTAAGAGGAACCAAAGAGCAAGAGCTGAGAGTAACATGATATTGCAAAAGGAAGGGTGTGAAAAAGGACGAGCATTATGGGAATTGGACTTGTCAAACTTCCAAGAACTTTGATATCTTGTAGATTGTTTTTCTCTCTTTGTGATAACTTTATAGGAGCCTTTCCTCTTACCTTCTGCCTCATTTTTCTTTGAAGACTTTCATGTAGGTTTGCTCTTCTTCTTTACTCCCACCTTTTGTTTTGCTGAATTCCACTTTCCACTTCTCTTCAAGCTATTGCTGCATGGGTTACTCTGGTTTTCCACCTTTAGTTCGAATCTCCCAAGAAGACCTGGAATATCTGACATCTTCCTTCTCCCACCCTTCTTATGGAGGACTCTGATAATGTCAGTGGGTACCGCCCTCTCTGAGGCAGGGCGTCAAGTGATGCCAGAGAAGGTTTTGGGGATTGATTTCTATGGAAAGTGATCTCCGCCTTTTAACAGATTGAGTCCAGGCCTTGACCTTTAATTTTAAACCCCAAGTACACATGAATTAGAAGTATTTTTTAAAAAAGTCATAAAAAGTAAACTAAACATGAAGAAATTAAATAAAAAATGTACATTAAAGTTCAAAGTTAACAGAAATAAACTGTTACTATCTTATTCCATTGTAAAAATTGTACCTTGTAAATCTAAAAGAAAATTAAGTATATCAAATATACCATAACATGATGATAAAGAACAATTTTAGTGTTAAGTTTAGGCCCGAGTGGATTTTGTTAGACTTCTGGATTAACTAAACAGAAGGATGGGTGACAGCATAGACAAAAGACATACAGTAAAAATATCAGTAAAATTTATATTTATATTTATATATCAGTAAAAATATCAGAGATAAGTATGATAGGGCAAGATACAGTGACAACATTATCTAAATGAAAATAAAATATCAATATAATTCATATGTTAAGCTGGCAGAGGTTATGTCCATTGACTTTGTCAGTGAATTTTGAAAGGAAAGGACAATTAAAATATGTGTATTGATTTCAAAGCTTTAATGCACAGCCTTGAGTAATACCTTTTTATGGATTTTGCAGAGAGCAGAACATCAGAATCTTACAGAGGAAGAAGAAGCTGGCTTTGGACATAAAGTTAAAGAAGAAATGCTTGGTTCACCTGAAGTAGGTTTTGTTGACATGTTGCGATGTGGCATTCTGGCCCTGCAGATGCTTCCAGCCAACTCCAGCTCAGGTGAAAAATAGTACTTTTCCTTTGTCAGATTAGATCATAATGCTATGACTAAATTGTTTCGATGATGTGCTGAGTTTATCTTTGCTAGTGCATGTGTACATGCGTAACTTTATATATAGAGATTGTGCAAGAAAAGAGAAATAGAAGATAAATCTGTTCTTGTAAACAAAGGTATATATAGAATGAGCATGTGCATGCACACACACATAGACATTCTTTTTCTCTTCATACTGTATCAGATGACATGACTTTATGGTGATCAGCCAGTTCTGTTCCAGTTCTATGCTCCAGACCAAACAGAATCTGACCAGTGACTGAGGAACATTTGAGAACTGCTCCTCAACTTAGCTCCATCCTGCCCCACAAGACCACTAAGTTTACCTATCCACTTCTTCTCCACTTCCAGTTGTGTTGGCTACCTTCTTGCTCTTTGCTTGTTTTTGGATGAGGTGGGAGTGAGTAGGAAATATGATGGATAAGCCCCGCATTGCTATGTCCTCAAATTTCTATGGTCACTGTCAGCTTCCTGCTGTACACTTCCTGCTGTGTGACATTTGCTGTTCTTTGTCAGAGGATACTTCCAGGTCAATGGTCAGATTCTGTGTTATCAGGAACAGCCAGTTAGAATTGAAATGGATATTAGAGTGATCTATGTATAGTCATGGTAAGTAAAAGAAAACAAATTTATTGCCAAAAATGTTATAATTTTTCTCCATAATAAAAGATTTTATATATACTTATTGTAACTAACTTAAACTTAGTATGAAACTAACTTAAAAATAAGGAAAACAAAGAGAGGAGGTCTTGAACAAGACAAAATTTAACCATTGCTGTTATGCTCTACCACATGTACCTCTTACATTTGTGGCTGTACTGGATGAACATCTGTATACTGTACAGAATTTTTTTGTTTAGGGAGAAAAGGGGGAGTAAAATGAATTGTTCTCTGCTAAAAGTTACACTGTTTTCTACCTTTCTATGTGGTATATATTCCTGCACTGCACTCGCATTTGGCTTATAACTCAAGGCAGTCACCTTTCAAACAAAATGTCTTCTACAGGTTACCACATTTTGGCCATTTTTTTCCAAAAAATATAAATAATGACTGTCACAAAAGGTATCAAATGAGTTGTTACTGTGAAATTAAGTAGAAGTTAACTCTTTGCACTTATAGGGAATATTTTCTCTTAGAAAATCTCCAAATATCAGAGAAAAGATCAGCCTTACGAGCAATAGATAGGAATAACTGATAAATTTAGCCTAGGTGAACCAATGACAGGGGACTGATATTTACTGAGATTGAAGAGCTACTGGCTCACCCTCCATCCCCATAAAGAATCGCAGATGGCAATTTGGTACTCTCCAGATGGTTTGGTTCATAACTAAAGTGAGTTTATCCTCCTGCCAAGACATTACAAATCCAGAATCAGCAAGACCAAAACAAGTTCATATCCAGGCACCGACATAGGCAATGACCATAACCTTGTCTGGATGAGCCTGAAGGTGGAACACTGATCAGTCAACCCCCAAATTTGCTTTGACTTTCAGAGGCTGTGAGACCCAAGTGTTGTGGAAATCTTCAAGACCCAGAGTGTTGGCAAAAATTAACTATTCTACAATACTAAGACAGGACAAAACTTTAATCAATCTGGAAAAACAAAGAGTGACTCAATAAATGAACGCAATCATTAGTCACGCGTTTTTCAAAGTAAGGTTATGCAAAACGATGCCTTGACTACAGCACCATCATCTTAATCAGCCACCTCACCTTGAAGGGTGGGTAACACCAAGCTGGACAGAAGAAGAACTGGATGGCAAACAAGCTAATGGATTGGTCATTCTGTGCCGGCCCTGCTCACCATGGCTTGACTGACCTAAGTGGCAAGCCATGTCAGCTGTAAGGACCCTCCCCCCAGATTTTTCAGGAAACACATGGAACACCACCCAGATTCAAAGGAGTTATATTTGGGAAAAAACTCAGAAATCCTCTAAAGTACTTTTAAAGAAGGCAAAAACTTGTATAGAAATGATTTTGAAAAACCCACATGACAAATTTGACTGATGCATCTGCTACATTATGGCTTACCATTAGTCCTGTCAAGTCGATATCTTAGTGTTGTTTTAGTATATAAGATATGAATGTGTTGTGTGTTTATATGTGTATATTTAGATAGTGTAATAAAATTTTGAAATAATTTCCATACTTTTACTGTAATTTCCGAGTATTTTAATGTGATCATTCATTCCATGTGCAGTGAAAATATAGTTGGATATAAAGGCATTGAGTTCACAGCCTAGTTTGTGGCATGCACAGGCCACTAAATTATGGTTGTTAATTGCAAATGCTTAAAAACTCTAAAAAATAAATTGTTTCTAGACATTGAATATTGAAGTATTTAGTGTTATTCTACATAACATTATCATATGCCATGTGGGTTGCTTGATGTTTTTGCTGTGTTGTCTTTTCAGGGATTGTCGTGGTCACAGATGGCTTAGTGGGTGTTCCAGAAGCTAACTTTTTAGAGTCGTTATTGATGCAGCTAAGAAACAGCACCATAAGCTGCACATTCTTGAAAGCAGGATCCTCATTAGGTGTACAGCAGCAACTAGGACATGTGCCTTTTGTGGAGCTGATGCAATTTATTGCCACAGCAACCTTTGGTGGATACTTTGCTATGTGCCCTGATGTGGTCAGTATATTTACATAATGATTTAAGAAATGGCCACAGCAGCATTTGACAGAGATTTTGCTATTGATACAAATACCTGATCAGTAGTGTTTATATAGTATTTAGACTGCTCTGTTGTCTGTCTTGCTTTTTTAAAAATTTTTCTTGTTGGTTGTTGATTTTCTATGTTTTTGTCATCAATTCCATTATTAAGATTTTGCTATATGTTGTTTATTCAGCTGTACTGTAACATGCAGGTTGTATCATATTCTCAATAGTGTGATGCTATGCTTTTATAAGCTTATCTTCTTTTTATTATTATACTGTCGGTTGTTTATTTCCAAATTTCAAAGTCTTAATGTAAAGTGGGTGTCACTAATTTGTTTGAGAGATGTACTTAGAACATGTTTTATTATAGAATAACATTTAATTTCTTTTTGGACAGAGTAGAAGCTCTGTATTTTTCTGTGCCTAAGTAAATGTAAATTGATGTTTCTGGTAATAAGCAGATATTACATTTTTTATTTTTGAATGGGTTTTACATTGTATATCTTCTGCTAGGCTGGTGAAGACAGCAAAGAGCCTAATGTGTATCACCAAGCCTTGTTCTACTGGTCCTTCCAAAAGGGTTTAGAAGGTTATTATTACAAAGATGTGAATGATGACCCAGATGTGATAGGCTCGCCCAGCTGGATGCACAAGTAAGACTGATAATGGTTTGCTTACAAACTATCTGCCGCTAAAATAAACAGTTCCTTCTGTTGATGCATGTGCATGTGTGCATGCCTTTAAAATTTTTTTCAATGTTTCTTGGACATATATTAAATAACTTAGAGATAGTTAAAAGCTCACATCTTTTAAGCAGTTGTCATAAGTTGATTATGCTGCATTCTTTTTGATAATGTCAGGCAGCTATATTCACATCCTCTCAGAGGAAGGACCTATGGGCTGGATGTGTTGCGGAAGAAGCACCAGGAACGCTTGGTACAGGTGGGGCTTAATGGGGTCCTATCTGTTCGCTTACGTGAAGGATACACCATTAGAGAAGTGCATTTTCTTAAAGGTGTGTTGAAATTAAAGTAATTATGGATATTTTTTTGTTTTTTACTAGGAATGAGATTAGTTCCTTGATTCTGCTTTATGCATGTGCTATGTTTGAATGTAAATGGACAACTTTGGCTTGGTAGTATGTGTATGTGTGGTTTTTTGTTTCTTTTGAGAAAGAGAAGAGGTTTGTTGAGATGTTAGCAGAATGCTTATGCAAAGTCAAGAAAGTAAGTTTTTTCTATTAAATTTTGATAAAATGTTTTGTTTGGAAAATGTATGTAAATGTCATCAGCAGGTCAGTCCTTGCATGAAAATTCAATACCTTGCTCTGATTCAGGTGGTAGTGAAATTGAGGTGAAGCTACTTTTACCCTGGCGAGATTATGGAAAAATTGAATACAATGCAACAGCTGCTTGGCCTTTGGATAAGAACAAGTACGTATTGATAGTTGATTACAAAGATGATAATTTAATTTTGGCCTCCCACTGATGGTACTAGTTATTACAAAAATAAGAGTTTATAATATTAAAACCATGCATGTATTGTATAAGAAGCACTTGAATCTTTTAATGTAAAAAGTAAACAAAGTCTTGAGGGAGCATTTCAGAAGACTGCCAGGATAGACTGAAACTTGATTTAGTAATTAGTACATTGGGAAATAAGTGATGATACAATAGGAAGGGACCTTTTTTCAGTCATGGTTTCTATACTGGGAGCTGAACAAAATTGTAAAAGTATTTGAAACCTATAACAAAGAGAACCAACCAGTAACTGCACAAAACACTGAGGGCATCAGGAGATGCTTGGTCTTGAAGGTGTGGATTCTAAATCTGAAGAAGTAACAGAAATCAAAAGATTTCATCTAATTATTATTTGTGTAGAGCCCCTACCAAAGTAGAGATTTATCTGGAGGGGAGCTATGACTTTCTACATGAGATCACCTGCAATCGTGGTCAAATAGTCAAGAGTCCTTATCGCACAGCGAGCACAAAGAAGTTCTGGCATCTACTGCAAAAGTAAGTACAATTTTTAATAGAGTAGAAAAGGCCAGTAAGGGAAGCTCAGTCATTTATTTTAATCAAGAGTGATGGCAAGGTGTGGCATTGTTATAAGGAGTTTGGTGCTCATTTGTAGTTAGGTTTAACTCTTAGTCTTTTTATTTTAGAACATTTCTGAGAATTTATAAAAGAAAAGGTAAAGGTAGTCATTGCATGGGGAAGGAGGTGTCAGAAACTGCATTGATCTTGAGGAAAGCTTTTTTACAAATGCAGATCTCATTTAATCTCCCTTGCTGCCTTACCTTTCTCAGCCCTAAGAGGAGTTTCTGTTTTCGTTGCTTAAAGCACTGTGCAGATGTTACAGATTATAACTTTGCTCATAATACCTTTATCACAGTGTATCTCTTGAATGTTATTTTTGTTGTTTATTAGTTGTATTATTATATCACCTTAAATTATCTTTTTTCAACATTTCAGAAATGTGATTTTCTCTTGCTTTGATATAGCCTTAATTGTGGGTATAGTATAAAACAAACAATTGAGTGTTGTGTGTGTGTAGGTAGCGTGTAAAGTTTGTCACCTTTGTATGATGCCTGTTTTGTAGAATTATTAACGGCTTTGTTTGTTTGTTTGTTTTTAACGCCGTGCCAGCAGCTAAGGCTATATCACGGTGATATTAAAGGCTAACTCAAGTACAAGATTATTTTCAAATGAATAAGTTTAGTTGATTCAAATACAGTCAGCATTTTTTTCCCATCTGAAGATAAAGCACACACCATTAGCTTGGTTATGAGGGCAATCGCTTTTCTACTTATAGCCTTATTAAAGAGTGCTGTTTCAAAAAGTACAGTGATACCTCGGTTCTCGAACACCTTGACTTTCGACCAAATCGGTATTCGACCAGGAAATTCGAGAAAATTTTGTCTTGGAATCCGAACAAATATTTGGAACTCGAACATCCGAACGTCCGAGATGAGCCGAGTTGAGTCGAATGGCGTTCATTCGGCCCAGCGCGCCTTGCTTGCGTCATCAGTGTGAGTGCAGAGGAGAAAAAAACAGCAAACAATCGGCAAATTCTTCCGTAAAGAAATCAGACAAGCAACTGCAGAGCAAGATTCTGATTCTCCTCAGCAAAAGATACAGAGAACAGAAACACCAGAAGAGCAGTTACCCTCTGTTTTTATTGAAGAGGACTCCCCTTCAAAACAATAACCAACCCCCTTCCCTCCTCCCTCCACATTCATTCCCTCCTGCCATAAAGTTTGGTACAGGTACAGTAAATGAAACACAATTTACTGTACTGTACAGTACATTTTATTTATTTATTTATTTTTTGTTTTAATAAATACACTTTTATTTCTTATTTCTTGTTGAGGCTCATGTTTTTCTACATATTATATACAAATTAGGCCAGTAAATAGGCATTTTCTGGGGCTTGGAACGAATTAATCCAGTTTCCATTATTTCCTATGGGTTTCATTGCTTCGGTTCTCGAAAAATTTGGTTCTCGACCGTCCTCCCGGAACGAATTATGTTCGAGAACCGAGGTATCACTGTAATTTTGTTCTTAAGTGTGAATATGAAGAAGCATTATTATGATATTTTCATTGTTTTAAAAGGTGCAAGGTTAAATATAGTTGCAAGCCATTGCCATGCTTACAATGTTAATGATCTTGAAAGCATTATTTAAACATGATGTTTAAGCTCAAGAGATATGTCTTCTAAAGTTACGTATTCATATTCAGAATCAGTTCAAGACATTCATCTTTTGTTTGCAGTATTTCTCAGACTGATCAGTTGTTGATGCATCTGCAGTCTTTTGATTCCAATTCTGCTTACTATGAAGTCCCAGACAGCATACGCAGTGGTGTACCCTTGTTTGTACTGGACCCCGTCAATCCAGTACTCAATTCCCAGCTTAACACAAAGTAATAAAAAATTCCTTTACTTTAGTTTGCAGTTGCCGTTGAAGTTACTAAAATGCAGTATTATTCTGAATCAAGTTAAACAAGCATCATTTTGTTTTTCATTATTTGTAAGGAAAAGTTGTTGTACCTCTTTTAGATTGACTTAGTCAGTGATGCCCAACCTTTTTCGGCCTGCGGGCCATACACATTTCCGACATGTGTGTCACTGGCCTCTTTACCGCACAAATACAAAAAAAATAAAAAAAATAGAGCAGATACCATTGTTATTAGAAACAAGTTGTACTTACCATTAATTATGTAGTAATTTGTGGGATATTTGAAGTTGTTTACTCGAAACCAACTTCTGAATGTCCGGCTGCATTGTAGAGACACCAAGTCAGAGCACTGAATCGAAATGTTCGTCCATCGAAAAAAAGATTGAGAGCCGCCCCTACGTAGGGGTCTTTTATTTTATGACTAACATGCCGATTTCCTGCACTGTGGGCAGAAGTTTCACAGGCCGGATGGCACCGCGTCGTGGGCAGGATATGGCCCGTGGGCCGTAGGTTGGGCATCCCTGGACTTGGTAATCCATGGCCTAGAACTGAGGCAATATTGTAGTTTTTTTTTTTAAACTGCTGAAATGAAGTGCACTGGAAGAAGTGAATGAATAAAGAAAAGTGAGTGTTGTGTGACTAAAGGATTAATAACATACCTAACTATGGCATTGCAGAGAACCATCACTAGCACAGTTTGCCTCCTTCTGGCGGCCAGTGCTTATGCTGGACACCAACATTTGGCAGAAGTGGGTGCACTCACATCGTATTGGACTTGTGCTTGAACAAGACTTGCCTCTACCACGTTACTTGCATGTACCCAATTCTAGCGGTCGGTTCAACATACTGCAGTGTCGCCAGGCCCTGGCTTCTCTTACTCAACACTTACGTGACTGGGCTACCTTTGTCCTAGCTGAAAACCACTCCTATATCAAACTTCTTTACAGGTCAATAAATGTTTAAGTAATGCTCATTTAAAATTAGAATTTTTTTTGTATGGTTAATTTCTTTCACCTTACATTTATTGGCATTATCTGTGTATTATTGTTTTGTGTGAGTTGCAGTTGTTTGTAAGACTGAAAACTTAAAAGTATTTCTTTTTTATTAAACAGACAAACAGACAAAGCGCCAACATTTTTCTGCATGCTGCGTTTGATTGCCAAGCCTCCATCTGTCATCCTTCGTCTGGCATTCCTTGGCGGCACTCCAAATAACATGCGGCGACATGAAGTGCAAATACTAAAAGAAGAGCTAGCAGAATTGAAGTTTCCTCAGCGTAACACGCAAAAATCTGACAAGAAGCCTGCACTGAAGCTACCAGCAGGAACTATGAAAGAGAAAGAAAGAAAGGCTCCACTGCTGAGAGAGTGGTCAGAAATCAATTGCTGTACAATTCTGCAAAAGCCTGTGGAGAAAATTCTGATTAGGTAGGATTTTACTGAGAAATTTTAAAAAAAGTAAATAACATGGATTTATTTACTACAAACAATTCTGATGATTGTAGCAAATGATATTAATGCAGACAGAAAAAAAGTCCAAGGTTAATTTTAATTACAAGAAACAGTGTCTATAAAAGGAAACAAATCTTTATGGTGAAAGCTTGTTGCTGCATGTATTCTAGATATGAAGAGAAACCAGAGGATATCTCTACTGCACATGACTCCCTGGGATCTGCCTTCAGAGGGGAGGGACTTGGTGTGGGAGGGCAGGCTGGGATGAGGATCAGACCAGTACATAGCAAGTTTAATACACTGTCACATTACCTGCTTCACTACCGCTGGGTGTGGTCTGTTCAGCTTGCTGCATCAGTTCCTGTGAGCCTCAGTACCATCAGCAAGATGCTTCAGACACTTACCAAGTAAGGCAAGAGGAGCCTGTGGAATTATTATTGTCTGAGATATTAATATTGCTGTAAACTAGTGAAGATGATTGAAGTCAGTTTTTATATTTTTATGTACCTGCTAAACCTGTTCTTAAAGTGTAAACAGTCTTTTGTTTTTATTTGTGACAAATCAAGGTTAGAATTTCTTCTGACTGGCAGTATGCAGAAGTCTCTTTTTATAATTTTCACACCACAAACTAGGGTGGGCTGTACATAATCAAACTTAATATCCCTTTGCACGAAGAAAAGAGAAAATGCAAGTTTTTAAATCAAATGGAAAACCAAACCTCATGTGCACAAGTATAGTCTATTTTTATCTTGGCTACAGTCTATCAATCTTTGCAAAAGTGCTTGTACAAAAAGAAGAAAAATAATCAAAAACGTAAGTGGGATTTCTTTATTGACAATTACCAGACATATAAAGCATCAAAATTAATTTTTAGTGAATAATTCTACTGAGAAAATAATGAGCAGACAATTTGGCAGGACATCAAAACCCACACTATAGCCCTGTTGCTACTCTTTCGTTACAACATAGTAACTAATGTGTTGGATAAGTGACCATTTTAAAGTGTTATTATTTTATCCAATTATATTTTAATTAAGAAGAATTAATATCCATAAACTGTTCAGTCTATTGCATTTGAATTAATTTATTTTCATATGGTGGCAGTAAGTGAAAACTTAGTCATTGAACTGTACACGAGTACCTGTGTGTTTATAGATTTTTGTATATGTTTGCAGGATCAGGCTACAAGAGGGCTTTCATTTTGCAGCAGCTAATTCTGGGATCAGCAACATGGTTCTTGAAGTAGACATGATGGTTAGTTTATCTTCTTTACCTTGCAACTCAAAAGACATAACACATTGAGAACATATTCTTGTGAGTAAAAATGCTCATTTACATTTTAGATGTTTAGCAGCAGGTTTTCAGTCATATTCTTAGTTCCCTGATCATGATTGATGTATAATTTCTTCTTTGACGTTTTTTAGAACTTCTTTCTGTTCACTGGTTCCTGCGTGTGCGGACATTTCGCCGACGGACTTTTCACCGACGGACGTTTCGGAGTCGGACGTTTTGCCGACTGGACGTTTCGCAGCTGGACGTTTCGGAGTCGGACGTTTTGCCGACCGGCGTTTCGCCGCCGGACGTTTCGCCGCATTATGTCAGAGAGAGAGAGAGCTTACTTACTTCTCAAAGAATGAAAGTAAACTACTAGATTACACAATAATTCTTTATTTCAAAACAAATTTTTACACACAGACTTCACAGACAGTTCACTTTGATTGTCACAGATTATGCGCAATAGCTTTGAGAAAAAACATTGATACAATGGCGAGAGAAATGTGTGAGCTAACGGTTCACATGAGGAGGGATAGTGAGAGAGAGTTCACTGATACATTGATACAATGGCGAGAGAAATGTGTGAGCTAAGGGGCGTCCCACACTTGACTTCGGCTAAAGGTCCCGCGTGAAATGCCGAAATGAAGTGCCCCGCGCCGAAACGTCCGGCGGCGAAATTCCGGTCGGCAAAACGTCCGACTCCGAAACGTCCGGTGGCGAAACGTCTGGTCGGCAAAACGTCCGGCTCCGAAACGTCCGGCGGCAAAACGTCCGTCGGCGAAAAGTCCGTGTACCGGTTCCTGTAACAATGAAAGGCTGCTTGCCCTTTTTCTGTGCTGTCTTTGGCTGCTTCACCATCACTTTAGTATTTTGGGAAGGTTTAGTGCCTGAACACAGGTCTTGATTATTTGTGCTATTTAGGCTGAGCAGTCTGATTCCTAGTTAACGCTTTTGTCTTTGCTGTTGATCTGCATCAAGTTTTGTGTCTACCATTGATCTGTAAATCTGTGGTGCTATTTCATATGTTCTTTGATTGATTTCTGTGCCTGCGACCATTTTCTTTCCGCTCCACTCTCTGTGTCATTTTGCTTAGATTTTGGATCCATGCATTAGCAGTGTTGTTTTCAGACTTGAATTCTTTTTTCTGCGATTGTTCTGGAGAGTTTTGGTGCTGCGCTCTGCCAGCAAGCCTTGTGCGCATTGGGGGTGGGTCGGATATGGCTGACATTGTACTTCTGCAGGAGGCTTATAGCAGTTGTGTGGATGGAACAATGTTTTTGTCTGCTAGGGCTGAGCAGCAGCACCAGGAATTGCGATTGGTGCTTCCATACAAGTGTCCTAATAACTTTTCAGCTACTTTTTGAAGCAACACTTTTCAAAGAAGATTTCATGAAATGGACTCTATGCCAACTGCATCTGTGCTAATGGCCTTCACTTTCTTCACACAAGTGGCTACGCTAAGGGGCACAGAGTGTTTTCTTTGTTTTGAGACCAGTGTCCATGATTATGGCTTTTTTCTTCTTTTCTTTTTGAGCCTAACTTTGATGGTGGATGAAGCATTCTCTCAATCACCTTTATTTCTATTCTGCTGTGCATTTACTTGCATATTATATATTCATAAATATGCTGTCCTTAAAATGTGTGCTTGTGCACCTTTATGTAAAGTGCTTTGAGTCCAGCTAATGCTGGAGAAAGGTGCTATATAAATGTGCTAATAATTATTATTAAGATCTATTTTGCAAGTTACAGCCTTTTTAGTCTTATTTACTGTGGACTTTTTGCATCTTTTTGAAAACCTCTGGTGATGTTTCATACACTTTCCATTTCTGGTCCAGGATAATTCATTTACAGGAAAGCCACTGGATGTAAATTACAAAGAACACTCTGAAGATGAGCATCAGACATGTGTGCTACAGTATATTGTTTTTCCTCCACATAATAAGACATCTGTTGACAGGTATTGATTTGGTACATTGTATGTGTATATGCCATCTGCTGAGTGTTAATTAATAGAAAGAACATTTCCTTTCTAATAAACCCAATAAGGCACATAAAATGAAATTCTCAAGCATAGATGATTTAGTTAATTTATTTTTTGTCATCATCATTGCCATTCTCTTGGAAGCACGAGGCCCTCCTTATTGGCATATGCTCTTATTTTCCCCATTGGTCATAGCATTGATAATGTAACCTTATTCATTCATGCATTGTCTGTCACTAAATGCTGTTTCATTTAAAAATAAATTCATGTCATTTTTCCAAATTTGACATCAACAGTACAATTATCCACGAGGGAAATTAAAGTGGTTTGTTAACAAGTATAATGCTGATTAGGCTGACAGGATTATGAAGGCTAGATGAGTTGGTCAAGTGGAGGGCATGTAGAATAAGTTGTAGGAGTGACGACTTGCATCTGTAGCCAGACTTCAAGAGGTAGAACTTGCATTCCAGGACATGATCAGTAATATTGAGGATGTGAAATGCTTCGGCATGGTTCTAGTGATTGTGGATGTTAAATGACTAGAAGGTTATGGACTTGCATCGTGAGGATTTACATAATACCTAAGGGGAAGTAAAGGACATACTTAAGATGGTATATGCAATCAGCCATTTGGTGTAACTTGTGTTCTCATGCATTGTGCATTCATCTTCTGATCTTTCTTTTTTCCCAGGAGGAAAATTAAAGTGCATTAACAAGTATCATAAGACATATTTCATTTATAAATTACTCATTTGACAAGAAATTTTATATTTGAGAGTCAGTGCTTGCATCTCAAGATATCTATAATATTTACCTCGTGTGTAAAGTACATATGTTTACATATGATGGATATCAGGGTTTCGATATGCTTTATAAATATGTATTTGAAGATATTACCTGTTTATGAAACCCAGTGTATTGAAAACGCATGGAATGCTTGTTTCTATAATTGCACATCTGATGAGCTTTAAATTTTTTGTTCTGACTGATTTGCAGTGTATCAGAGGAAGACACAGATGAGATGGAAACAACAGAGGCTGACGGTGAAGTACAGATCGTGACTGAGTGCTGGATAGAACCACAGTTTGGTGTCTGTGTCAATAATACCCCAGAACGTCTGCATTTTGAAGGATTGACTGCAACAGAACTTGCAAAAGCAGTGAGTATGACTTCTTTTGCTTAACTCGTTATTCAAGAAACTTGCTGAAGTAGTATGTGGTCATTTTTACTTTGCATATGAGTCAGTGCTGCTGCTACCCAAAATGGCACTTTGCTTTATTGTGACTGGTTTGAAGTTACATACTTTGACGCATCAGTGTGATATTTACAGCCTTTGGCCTGCTGTACTTTGTGTATCCTTCCTTACCACTGGTCAGTCTGCAATGTATATAGCGGTCCGGTGGCGCAACGGTTAGCGCTGTTAGCGCCTGTCACCAATACAGTGAAGGTTGGCTGCCCGGAGTTCATTTCTCGTCTCGGGCACGCTGATCTTTCTCTGCACGTGACATCTGTTTACAGGGCTGGCTGCTTGCCGTAATATAGCCTTAGCTGCTGACACCGCGTAAAACACCAATCCCCCCCCCCCCCTGCAATGTATATAATATTTATGATCAAAGCATCTCAGGCAAGGAAACATTTCAAAATGCATACATTATTGTTATGTGTGTGATGTTTATCAAAGAAACATCATCAACAGTTAAAAAAAAATTGTATAGGATTTCCCCAGGATAAAACACCTATCATGGTACTTGGTTTTCAGATAACAATATGTAGTTGTCTATGTAGTCTCTTATCAAAACCAAAAACTTTAAAATTAACATAGATGTCGAGGAAAGCAGTATGGAAAATAGGTCTGCAATGATGCATCACCTTGCTGTTCTTGTTTCCATACATAATGTTCAGCAGCACCTGCTTTAAGTTTCTCTCATTGTCAGAAATGTGAAAAACTCAAGTGATGGTTGCATGCTGATATGCAGAGTTTGGGAGTGCTTTTTATCAGCTTATTGACTGCTTTGGCATATATCTGTGCCAAGGCTTTAGCAATAAATAATTGTTTTGGATGCAGTGAATGATGAATGAAAGATTCAATGAAAGAATTTATGTGTGCTCCTACAGTGTGTTCTGATGGCTCGTACAGAGTAAAGACAGTGGATTTAAGAAGGAAACTGATATAAGATGATTGAGCGATTATTCTTCTACAGTCAAATCTCCCTACTATGCCACCCCTCTACTATGCCACTCTCGGTATTATGCCACTTTTGCTCGGTCCCGACTATAAATTCAATGTAAAAAAAAATTTACTATGCACCCCAGACTCTCCCTACTATGCCACTTTTTTGTGACTGTTAAAAGACACAAGTTGTGAAATTCCGCGCAGTGCTTGATTATTATACTGTACGTAGTGTGGACATCGCAGTTAGGTGGATGGAACATAGCACGCACACAGGGAGGGTGGAGGCTGGCAATGTGGGGGTGGTGGTGGTCGCTGGCCGGGTGACAGCCACGTGACAGAGGGAAGGTGTGAGGGGGTCGACTAGCGACAGGATGCAGGTGCAGCGGATGTGGTTGGAAGGGGTGGAGGATGAAGAGGTGAGGGGAGAATGAGAGGAGACAGCTAGCGAAGCCGATGATTCTTGAGAGCTTTGGACCAGACCTGGGCAAAAGGACTCCTGTCTCTGACCGGCCCACCCGCCAGTTATATACTATACATACAGTATTAGTAAAACTGAGTTAACTATATTAGTCCGGCCCTCTAAAACCATCCCAATTTCTCATGCGGCCCCTTGGGAAAATTAATTGCCCACCCCTGCTTTGGACTGACGGGTAACTTGAACAAATAAAGCCGTTTTTACGAACCCTCTCTACTATGCCACTCTCGCTACTATGCCACTTTTGCTCGGTCCCGGTAGGTGGCATAGTAGGGAGATTTGACTGTATTAGAATATTTTACCTTTACCTCTGCTAGCTTGATATTGCTAGCTTTAGTTTTTTGAAAACTAATTGTGTTACCTGATGCATATATACCTGTTTAAGTTAATAGATTTCATTATGGATTTACACAATAAACTCAATAGAAAACAACATACATGTAAATGCAATTTAATTATGATAGTTGTAAGTTATTGTAGAAGACAGTGAAAAGAGAGATTAGAAATGTATGGGCATAAAAAGCCTTCTTATGCTATTGTTAACAACAGAAAGGAACACAATCAGTAGATATTGTTTAAAATACAAGTAAATTATGAAAGCCATTTATGCACATACAAGCATTCAGTACTTAGAAAGCTACTCTTTTTTTAAAAATTGGTGAAAACCACATTTTATGGATTTGCAGTTATAAAAATTACATTTGCAGTTTCCGAATAGGATGTAAACATGCGACAGCCAAATGGATTTCACTGATAAAGCTTGGGGAATGAGAAACTGCTGCAGGGAATGGGTTGAGCAGTAAATCTTAATTACTATGTAACTAAATTTTGTGAGCATTGATGATTGAGAATTGTGTCATGCACATAATTTATACCTTTAAAAACCAAGTACATCCTTTTATGCCATCTAACAGAATGTAAGTGATCAGAGTTTATGCACTACCAGAGCTAGATGCGGTTTTTGGGGTACAGAATAAAAATTGTAGTATGTAAAGTAAAGCAGTATGAGCCAGAAATTGCAAACTGTGACTGTATACAGAGCTTGAATGACCTGTACATGTTTTGCTCTTACTGTATGTGTTTGACATTGCCCTACAGTGCATTTGAAAAAGCACAAAAATTGTTTTGCTTTATAAAATAATTGTACTACAAGTAGCGGCACAAAGTTTGAGTAAGATTCACTATAACAACAATGACCAACATGGCGAGAAACCCTATAGTGCTAAGGGAAAACACTATCAACAGACAGGAATAAACGGGAGGCAAGAACCTTGCTTGGCTGACCTTATTAACTGTAACAAAGATGGAAATATTCTGCTGCTTCTAATGAAAAAAAAAATATATATATAGTCTTTTCACTTTAGAAAACAGTTTCAGTAAATGGCAACTATGAAAGATGCATGCCGTTAAATGTGATTCTTTCCCCAACAAACCTTAATTAAATAATCAAGTTAATTCTGGGTAAATCCAGTTACCAAGCATAACTGGCATTTTCACATAGGTCATAAAACATCAAACAACCTAGTTTATGCATCATCTGACATGCATACAGTGGCTGTACTATCAAGAGAAGTATGTCATAAAGGAGAACTAAGAAGATGTGCTGCATGTGACTATAAATTATCGATGAACAACCACAGTCCTCTGCTGCTGTTCCAAATAAGCAGGTATGCCATTTTCAATTTTTATCACTTTAGTAAGCATCATCTCTATCATTAAATCTATCATTTCTGCAGAATCTTTACTCATAATTATCTGTTAAATCAAAAATAAATTTATAAGTTTAAAGATTATTATTATTTGATTTTATTAGCATGACAAAAAAAGAGAAAGTGTTCAACCTGTAATTCTCTTTTTTCTAGATATGGTGTCATTAAGATCAGAATTGTGGAGAAGAAACAAAGAAGCAAGGTATAGTTCCAAACTAAACAGCAGTAGAAGTGAGACAACATATGGTACACTCAAGTGATAAGGAGGATCGTGAATGAACTGCATGGATTTTCTTCATCAGTGCCATGTGATTTGAACTAAAAAAAATTAAAGGATATTTTTTTCACTTCAGATTTATTGTCATAGTAAAATTGAGGATTATCCTAGGACAACTGAATATAGTCTGACATTTTTGATTAACATGAATGCAACGCAACTTATGTTGCATCATTCTCTGAACACCATTGCTTGACCAAGAAAAAAATCAACCAAATCAAGATCATAAAATGGCTTATTTTCAAAAGATATTGATGTGTTTGAATTTATGATAAACATTGGTTTTTGTTTTAACCCTTCAAGATCAGTATATGACAAATGAAACAAAATTTTTATGTATTTTATTTTGAGTACGAGAAGATTAAGTTATTACACCCAGTCTTTGACTGGGCATAATACTTCATAAGTAGTCAAAATATTGGTTATGTACTTTGTTTGGTTTGTATTCTTAAGAGATCACATAAGGTTTGTGTATTATTGTGCATATATTTCGGTTCACAGTGATGTGGGGAAGCAGAGAATCATAACTAGATTAGATTGTGCTCTTTAGTCCAGTTTAGAATTGCTAAATCACCTTCATGGTTTTGTAAAAGAATATACATCTACTCTTTCATGAGGATGGAAGTTGTGGCCTTTTTCTGTGATATCTGGGATACTGTGAACATAATCTAAAAATGAACTGTTACAAGACAACCATCATTCACATCAAGTGCCCTCAGAGATTCTTTTACCCAAGGTGGGGCCCTGAAAGGCTTAACAGATCCTATTCTTCATTTCTTCTAACACTTTGCTGCTTCAATTTCTAGAATATCACAACATAAGCTGATATATGTTTATAATTTTGTCTCCAAAGAACTGTTGAAAAGGGCCATTTGTTTAGATTTATTTTTAGTTTCCTGTTTAGATCCAATCTTTCGTTGACTCTTGCATCCATTAAATCCTGAAGATTGCCTTTGATGGTTTACATTACGTTGTGATGATTGCTTTAGGCAGAGCTTAAATTTCTGTTTTTAGAATAACATTTCTAATTTTTTAACATTTCTCAGATATAGATTTTTTTTTCATCATTTAGGCCTTAGGGTATACAATGCTGAAAGGTTTCTTAAGTGCAGTTGCATTTCTGATTCTTTTAGTGCAAGAATAGTAGGTCAGCATCAATTTTATTTTCTATGCTCATGGAGATGTTTTCATGATGCAACAGACAGGTATAATAGCCAAGGTAGAGGTAGAAATCTGCTTTTTACTGCATTGTGCATTGCAGCTATTTATATAGGTCTCAGAATAATATCTAGAGGGACATCAAGTTTTGAATCATTAAGGTTTAATTAGAGGTTTAGTTGCCTTCCTACCTGAGTAAACAGGTGTACATTAATGTATGAGTGTGTATAAGAGAATGAAAGCGACAGGTCTGTAGAAACAGACACAGAAAATGAGGAGGAATGTAAATGAGTTGTAAATAAGTTGTGGTGTGTAACTGAATTCTTTTAACATCTGTGTTTTTTAAAAACACAAATGCATGAGCAATATAAATGAACATGTTAAGGGTTTTAACTAAATCAGTTTTGTTTGGACTTGTGTGAATGTGTTCTTTTGTCTTTTTCTTTTTTTTTTTTTTAGTGAGTCTGTGTGTGCATATGTGTGTGTGCATGTATGCGTACAGATACATGCAAATAGACTTGTGTAAGGGAAGAAAAAAATTCGAAAGGTCAATTTGGTGAACACACAACAGAACACCCATTTGACTGTCTGATAAATTGTTTACATAAGGTGACCAGACGTCCCGCATTAGGTGGGACAGTCCCGCTTTTGACCTCGTGTCCCGCCTGCATCCTGCCCAATGTCTTGCTTTCTGGCTTTCTGGCAAGTCCAGCAAATGTCCTGCTTGTCTTTAAAAATCTGAATACCGTACGCTGATTCGCATCCGGCAAAGTCAGAGGAAAGCCCCCCCCCCCCCCTCCCCCAACTTTTTTCGGCGTTCTTTGACGGTGACGACACCATCATTGGCACGTGTCCCGCTTTCGCCCCCGAAACATTGTTGTTGTAGTTAAAAGGAAAGTGCTTCCACCTGAAGGCGATTTTGCACACCCGAAACGTCTGGTCACCTTAGTTTACATAAACATCTACTCAAAATGCCCACTGATAAATGATACTGACGAAAAGTTTGGCACCTCTTTGGTAACAATAAGCTGTAATGTCAATCTGTTTATGCAATATCAGTCTGTTATTGCTTTGTTGTCATGACTGCTGTCTACTATACTTTTTTGCTAACTGCCATAATATCTTCGCTGGTCCTTGGGCATTGTGATCCAGATGAACTGACATAATTTGATTGATAAAAAAATCCTTGGAGATTTCCACACCAGTTGCTTTCAGAATCTATTGAATTGGGAATTTCTTCTGGTTTATTGATTTTGGTGTTATGGTTACTGTGAGAAGCTGAAGAATTGGGATTTTTTTTACTTCCATTTCCTCTTTACTGCCCTCTTTGGCATTAGCCGTGTGCTCCATACCCATCAGTTGTGGTGAGTGTTCCTCCATTTTGATGATCAGATTCTTCACGTAATAAAGTAGACTCACTGATGTCTTCTTTGTTTTCCGGCCCATCAGGTGAATTGAGCACACAAGCTTCCATTACTATACAGCACTGAGCATGTGTATTCTTGCTTGACACCATTTTTGCTGTAAAAGAAGGGTTTTAATGGGAAATTTTACAAACTTCCTGCCAAAGTTTCTTCCTTAATGATCTAAGGGATAAAATGATGTTTTAAAATGTCTCAGCTAGCTCACCTAGCATAACATTAATTTTTTGCATTTCATGTCATTAATATAAAGATCATAATGCATTACACAAATGTGCTTAACAACTACAGCTTAGGCACAGAGAGTAGGCCATTTAAATTCAAAAGAAACAGAATGAGTTTATGAAATAAAGCAAGAATACAAAATCGATGTTTTTAGTTTGTGGTAGACATTTATATCTAGATTTATTACTATATACACCAAATTAGCAGTATTTCTTGACTATTTTTCATATGTACTTACTAAGCCATATGCATTATACTCGAAGTTGTCCAGGAAATAAAATTTCTTGTAGTCATCTTTGACCATAAGGCATTCCTCCTTCTTGATATCAAATCTCTATGCCTTTTATGTCAGAAAGCCCTGGATATTCTTGGAGCATTTGACCATTTCAGCGGACCACATGGTCTTTCTTTGTCTGTACCATTTCCTGTTCTGCTTCAAGCTGGACTATGGTTTCATCATCAATGGCTCTGCTCCAGAGTCCTCTTTTTACTCTTTTCATCATCAGGGGCTCTTCATCTGTTTGGGTGCCTTTTGCACCACTCCTGTACAAAGTTTGTATGCAGATGCTGGTGAACCCCTATTTTCTCTTCCTTGTCTAAAGCTTAGCATCATGCGGTAATAAATGACATAGTATTATAATGCTGTAAAGGCTGGAACTCCTTCAGAATAATAACGTAAAAAAAATTGACCAACAGAAAATGTAATGCCAATGAATGCACCATGAAAACTATAGATTATCTCCGTCTCCTGAGGTGCTATACGCAGGACCCCGTTCAGGCACAGGGCCTTGGATGGTCGTCCCTGCTTGCTAGCCTTGTGCCTGAATGGCCATCAACAAACTGAAAGTGAATGATGACATAGCTAAGGTCCTTCGTACCGCCTCTACAAATAAACTGAAATGTGTGCCTTCCTCTACTACTTTTGGTTTCTCTGGGGCAAATATCACTCTTTTTCAGACCATCAGGAATCTTGGTGTTATTATTGACTCATTGACACATCTGTTGAGTCTGACATCATTGCAGTCTGTAAATCAATCTGGCTTAGCTTTACAGGATCAGTTGCCTCAGACCCTTCCTGTTGGTTTCTACCACTAAAAAGCTCATATCTGTTTCAATTTTCCTAATCATTTACTTCAAAACTTCAAAAGGCTCACAGAAATGTCCTTCGTAACCTTCTGTAGATGAAATTCAGAGCATGATAACTCTTTCTGGGCTAGCTTCACTGGCTTCAAGCGCAAGTTTACACCGATTACAAGATCACCTCACTGTGCTACTACTATTGACTTCTTGGCCTTGCCTCAGCAACAACTCTAACCCTATCCCATACCTGTCTGAGCTACTGACTCCTTACCACCCAAGTTGTTTCTTTGGTCTGTATGTGTTGTTCTCCTTTCTGTGTCATGCATCAGACTGGAGAAATTCAGTAGATGCTCATTCTTCTCAGGCCACATTGTTTGGAATTCTCTCCCCCTTTTTTCTTTGAACTGTTTTTGTTCGAAACTTCAGATCGAATCTTAAAACCTCTTTTAAGAAATATCTTGCATAATCAAACATACTATTCTGCTCTCTTCACAGTTCTTCATCTTCATTTACACACATAGTTTATGTTTGCTATGGTGTCATCCATTTGCTGATGCTTATGGTTGACTATTAGTTGGTAGTCTTTCGTGTTAAGCAGCACATAGACCTTACACAGGGAAATGTGCTGTACAAATTGAGCTTTTATTATGAAATTGACACAAGATGTAATTTGTTGTACATTATGAAACTATCACAATTTTTACTAGAAAATTTTTTCTTTTATCTGCTTCCCAGAAATAGATAATACAGTAACTGTCAGTGCATCACATAGAACTATCTCGGTGATTTTTCTGATTGATAATTGGATCGAGTCACTCTGGATTGAGTCACACTTTTCTTTGATAGAGATAGACATGTTTAAACAGCTAATGCTACTTTTTATACCATTCATTGTTTTTGGTACATTTCAAAGACTTTGTCTGAGAAAGGACAAAATTAAAGTAAAAATATTAAGTGTTAAATCTGGCTAGACAAGATAACATATTTAGTAAATTATCCATTGTATTGTATATTTGAGCATTGCAGCCAACAGCAAGATCATAACTCTGTGCCTTTGAAATGGTACACCCAGTTGGGAACATGTTGAAACTAAAACAAGATATGATATCTCATTCAGTCTTCAGTCTGCTGATGGCTAGTCTTTATCAGAGCTTTGAAGAGGTAGCTTATCACAAGAAGCAGAAAGCTTTCCCAGGCAGAGATAGGGACTTTGTGCAGGTTATCTTATCATGAAGTGGTATACTCTTGGTGCAGATCCTGTGCAATCAGAGCTTGTGGTAGTACACTTTAAATCTTATTTTAAAGGCTGTTTGAAATCTTAGGCCAGCTCTGACCCTGAAGTTACCCTTACAGTACACTTTTTATGATAAATGTAGAATATTATTTAGCTAGAGATAAAGAAATTTATCAGTGACCTAGATTTTAATTGAAAGAAGCATGGTTAAGATATATTCTAGAATAATCTTTGCTAATAATACATTAGAATATGAGATTTGGGAAGAATGTTAAACGCTGACTGTATCATTTACATACTTGCCTGTCTGCTATAAATGTCTCTATCACTGTGCTCCTGATTACCTGTCTTACTGCCTCACTCTCCAGCATCCATCCTGCACATTTTGTTCGTCAGCTAATACACTTCAACTCACTGGGGTCCAATGGTACAACAGTCAGCCCCTGTCAGCAACACATCAACTATTGGCTGTCCTGTGTTCAGATCTCATCTTGGGGGAAATCTTTGCAAATGACATCTGTTTACAGGGCTGGCTGCTTTGCCATGATATAGCCTTAATTGCTGGCTCTGAGTTACCCCCTGCCTTTGCATTCCCCACACCATACTCTTCTAGTCAGTGAGCCCAGGGCTGGCTGCTTGCTATAATATAGCCTTAGTTGCTGACACGACGTAAAACACCAATGCCCCCCCCCTCTAGTCAGTGAGCCTTTGCCTTTTCTGGTTCCTTTGCTTGGAACACTTACCCTTGCCGCTTTGCCAAGTTTCAAGTGGCAGCTTAAAGGCTCACCTCTTTCAGATGACTTTTGAATACTCTCCAGCCCGTTTTTTTTTATATAAGATGGGATCAGTCCACTCTCAGCATTTCCAAAACAATTCATCACAGACTATGGATGAGATCCTTGATATGTGTGTGTGTGGCTTGATGTGCATGTGTGTTATTTGGAATGTGTTTGTTGACAGTTCTCTCTTTATCTATATTCTACATGAAATCTCTTTTTCAGAAAAAAAATCCTTAGATGAAACAGATGCTGTACAAAAAGCATAATGTGGGCAATAGTGGGAAACTGAGAAGCATCTCTGTGTGTAAACAGTATTTAATATCTGCATTTTAATGCATTTTATAACTTTTGTAAAGGCATAAGTGTGTGTATATCTGTAGTATATAACCAGGAGAACAGTTTGCTAGATTTTGACATTGATTATAGCTGGTAATTCATTAATTGAGAATGTAATTACTGACAGATCTCCACATTAATCACTAGCAGCATAAATCATTATATCCATTTTTTCCTCTGCTGTTTTATTTATATCTTCTGTTTTTTCCAGCTTTTCTCCTGTCCTCTTTTTCCCAATAAAATCTTTCACCTCGGTTTCTCATCTCAGTGGCTTTCATCTCTGTAGGCCAGAGTATATTCCTTCTGTGGCCCTGGTGTAGTTTGTCACATCCCCTTGTTGGAGAGAAAATGTGTGAAAGTCTGTTGAGGGGGCCTGGCCATGTTTTTTAGTAGTAGAGGGTGCATATTAGTCCCAGGTGTGAGTCAAGCCATTGCCCTGCTTCAGCTGTCAGTGCAATGGCCACGGGGCTATCTTTGTAAGTCCTCAGCCCGCTGCTCTGGCTGTGATGGAACTGCCCACAGTAGAAGGAAGAGGCAGCTATCCAACACATTTGTGTGAAATCTGGCATTATTATCCTGATACTGTCACGTACTTGGTGGCTCTGCAGATTCGGCTTCCATACCAAGCCTCATTTCTTCAGCAATGGTAGCAATATGGCCGACCACTTCTATTTCTGTTCAGAGATGACGTGATTCCTCTGAGATCTTGTCCTACTATCTGCTTTCATGCCGGTCACTGGTTATTTCGCCCCAAGACCATATTACCCCAGTCATATTGTCCCACAGCCTGAGTCAGATTGTCCCAGCTATGTCCATATCATGTTGCTGTGGCAGGAGTTCCGACATGCCAGCCACCATCTGCTTGCCTTGCTGTTGGCTCTTCGGAGCTGCATGCTTGGCTTAAAGCATACCTGCTGGTGTCCTGAGCAAAGCTTCTTAATCATGACTCATTATCTGCCCTCCAAGCTCTTCTTACTCAGTGTACTGACCACCCCTTGTAGTCCGCTTCTATGCTGTTCATGGGGCTCATCACAAGAGGGGCATTTTTTTTTATCGGGGCTCCTGGCCATGCAGGCATCCCAAGCTCATTTTGAGGAGACCAGGCTATTGAGGTAATCACCTGGTTCTTTGTGATGGCTGGTGTCATCAGATTGTCTCTCCTCATGGCCTATGTTCAGTTCATGTGCCAATGCCACCTTTAGCTGTCTTTCTGACTGCCCTATTTTTGGCTGTCTTGTTTGGCGGGAGGAAGTTATCCTTTGCAGACCAGGTAGGCCATACCACCGTTGCATTCCCACCACTTAGGAGGCAGACCCCCACCAGTTTCTTCAGGAACGCTTTATTGTTGTACATGTCTTAATTACTTATCCTAGCTTCTAGTGTTTGCCAGCATTTTTTTTTTGTACGGCTGACTCATTGTATACCTTACTGAGGATCACTCCACTCAAGATGTATCATAGGATTTAAGGTTTTAGTTTTAACTCACGACCTTTGTTTTAATAGTGGCCTTTTAGGAAACCACAATTCAACTTTTTTATTGTTTGTTAAACCTTTTTTTAAATTTTTTTTTTTAGTGGTTTTGTTATTGAGTCTTTTCACTATTTCAAAGAAGTATGACTCTGTCGCTATGATATAGTTCTCTTTGTGCCAAACCAGAAAAAAGGGTTGAGCATAAGTACATGGCGCAGCTTACAGCATTCTTTTACTTTGAGAGTCTTCTACCAGTTTCAGTGTCATTGATATGAATAAAGAGTGATTTAAAACAAAGAAATTCTGATAAAGTGGCTTTCACATTTGCCTACTCTTGCGGGAGTAATAATTTTAGATGATGGACTGCAGAAAGTACAACAGTAAAAGCATGACTTAGCCTGCGAAAATGTACAGTATAGTCTGCCTTTGTTCGGCTCTTCCACCTTTGACTTCAACTCTTGTGAAAGAAACATTAGTCAGCTGCCACTATCATAAATACCTTTCTTCCCAACTGAGGGGAACTGAACAGAGGGAATGGAGCGTTTTGAGAGAATAAAGCCGTTTTCACTCATTGGAATCATAGATTACAGTAACTGCATGAGCAGTATATTATTTATCTGCACAGTCATAAGCCTACTTTGATAATTGTAAGGGGTTTTAATAAATAATTAGTTCTAAACAACAATAATTATTTGACTTATAGCTGCTGTTTGCACAGTTTATTTGTATACTTAAATAATATACGGATAGACTTCTGTTAATTCTAGGAAAAAGTCCCTCTTCATTGTGACTATGTGTGTGTGTGAAGGCTGTTCGTAAAATCTGTAAAGTATTATTTCATATTTATTGTTCTTACTTTATATATATATATGTTTTGGCAAGCACATCGCGGTGAAATTTAATGGCAGTGGGCAAATCATCACTACATATTTTTTTTGTTTCTGCAAGGACTTCTTTTTCTGCAATTAAAAAAAATCATAGTCTGACAGCTTTATAATGTATATCTTGCAAAAGTGCTAATTTTTACAATTATCAAAGATATCTCCGCCATTTGTTATTTCGGATTGATACCTGATGCTGCAAGTTGCATCTTTTACCCATTTTTTTTCTGTAAGACTGATACTGAAGTTCGAGCTCACGTGTAAACGGCTGTTTTGCTGGTCACAGTGATGCTGTTATTATATTGATGATGTAATATTGGGATACAACTGTTGAAACGCAGGTCATTTATCTGAGAATTCGGACGTTGACCACATACTGTTGAGTTTGCTGTCAGTACGAAGCTCTTACTATTGCATACGACCACAATTTTCGTCTTTCTTTAGGCATTTACCATCAGGAAAGCAGACGATACTAACTTTTTACCTGCGTTTTTTAAAATAAAATTTACCATTGTGACAGTTTTTAATACAAAGGTGATCTTTTTCATCTAGCTTTGTACGTTTGTATGACTTGGTAATCGTAACTGAGTGGTTAAAAGACTGAACCTTCCACTTTAACCATCGAGCGTGTGCTGTGCATGTACTAAATAATTGACGAGAAATACCCTAATTGACTAGTATTTTAGGTGAAGACATTCTTCAAGTATCAGATACTTGCTTGTAAATCAACTTTGCAATAACATACAGAAACTGCCTCAGTGTAAATTGTTAGTGTACCTTGAATTCTTTTTTTTCCACAAGTGAGTGGGTTTGGTTTCATTAAAAGTTCGAAAATCTTAGTAAATTAGCATATGTTTGGAGCTTTCCATTCGCTGTAGCCTTCAAGGTTAGAAGTATACATTTAGATTATGTGCTTCCCCCCCCCTCAAACCCCCTCCCCAAAATGAACAAGTGTTTATTTTGGAACATATAACAACTGTATGTTCAGTTTACTTAATTTTGTGGTTTGACTTTAATAAGCCTTTAAGCAAATGTGTAAAAAGCCAGCAGTGAAAAGGATCATTGCATAAAGGAACAGCAGATATGTGTCACAACGTAAAAGTGTTGTCATAGAAATTGAGGTACAATTAAATGGCACATTACCAATGTGTGCCTAATGTTCTGTTCTGTTGCTATAAAAAAGAATGGTTATTTGTCAGGATTTAGGGCAGTGAGTTAACACACAGAGTTGAGCCTGTAATTAGTACACGTGCGCTTACATGGATGTCAGGAGTTAGGGCAGTTAAGTTAATCCACAAAGTTTAGCCTGTACACGGTACATAGATGGTGTATATTAGAGCAAATACGCAAATGCACTACAGGCATTCACTGGCTTAATGGAAGTTTGAAAGCAGGTCAGTTACAAGTGTTTGTATAGTATTCGCGTAGACGCACAAACATGGATATGCCAACTCGTTCAGAAACGAGCAGCATACCCATTAACACTGGCAGTGGTCACACACCCCCGACACAGGTCGGTCCGCCTGGCTTTAGAGATCAGCCCTTGACACACTGATAGCGGCCAC
The DNA here is from genome assembly GCF_003073045.1 of Pomacea canaliculata. Classification (NCBI taxonomy): domain Eukaryota; kingdom Metazoa; phylum Mollusca; class Gastropoda; order Architaenioglossa; family Ampullariidae; genus Pomacea; species Pomacea canaliculata. The sequence continues at coordinate 14,973,452 of NC_037599.1, forward strand.
TCCATGCCGTGCAATCGCCGTTCTGATAGCGCGTCATGCGGTGACAACACCCCTGTTACGGTTTGTAGTGAGGAGCAAGCACTATAGTGTCTGTACACGCGAAATAAATTAGAAATATGATGTAAAACATTCTCTAAAGATTTAGTAAAGCGAGGGATGTCGTCAGCCACCTTTTCATATTGTTCACTTAATAAAATTAGAGCTGCAGATCATGAAGGCGTAATAAGAATATGAACGTGACTGTTTCTTAAGCAGATAGTTACTAACTTAATTTGGTTCGACACCTGTTCACATCCCAGTATTTCGGAATTTGTAAACTTTCTATAATCAGTCTGCATATTGTTTTATTTTCAAGAGGAACGTGATTAGGGATATCTGTAAAAACATGTTCAGACATGGAGGCAGACAAAGTCGGCTGGGGCAGAGGTGTGCTGATAGTGGCGACTGCGCTTTGCGACAGCAGGGTGGCAGGGTGGGTGATAAGGTCTATTCAGGCTCAAACCCATTGATCCTTCACTTTACCTTTTGACATTTTATTTCTTTACGATAGCCTAAAATAGGACATCAGTTATCTTTCAACTCGTCCCATTATTGGCTTAGGTTGGGGGAGACAGGTTTTCACTCCAAGTTCAGTGTGCGATGCAGCAATGAACATTTAGAATCCATACTATGAACTGTTCAGTGTTTGATTTGAAGCTGATTGACTTCACAGTAGGTCTAAATTACATTGTAAATGTACTTGTGAGTGTTGTATGTCATTGTCACTCCCCATAAACCTACTAGACATAGGTTCTGCCAGAACAGTTTGTGACCTGGTCACCCACGTGTTTGATCGTGGGCGTGACCATCTCACCCCCTTTTCGACTGACAATCGTTGAAGAGCGGCTTGAGAAGAGTCAAAGTGCAAAGTGACAAAGTAGAAAGCTTCATAAACTAGTCCACCTCTGTAGCCATGGCTAAAGCTTGTGAGCAGTTTGTGGGGGCAGCGCGCAGGCCGGCAGGTAGTTGACACGCTGCGTGACGCCGACATGGGGGCGGTGGCTGCAGGTAGAAATGTAACACCTAGTAGCTAGAACACACCTTCCTCAGGCTCAGGTACATCAAGGGTGCTGCGCCACCAAGGTGCTTCGACAAGAGCTAGCCGATGAGAGGTAACTGATCGTTTAACAAGAACACTCTGTTATACAAACACTTTATGACTAGACACTTTTTTTTGTACATAGTTCTCAAGACTTAATCCTGAGAACAGAGGCATAGCTATACCTAATTAGAGTAACAACTTTTGACTAGAGCTGTAAGATGAGAAAGAGTTTTATTTTTGCTTTTGTCATCTTTAACTGTTTTCTTTTGTCAAGCAGACTATCTTTTTAAAGTTAAAGCTTAGTCTGAAGAATTTTAAGTACAAAAATGAAATGGATAATTTATGTGTACAGTGTGGACTCAGGAAAGCAACAATTTATTCATCAAGAACAGATTTTGGTAAATAGTAGGTGGACAAAGAGATGCAGCCAGCTCTCTGTGAGTTGGAAGATTGGGTCTTTGGCAGGAATACTGTCTTCCATGCCAGATCTAACTCTTCCAGCTCATAGTGGCATGGCATGGCCGCAAACTGTTACTGACAGAATCTTGTCCTGCATTTGCAACATTGTCGTACTGGTTTCTATTATGTTTGAATATTTTGTTTGTGTTTGTGCTCCTTTCTTCTTCTATGTTTATCAAGATGTCTACTAATAGTTTAGCAGGGTCATGAAAAGAAATAGATGATGGTTATCTTCACAGTTTATTGGAAGGGAGGATGCATGCTAAATTGTAGTCTTAATTTCTAGGAAGATTTCAGATGCACATCAGTCAAATTTATTATGCTGAATAATATTATTATGTGTTTAGCAGTGCTAATCTTCAAGTTTGTCTAGGATTGGTGTATAGAAGTGTTTTATTCATTTAACTTCCATTCAATTTAAGTATCTAGATTTGGCTATTTTGAGGAGGTTGATTTAATTTCTGTCAGATCTGGTTGTTTTTCTCACTTAAAGTTATTCCAGATCTTTTCTGCCATATAGTCATCCGGTTGTTTGATAAAGGATACAGTGGGACATAAAAAGGAACTATATATGATGGGTGCACAGTGACATGTTTTGGCAGTAGAGGTCAACTTTTTTCTTATTTCTTTCACAAACTTTCACAAGAGAAGGAATTTATCAGCTAAGTAATATGTTGTAATGCAGCTTTTGAGATAATTGATTTTGTGTTATCAGTAAAAGGATATGCTTCACTGGGGATGACAAGGAATAACAATAAGAATTATGTATGTACATAGGTCCATCAGTTTACAATAGCATCTTTTTTGTTGTTTAAGCCTTTCACATTTCACATTTGAAGAACAAAAAACCCAGTTTTTGCACATATGTTGGTTAAACCAGCACAAGAGAAACAGTTTTGAAAACTGATGTGGCATAGCCTTAACCCTTCCCATTGTTGGCAATAAGGATATAGAGATGCACAAACATAATTTAAATTTTCTTTTAGCATTTAGACATAGTATAGTCCTGTATAGTCTAGTACCTATGCTAAATTTCTATTAAATATAGGGAAAATTTCTTGCTTAAACTTCCATGCATTCCTGTGACATTGGCAGCCATTTGAGAGTGAAAACGGTCTTTAAAAACAGAGCATTATTTAAAACCTGAAACACGAGGGGAATATTTTCTTGAAATGTAGACCTTTTACCCTTAAAATGATTGACCTATAATAATTCTCCAAATAGCATCTGATCCCAGGGAAAATTCTGTTATCTCTTTTTCATTGTGTTTAATTAGTCACAGATCAAGCAAATGTAAACAATAGTTAAATTTCTACAATATACATTTATCAAATCACATTAATGTTGTCACAAATACGGGGATTATTGTCATTTGCAGCTCTCAGATAATTACAAAAATGACTATTTTCATTTATCGATTTTTGCATAGCTGTGTAACCAAGATTTAAGGTGTTAACAAGAGTAGAATAAAGCACATCAAGGAGAGCTCAAAGCTTCCAGTGGTGTTCTCGTCTTTTAAGTAATAGTTCCTTCATGCGTGTTAGGTTTCAGTGATAGACATGAGGGACATAGGTATTCAGAAAATAATTTTTCGTTTTGCTGCAGTTGTTTAGCTTTTTATGAAAATAAGTGTGTACACTTGTAGCTGATGAAATGAATGTTTTTATTTAATTCATTTATAGATTTGTTTCAATTTACACTTGGGCTGGTACATTCTCATACATGAAGCGGGATATCCTATAGTTGCCAGAGGATATATATGAGGCTGTATATCCTATAGTGGCCAGAGGAGCAGGGAATTAAGTGGCAAGGCCTGCTTTCTTCCTTTACTTCCTTTTGTGTAATAAATCATGTCTGTTACCAGTCATAGGACTCTGGAAGCCTCACACCAATGATTTTGTGCTCCAGCATTGAGCAGTCAAGCCACCAGGCTACAAAGGCTCCCCACATTTTACATTTTTTCCACTAGGTTTATCTTGCATGTGCCAAAGTTTTGTGCTTGAAATTATCTTTCCATTATCATGTCTTTGGAGTCTCGTATTTTTCACTTTGGTTGATCAGCATTAGTATATAAGCCAGAATTAACTGAATGAATCTGTAGCATCTTAGAAAAGTATTAATCTTGCTGCTAAAGTCTGTATAATGGTGTGGTGAACTCTTGTAGTGTGCCTTAGTTCTGTTCAGGCCAGGTATCTTGAATTCTTTTCTGAATAACCTGCTTCACATTACCCAAGGTCAGCTTATTTCTTGGGCTTTGAAAATTTTATTGTATGTAGAGAGGCATTTAATTTTGAATTTTATTTTTTGATAAAGGTTATGTTCTTAAAAATTTTATCCCTTCAATCTTTTTCAGCTATTTCAAGAGTAGTTTTATAGTTTGCTTTTTCCTTTAGGTTATTTTATTTGTATTAAAGGTGTTTTGTGCCTGAATGCTGGCATTTTGTCAAGCATTTTAGATGTGGTTTCATGTTAGGTGCATCTGTCTAGTGGAAGAAGAGTGAGAGAATGTCTTCTTTGTGGGACAAGTCTCACCGTGAACATAGTTTGTAAATAATATGATCTTCATTGTAAGTTCTGACAAAAAGGATGGTTTTGAGTGGCTTTGTTGGTGCTTTTTTACCTGTTCTGATAGGAGATTCACTTTATGCCTGATATCTAAAAAAACTTTTAAAATATCCCACAATATATACTCAAGCAGTGATTTTGTTGCTTGGTGAATCAGGTAGGTTCATATGCCCTATGTGAAGGTTTGTTTCTAGAGTATTAGCTTATTAGTGGTTTGATTCTGTGTTTGTGGTAGCAAACTGACTAAGCCATACTGAGTTTACATGATATATCCTGGGCGCTGTGGTCGCTAACTATTAATCTGAAGTGAAATAATTATTTACACAAATGGAAGAAATACTCTCAAGTCCTCACTCCTTTGTCTATGCCAGATGGCATTTTCTTTTCTTTGTGTTTTTAAATGAACACATGAATCGCTTAAATGATATAAAGTATTATTTTATTCATTAGGGTAAATGTGCCATGAAGTCAGAATTACTCATCTTTGGTCATGTGTATGCATATGCTATGGTACATCAGCTATGTGAAGTGTTTAGACCAAGTTAAGAGAGGTGAGGGTAGAGGAGGTGTAGTCTCATACCTGTGTCGTGTAGAGAGGTCTAGGTATTTGTGATTTGCCTTGAGGCCTTTACTAGAATTGCGAGAACATAAAGAGGTATGCTGTCAGTTGGGTGAAGTTCACATAGCACAGTGATAAACTTTTCAAACAACACTGATAAAACACTTTCTCACTTGTGTCAGTGTGTATGCTGTATTTCAGTAAGTGTAGATATTTATTAGTTTATTCATGTTCTTTGTATACTTTAGTATATATTTTGGATATTTCAGGTGTTTGAGAAGTGAAGTGTAATTTTAGTGAGGAATCTGAAGGCATTTCAAGTACTGCTGTACCTCTAGTATCCTAACCCACTTGTTCCTTAGTGGTGGATAAGTTTTGTCAGGGGACCTGTTGATAAAGTGGAGCATAGATTATGGGAGCATATGGGGCAGAGGGCAAGTTTGTCAGAGGGAGCATCTGTTGTGTCTCTGCTTGAGCTTATCAGCTTGCCCTTCTATGCCTCTTAAAGACTATTTTGTGTACAGAGGACAGCTCAGGTGCAGATCATGCTGCCACACATTCACAGGGGGGAAGCCTGGATTTCTGTATTTCTGTTCTACTAGCAGACATGTTGCTTGTTTTCCCAAAATGTACAGTCGGTTCATGCTTTTGCTGCATGTTCCATATATCTGGCTTATGATGGTATGCAAACTACACAGCTATTTTTAATTCTTTTGCTTTAATTAAATTTATTTCATTTTGATCTGTTTACAGATGTTGGTAGTTTTGTTCAGTGAAGAAGCGAAAAACAAGAAGTAGTATTGCTTGCAGTGTTTTAGATTGCTTATTTCTTTGTTGGCACTATTCTGCTCATAATGTCCACTAGGTGATGATGTCTCATTAGCAATGTTTCAGTGCTCTCTTGGACCGTATACTACAAAGTGTGTGGGGTTTGTGCATTGATTTAAACTGCTGCCCTGATGGTAGCCATTTCTTTGAGCATAAGGGCTTCTGTTAGCAGGTTTTTCTAGTTGAAAAATGTCTTTACATATGTTCTTCTTTAAAGGATTTGGTTTCAAAGTATATGTTGCTTGTTTTCTGTCTTCTTTGAATTCCACTTTCATGTTTTGGAGGTTTTGAATTGAAAACAAAATGATATGAAATATTTGTGAACAGAATAAAAGTATTCAATAGCTTTGGCAAAAATACTTGACAGGTGCTGTTGATTTGTTTTGTGGTCAGCCTGGTTTGAGATTACATGAAGAACACAGCTATTGCTCTTAACCTGGTTTGGGAAACGCTTTAATAAATGAAAAAGAATGTTATCCCTATCAACAGTCTGTCTCAGTTTCAGTGCTTTAGCTTTAGTGAAGGCCTGCCAGGAAAATACAGTTTCTCACTCTGGTCCTACTTTGTAGGATAAATATTTGGATAAGGATTTTTTGTTTAAAGCTGTCACTTTTGATTTAGACTTCTAGCACTTTTAGCTACTGTGACCCACAGTACATGGTGAGTAGTTTACAGAAGGCTACATGTTGTTACTGATGTGATCCAGCTAAAGAGCAGCCATATATACATCATTGTGATCAGGTGTGTTATGTAGTGGAGAGAGTTTTATCTCATCATGAGCCTCAGAAGCAGGTGAGATTCAACTCCTCCAACTGCAGGCTATACCTGAAACCAGCAGGCATGATCATGTGGTGTGCAGAGTGACATCCTTGGACCAGTTACCTAACTCCTTTCTTCCACACTGCATTCATCTCTCAAGCAATGATCAGCATTATGGTACAGTTTTAAAGTTGAGAGCTTTCTAAGCATTACATGTGTGCTTGATTGAGTGAATATAAAATAATGTGGGTATGCATATGTGTACATCAGTTGAAATTACTACACTTTTTCATAATTTTAACACAACCTTCTTTTTTTGTATATGAATATTATACATTAACCACAATTTACTCTCTGTGTGTGTGTGAATGTGTGTAGATGCACATATATGTGTAGTGGGTGGGAGAGCGGGGGGGGGGGGGGAAATTGGTGTTTTACGCCGTGCCAGCAACTGAGACTATATTACGGCGAGGCAGCCTGCCCTGTAAACAGATGCCACGTGCAGAGAAAGAACAGCGTGCCCGAGACGAGAAATGAACTCTGGCAGCCAACCTTCACTGTATTGGTGACAGGCGCTAACCGTTGCGCCACTGGACCACTCTAGTAGGTGGGAGAGAGAGAGGGTGAGAGGGATATGGAAACAGTGATGCAGATGCCAAAAAAAAGAAAAAAAGAGAAGAAATTCATCTACAGGTTAGAAGAGATGATTTTCAAGTTTTGATATGTTAAATGTATGCTTAAACATATTTTCTTCTAATTAATCTGCAAAGTGTTACAGGAAAATGATCAATTCTGTCAAACTAATGTGGCAGATGAAGTTCTGCTGTCCAGTCTTCCCATGACATTAAGTCTCGAATGCACTGTTTAGTTTATTTCTTTACATTTATTTATGTAATTATATTTAATCACATAGTGTTAGATTTATTTCTAAAAAAATTATTATTGTCAATGATGATATTAAAAGATTTTTTGATAAAGTATTGTTTGTTTGGGTGCATTCATGTGCAAGTGTGTGCAGGCATGTGCATGCGTTTTTGTGAATGAAAGTGTGTTGGCAAGAAAGGGAGTAAAGGTATGGTGAGAGGTGATCACAAGAGAGATGTGTACTGAAATATGTATCATATGATGTTCACAGGTATGATCTGTTATCTTACATTTTCAAGAGTCATTTACAGATTTTACTTTGTCTTCTGATCTTCATTGACATGTAGCACATTCAAGATATGTGACTATCATGTTTATCAATGTTATGCTGTATCCACCCCCTTTTAATCTAGCTTAGCTTAGGCATTCTTGTCTGTGAAACAGATTGAGGAGGAATACATTGTTGTGTGGCAGAAAAGCACTTGTTTTAATGACTTGGTAGTGGGTTTAGAGATGGCTTATTGTAGTGTCATGTTCATAGCATGTCAAATTAGTTAGGTCAATGACCTTGAGGCAAAATGTTTTTGTTGACAACATCCCCTTCAGAATCTTGAGTGTAAATTAAGGCCTCCAGTAATCTTTCTAGTGTTTATCTGGATAGTAGATACAATGGCTTCTAATAGGTTCACATGGTTGCTCTGACAACCCAGAAATGTAGACATTTTGGTCGTGGAATGCTTCCACAAAAGTGTTTGCCATTTTTGCTTGTTTGTTTTACATGAACAGATTTCAAACAAATATCAAGCAGAAAGATTTTGAATAACCCTCTAAATGTTAACTGTCTGTTAAATAAAAGATTGTAGCATAAATCTGTGGAAAAACTACTGCAAAATAGACTTGATCTAGTATGGAGATTGTCTTTTGCAACTTACTTGGTGATTGATGGTTATACCAACAGAAATGCACATCTAACATGTCCTGTGTCTATTCTGCATTCTTCATTTTTTGGTGGAATTTGAATGTTTATTCTAAGTCTGAGAATCTGTGATCAACAGTTCTATTTTGTATGTGCATTAAAGAGAATAAGCTACATGTGTTGATTAATCTTTTGAGTGGTTAATAAATTTAAAAAAAAATGATAGCATTTTGTTTTTTATCCTTTTTCTTTTGTCTTTAATTTACTGCACCCTTAGTAGTAGTTTAATGAAACAAACTGCAAAGTATGTGTGTGAAAGTATTTACTATAAAAAATGTATTCATTTTTACTATCGTAAACATAACCAAATAATTTATTTTCCATTTTTCATCTTTCTTTTCTTTCCTATTCTCATTTTTTCTTACCTCCATCTACAATACATTTAGACTGGGCATGTACACTTCAGCCATCATCACTTCAGTGAAAGCAATGTCAGTTTCACTGTTTAACTGTTCAATAGATGTAGCAAAGTCATTGAGGCCATCATCATGAAAATTTATTAAATTCCTTATGGTATGAAGGGTTGTAAGAAAAATTAACAGGATATTGTAATAGTTTTGTGGGTTATCAATAGTCTTATTGCCAAGCTAACTCCCCAAATATCTTTTCACACATCTTTCAGTTTTGAATGCAAGAAATATAAATGCATGCACATGCTGGCCAATCAAGATAAAGATAGGTTTGAATATTTTTATTTAGATTTTCTTACAGACTTCCCTTCCAGAAACAAATTTTTGTTGGCATGTTTGTGATACATATCAAATTTGTAGATACAGATTGAAAATCAAATGTGGAAAAATATTTATTTTATAAAAAAGACACACAAAAAAAAATCATTGTAAAACACATACATGAAATAACGAGCAAGATAAATTCTTACTTAAGCCAGTTATGAGAAAAGATATGGAAGAAGTACAACCACTGGGGTTAAGAAGAATGTTTGTACACATCTTTCATTCAAAATATGTTTTTAGCATTGTTTCTATGATGTTTTCCATAATTCACATAAATTTGTTAATGTCAGGGTTATCACTTTTCTGTATCCTTACATGCAGTTACAAACACACCATTTTCACTTGACTGGTAACTTTTAGTCAGAAGCTAAAAGAGACCTTTTTGGAAGGAAAAGATTTATAATATGTTATTGACTTTGGTGAAAAAGTTTAAGAAAACATTAACTTTAGGCAAGAAGCTAAACAGTGTTAAATTCTGCACATTCTTTTAAATACACCCCAGTTCTTTTCAAAGGATGTGGAGAAATTGGAAGAACTATAATAGACAAAAAGATTATGTCACACAAGTTGCTATCCTGGTTATATAAGTATGAGAATGTCTCCGGCTAGAATTGAGAATTTAATGATAGTCACATCATAAAAAATGCATAGGTACTATTTAATCATGATAATAAAAAAATGTATGACCAAAAATCAATACTAGGGAACATAAATTCCTATGAATACTGATTGTTGAAAGCATGTTCTTATTCTTTGTGAAAATTTCAAATCTATTTATAAAAAAATATGAAATAAGAATCAATTTACATCTAGAAGTATTTCCTGTTGAAAATATGGAATATATGTACAGGTATTCCATTGACTATATAATCATTCTAACAATCATAGTGAAGCTTTTGTTCAGCCATTATTTCTACATATAATTTTTCGGTCTTGATTAGTAAATTGAATAGTTTTGTGGTAGTCCAACGGGAATTTAAGATAGTTTAATCAGAGCAGATAAGCTTCTTAAAAATTTGATTTAATACATGTAACAATGTTTTCATCTTAAGTGTTTGTTTATATAAAGATATATGTTTTTTGGAAGTAATGATTTTGTTTTAAGTTTATATCATATATATGATCTTGAAAAAGCAATTAAAAAGTATTTCAATAATTCTGCATATTACCTGTGCAGTTTTTCCCTGTGGACTATGAATGTATCTCCAGTCTGACCACCTTCAACTACCTGACCTACTTATGTCAAAGGGACAGCAATGTGCCAAACATTGTTCCTGACATCATTAAGTCAGGCCAAGCCAGGTGAGCAATAAAAGTGCATCACACACTGAATATCATGTACAAGAACCAGATTCTGTGAAAATTGCCTTTTCAAGTCATAACCAGGCAGCTGTTTATCCTGTCTGTGGCAAGTGTCAAGAACGTAGATGAATGATTCCAAAGTGTGATTGGTCATGCAATGTGAACATTGTGAAATACATTTGTTTGAAGCTTAAACTTTATATCCATTATGTTCAGGAAAATCTGTCTAAAAAGACATTACAAATTAGAATATATCACCACAGAACTTCAGCAGGGTCTTTACATTCTATCAGTGGGCTACATATAAAAACACTTTAATTTACTTGTCTGAGGTATATAGATTCTGTCAGTTGGTTACAGATATAAGCATGCTGATTTTAATTTACCTGTATCAGCCCTCCTACATCGAAGTGGCGTCATAGCCAAACAGAAGAAGATGGAAAGCTTCGAGAGTCTACCATCAGTTTGATTCCCTTTCCATTTGACCTTTTGACTCTTTTGCCTCGTTGCCAGCAGGCTGAATTAATTTTTTCTACCTACAGTATAGCTCGTGGTCAGTATCTACTGCTATGTACACTTACATTTTCTCCTATTTTTTCAGCCTTATACAATCAAGTTGTGGCAATTTTTTTCCCCAGCATTAATGAGAGCCACATTTAGTTGTTTGATAATAAGTAATTTTAATAATGATTTTATATTTTAGAGTTTGTGTTGCTGTTTGATATTATGTTTGAAATTGGTGGGGTAAATATTGCTGTATTGGTGGTTGTGGTGGTGGTATGTGGGGGGTTGGGTGTTGGGTTTCACTGTTTATGCTTTTTGATGCTTGCAGGGTGGCTAATAAAGTTGCTAATTTTACTCTTGCTGTGATATATGAATGCATTGCTGTTCTTGTTTAATGCTTAGGGAAATCAGCAGAACAGGATTCTAATGTGGACCCAAAGGGATCCAATGAACTACTTTTCTCATTGCTGTATGAAAAGTTCAAGGAAATCCATGATCAAGAGGTCTCAGTGTCCGCAGATGAATGTACAAAGTTTGTAGACTTGCTGCTCAAGAGGGAAAGAGACATAAGTCTCCACCCATTTCCTTTTAAATGTTCAGGTTTTGCTGATGAACAAATTGATCGAAAGCAGCAGCAGACACATGATGACAGGCAGGTCAGTTCTAGTACCAGTGGTTGTATGCATTTCTGTTACCTTGATTTTAGAATCTGTCAAAAACAAATTTTTACAATGTTGCATTGTATAGCTTATCCAGTAAAAAGCATTTCTCAGTAGAAGCAAAGATAAATTCCCTACTTCTTTATAGATCTGAGATTTGGGGAGTGAAATGGTGTGAGAAAATGGAGAGAGTGAGCGTAAAACTGTGTAAATTTTAAATGTTTCAAGGAATATGAAGAATGATGTAGTTCTTGTTAGATGCAGTAGATTTCTCATTATGACCACTCACACTGCCTGCAAAAGCTTAATAAATTATTATAATTATACACACACATACATATATATAGAAGAGACACAGACAAATTCTGCCTGAAAAATTTTGATGGCTTTTCCTTGTTTGAAAAACTAAATATTTGAGCTCTTTGTATGCAGCTGTATTCATTTGCTTTTTCACAGCTTTTAGGAAATGTACATTTTAATAATAATCTAAAAATGTATGACTAATTATCTTAATGATAGTTGCTAGCTGTGTCATATTTGCTTTTATCAGGAAACAGATGGTGGCGATACAACAGATGCAGGTGGTCCAGATATTACTGGAGACAGAGTGAAATCAGTCACCACTGGTAAAGAAAATAATGTCACGACTTCTGTCCCAAATAACTCTCCACCTGGTGCACGTGCACAGCTTCAGAACGCTACTAGTGCCATACCACTGGCTCAGAGTAGTTCAGGTTTAGCTGGCATTGGATCTTTACAGCAAAACCAAGCAATGTGGCGGTGCTTTGTGAAAGCTACAAGCAGTACTCAGATGATTGTGACTTTCCTGCCAGCTAGCTATGATGATTTGCTGCTGCTAAATTCCCAGAAGCATCCAGAGGAGGAACTTGCTGAAAATGCCTGTAGTACAGGAAACAATACTGGAGCTACTGTAACTGCAGATGTTGTGGAAAGTGCTTCAGGATGGGTAAAACATCTTAAAAATACAATCATACCATGAAACATTTGGAAGCATATGATAGACAGTTGTTACTTTAATAACAAATTCAAATAACTTATTAGGTTTCTAGGGATAGGGTTTAATTTTATTAATTATATTAATATTGAAATTAAATTATTAAAATGTTAAGTAATTTTATTACTTTTTTTCAAAAGGGACTTTTTTAAGATTCCACTTAAAAGTATTTGACTTAAAGACCTACCTGATTGGTGACGCATACACTCAAAAGACTCCTTTCATGTTCTTAATGCCTCAAACATGAAATCGCAAGGAACAACATAAATTTTTAGAAATTAAATAGAAATTATTTCCTTGCCTGTTCAAATCTCCGTTTGGGCCCATTTGTGGAATCATGGCTTATACAAGTTGCCCAGAAAATACAGAATCTTGAAAGCACAAGTGCAGATATGAAAACTACTATATTGTAATTGAATGCACACCTGAAGTTACTGTGATAAATGTACTTCAAATAGATCCTTTTTTTAAATAATGTGAATAGGCAAAAGTCTTTTTCTTACTGCTATTTACATCAATAACTGTATGACCAACTATTGCTGTACCTACATCCCTTCATACCTTGATCCATTGCTTTACATTCTACTCTTATACCTCATTTTTATATTGTTCAGTACGCCTATACGTACCTCACCGTCCACTGGCTGTTATTTTTCATTTATCATGACTAGTCTGCACAGAGAGTGCGATCTATCTTGGTTAGGATGGTAAATTTTCACACTTTAGGCTTTTGTGACAGTACATAAGTAAACAGAAAAACATAAATTGTAATGATCACCTGCAGCTTGCAAAATTTGAAGAACCTTAACAATGTTTACCATGTAGTATTGGGAAGTCTTTCTTCCTTGTCTGCTGCCTGAGCTTTTTGTGTTTGGGATTTTGAACCTTTACTATTCTTAGGTTCAAACATGTAAGGTTTAATACCTTCAAGGCTAGAGAACAGCATTTCACACTCATCTTTGCTACTAGAGCACGTTAAATGAATGTCATCTGATGAACCTGATGTATTGCTTTACCTTCTGGCCATTGTATGCTTATTGAGACACAGCATTGATGGCTCTAGTTGTGATGTTACAAATTATTTGCTCGTGGGAGTGAGATTTTGCAGGACTTGCCAACTGCAGGTGAAAATTGCCGACTTTGAGATTAGATAATAAATAAAGTTATGAAATTTACAGAATATTTTTATATTATCTCTATCTACCAATATCTGTTTATAATTTGGACTAATTGGGTGGGTCTTTAATGTTTCTCAGTCTTGTTGAAGAAAGTTATGATCTTGGGGGGAAAAAACCACTCAGATCAGATGTAATGTTCCTGTACAGAGTGGTGAGGCAGAAGACTGGGGCAGCAGAAGATCCAATGTCAAACAAGATGAGATGGAAATCAGTCAGTCTAATACTGGTGACTTGGAGTCAAACAGGGTTATAGTACCATCCTCAGTGCCTACAGCATGCGATGACACCTACTCCCTGACAGCAGCTGACATGTCAGGAGGAGAGGCAGTACTGTCTGTAGCCACATCTGCAGGAGACAAAGCACCTCCTGCAGTCATTACAGTTACAAAGGCCTCACCTGGTCAGTCACCTGAGCGAACCATTCCACTCTGTAGAGAAGAGGACATTAAGGAATGGGTAAGTTAGGCTTCAGTAGTCCATCTTCGCTTTCAGTATGCATCACTTTCCCATTTTGGTTTTGTGGACCGATCGTATAAGCAGATAATTACTGTGTCATAGAGAGAAATATCATGTAAGAATATTGTTTACTTTTAACAGAATTACAATAACAGAAAAGTCAGAAAAATTTCAGTTCAGCTCTTTATAGATCTACATTTTCAGGAAAATTGGTGAATAATTATGAAAGTTTTACAGGTATCATATGCCGTTGTTGTGTCAGTTTTTTTCTCATATTGTATAGAGTAAAACACAATAAATCCACCTCATGACACACTCTATCCTACATGCAGACAGCATGTGTTTTTTCATATAGAGATCTGCCAGTAAGCTTCTTGCAAACTGTATGTAGCCTAAAGCTAAACATGCAAAATGAATTTCAACCAAAGGGTGGCAAATCCTATGCACAAAAAGACATGATTGACTCCCTGGAAACATTGTCGAAATACAATACCGCATTCCAACCCACAGAACGAAGGCTAGAGAATCAAATAATGTTGGCAATGTCCGACTATCACATCAAACATCTTTAGTAATGTCCAGTTCGTGTATAAGACTAACATTGGCTGATAAGTGTATGAAACAAACTTACGTGGGTCTACTGGGTAAGGGTGAGATTCTGTATTGAAGCAGATGTAAAAATATTCCAATCTGCACACATGACATCTTCATGACTCCCCAACACGTAATCTGCAGGATGGTGCTACCTCATGGTACCTTGAAACTGACATCTGAGAAAGTAGAAGACATTCAGATCTCCTTCCTGATGGAGTGCTACAGCTTGACCATAACCAACTTTTGCCTGGCACACATTAGGCTGTGCTTGTCACCAATACAGTGAGAGTTGGCTATCCTGGGTTCAGCCCTTGTCTGGGGCATGCTGTTCTTTCTCTGCATGTGGCATCTGTTTACAGGGCTGGCTACCTTGCCATGATATAGCCCTCATTTCTGGCTCCGCGTAAAACACCAATTTCATTCCACCCCCTCCACCAGTTTGGAGAGTGAGACAGTCGAACGGGATCTCAAGGTACAAGCCTTGATCCCCTAATACAATCCTATGATACTTAAATTTCTTTAGAAATGTAAGTTACACAAAAATACATCCATTTGGACAAAAGATGTTTACTGTGTTGGATCTGAATATTAAAATAGATACAAAGTAAATGCAAAAATTTACCTTGTGTAGACATAGATTCCACACAATATGATTGTGTAACAAGTCCACTTCAATGAATAGGGTGACAATGTACTAACAGTTTTCACAAAAAGAGTGAGCTTTCATTCACCAGCATGTACTGTCCACTTTTAGCTCAGCAGATTAGCAAAGGCACACCATTTTCACTACATGTTTTTTACACACTTTCATGCACTGTTGTTGCTTAAAAAGTCAGTTGTAGAAACTATCTTGGGATGAATAAACCATTTTAACTGTTTTTCAGGAAGTTTGTCTTATCTGAGTTTCTTTTTCAAAATCCTTTCTTAAAATTTGCTTTTAGTTTTAAAGAGTAAATCAGGTTACATCTATTATTTCTGTATTTCCACAGGTAAAGACAAGCTCCTCTGTTGTCCAGCCACAGGTTAAAGGGCCTCTGTTGATTCCCATCTATGTGTATGATTGCATTTACAACAATGTGATTGAGTCTTTAGTCAACCGCTGGACATTCACGTTGCAACCAGACATCTATGAAGATTTGAGCTTTGTGTCAGAAACAGGTGACAAGCATCACATACCCACTTTCATGGATGACAGTCAGTCTTCGTTTGATGTTCGAGAAAATGTTATCAGTGAAAAAGAGGATGGGGACTTTTCTCGCAGCAATGGTCGCATGTCCCTTGACAGGCGTTCCAATGATAGTAGTTATGAGGGCGCCAATGAATACAAACGGCATGTTCAGCACATATCGGAAGCTTTCTTCAATTGTTTTGTCACTGGTAAAAGCTTTCATTCTTGCAAATTTTTTTGGTATTTTAAGTTTTGAAATGTTAGTCAACTGATAGATTTTTCCTGTATTTAACCAGAGATTTTTTGTAATTTAAATTTATATTTTAACATATATATCTAGATATCTAGGTTCCTCCAATGTTTATTTGGCTACAAATTCTCTGATGAATACTTGCTCAGGTGCTTTACAGAATGTCTTTTATTTCTGTTTAAGGCTTTTAAATTTGCTTTTTTTGTGATGCAGGTCTATATCAGAGTCTTCATCATCATTTCTTTGTTGACAAGAGTGACATTGAGGCAGCCATTAGCAGCATTTGTGAAGAAACACTGGAGATAGACATGACAACCTTTTTGCTTGCTTCCTGCAGCCATATGCAGCATCTGACTTCTCAGGTTCGTCGTAAAATGGCTGCTACACAGGATGGTGATTTGGGCCCCAGTCGACACTCGGTTCGCTTCATGGAGATTGTAGACATTGAAAGGTTTGAGTTTCAACTTTCTACATTGGGTACCTATTATAGAAGCAATAATGATGAAAGATCACTCCAGGATTGTATAGATATGCAGACTCTCTGGTCAACAATTGGGTAAATTTGTTTTTGGAGTACTCTGGAAGACATGCTAGGTTTGTATGCTGTGTGTACTTGCTTGACTCAAGATGGAGAGGAGGAAACAAAAAAGGAGTATATATTGTATATATTGGACAGCTTTTAGTGGACAGCAGAAGAAATATTGTAAATAAGCTTACAAGCAGGCATACAGTTTTAAGCTGGATCATTTAAGGCATTTTTATAACCTAATGCTGATTGCAGTAATGATGGAGACCTGGTGGTGCCAGAGATACTGCAGCTTCCTTATGGAATGGTGCCATTGTTGCCCTCAGTCTTTGCTGATACTACTTGTGAGTATACTCCAGGATTGCACCAGCTTGTGCAAGATAAATTCCTGGAGATTGTGCGCTGCTGGTTCAAGCCAGTTCCTTCTCTCCCTGACTACTACTTTTACAGTCTTGATTTATCACAACATAATTCTATGGTAAGTGAGTTTTTTTGGCAACTGCTGCAAGAAATTCTGTAATTTACTACCATGGTTTAGTCCTTGTTACTCCTCAAGGAGCATAGGGCGGCAATGTACTACCACAGCTTATCAATAATTCCTTTTGAAATTTTCCATGCTTTAGAACTTAGAATATAATTTAATAGACTTGTGTAAAGTTTCTGTGACTTTGTGTTTGAATACCATTTTGTGTTTTGCATTTATTTTTAAGCAAATCAAGCTTCTCTTCCCATTTTTTTCTCAGGAAGCAACAAAACCATATTTCATAAACAATAAAAAAAAATTTAACTGCTACTTTCTTGTGAACTAACTTCTTAAAAAGGGTTCAAAAGTGATTGATGGCATAAGAAAAATGCAGCCAGGTGGCTTTCACTAGTAACAGATGACCTGCTGTCTCTCAGAATGAGATGGCAGGCTTCTGTAAGAGCAAGTTCTGCACATTTTGTTTGGTCTACTTGTATGGACTGACAGCTGTGTGCTTGAACATACACAGCTTATGCTGAAGGTATCACAGAATCTCTTTCCTGCATGACAGAGTGCTTATAGATTTGTGACAAAATATTAAAAGCATGTCATGTATATTTTATTGACTAGCCACTTCAAGCTGTCATACCTCTATCTCAGAATTGACTCTTGTCTTTGTTGAGTGGATGTTATTTTTAGTATTGGATAACTGGCTGTTTTTTTTCTGTTTGCTTTCCTTCTGGCTTTCTTATTTTGAGAAATTTCAGAGAATCAATTAAGTGGTTATGTAAGCATGTCAGCACCCTGGCACAGCAGGTTTAACAAAGCAATAGATTTAATATTTTGCAAAGAATTAAGTTTGTTATATTTCAAACAGTGCCACCACAAAGTGCAATATGTAATGACTGTATGATGTCTTCAAGTAATATTACTGCCGTGGTGTATTATTGCATAAATCTTCATTTTATTTCCATGTATATGTGTATACTGTACATGTGTAAATCATATACGGCTGTGTGTGTTCTCAGGTAAGCACTCACATGGACAATGACATATGAATGTATACACATGTATGTTTTCTTATTACCATTTTCTGATGCAAATTGTGGGGTTATAGGGTGAGAATTTCAGTGGAAACATCAAGTACAAAGGTGAAACATCTGATGGAAATTTAGATCAAGGTGCAACTGAAGCAGGTTAGATTAATTATTTTATATTAAAATGCCTTTGGCTTTTGATATAGTTTATGTGTATGTATATACACACATTTTGTGTGTGTGTGCTTGCATCTTTGTGTGGAGGCGTTTGAAAGATAAATATTTCCACTTTAAAGTTGGGCTCAGTGCTAAGATAGGTACAGTTTGAAGTGGGGTAGTTCCATTTAAAGGAATAATGTTCTTCATAATCCACTTTTTTTCAATGTTCATTTGATCTTGTAAGAAAAGCTATACATTTTGTTCAGTTTTTTTTTCTCATTCATCATCAGACTGATACCTGCCTTTCTATAAGTGACATTGTAAATAAAAAGAAGAAGTGGCAAATGAATGCTGATTTCTTTACCTAAATAAAAACATTTGCTTGTAAAACAAATTACAATATAGAATTTTTTTAAAACAGAGCTTACAGAAATGGTCATAAGGATCTCCAGCAGGGTGCATTTACTGAAGATGCTATTTAAAGTTGGATATTTCTCCTGTCCGGACAAAATCGAATGGTATCACCCGTGTGAGGGAATGTAGGAGTACACGCGGTGCGGACTGCTAGCGGCTAGTTCTCTCCAATTACTACCGGGACAAAAGGCGGGGTGTACATCACAGGCACTGCCGACTAGCCTAGCAATAAAACGTCTTCCTCACCCTTGAAGTAGGGTCTGAGCACTGAGGTGAAACGACTTCTATCTGAACATACTGTCACAGAAAGATAAGAGATATAGAGAAAGACAATAAAAGCAATAAAAATAAAGTTTGAAAATTCAGTTGTTTTTATGTTTGTGTCATTTGCACTGTTCATTTTTCTCTCCTTTATAGATTGTAGTTTCGTTTGTTTGTGGAGAATACATTCAGTCCTAACCCTGACAGTATGTTCAGTTGGAAACCATTTCACTTCAGCTTTCAAAACACCAACACCAAGTACTCGGATGAGAAAGACTTTTTATTGCGCAGTTTATTGCCTGTGATCTCCACCCTGCCTTAGGGCCAGAGTAGCCATTAGGGAAAACTGACCGCTTGTATAGCACCGGTCGTGTACTCCTACCTCCAATCGCACAGGTGAAACCATTTAAAAAAAAACGCCCACTAGGACATCGCCTTTTACCCTTTTATATTGCTTTCACATACAACTCTTCTGTTACTTTTAGATGAGATAGAAAATACATGAATTAGGAAATATAATATGCAAAAAATAATCAACACGAAAAATGATTGACCTATTTCTTAGACATACATTAATACTCATAAAACCCTAAGTCCCCCTTTTCCCAATAAAAGTCTTTTGTACAGTGACTTTTGTAGAGTCTTCTTTGAAGTCTTTTTATCAGGTTAGGAGTTTCAACATGAAAGAATACAGAGAGAAGTTTTTCCTTGTTGCCACTTCTTTCTAAGTCCAGCAAGAGCCTTATGAAGAACATATAGATAAAAGAAAAGCAAACTGGACAGAAAAATACAGATTTTAAAATCTAATAATCATAGAAATTTACAGTGCTATGAATTAAATGCTCCCCAATGAATAATTTACATTTGGTAAATTGGTAAAAACTCACACACCCAGAAAGATTAAAATAAACAAAACTGACACAGACTCACCTCAACAGGTTTTCATGGGAATAATTTACGCTCCTAACAAGTCTGGCCAGGACTTCACAACACAGTACTAAGTTTCCGCTATTCCAGTCATGGACGCTGAACAGCAGCAAAATCACTTCCTCTTTTTCTCAGCCCTGATCTTGACAGTTCATACTCGTGGATGTTACATCAAAGAAAAAGCCATCATAATACTCTTGCACTCATGTCCTCAGACAAATCACTCACCATCGGCCCACCTTTGCTGTTTCCTTTTTATCCAAATGACGAGAAAACCCCCCCCAAGGATTAACGAAAAAACCAGCAGGATTAGGACAATTACCAAACATACGTCTTGCTGAAAAAAAGCTATTGGATAAATGGTGGTAAGATAATGCGGTAGGGGTGCATTTCTGTTATATCTAGTAAAGAGGATATGATTGTTTCTAATATATTTAGAACATATGACAGGATTGCTTCTGATCTAGCGCAGAGGATAGGATTGTTTCTGATATAGATAATATAGTAGTCCAGGATTGTTTTGCCTATGATGTACAGATAAAGATAATGGTGCTGAATATTATCACTTTTTTGTTGTATTTAGAGTTCAGTACTAAAGCTGGCATGGATGAAGATGATGGAGACATTGTTATGGCAGAGTTTTATGATGATGAGAGGAAGGCAACAAAATGTGACTTATCAGCAGTGTCAAACCTTGATGATTCCATATCTGATGATGAGCTGAACATGACCAGTGGCTTAAATAAAAAAAACCTGGCCCCTTTGTTTGTTCACTTCACGTGCACTTTAAAGCGTCGAACACAACATCACAATATTAGTGTCACTTCTTTGCCTCAATGTTTGGGTAAGAAATCAATCAGCTGTTATTAAATTAAGTATTGTTAAATTTATCTCTGGTGTAAGGGAAATAAAGAACAAAACCCAATCAAACAAGACAAATTATAAACAAGCATACAGTGTAAAAGTGTAATATGTACACTCGATAGAAACTAATTTAAAATATAGCATATGAAGTATGTACCACACCTGTTAGGGTTCTTATCTCCCTTTTTACAGCCATCTGACAAAGTTTGATGGGTGGAATTTTCACCAGCATGAAGTTCCTGTGCTATTTCTATCATTTATAGCCATCTTTTCTGTTCCCTCTCATGTACTACTGCTTTAAGCTACTTGAAAAATTTTCTAATTGAATAATTACTCTATTTTTATTCATAGCCCATATCAAAACTCACATTAAGTGATCATATGAATTTATCATCAGTTTTGCCATTACTTTAACTACTGACTGAGAACAACACAGACTTTCAACTTTCCTCAGTTGACTCAGCTGTCAGGATTGGGTACCTGACTCCTTGCAACAGCAAGAGAAAGAAGAGAAAGGCACTGCCTCTCAGAAAAGCTGGCTCCAAGAAGAGTCTGTTACCCTTAAATAAAGAAACTACTAAAAATGGTTATGGGACTATCTTTACCTTACTGAAATAACACTAACAAACAACCAGATAATATATCAGGAAAATTAAACACAGAATAACAAAGAAGGTTAATATAATGCATTCAGTTAGAGGGTTTTGAAATAAATTCTCCTTAATTATCATCCTATAGTTAAAAAAAAATGTAATTCTCTCTCTCTCTCTCACACACACACCCCACATATGACCTTGTTTTATTATGCTGTAGACCCTTAATACAAAAGAAAAAATGAAATGCTTATGTACAATGCCAATGTTGATGTGCATGTAACCAGTAGTATCTGATGTGGAAATGAGCCTGATGGCCTTCCAAAAACTGAATAAAGAATTATTATTTATTATTAACCACACATAAACAGAATCTAATTAACTTTGCAGGAGAAAATGACTAATGTGAACAAAGGTGTCAACTTTATTGGTCATATCCTGTTGAAATGAGCAGTTTGTCATTTCAGGAGAGATACTGAGTTGCTTTGAAGAACCTTTGTTGGCTGTAGACTTGGGAGAGATCAAAATGACATTAGACATTAACTGCCTGACCTTGCCTGTTGACACTGAGCATACAAGTCCAGGAAAATCTTTGCATATGGACTCGCATTCTAACCAGAGTCACAATCGCTCATCAAAGTCATCAGAGTCGGATATTGAAGATCTACATAGCACTTCAGCTTCTGATTGTGGGTCGGTAAATTGAATAAACATCTTTATGTAGTGCTGCTTTCATTGCACATGTAAATTATTAGATGAAGAGTCTGGTATGGTTTGACAGCTGCAAAAATAGCCTGCAAAATATATATAAGCTTTGCATTGTACACATTATTTGTTGATTATTAGTTTGTGCTGTTCTAGTACATTCACTGAATATTTTGTATAGTATCAACTTTCCATGGACAGTTGCCTGTAATATTTTGTTCAGTTAAATAAACTATTCATCCTTTTGTGCAGTGAGTACACTGGAGACTCCATGAACCATTTACCCCGAGTCCAGCAAGAAGCTGTCATGAAATTCAAATCAGAGGTAAAGTGGCACTCTTTACATGGGCCATTCTTTTATTTTCCAGATCTTTTGTTAGATTTGAGTACCTTCATTCGTTTTCTTTTATTCACCACTTTTGCTTAGTGAGTTTAGGTGGAACATTGTCCATACCAGGTGACATTCCTTGATCTCATATGGTTGCCAGGTCTGCAGCTGAAGTGTTAATTGACAGTTCTGGAAGATGCTGGCATTAAAAAAACTAGAAGATTTCAAACAAGAGAGCTAGAAACAACAAAATGAGTCAATTTTTGCTTCAAAGACAGGCAGAGATCTTTCAGTCAGAAAATATGATAGCAGAAACATAAAGTTCGCATGGTGGATGGATATTTCTCACCTTGCAATTGAGTGAGCAATAGAGATTTTCTTAACAGGCATTCAAAACACTTCTTTTAAAAAGAAATCTATAATCATGGAAGCAAATGTAGTAGTATCAAGTGCAGAGCCATCAGGTTAGATTATGTTTTGTTACTTCTGATTTTGTTTGAACCAGTGAAGCAGAAAAATACTGATGCAAATTTTAAAAGACTCAAGATGTCAAAATGTCATCCTAATTCACCTGATGTTCCCTTCAGGTGGAGTGGCTTTTTTATGATGAGGTCGCATCAGCACTGAGACATCTACACCCATTAAATGCAGATGCCTTAGAGTTTGTTATGCGGCATGTCTCATCCTCCTCCAGCCGAGAAAGACCTTCCATAGTTCACCAGGAAATCAGCTTACTCTTTGTGTATGGCACTCAAAGAAGCATGCAACTCTTTGTGGAGGTAAGATACACATGAAAGATTTGTTAACATTTGCTAAAATTCTAATATTATACTTCTTGTTTTTGCAATAGTAGGCAGCAGGCAAACTTTTAGCAGACACAAATGAACAGGCACTCATGCACATGTATGTATATGCATATTTTTTGAAAATTAACTAGGGACGTGAGCATTAGGTTCAACAAAGGCGTTGGCGATGGATTGGACATGTGCTCTGCCAGCAGACAGCAGACCTCTCCAGAGTCGCCCTACGATGGACTCCAGACAGTCAAAGAAAATGAGGCCGCCCAAAGGAAACTTGGAGAAGAACAGTAGAAAGGGAGATGAAAGGGAAGGGCTGGACATGGGGTCACTTGGAGCGGGTTTCAGTCAATTGACATCGGTGGCGGACTCTGGTTGAGGCCTTATGTGCAACCTGATGCACGAAGAGGAATAGATAGATAGACATGAGCATTGGAATTACAACTCTGCGTCTGCTCTTCAAGTAGAGGGATGTACTCTATTAGATGGTGGACATTGATGGTTCTTTGCTGATATTTTCTAGACCCCATGGAGAATGCTTCTGGATTAGTGTTTGTAAAAAAGAAGTTGTCAGCTTCTTTGGTTTGGTATACAACATTGACATCAAGTACAACCTCATCACCTTGAATTTCCTATGTCATGGCTTGTCATTCTATCTATGGCCTTATCATCCTTTCATTCAATCTATGGCATTCCAGACAGGTGGGCAGGCTTTTATCACAGTGTTGTGATTGGGTTAGCCACTAAACAGACGTTCATTCCTGCATTTCCCTTCATCAGCCAGTGAAAGAAAGAGTCACTGCAGGAAAGTGGAACATAAGTTCATATTAGAATGGCATTTGCCAATTATCCTATCACGTTAAACAAACTAGTTGGTTAATAATATTGATCTTATCAGTGACTTATGAATCTTAATAGGATTGTACCTGTCTGTTACAGCTAATGGGTTTTAATGAAAGTGAGGGTATATTAGCCAATGAGTAAACTCAAAATGGCCATGAAAATAAAGCCTACTGTTAAGTAGAATAAGCCTACTGTTAAGTAGAATAAACTCATTTGGTTGTAGAACAAAAGTAGCTCATAATTTTTTATGGTTTTGTAATTGGGTAATTCCTGAAGCTGGCATAGAAGATTTTATTTTTATTGCTCATGTCGATATTTTTGAGGAATATTTTTAAAAACTACTTGGTGTTTTCAGGAGTTTGAGAGGATGTCAATTCCAGGCTATCGCCTCAACAAGCTGAAGGGCTATTACTATCTGGCCATTGACCGTGCTCATGCTGATAGCATTCGCCATGCTCAAGCTCTTAAAACAGCTTTGGTAGAACTCAGTCTGGGAAATGCTGGCTGTGGAGAAGATGAGGCTGTCCTGAATTCTGATGGAAGAAAGCTCTTTCCCACCATGGAAGAACGAAGCTACAGTCTGCCGAGCATTCTACCTAGTGCACAGACAGAGTCAGCCACAGGCAGGACTATGTGTGAAGCTGGTGGCAATGACAGAACAGGCAATGGCAGTAGTGAGGATAACCGTCCCAGGAGCTCTTCTGATGCAAAGTTCTTCAAGGAGAGGAATCATAGTGTGGTGTAAGGATGACTTGTATTTTCTTACTGTCATTATTGAAATGGACCAAATTGGTTTCAGCTATTTTGAAGAAGTATAATAAAGTCATTGAGTTTTTTCAAAAGCTGACTACTGCTTTAAGCTACTCGAAAGTATTCTTTTGCTTTAAGTTGTTGCATAGAGTTAAGGAACTGAAAGATCCACACTTACTTAAAGGGATTCTAAAGGCAAAATAAAACTGCTTAGAATCGCATCAAGAGTAGGATCAATTTGAATCTCGTCTATTTATATGTGTTCATGTGGAAAATATTGAAGGTTTTTAGTAGAATGTTGTGTTTAATAAGAGAAATTACACGGGACTCTTTTTTTGCTTCGATGAAATCTCGTTCTCCGTCACGTGACCCTATGATGTGTGGTTTCCATAGTGAGAACCATGCCTCGAGAATGTGCTGCACCCGATTGCCACGAAAAGATGGGAAAAGAGTCAAAAGTTTCTTTTCATCAGTTTCCTAAAGACAAGGCGATACAAAAAGAGTGGGTCATGCCAATAGAAAGGCTCGATCCCAGTACGAAAAAGCTTTGGGAGCCCAAAGAGTGGGACCTATTATGCTCCAAGCCATCTTGATTGTATATTAGTTTGGATATCACTAATCCAACGCAAAATCTCCCCAATGACCACAGACACTTCATGTCAGAGACTGACGTCATAAGGAGACTGATGTCATAAGGAGACAAGTCTTCCATCTCGGGAAGATATCGCGATTACTCCGCGGAAGGACACAAGGGTTGATTTCACTGGATTTTTTCGATTTTTATAAACATCGGCAACCGAAATAGTGTTAAGCGGTAATTAAGTGAGAAACGAATCCTTTATTTCTCCTGTATTGCGCTCGTGCTCTGTAATTGTAACTAAATGTATTTTTGAAATGTTTGACCGTCGCCACAGCCTTATCACAAGCCTTGAGTATCCCTTTAAAGCATTTTTACAGATAAAAGAGGTACAGACCTCTTTTATCATGAAGATGTTTTCGGTTTTATTTTGTTTTTTTGTAGAAGGATTATGCACAAGAAAAAAATGAATAAATTAGTCGCAAAACTTCAATAAGGAATCTAGCAAAAAATACTTTCTAAAAAAATGGCTATTTCTGTGTGTGGTCTGCTTCATTACAACATGATGCATACACAGACTCTCAGACTGGTTGTCCATTTTCTGGATTGGTTGCACAATGACGTCTGTTGCTTTGTCTTATCTTCCTCTCAGCCTCAATTCAAACTAAACTGTGCTTATATAATGGAGTTGCAGATAATTAGACATTGTCATATTAATATTTTGCTTTTGAAAATAATAAGTTCCAGTAAATTAGTTTTACAATAAAAGAGCTATTTACAAGTTTTAGCAAACACAAGAGGTTATATTCACCACAACTTCCTGGGAAGGTACAGCTTTCACTTTCCAAGTGTAATTTGACTTGGCAACTTTAATAGCTTAACTAGAAGTTCAAAACTTGGTAGGTGGTTGAAACATGTAAGACCATCTACCATTCTACAACATTCTATTCTTTTAAAAAGGTAGCATGATGGTTGCTTTTCCACACACACTAGCTTCACGCAAGAGACCTGACCTGTCCCTGACCTAAGATATTAACTCAGGTACACAAATTTTGCTAAAAAATAAAAAGTACCTTATCACTTGTCCATGACATCTTTGTATTCCTAGATTCTTTAGAACATGAGCAAGGCCCCTTGATGTTGCCTCCTCACTGCTGTCTTCGATGACTGAAAGTTTGTATTGACCTGTCTTTGATATTTTGTAAGCCTTTCTATTGTCATATTGTGCCATTCTCTCATCTATGTTATGGCATTACTTCTTGATCTATTTCTCATTAACTGCTTCCCTGATATTGCTGTTCACTATTTTTTACTTGGTAACTATTTCAAGGTTGCTTTTCCTCTCTTTCTGTAAGGCCCTCCTTTGGTCACAGAGATCTGGATCATTTGTGACTCATGTTGCTTCCACTTCCTCTGCTGCCCTCACACCTTGTTGGCTCTTGCAAGTAGCACCTCCTTTATATTTCCTGTGAGAGCATCTAAATCACAGTCCACCGTGTTTAGAGTTGTGAGTTTACCTGAAACTTGGGCATTGAAGATTTCTGCATTGTTCAAGTCTTACAGCTTCTCCAAACCAAAAGGTTATGGTATCTGCCTATGTCAGTGGCCTTAAAGACATTGGTATTGATAGGCCTTGACAGCAGAATATAGTCTGGAGAGTGCTGAGTTGCCATCTTCGATTCCATGTGTAGTTGGAGGGTATTGTCTAAGGTGAGGTTGTGTTTCTGTGGCTCTGCAAAGTGTTTTATTCCCTAGTCATTTGTTTCCTCTAGGCCAAATTCACCCTGAACCATCAGTGGTTTAGTATGTCCAAGGTGAAGCATATGGATAGCAAAGCCCAACCTTAATCTTTTAATGCCTTTTACCTTCCCTAAAAATATCAAATACTGTTCACTGCTGAGTGAGCAGATAATTTTTTTGTTAACTGTCTCTAAACAAGTTTCAGATTAGCTCACCTGATTTGAAGTTGAGTGTACTAGCCAAACGACTAGTAGTTCCTTGTAGGGGGAAGCATTGTTAATATGGTCAGTCATCATATTATTAGATCTGTTGATAAAAAATAAGTATAGTTTATATGGTCAGTGATATATTATTATATCTGTTGATAAATAATAGGTATAGCTTTTTCTTTTGAGGGTTAGTTGGTGATTGTTGCTGATTTTTTTTTAATACATATGTGAAATATTTGAAGATGTGTCAATGCAAAACTGGAGTTAAACATATGATTCTGAGCAGGAGCTCAGCTGTTAAAAAAGAAGCAAATTATGGTTATTATGAGTGTGAGCTACTGCAAGCATGTCATCAGCATATAGCCGAAACCTAGAATTTTCTGTGTATTTACAGGACTTACTTTGCTGATAGTGATTTGCATTCAGCAACAGCAAGAGACAAGTCAGTGAACAGTAAGAGTGGCATTGATCCTCCTTTGCACAAGTCCAACAGTTTTGCAGGACTGCAAGAACCAATTCCAGAACCACCATCCACCTGTTCTGACACCCAGTCAGGTTATTGTTTTGTTTGTTTTTGTGAGAAAAATGAGATAAGTAATTTTGGGCACTTTATGCATCATACACATGTATATATGTCTTCTAGACGTATCATTTTAGAATCATAGCACAGCATACAGACAAAATAATCTAAAAATAGTATAAAAATAAGAATGACTGATTTCTGAGTTGGTTATACAGATGTCTCATGAATTTCTTGCAGGATCAAAAGTAGGATCTTCACCCTTAGCTAGCATACCTGGCGTAAGAAGTCGTCATTTTTCTGCACCTTCAGGACAGGGGACTCCTCAAAGTCTTGCTTCCACTATCCCACAGACACCCTCTGTTGTCTCATCTCATGGCAGTGGCACAAGTGACGGTAATGTGGCATTATTTTCTAGTGACAGTGATTTTATGGTATTGTCACCTTATTGTTTTCTTTCTTCCACATTCACTATATTGTCACCATATTACTTCCTTTCACACTGACCAAAATAGGTAACTGCTCATTGAAATTAAATAAGTACAATACTGGACAGAATTTGAAGAATTTGAAGAAATGTGTATCAGATCAAGCTGAAGGAAGTAAATTATTCTAATTTTAAAATAAAGCAGTAGAAGCAATATGTGTAAATATAATGTTGATGAAAGTGGAAGTTATAAAATTAATTCTAAACAAAGTGTGAAGACATGTGGCGTGTTAGTGATGACAGTATATACATATATCCTGAAAAAAGAAAAAGTTGCAAGCAGGCTGGTCTCAAAGATGGAAAGAGTTTTAAATAAAAGATACTTGTTTAGTTTCAGCTAAGTGCACAGCAATGTAAAAGGGGATTTCTTTGTGCTAAAGAGCATTTAGAATGGTGGTAAAATCCTATTGCTATGCCATCTCGTAAGTTAAAAAATGAGAGAGATATAAAACACTATAGAAACCTTGCTATTGTGTGACTGCTTAAGTATCTATTTCAGCTGGATTTGAAGGCGATGTGAGTGATGCAGATGTAGATGATACAGTTTCTGTAAGTGATGCTGGTGTCAGTTTTCCAAGGTTACCATCTTTTTGGCTGATTTTGCAAATCCACAACAACCGAGTAGAGCTATTTTTCCAAACAAGGTATGGAAGAATTTCTGAATAAGTTACAAATTAAATAGTCTTCTGGCATAAAATACATATTAAAATAATTAAGTTGATGTGAAATATTGATCTACGTTGTTGCTGAAAATAGCAATTTACTGGCTTCCTTAAGAATCCTGCATCTTTACAACATTGTATTGGCAAAAGTGAGATTTGTTTTATGCTAGAAAATTATGCTAAATGCAACCTTAAGATGTTATTGTGGTTATTGTCTTGTTGCCTGCTGCTTCGAATGTAACCATGCAACATTATTATTATTATTTAAATGACCCTCCCCCTTTTATCTTACTGTGTTATCTTTCCTGTCCTCTTTCTATGCTAGTCTTTCTACTGTCTTCTTTTTCCATTATGTCTTCTTTTTCACTGGTCTCTTTTCTCTTTGGCCTGCCCCCGTGGGCCTGGCTTCTCATGCTGGGGGTGAACTCAGCCTCTCTTTGGCTGGGTGACTAAGCTGGCCCACCCCTTTTTTTCGGATGCTTTTCTTTTTTTTTCCCTTACCTGGCCCTTTCATCTATATTCTTCTTCTAATAAAACATCACCCTCTTATACTTCAGTTTTATCCTTCCTATCTTCTGTGTACACTGCTCTTTTGCCTGTCTTCTTGTTTCCTTTCATGCCTTTTCTTTTGATGTCATTTTTTTCTCTGTGGCCTCCGTTAGGCTCCCTGTGTTTTCCGTGCAGGGTGACCTGTGTCGGGGGATGGGATCCTGGAGGTTGAGGTCCCTGATGGGTTGCGGCCCATCATACCAACACACCTCTTTGACCCAGACTTCTCCTAGACGGGGGGGTTGCTGTGTGACCCACACCAACCAAGCGGCTGGTCGTGTATTGCCCTAGCTTTGCTAGAAGGTTGCGGCTGGGGTCAATCTGATCTTCATACTGAGAAGGCCAGAGTATATTCCTTATGTATCTTTGGTGTGACCCTGCTGGAAACGCCTAAGTGGTACCGCTCAGTCGCATCCCCTTGTTAGACTCTGTGGTGGGTGGGGTGCATAAGGAACAAACTAAATACTTTATATCATGACGCCCAAAAAAGGTTCCCCACCCTTAGCATTAAAGTAACCGCACAGGTCCCTCTTCACTTCTAGGAGGGGAAGGGGGAGGTCATTCATTATCCTGACCTTACTGAGATGTCTGAGCTCAACATTATATCAGAACTGGCCCACCAAGTGTCCACCTCAAGAGAGATGGGAAGTCTGTGCCCATCAACACTTTTTCCTCAGTTTCTGAAAGTCCCAAGGATGTTGCTTTTGCTGTGGCAGGCCTGGCCATGCTGCAGGTGAATGCTCTTCAAGTACCCGTTGTTCAATCTGTGACCGTTCTCATGTCACATCTTCCAAAGACTGCCTAGAGTTGAAGGAAGAGGCAGCCATTCAAAGCTCTTCTTTCTTGTTGTTTTGACCACCCTCTTATGGTCCATCTCCATACCATTCTTGTAGGTTTTCTTCATTGTAATAAGGACATTGTCTCCATTTGGGCTTCTGGCCATGCTGGCATGCCAGGCAATGTTCAAGTGGACTAGGCTGCTAAGACTGCTTGTCAAAGTCCTGTTCAATTGCAGTCAGTGGTGTCATTTGACTGTAGGTCTATCCTTGCAGCCTATATTCAGTCCCTGTGGCAGCACCACTGGGGCCAAAATAAGTTGCATACTACCCTTCCTTGTATTTCTGACCACCCACATAAGGCCATTTAGTGTTGGGGGAGGAGGGGATATTTAGCACACTTAAGATGGGACACACCTATGCCACACATTCCCACCTTTACGAGGCAAATCTGCACTTGTTTGCTCCTGGTGTCAGGGACACTTTATTGTTTTACATGTTTAAATCATCCAGAGTGTTTTCCAGCAATTTGTTTTATAACTAGCTCTTTGTTTTTCTTGTTTAGGTCCATCCCATGCTATTTTTTCATTTTAAAGATGTCAGGGCTTTATCATTGGATTTAAGGTTTTGGGTTTTTTAGGTTTTATCTGAAGGTTTTGTCTTTTATATTTTTTGTTTTCGTTTTGTTGGTTTACATTGTAAGTGTTGTTATTGTATCACCTAGGAGGTTTTGTTTTTCGCTTTTTCAATGTAGTGTAACTTTCTCTTTGCTGTAATATAGCCATAGTTGTTGGCATGGCTTAAAACTCAAATAACAAACCAACCAACCATCCCTCCCTTGTGGAGAGAGGTAGTCATGGTGCCTATCCCAAAGCTGGAAAGGATCCCTCTGATCAACCTGTCACTCATACTAGCTGTCTTGTTTTTAAACAATTTCAAAAATGCTGTCTCTTGTTGTGATATAGCTTTATTGCTTGCATGGTGTAAAGAGAAAGCATAAAAACAGTGGTGTAAAGCATAGCAAACCAAAGCAGAGCTGGAAGGCAGAAAGCTTGTGTTTAATAAATGGTGTACCTGGTTGAATGAATTCATCTATCATATAGAGTCAGTGCCTTAAAAAGGTTGTCATTATTATTTTGTATAACTGCTTTATAAATGATGTACACGGCTGAATGAGTGCATTTATTATGTTGCGAGGGCTTATAAATGCTGCTCCTTATTATTTTGTTTATCTGCAGTAATGTGACTTCAGTTCCTTAATTTTTAAGTCATATTGAAATTTATATTTTTTGTGAGAGCAGCATATAGCTAGTGCATCGAACATGTTTTTACTCTGATTTTTTATTGTTGTCAGTATTATTTCTTGAGTCTTTGCATATTATTTATTGACAGGACACATTCAAAGGAAGAACTTGATTCAAAGATACAAAAGTCACTGCTCAGGCGAATTTCTAAATTGATAGAAGACATATGTCAGAAAGTGAACAAGGTAGCTATTACTGAAATAAGCTTCTTGACCACTCTTAATCAGTCAGAATACCTCATGATTTGTAATTTTGCAATACATGATAATTAATTTTCTTTGGTTAAATGTATTCCTTTTAAACTGTTGAGTACTTTTGACTCCAGTGAGTAATGAATCAACTTTCGTGTGTTTCTAGTCTTATGAAATGCGATTTCTTCCTCCAAGATTAGAAACAAATAAGAAGTATAAGAAGTATAAAAATAAGAACTATAGCATGTGTAAGAAAGACCAATTTTGTCATAAAAGAGTATAATTTTGAAATTTTCAGCAACTGTTGTTGAATGAGTTATATGAGACACGCATGTGTAACTCGCTCTTGGTGCCAGCAGCAGTTGAAGACATGCGCTGGACAGATCCTCGAACCTTTGCCGGCCGCTCCATGCTTGATGGTCAGTCTTTCATGCAGTATCTGCATAATTCGATACATCTTTCTTGAGCTGTCTTGACTCAGTACTTCAGGTTAACATTGTATAATTTGTAACTTTTGTCTTACCTTTTAGCATCTGAAGTAGATGATGAAGATGAAAGTGAGGAAGGCAAAGATCATGGGTATCTTGAGGCAGCTCTGATATTTGAGCCTGGCTATTTTGCTTGTGACTGCATGTGGCGCAAACTATTTGTTTTGCATCCCCGATTGAAGGCAGGCACTCAGAAACCAGGCCCTTCACGTGGACTTCTGGCACTTCACAACGTGCTAAACAAGTTTTCTGTAAACAATCGCAACAACATGTTTGTGATCCAGGAAGCCAGTTCAAGAAATGTCTTCTACCTAAGGTGACCATTTTTGGCAGATGTTCAATAGGAGATGTGCATGCATGTATGTGCACATTTGGTGTGCATTGATATGTTTATGTATTTTAAGTATACCTGTACATTTATGCGTAAACATGTGAATACATGCGTGTACATGCACATACCCTGTGCTTTGTGTGTGTGTGTAATAATAATAATTATTCAGTTTTGGGGAGGCCATCTAGCCCTTATCAACATACTGCTGGTTACATGCTTGTCAACTTGAGCTGTTCTCAGCTGAGCAGGTTTGATGGTTTCATTCAAACCTTATAATTTCCCAAGAGTTCGGTGGTAATTATCTAAATTTAAAACTATTGTACAACATAGGCTGTGCATATTCAAATTATAAACAGCATGCCAGGCCATAATGTTCAGTTTCAAGCAATGTGGCCATTTTTTGTGGAGTTTTATCAGTTTTATGTGTCGGCGAGCTCAGCACAGTGTGCTCACACACCTCAGTATGCTAAGCATGCGGTTCAAAAGTAGATACTATGCAGCTTTTGTGACCATCTTCTCTTCGTAGTGGGTGCATTACTTCAATGTGGAGACTTAGAAAGCAACCCAGGCCCTGCAAAAAAAAGACAGTTATGCTTCTGACATTGACATTGTCATCTAGACAACGGGATGAGCAATAGACTTGTCCACTCACCGCACCGAAAACACAACACCAGAGCAACTGTTCATAGCAGATGTGGTGAAAATGTTGACCTCCATAAACAAAAAAATTGACAGCATGAATGCTAAAACACAAGAACAAATTCAGTCTACAGAGACATAATGAAAGTGATTAAAGAAAATATGATGTTGAAGGAGAAAATCTCAAAACTAGAACACAAACTAGACATGGAAGAAAAAGATGTAAAAAATCTAATTTTCTATAATATCCCCTCCCCACAGGGTCAAACAGAGACTTGGGCAGACTGAGAAGGGGCCATACTGTTGTATCTCCTGTTGTAGCTGTTTGTGTTCATAAAACTGTGTCTTCCGATATTACTCTACTTAAGCAGGCAGAGGATTTTATTTATTTTTTCTTTTGTGTGTTTGTGTGTATGAGTATGAATACATGTAAATGTTACAGCAAGTGATATGAGAGCAAGAGAGGGTGTAAGTGCATTCACTTGTGTAAAGGAGAGGGAGGATTGTGTATTTGTTGTGTAGAGTTTTGATAAATGCTTCATAGCTATCTATATGCACATA
This sequence comes from Pomacea canaliculata, assembly GCF_003073045.1. Classification (NCBI taxonomy): domain Eukaryota; kingdom Metazoa; phylum Mollusca; class Gastropoda; order Architaenioglossa; family Ampullariidae; genus Pomacea; species Pomacea canaliculata. Next base: position 15,007,104 of record NC_037599.1, read on the forward strand.
CAGCTGCTCTCTGTCTATCACTTTCTCAAGTTGTTTGAAGTAGAACAGCATTTTCTAGGTAGCACAGTGAGATAATTATTTGGCATTTTCATAATGACAATGAAGTTTTAACTGAATGTTCCTTTCATACCAGAGTGCTATGCACAGCAGAGTATACATAAATGCAGCATGAAAATCTGCTGATTTATTTTAGCTTTTTAATAAGGCATGTGTCTCGATAAAGTATAAAATTATACTACCTGCTGCTTCACTTATATATGGATATTTGAATGTATATAAATTTGTCGATCAATCTTTTTGAATTAAATGTGTCACAGGAATATCATTTAACATAAACGGACAATATCTGCTATATTTGTATATGTTGACTGTGTATGTCTGAAATGTCATTGTTACATAACAGTCCATACTTTTTCCACTGCCAGGCTAAAGGAAATTTCATTATCAAATATGAATGAGCCTCCGGACATTCAAGTAGATCTTGAAGCATCCTTATCAGGTCAGAATTCACTTATCATTCCCTTTGAAAGGTAGTGGCGGTTCATTTGTGACATTAGTACTAGAGATTAAGTGCAAAGATTGTTTTTATATTTAAAGGGAATGATATCGACAATATAGTTAATGTTGTAACTTTTATTTGACACAAGCAGAACATTTAAATTAAAAACAAAGCTCACTTATAGTCATTCAGAAACATCTTTTCTACATTATCACACATATTTTGCTTGTTGAGTTTTGGGACCTATTACATTTGTCATATTTGACATCATGTCATTCTAGTAATGATTTAATTTAATGTTGGTTTTTTTTTTTTTTTGCCAGATTTCTCAGTGCACACCCTGAAACCTGATTCAAAACTTGATAGTGATGTAAGCGTCTTACTTTTTTTATTTCAGTGTCCAGGAAAATGGGTTATGTTCATCATATTATTTGCATGGTAGTTAGGCAATATTTAAACATTTCTTTCACTGCAGTGTAATATTTATTCATGTTCATAGCTCTGTTAAAAAATCCTAAACGCAGTTTATTCAGAGGGTAGCTGTAGAATTTAAAGGCATATTTGTGGCAGCTGAAACAGTAAACCATACATTTGGAATCCGCTGTCAACTTCAAAGAGTTGAGGAACAAATAAACTTAGCACTTAGCATTAGCTTATACAGAAACAGACTATTCATGTCTTAAAAAGAGGTCTGTTTTGTTGCTAATGATTCTCAAGCAGAATGTAGCTGGCGTGTGAGTAGATTTCTTAAGATGTGTGAGGAAGGGTGAGTAGTGTAACTTCACTTACATGTGTAGAAAACTTCACTTACATGTGTAGTACATTGCTGACTTATAAAGGAACGTGAAAGTGGTGGAAGTTTAGATTCCGCCTGTCTATGAGACATGGTGGACCACTTACAGTTTGTTTCCCCTTCTGGCAACTAGACTATGGGAACCTTATCTTTACATGAGATCACATGAGATACACATTCTAGCTTTCTAACTTGCTGCATTTTTTTATAAAATGGACACGGTTATAGAAGACAAAAATAGCAATAAACCACTCCGTTGAAACTTCTTTCTAAATGAAAATAAGTTCCCAGAGGCAGTGAATGGGGACTTATAAGGGAAGTGGAAGGGAGATAATACATAAGATTTTTTTTATCTTTTATACAGACCAGGTCAGAAGGGGACACAGTATCTGTCATGTCAGGCTACAGCCGATTGTCATCACGTATAGAGGACATGGTGGAATTGACAGCACATGGAATTGAGGAGCCAGGTATATAACATGCTATTTGAGTGAGAGATTTTAATACAACAGAATTGTATTTTCAGTTTGATCTTCACTTTTCTGTTGTCAAATAACTTAACCCACGTCATTTTGCTTGTAGAGCTGAATGCAGAACTAAAACTGTCCTTATGTCCTATCAGTAACATTCTCACTGCACTAGATGACGATAAGTTGTCTGTTGGTCTTCTTGACTATCCCTCTGCTAGTGACACCATTGATCATAATATTCATCCTTTTTGCTTAGGCTGCTTTGGGCAGTCAGTGTTCTTACCTATAGGTTCTCTTTATTTAGGCATTCTGCAGTGATCAGTCTTGGGACCATTTCTGTTCTTACTTCACCATTGTCCACTTTTATCGGGAGCATGCAGCCCTTCATTGCTTGTGTGCTAATGACACACTATGCCAGCAATAGCGTGAATGAATAGATATTCATTATCTGAAACTCACTGTTTAAGTCAGCACTGCTGACATGTAGTCTTGAATAATAATAGTACTAATGTTAAATGATAACAAAATGGGGACATTTCTTGTCATGGGTTCAGTTGAGAAAGACTGCTTGTGCATGGAATTTGGGTTTTGTGGTGTATTTTAAAAGAAACATTAATGAAACTATATATTACTAAAATTTATTATTATGTTGAAAAAATATTGGTTCAGTTTTACAGTATTTTAGTGCGGATTGCACACAAAATTGTGCATTTTTTGTGAATTTGAATGTTTATAATTTTGCTCCTTGCTAGTATAGTATGGTCAGGAAGAATTGTGTAAAATGACATGTTGCTAGTACAATGTGGTCAGGAAGAATGAAGTGTAAAATGGCATGCTGCTAGTACAATATGGTCACAGGTTTGTCACCTGCTTACCTCTTGAGCTTTCTTTTGTCTACATTCCCGCCCACTCTCTCTGCTTCTCATCTGATAGAAGACTTCAATATAAGCAACTGAAATGCATGGTTAACCCTCACAGTAAGTTTGGGACATCTTTTCCACCTCAGGCATTCTTTGTCTGTCCCAAATCATAATCATATGCACATCTTTTGTCATTATTTCATTAACTCTGCAGTCTTTTTGTGTGTTTCTTAGTTGAGTGTTTCTTATGTGACTTGTTCTGTGTGTGTGTACATGCCTTTGCACCTTGATTCTTGTGTTTCTTGTGAAAAGTTATTGTCATACCTTTACTCAGTGTGAGGTATTATCTACCCCTAAGAATAAGATACATGATATCAACAAATTAAAAATAATAAATATTGTAAATATATCACTAAAAACTTTTAAACAAATTGCGTATAAAAAGCATTAGTCATCTTGGGTGAAAACTATAAATAATAATACATGCTCGATTTTCTTTTCAAAATGCTTTGCCTTCAGCAAATAATGTAGAGAGTTGATTCAGCTTTTGAATGTAGCTGCACTATCCTTTATACAGTTGATCTGTTAAAGTGAAAAAGAAAATCAAATTTGTTGTAAACATGGAACATTGGGAAGCAATTACTTGGCATTCCAAAGAAATCGATTTTTGTAGAGTTCTGTCCTGGTTCATTCAAATAATTTTGTGTTTAGGTGGCATGTTTTCGTCTGTTGAAATGGTTCTTGTGTTTCATACCTTTTGTTTTCTTTAAAAGCTTTTCTCTCTATCACTGTTTTTGACTCTTTCTTTTGTGTAAATTAAGACAACAATGAATGGACGAAAGTTTTTCTCATACCTAGCCCCATCAACTTGGAAGAGATTATCTGTCAGCTTTCATCATTTTGATTCTCTTACCACCTTTCAGTCTAAACTTAAGACGCATCTTTTCAGAACAGTGATTTTACTGTCCTCACCCTGAGCATGCCTAACTTGCATCTATTTATTTTGCGTATGAGTGGCTATTTATGTTCTAGTGTGTCTGTTTAATGTGAATATGGATGCATCATTGTTGGTGATTCAGTTTACTTCTGTATAGCATTTCTTTGGAAAACCACTATATAAATGTTGTATTATTATCATTAAACATGTTATTGGAGTCAGTTTGGATGTAGCATTTTTTGAATGCATTGCTTTGTATTAATCATTTAGGAAAAGAAATCCAGGAAGATCTTATGAAGCTATTGCAGAACCGGCTTGATGACACTGTGGTGGATGTAATCTCTCTTATGTTGTCTCGCAACCCACAGTGCAAGCTTCGTCCTGAGGATGTTCAGGTCTGTGACACAAATCAGCAGAGGCAAAAAAAACTGATTGTGAGCCTGTTTAGGCATAAAGAAACCTTAAATGAAATTAGTTTCTGAAATATGCATTGGATATATAGTATATGTGTGTGTGTGAAACAGAGAGAGTGTTCATGCACTCCAATTTGCATGTGTGGCTGCATTTTCTGCTGATACATGCTTACATGTATGTGTATTTGAACAGTTCATTCAGAATATGGAGCAAGATGCAACAGAAACATTTCAGCTGACCATCCCCAGTCATGCCATGCAGTATCTGTCAGCACTCATCTGTTATTTGAAACAGAATCTTCTTCAATTTCTTCATCCACCAAACTACTTGGAGGAATCACCGGACTGCCATTTCCAGGTACCTTATATCAGTTACATATACAGATATTTCACGATTTACATAAGGAGTGTGTTCCACAAGAACTATGTATAATTTATTGATTTACATAAAAATGAAGATAAGATTCACATAAAACGAAAACAGACTTCCTAAAAGTAATAATGACAACATTTTACCAACTTTCACACCCAATTTGATTTTTACCAGTTCATTTTTGTAAATAGTTTTTTTTACCCAAAATATAACAAAGGAGTAGGCTTTTATAAATAATATCTGTTGTTGATTGTAGGACATCGTACAAGGCAAACGAAGTAATATACCTTCTGATCAGGTGTATCTGTACATAAGTCCTCAGTCAGGTGGCCGCAAAGGTTTGTATTTTCGTGTGTTATTGTCTTTATGACTGAAAAAAATGCAGAAGATAAGTTGGAATAGTCTGGATAATATCTTTTGGTGATTTGGGCACAGATCAAGTATGTTTTTATAAGGAGTTTTATCACATGTCACAATGAGAATGTGCACATCATTTGTTGCCCAGTGTTTTTGAACCATTCTACAAGTATTATGCATCAAAAAGAACACTTTGAAGAGACTTTTCTGGAAACTTCCCAGAAAATACAAGCATCTCTTGCAGCTTGACATTTCATTGTCAGAAACCTACTCTGTAGTGTGCACTTGTATGTTGATTCCATCTATCTCAGGCATAGCATGCGTCATCTGCAGTCTTGTTGATGGCTGTGGAAATCCTGTGAAACTCCTTGGATGTCCCCGGCCATCATCTTTGTCAACACTTGGTCATCACAATGCTGAAAGCTTACCACAGATGGTAGAAACTTCATTGCACACTACCCCTGCTACTAGCTGGGGCCCAGGTTAGACTCAAGGACAGTTTCGGTTAATGTCAGCAGCAACATTTAGAACTTTCTTATTAAATTATTACAGGTTATCTTGGATGATGATTCTTATTACACTTTAACAAAATAAAGGATATTTATTAATAGGACATGCACATTTTATATTTGAAAAGTGATATTGTGGGAAGAAATGAAATCGATTTTAATATGTTGATGTTGTAAAGAGTATACATTTTTTCTATGCTTTTATTACTAGGTCCAACAGCTCTGATACAATTCCGCATATGGCAACGAGGGTCATTAGACCTGCGACAGCTACGTGACCGTCTGACAACCAGTGTGTGCCACTCTTTGTGTGATTTGGTGATGGAATTCTTCCTATTGACTGCTTCTACCTGTAGTTTACCGTCCGGTCTGCAGGACCAGAGGACACTTCCTGTGGCATCCCTTCCTTCATCTCCAGTTTTTCAGAAAAGTGAGTTTTGCCTCAATAGGAAGGTTTGTGATATCCTTGCAGGTAAATCTATTAAGGCCTAAATTTTAGAAGAAAAAGTATGACCCAGAATACCCAGTGATTTGGTAAACTGATTTAGTTAGAAGAATTTTTCTTAAAATAAAGTTACAACAAGCAACTGCTGACTAAAATATTCTTTGCGCAGAAGATGCAGAAAGAAAACAGCAGCCTCTTGGTCGCAAGTTGTCAGATTCTGCCAACAGTCTCAGCATCCGTCCTGTGCCACACTCGGCCTCTCCATTCCAGACACTGCATGAGAACTTTTCACCTCGCACACATCTTGTTTCTCCCTCTTTGGGGTCTTCTCAGGTAAGATGACTTGTCCTTTACGTCTTAATTTCTTACTGCTTTCAGAAAAATTCTTCTAGAGCTAGTCATATGGTCAGAGATTTAATCATTCTTGTTAATCCATGCTCATAACCTTCAAGCACTACTCAAAACCTGTCTCTTGAAGTTGTGGGGATGTGGAATTTTGAAAATTTTTGTATTTGTCTTTGCAGAGTATTATATTTACTAAATTTTTGTTTCTTGCAGTCTTTTGACTGGTCTCAGGTCCAGGCTATAAGTACTCCAGCTTTAGAAGCTTCTCTACACTCCAGTTCTTCGGCCTTAGGGGTACAACAGGAGAAAAGAGAGCTGCAGGAACTTGTGGTGCAGTATGAGCAAGGAGAAAAGGGAACCCTTCATCGTGTCTTTTCCTCACTTATGGAGCCTTGGATGCAGTTTTGTTATAAGCAAGGTAAGATAAAATAATCATAGCATGTTTATTGTTTAATAACATTGAATGGTATGTTTAATATCAAGTTGCTTTGGTGAGGGCATGTTTAACCTAAGGTTTTACCTTTAGTGTAGCAGTGTTATCTTCTTTGGAGACATCAGTTTTCATTATGACTGTTATACCAACTGCTATGTGAAATGCCTGAAATCTCTACTATACAAGTATTATTTATATTTAGTTCAGATGATTCACCAGCTCAAAAGGAATTGTATGATCAACCGGTTGATTGTGCAAGATGTGCTCCATCTATGACTGTCTTTGACAGGCTACAGTCAGATCATTTCCCAGTATCGTTTTGCCTCTACTTTTAAAAGCCAGGACTCATACAATATGTCATCGCAGCAAGAGTTGTGTCATCTATTGATCTTCATGCCTTTTGGGCTAATATCTGTTAAGATCTGAGTAACAGTCTTCACACTCTTGTACTGCCTACTGCTGAGCACCATATTTGACAGAAATGCTTTTTGACAGACTGGTTCTCATATCACTCACTGTTTCTTTGCATTGTGGCTTACTGGTGAACTGATGGATGCAAAGAAAACATTAGTGCCACACTGAGTGTCGATGGAGATCAATTCACAGAGATATTATCTTGAAGCATCTGATTTTGGCAAAAAAGATTTAATATACCAATCAGAAGCTGGAACAGTGTTTCTCAGGAAATGAGCCTTTCTCCCAGTTCAAGATCAGAGACATCATTATACAATTTCCGAAGAAATCTTACTTCCTTGACTCAGTTCCCACTCACTTCTTACATGATTCTCTGGATCTGCTGATTCTGGTCATCACATTCATCATCAATTATTCTTTGTCAACTGACATAATAGCCTTTTCTTTCAAACATGCTTTTGTCATCTGGCTGTTTAAATAATCTTATCTTGACCCTAACAACCTAAAAAATTGCTGCCTTCTCTTAAATCTCTCTTCTTTTTTCCACAATACTGGAAAAAGCTGTTCTTCGTTAACTTCACGAACACTTGGCAATCCATAAGCTACTAAGTGTGTTTACCATGAGCACCATTTCTCTGAGACAACTGCTATGTGTAGTCAGTGATTTGCTATCAGCCTGTGTTTGGGATCAAATTTCAGTGCTGTCGGTACTTGATCTGGCAGCTGCCTTCGAGACCCTTGACCACAACAACCTTCTCCAGTGAATTCATGTGACTTTTGGCCTATTTGGCATGGTCTTGAAATAGTTCCAGTCCTAGAGTCTGTGATGATCAAAGATTTGTCATACACACTTGACGTGAAGTATGGGATTCCACAAGGTTTCATTCCTGGGCAGTCTTGTCCAGCCACTGGGCCCTCTTATTTGCCAGCTTGGAACTTGGTACTACATACACGGCTACTTGTGTTTGGCCCTGTTTCTGAGCTACAGCAGCTTGTTACTCCCGCAGAGAATACTGTGAAGGAGTGGATAAAAAATTATTAGTCGAATGATGACAAAACCCACATTCTTCTAACCCCCTCTAATTGTAACCTTAAAGCTGTCCCTCTCTCCTAGATGGTGAGAAATCTTGATGGGATGATTTACTAGAAAACCACATTAAAGCAGCTTGTGTCAATTTTTCTAGAGCTTCACAGAATTCACTTTGTAAGAGACCTTAATTAACAGTTTCTTCCACCAACTCATATCTACTTTTGTGCTGTCCTGTTCCATCTCCTTGTTTGTTAAGCTTCTGAACAGCCTGCTTGAGGAACTTCAAAGAGCCTGAAACCATGCTCCTTTCATTATCTTACATAAGCACAAATCCCATATTACTCTACTCCTCCATGAGCCGCGCTGATTGCCTGTGTCCACTTTCACTACAAAGTGGCCTCACTTTTCTTCTCTTGTCTCCAGGCAAACACACTTGTCTTCAGGAAATCTGTCTGAGTTATCAACACCTTATCAGCCCAGTTGGTCTCTTCAATGTGCTCATGTCAACCTCCTGCATATGCCACATATCTGGCATTCTTTTTTGTTCTCTCTGTGACCCATGTCTGGAATGCCTTAACACCATCACTTGGCAAACTCATCACCTCTCACCTTGACCCACTTTTTTGAAAGTATTGGTAGCTTGTTCTTTTATTTTTTAATACCTTCCACTCCTATATGAATACCGGATTTTGTGTAGGTGCCTTTTTATTTGTAGTTTTCAAAAACTCTGAATAACTATATCTGAGTTAAACATTGAAAAGTGGCAATTTAAAAACTATCAAACATTGTTATAAAGACAGATTATTTCCTTTCCTTGTAGTACATCCATATGAAATTACATACATCTAAGAATAGTGTATGAACCTACTTTAGTAAACAAAATAAGGACTAAACAAGTAGAGTACAAAATTAATCTTTTGCAAAACTTTAAGGAGACATGACACGCAAGCAGCAAGTTGTAATTGACTTGTTACAGACTGCTGACTATATGTGCTGAACCTATTCCAACACCTCTTTTAAGTTGTATCGGCCAAGCAGGCAAGTGAATAACCGCAACATATCTTTCCCTATCAGTGGCATACCCATGTACAGTTTGTGCTTTATAGATACATTTTCCTGATGGTGACTGGCAACAAAGAACTGCAAGACCTCATCAACTTTCTCTGTCCCTTAACTGGGATCAGTTGTTAGATAAGCATGATGAGTTGCAGCAAGACATCAACAACAGGCTGTTTTAATTAGCAGAGGAAATAATAGAGACCAGCACTAAAAACAGTAAGAAACAACACCAATAGGGGAAGCAAAGCATTGATCTACATGCATGAAAAAAACTAAAAGAAATCAGAAATCTAAAGTAATTGGGATCTACTCTGCCCAAAGATATCTGCATCAGGATTGCTAGAGCAATGGCATAATTACAGGATTTGCTGTAGTTAATCATAATTTTTGCTGCCAAGTACAAGTGCCACTCACTTGCAATTTCCATTCATCTCTCTGGGTGAAAGATGTGGACTAATCTCACTGACATAGTAGAGAAGATTTTGATATTTGAGACCCAATATGGAACTGCTCTAAATTCTTTAAATGCAGGACAATGACTTGGATAGAGCACAGTTATGTACCTTGTGGGCCTGAAAGTACCTTCTCTTGCAACAGGAAATGGTCTAGTCTTGGCTGGTTTGGCCATGTTACCAGCCATAACATGTTGTCCAAAGCTTTTATTGAGGGCACCCTTCAGGGATAAACATGAAAAATTCTTCACCTCAAAACTCACAATAGAGAACCCTGTCCCCCTAATCATTGACCAAGTCAAGGAACTGAACAGAAGAAGGTGATATGTTTGGCTAGCAGCCAGTATTTGGATTGAGTGAAGAGGTAAAGGTAATTTCTATGCAAAACTGTTCTGTACTCCATCAGGGTACTGTGCAAGAAGTGAACAGCAGCTTCTTTCAGTAAATGACAACACAATATGTATATGAATATAATGATAATACATTTATATAGCAATTTATCCACCCATCAAAGGCTAGCTCAAAGCACTTAACAAAAAAATTTACACAGAATAACACATACTCAGACACATGCAACATAATATTTTGTGTCTATAGAATGACATATGGGATAATAAAGATTTGTAGCCCGTAATTGCTCCCAGCTTACACAATCCAGTTTTAAAACTGTGAGACTGTAAATGCTCATGTCCACATCACAGTTCCAGTAAAGTGAAAGTTGGCTTATATGTCTGTTGGCCAAGGTGAACGTGCTTCACAGTAGGTGGTGTGGAGTCCAAAATAAGCTGAAAACATAACCACCTTCTGCAGTCCTCATTGCAAACAAGCAGGAAGACACATTGATAGTAGATGCAGCTATAAGCACCACATCCAGCAGACAACAGGCTCCCATATAATGATAATGCTTGAGCCACAGCATGCACAAGTTCGCTAATGAACTAAAGTCAAATGGAACTGAAGCCATAGTCAGGTGAACTATGTTGACTGCAAAGTCTCCAGTTTGAAATGGAATCAAAGCCACAGACACGGATCGAAGGGGCACTACATTCCAAAAGCACAATGGCAGGCACCTCTTAAACACACACCAACATCAAGTCTAACATGAAGAAGTCAGATAAGAGAAAAATACAATAGAGTTCAGCCCCCTCCAGCCAGTTAAGCAAACTCTGATGATAGGTATAAAAAATATATAATACATATAAATAGGAATATATATGTTTGTTCATTTACATGCCTGTACACACAGTGTGTGCACTCATGTTTGTGTATTTATTTATAATTCAGTGATTTTTTTTTGTTTTGCAGGATTGCCATCTGTCAGCAAAGTAGAGCTGAATCTTCAGGCTGAGTTCTCTGTGGAGTATATCTTTCATGAGCTTTTGTCTTCAGTGCCTACCATCTCCAACAGTGTTACCTTGCGTCTTTTTAAAGTTTTGCACTACTCAAATCCTCATCAGGCACCTATGAGCATTCACTATTCACCCTGCCGGCCACAACAGATGGTTAGTTTTATTAAATGCTCATATGTTGGACGTGCTTAGTTCTTGTCATTTTCTTTCTGCGTTTTTTTTATTACATATTGCATTTGTACATTTAAAAAATATTTTGTCCTTGTTTTTCCACTTACTGCAATTGTGCATCTTATTGTTGACCTTGTTTTTCACTCTTGACTTGTATTTTTATTGCTGGATGTCTCTCATTTGCCGCTTGACATCCCTTGATTTGATTTTTCATGTATATATCACTTTTTCCAAACTGATAGTTAATTATCCCATTGCTGATCTTTTGATATTGTTTACTAGCCATTATAAATAGATATCACATTGTATACCTCATCTTTCTTTAGAATTTGAGAATTAGTTTTGTTTTGTAAACTTACCCAGGCATTTCAAAATAATTTTATGAGTATATAAAAATTATTTTTATGTAATAATTAGTATTTACTGTATGTTTGCTTAGACTTTAGAGAATCAAGTGGAGTGTGTGATAGATCGGTCAGAGCTTGGACATGTCAAATTGATAGCTGTGGGCCGTGACTATGCTCAGTGGTGTTCCACTGTGGAGCGTGAACTAGGGGACCTTAAGGAGCCATCTCCAGCTTTCTTCAACACGACCACAAAGAGTGAGTGAAGAATGCCTTTTTTAAACCAGAAAATGAACATTTTAAAATATGGTATGGTAAAGATCCAATAGTTTGGTGGTCATAGGGCAGCACTCTAGTAGCGTATTAAGTATTTCTTTGTTTTTGCAGAGGGTAGTGGTAAAATGGCTCACAGGACTGTCCCTTTCCCACTTTTACCATGTACATAATAGCCAGCCTTGAACTGTCCACCAGTGGCTACTGGCTACTGGACCTATTGTTACACCAAGTCGTCTGACCCTCTTGAGAAGGCCATGACCAGACAGTACAGGATGGGGTGATCACTGCCATCACAGGGAGCAGGGAAAGATCGTAACTAAGCTGTGGGAAAAGGGTGGGGGATGATTGCTGGAACGTTCGATGGGGATAGGATAAATAGTGTAGCTTTACAGTTGAGAGAGCAGGTGTGCCTGGTAGTGTAGTGGTTAAAACCCCTGCTTATCACCACTGCAGTAGCAGTTCAGGGTTAAGATCTTGTCTTGGGACATTCTGTATGTGACACCTGTTCACAGTCCTGGGTGTCAGGGGTTTTTTCTGGGTACTTTGGTTTCCTACCCCCTCCCTCTCCCCACATAGGACAAAATTGCCGCAAGGTGGAAGCACTTTCCTACTAAACAAACAACAACTTGAGAGAGGCTCTTTGAATTTAGAAGTGAGAATGTAGAGAAGGCAGGCCAGCCAGCTGAGTGAAACTCAGAATTAAATCTACAATTATGTGGCAGACTTTATTTTTGTTGTGTTCTTGTGCGACTAACCCACCTCTACATAGCCATTAGAAACTGTATGTTAAGTTCACAACATGTGGAAGACATGTCCCATCTCTCTCCTTCCAAAACCTTTGACATTTTATGATGGGTGGGCGGAGACTTGTTCACACACAGACTTGAGTCAGTCTCACACTTGCAGTCTTCTACTCCAAAGTTAATTTGCAGTAATGAGCAAACTACAAAAGCCTTCTGTGGTCTACTTGTGATTGCTTATTGTATGGTTAACTGTTAGTTTGTTTGTAGTCTTCTGAGCTCAGTTTCACTTTTGAAATTTCTTTTATTACTCTTTCATTTTGGTAAACCTGGTGACAAAAAGTTGAAGTGTCAGAATAATCAAAGAAATGTATGTGTTGTCACTTACAATTAATCTGCAGACATGGGGTATACATTTCCACTATTTAAATCATTTAAGAGCACAAGATGTGACACTTCTTTGTGAGAAAAATAATAACCACTTATTTTCTTGCAGCAGCACAGTGAAATAGACAAGTTTATTCATGCTTGGATAAGATATTAGACCATATTTTTGTCTTGTCTGTTGACTTGTTTTATGTATTTGGTGTTTAGCATACGGTGCACACAAGATGTAGTATGATATAATCAATGTCTCATTCACAGCACTTCACGGAAGCCAGAAGTTTGCATCATTCTGGCAGGAGGGAAGTAAAGAAAAGATCAAGGGAGGAATAAAATTCTTTACTCCTCGACAACACTTGCTGTTCATCACAGCCTATGATAAAAAGGTGCCACAGTTGTGTACAGCCATTGACAAAGAGAAACATTTGAAAACATTTTATTTTATAATGTTTGGAGTGCTGTTAGTTTTGTATGACCCATCATTGAATTGTAAGTTTATTTTAGAATCAACAATAGGTAATTGTTGTTTTGTTGTTGCTGAAAAACATACATATATTATGACCTTTTATAATACTTTTTCAGTTGACTGTTTACATGTATAATTGGGCTGGAGACCAAGGAGCTGTTCTTGAAAAGACTGTAAGACGCCTTGTGCAGTGGCACAATGCACGGGCTCACATCTTAGCTTCCATTATAAGCCAGAAAATGGGGTTATTCCACCATAACATGTTTGATGAGGTGTCACACACTGTGGTAAGTAGCTTGACCTGCAATGAGTGTTCATGATACTGACTGACTGAACACTGAGCCAAAAGAAGAAGGCATCCAGCAGACATACTTCACTTTCTGCTTGTGGAAGTGGCTTCTCCTTAGGGATTACTTGTTTCAATTTTAATCTTTCTTGTCTTGTTTTTTTTAATTAATCGCCAGCACTTTCAACTTCCCTGCATGGAACGGGTTTTAATATGGGAACTTAAGAAATGTAACATTGTGTGGTCACTGCTTTTCCATTATCTTTGTTACATTTGTGGATGAGCAATGGATCAGATCAAACAAGAGGAGAGGTGTGGCTCGTGTTGAAGGAGCACAAAATAATTCATCTTAATAGATTGTTGGGGTCTCTTTCATGACCTTTTTGTACAGGTAAAGAACTTATACAAATGCACACTTACTCCTTTGCTTTCAGGAGCAGAATCCATATACACAGACCAGTAATGATCTGGAGAGCCTTGTACGCCACACAGCACCTCCACGTGATGTGCAGCGCCGTCACAGCAGCTTGTCTGCACAGTCTCGAAGTTTTTCTCATGTTCTGAACCAGACTCGTCCATTTGATCAGACGTACAGCAACCTACAGCCTGTTCGACCTTTGCAACGTGCAGCATATGGCAACTTGCAGGACCCAGTGTCTTCCCATGGAATGCAAGTTCTTGAAATTCGCAGCAGATTTCGGAAGGGTAAAAATGTCTTGGCTCTATATGTGTTGTGTTTTTTGTTAACTTCTGATAGATTATCTTTAGACAATTTGAATTGATTAACATTGTTTACTTGCAGATGCTGAACGTCTGATGAAGCTTCGTCAGCTGTATGGATTGTGGTGGCAGAAGACTTCCCCCAATACCCCTGTAACTGTAAGTCATTTGGTTTTTTCAACAGTCAAATTAGCCACATGAACTTCTGTGCTTGAATTTGAGACGGAGTTAGAATCTTGGTTGGGGAGGGTTCATAACCTGATGGTTAGTTGGCTTGACTGTGAGTATTGAAGGCCTGCAGCTGGAATAATCCATCACCCACTTCCCCCCATATAACAACTGTCTAACAATAATATATTCTTGTTTTATCAGGGAAAGTATAGTCTGTAGAAATAGGAGATAGGGCTTTATCATCCACTGGCTGTGACCTTTTAAGAGCTTTGATTTTAATTTAATATTTATTCAGGATGTCAAGACAAATTCAAATTAAAATAGTTAACATTCAAACCATTGTTAAGTCAAAAAGGGCTTTACTAGTTGGAGCTTGAGGTGGAGAAAGCACCAAGAGTTTTAGAGATTACAAGCAACCTTTCTAGTTCATAGTTTAAATATGTAACATGCAAACAGTATCAGTACTTGGAAAGACCAGGGAAATTTGAGATCCAAATCAGCAAGTCTGGGATCATGTTAAGTCAGCTTTTATTGTGTTAAATGTTTAAACCTGTGTGATTTTTTAAAGGGCTTGTGAACACCGTGACAAGAATGAAAACATTTGCTCATATCCTGGCTCTCTTACTGTGTATCAAAAGGAGGACTACCTGGCTATACTAAAGAAATCCTCTCGCCTCTTTCACTACTGCGCCACACCTCTCCTCTTCTGTCAGCAATGGCGTCAGTATGTACTGGAACAAAATGCTGCCACTGCGGACATCCCTCCTGTAGTTCCTCCACCTCCTCCACCATCACCAGAGAAAGAGCCTACGAAGTCGGTGAGTGTAGGCTCCTAGTTGTTTCAGGATACCGCATGCCAAACTGTTAATTCTAACAACCATAGTTTAGGCATGTGTGTAGTCAGTACATCACATCACAGGTAAAAATTTACCTTCTGTTTGTAAAAGAGACATAAGATATATACTAATAGCTAATGGCTGCCTCTTGTGGTTGAATGTTGAGTGTTTTTGAGCTCTCTCATAAGCATTTTTAAACTTTAAAATGTAACTGCTGCTTCTGTTTTCACCTTATTAATACATCCAGGTGGTGGCAGTATCAGTAAACTAGGTGTAGCAACCTGTATAACCTTTGATAGTTGTCTCACAGCCAGCAAAAAAAACCTGAAAACATCAAACTTGTATTGCAGTAAATAAGAAATGGTTGTTTTTATAACATATTAGAGAGTATCACACTTGTCTTTGCTATTGAATAATACAGCGATGAATCTCCCTAATCATGAGGATTTTTTTATAATTAGGAAACATGTTAAATAATTACATGCAGTCTTGAAAACAGATTACCAAGCAGTATAACTTTCTGAGGTTGCATGACAGTGCAGCTTTCTAATTGTTCATCACGACATAATTGATGAAAAGTGGGTATGATGAAATGACTTGTAAATAGTGTTAAGTCCCCTCTCTTTCCACAGCTATCTCTGTGCCTGGTGTGGCCAGGATCCAGTCCCCTGGTGAAAGTGAGTGTGAAGGGCTTGACATTGGCATATTACTGTGCTGTTGTTACAGCTCAGAGCCACTTTTGGCTGGTGCCTGCATGTTTTTGGTAGGATGTCCATTGCAAAGCTTCACTTGAAACAATGATTATGTTTGCAGAGAAAGCTTTAGAATGCTGCATAGGATGTAAGTTTTTTTTTTCTTTCTCACAAACCTACATCCACATCTCTCCACCTATTACCCCCCCCACACACACACACACACAACACACACACCCTACATTCACACCCTTCATATATGTTTATATCCCACACAGTTACTTCCATTCCACACACCCCTAACCCCCCCCAAAAATACCCCCACACACACCTACGTCCACTCTCTACACACACATATACTGACATCTATGCTTGCCTCACTGCACACCCATACATCCCTCCTCCCACACATGTACATCTACCGCATGACACATGCATACATTCAGCACCCTTTATATATGCATACATCTGCCTCCAGACTTGTTCATCCATCCTTCACATATACACATACACCAAAATGTACATATACACACATACACTAAACACCAACACCTACACACATCTGCTCCCCTCCTCCAACACACACAGTCAAGTGTAAATACACAGGTGTGCTTGGTAGAATCCAAGAAATATGAATCGCCCAGTTTAAACTTTCATTGAACAAACACATTTTTTTTGACATTCCCTTAGAAACTATTTGCAGGCTTGATAATACGAACAAAAGATGCTGAGCTCTGCAAATTGAAAATAAACCACTTTATTCAGGACATAGCAGTCTTGTGTCTTTATTGACCACCTCTTAAGGGAAATAAGCTTACCACTCTGTCTTGTTTCCCCAACTTGATGAGCATGCTTCAGCAAACTATTCACAGAGAATAAAGACAATGTATCTTATCATGGAGGCACAGATTGAATACAACAGTAAACAGTTGAGATATGTTTTATAGATAGACTTTTTGCTAGTCAAACAGACTCCTTAGAGGAAAACTTCAGCAGCTACCAGATTCATTTTGTGCATATTTTTCAACAAATGAGACACCATTGGGGTAAACCTTGACCAGCCATCAGTGTAGAGTTTACAGACACCAAGAATATGTATTCACTATCTTAGTTGGATCCTCTTGTATATAGCCAAAGGACCTTTCTCTACAACCCCTTATTGTGCTTTAAAACACAACATACAGTATTTAGATTCCAAGTATATATGAAACAACTTTAAAACTTAAAAAAAAGTTTTCAACATGCCAGCCTGTCTGGCAGTTTTACCTGGCAGTCATATCTGGTGTAGTCAGTGCCTGGCTGCAAACTATTGCTGCCATCTGTAACATCATTTCCTTTGCATTCTGACAACTTTGAAGTATTAAATGCAGCAGCATCATTATCATCATCATCATGCCACATATCATTTAAGGCTAGTTCTCTTATCTGTTCTGGGATGAGTAACATTTCTGAGGTTTCAACCTGGACTGCGTGACTGCTTGTTTCTGCAATAAAAGATTATTTCAGTTCTGTCTTTTATTCCTGTCTTCATCTGTGCTGTGTAAAATCTTGTTGAGGGTGCTTTCAGTATTTTCATTTCTCTTTTGGGATCTTAACCCACACTAGCTTTTTCTTGGCTAGAAATTTCATGTACTTGGCTTTGTGTCTTGCATAAGAATTTTCTTCTGATGATCTTTTAGCTGTTTGTCTGTCTTCTTAAAATGATTCAGAGATCTCTTTTTTGGAACATACTGTACTAGCTGAGCTGGGATTTTCATTCTCAGCTTCCTTCCCATCAGCCATTCTGCTGGACTTGAACCTTAGTGTAGAGGCATTGCATTCAAAAGTACAGTAAAGGGATCTAGTGATGTTTTGAATAAATTCTTTAAACTCTGAACTGCCCATTCACTTTCTCCATTTACTTGATAGCCATGGTGATCTACTAGTGAGATTGAATCCAAAGCTGTCAGAGAACTGAAGAAATTCACATGAAGGAAACTGACGCCCATCGTCTGTGAGAACAATTTTGGGTATGCTTTGTCATACAAAGATGGCTTTGCAGTGATCAATAACATCAGCTGACATTGCTTTGATCAAATGGGCTACCTCAGTAAAGTGTGAAAAACAGTCCCCTACCAGCAGATACTGATATCCTGTCAACTCGAACAAGTTTATTCAGCTATTTGCCTTAAATAATCTGGGACTCAAGTTGGTTTCAGGGGCTCAGGAAGTCATTCTTTCTCACAATTAAGACAAGTTTCAATAAGCTTTTCAATCTGGAAATTCCTGTCCACAGTATATTCTGTCTCACTAAGGCTTCATTTGACAACCTTGGTGTCACGTATGCAGCAACATTTCTTTTTGTAGTGATTCAGGTATCACTAGCGATAATCCTTCCTGAACTGTTAGCTTTTCACAAACAAACCAATAGTTTTCCAAGTTCTCAAATTGGGCTGATATTTGTCATGAATCCAGCTTGCAGAGGTTTCTGATCTGCTTCAGAAGTTGTTTTTTAGTTGTTTCTGTTCTTGTGGTCTTCTGTAACTCATGGGAAGGAATTGAAGAACATGGCTGACAAAAATGTTTGTATCTTTCTCCATCTGCTTGACCCGTTCTGCTGGAGCACTTCTAGGAGGTTTTGACAGAGTTTCAGCTGCCATCAGATTCTTTCCTGCTGTGTAGATGGTGTCGTAAGAAATCATATGAGCTTCATTTGGGAGTACTGTATTCTTGGAGTCAGCTCATCCAAATGTTTTGTCTGCAACAGAGCTGGCAGCATCTTGTGGTCAGTTTCCACAGTTAATCTTGTAGCCAAATTAGAAAATCTGAACTTTTTGCAACAGTTAGAAACCTTGATGTGTTAGTCTTTTCTTTGAGGAGTTTCTTTTTTAATTCTCTGTCTTGGATAATTCTTTCATAATTTTTGGTTGCCTTTCTTATTTGACATCCTTAATGCTGCAACCTACCCTTTCCTCTTTCTCCTGATTTCACATCAGAAAGCAGTAAGATTCATGTACATCATTGTATGGTACTCTGTGGTACTGTTTTTTTTTTTTTTTTTTTTTTTTTTTTTAGGCCCTTTCACCCCTCCTGGGGCATAGGCCATCGACTACAGTCTTAACTGTTGTCGATGTTTCGGTAGCAAGGATTTGTTTTTACGGGGTGGGGGTGCTGGCCCCACGCCCAACCCTCCTCCTTTTTCAGCCGGGCTTGGGACCGTCCTTGGCGGATGGCGGCCAGCCCTGTAAACAGATGCCACGTGCAGAGAAAGAACAGCATGCCCGAGACGAGAAATGAACTCAGGGCAGCCAACCTTCACTGTATTGGTGACAGGCGCTAACAGCGCTAACCGTTGCGCCACCGGGCCGCCCTTCTGTGGTACTGTGTGAGGTCTTTACTCAGACAACTTGCTACTGAGTAGTTTATCCACGCTCTAAAAATCTTTCTTTGGTTTATCTATACTTCCAAAGCATGGCAGAACTTTCTCAGTTCAAAAGTTCCAAAATCCAACAGTTCTACTTCTTGCTTTTTTTATAGTCTCAGATCCATCAACCCCATGTAGTGTTTACAGACTTATAGAGGAATGGCTATATATTCACCATTTAGTTGGATTCCCCATACCAAGTCAAGATCTTACTCTATAATCAGTTAATCCAAAGTTTTCTGTCTTTGAAGGTTCATGATTCCTTGATTTTGTGCCTTTGAATAAACCTCATACCTTAGATTTGAGACATAATTATTAATTTGCAACAAAATCCTGGTGTCCTGATTTTATGTGTACCTCTTATGTCAGTTACTACTAGAACAGTCTTTGTTGACCTGTCTTTGGAGGGGGGGGGGGTGTGTGGAATGCTGTTATCATCCTTATGTTTAAAAATTTGAACTTAAATTCTAATGACCTCAAGAATTGTTATTGTTAGTAAAATTTATGTTACACTTCTTGGAGAACTAGCAGGTTACCAGTGTTGAACTTGTTAACCATGGTTAACATGTAAATTTATTGTAATGTTTAAAGGTTTTAAAACTTCAGCCTGTTGCAACCTTGTACTTATCTATGTTAGGTAAAATGTTACAACCTTGCAGGCCTAGCAGAGTAGGTCTGGTTACTTTGCACATCTTGATCTGTATTCTCTCCCCTCTATAAAGCCTGATAAGTTTTGGCGTTGTGGACATTTGTGGGTCCCAGCATCCCCTACCTTTAATCCTGCATGCATTTTTCATTTTTTATTTAGCTCTTCACTTTTTTCTCCAAGTCTTGCTGTTCTTTATTACTGCACAGCATTTGGAGCTTTTAATGTGAGGGACATGTAGGTTTTTAAATCAACTGTTGTTGCTGTAGCTGTTATTCTGTGTTGATTACAATAGATAGAATTGGTGGAGTATAGATGTTTTCAATCTGCCATATCAGTGGCTAGCAAAAAGTGACAAAGTGACCGATGATTATTTCTGTACTGCCACCATATTTAGAAGAAAGAAGACACCTTGCCTTTAATATTTCTTTGTTTTTCTTAAAATATGAGTAATCTGGATGAATCTTGTTAGCAATAGTTTATGTGCACAAACTTCACAAATAAACCTACATTAATTCCAGGCTTTACTTGGGCTCAAAATTTTATGTAAAAATGGTTAGTCCTGAGGGTACCTTGATTTGATCATAGATACAGCTTTAAGCCTGAGTATAGTCCAGAAAAAAGCTTTTTTAAATAAAAATCTGAATAACATTCAAACTCGTCATCAAGGAGCTTGGATCAAAAAAGTCTATTACAAGTCAAATATCAATTTTATGTCTTTGGAAAATGCTGATTTATATTTCAGGGCTTATAAAAAAAATTGTGTATTTGTTTGTAGCTGTGACATCTGATATCTGGTTGCTTCATTTAACTTCTATTGTCTTTTTAATATGGTTATTTATAGAGCCACTATTTTTTTTACTGCTTTGTTGATTCATCCCACTTGTCAGTGTAAGACACAAATTTAGTGTATTCAGAGCTTGGAAGTGACTCAAGAAGTGATTGAATCGCTTTAGTCTCTTGCTATATTATTATATTGATGTGCTATATTGTTTCATTTGTTTCAAAGGAAGGGAAGCTTGACTTTATTTAAGCTGCTAACAGCAGCTGCTTGTAGCATAACATGATTAATAAAATCTGAGGCTGTTGTTGGCATGCTTGTTGAAACATGTATCAAATTCTCTGTGGTGATAGATCCTTCCATCCAAAGTATAAGCTCAGCTTTTAGGCCATTTGCTGATTCCTGATTTGCAGTTTTTGTTTTTTCAGCGCTCTCGCCACAGTTCAGGAACATTGGCATCCAGTGGTCGTAGAAAAAGATCTCTTAGCCAAGATGCTGGACGTGGGAAAAAGATTTTGGAAGCACAACCATTTTCTCAGGTAGAAGTACAACCCCGTAAAAGTGCAGGTCCAACACCTGATGATCCCTGGCACCAGGAATTGTGCCACAGCTTCCTGATGCAGTACTGCAATTACTTGACCACAGAGTTTGGCTTTGTGCGCCTTAATCTGCAACCAGGACTGCCCAAGAGAGGGTGAATGTTGTTTTTTTTTTCCACTTCCTCTGTTGATATCAGGACAAACATGGAAAACCTCTTAAAGGTTATAGAGTTTTGTGTAACATTAGCAATGTTGTTTAAGTTCTTATTAATATTTGGAGGCACTGAAGATGGGCCTAAAAGTACATATCTTTCATAACCTTTCATATTAATCTGCTTTCACCTTTTGTCAGTTATTATCATAGTGGTGATGTTGGCAGTTATATTATCATAGTGGTGGTGTTGGCATGTTGGTGGTGTTCAAAGAGAGAATGGAACATGGCTAATTCTATTTTGGTAACTTTTTTGTTGTTTGCTCTGACAAGGACTATGTCCACTGAACAAATTTGTCTGTTACATTCAGCTTTGCTGACAAGGTCATTCTCATGACTTAATAATGGCAGCATGGGTCATTCAACAACATTGCTCAATTTGTGTGACATATGTCAAGAAACAAGCTTATTCAAGCAACTTTCTTTCTCGCTAATATATCTTGCTTAGTCTGGCCACACAACATTGCAGAATTACTTGTAGCATTGCCACTGGTCTTGTTTAGGTCTGGCCTCACAACAATGCAGAATTCAGGAAATGTTGGTGAGCGCTTTCAGCAACATTTGACAGTGAATCTACAGAAGACACTGACTGCCGGGATCATCCTCATGGAACTTAGTCTGCATGGCCAATACTTCTTCCTAAAGATGTTTGTCTTTGACTGCCTGCACACACTTGGCATCAACCCCAACCAGCAGGTCATGTTCTTTTAATTGTCTCAGATTTTAGTGGATAGAAGTCAATCAAGGAATAGTAATAGAAAGGTATTGAAACCTACATGTGAAACATGTCTGATAATCTTAAGCTTGATAGTTCTTTTATTATAGTAAAATGACATTTTGTCTTTTATTAGAAAAAGAGCATAGTAGTCTTAGCATTCAGCACCTGCTGAGTTATTTATACATCTAAGTATTTTATTGACATAGCCGGTAAGTATTTTATTGACAAGGTCCAAAGAAAGTGCTGTTGCTGCATCAAACATCTGCTTTGTACAGATGTTGATTTTGAACACATTCTGTATTTGTACTGATGTTCATTTTGGACATTTGTTGTGTTTGTACAGATGAAGCTGCTCTTTGTTGATGAATGTGAGAAGTACAGAGACTTAATCCACGTTCACTCCTTTGCCCATGATTTCCATTTGCGATGTGTTCATCATTTTCTTCGTGTTAACTCCAGTATTTTCCATCCTGGTTTCCACCTCAGCAATTTCCTGGCAGATTTTCTACAGATTTATCCAGTACCACCCACTTTCTCCCGAAACTGTTTGGCTCAAGGTGGGTAATAGTGTAGACTCCTTCTAGAGAACAGATTTTCATTAAAATCAAGACTAAGGAATTGCAAGAAAACTATATTTTAATGGCACTTGAATGAAACCTGTTATGGTGCTGTGTACTTACAGAGACAATGCAGATCCAGGAGTTGCCATGCCCAGGACCTCAGCTTTTCAGCTACATGCAAAACCAGATTCGTCAGTTTTCCATGACAGCATTGCGCATGACACCTTCAGAACCTGCTGTGGAGCCAGTTAATATCACCTTCTAGTTTAAAAATTTGTCACAGAAATGTCACAAATAGCATCTTTCTCTGTGCTGATGCTCCTTATGATTTTTCCCTCTCTAAATTGATTTAACATGCTATTCAATATCTCCCATTTCAATAACTGGAATAAGATGACCGTAGACTTACCTTGCATACGTATGGATAAGTTGTGGATCAAAGGGTGAAGCTTGCATTTTTTTTTCTGGTGTGTGGCTATTACATAATAAATGCCAGTGGCTTGGCAACACCCATGTTTCGTCACCCGCAGAAAATAATAAAAACTTGCAAATGTTATAGATTATATGAAGATGTGGTTAAGTTTTTTTTTATTCAATGAACTGCGTCAATTTTCTCTTCCACAGGACTACTGCTATATCAAGGGAGATGAATTTGCCCTTGTCCAAACATGCATTCTCCAGCCCACCCATATGGAGGAAGGAGTGAATGTTGAAGAGGAAAGAGATGCATACAACATGGCACTCATCATCACCCATGACATCAAGCACAGTTTGCCAAGTCAGGAGATGGACCTCATGATGCTTAGAATAAAGTTTTATGTAGTACTAACTCGCCAGCGTGACTGCCACCCAAAACGGACACTGGAGAAGAAGTTTGGAGACTTCAGACAAGGGAGCCAAGGGCACCTTGCTTCTGGAGGTAGTTGATGCTCATTGGACACCTGGCATGCTCTTGGGGATAAGATTAATATTGTACACACAATGTAATATCAGCTAACATAGTTGGAGTATGGAAATTTATGTAATGTGTAGAACAGTCTGTTGCATGATTAATAATTTTATTATTACTCTGGAGGTTATTATCTGCAAATTAGTAGTCATAATTTATTTTTGGAGGCTGGTTTTCAGGGAACAGCATAATTGATTTGTAGTACCAGTCAAATCCTTTAGATCAGGGGTGGGCAATTAATTTTCCCAAGGGGCCACATGAGAAATTGAGATGGTTTTAGAGGGCCGGACTAATATAGTTAACTCAGTTTTACCCAATACTGTGTGTATAGTATATATACTGGCGGGCGGGCCGGTCAGAGACAGAAGGCGGGCCGGCCTTTGCCCAGGTCTACTTTAGATTATAGGATGAGATATGGCACCAGATATACATGTACATTGTGTTAAATAAATTATATTGGCTTTATGATTATAAAAGGTATGGGAATGTGTATTAACTTTATCTTCATAACAAACTAGTATATTCGCGAGCTTAAGATATTATTTTTTTCGTTCGTGCAGGCTTGTGCATGCACATGTGCAGGAGTTTTAGAAGTGTATGTGAATTCTTTACAGGGTGCAGTGGTGTCATTAGTGTGTCAGGTGGCAGCGATATTGGTGCTGCAGTGGCTGTAAAACAACACCTTGGAGTGCGACAGGAGCATATCAATTACCTGGGCTATAGCAACATACATCAAACATATCTGTATACCTTGCTGAATACTCAGGTCCAGGCTGGGAGGTAGGATTTATTTTTGTGCCATTGCCATGATTCATCAGTGAGTCTTTAAAGAAGGTCTGAAGCATAGCACACATTGATTGTGCTATTTTGTTAAATTGAGTGAACAGCATTCTTACTGTGTAACATACCAGAGAAACTTTCCCCTTGTCACCCCAAATGCTAGTTAACATGCTAGAGTTTATCATTATTGACATGATTTAAGTGTGATATGCTTGCCTTGATTAGCAGCTGTTGTTGACTTTGATGACATTTACAGAGATAAAGTACAAGAGATGGTGGAGTTGTCCAAAGTCAAGTGTCGTCGCGACTATCTGTGGCACCGCATGACAACTGCGGTACTGCGAGAGGATGTCAGAAAGAAGGGCAAGATAACAGAAGAGGCTGTAGACCTAGTGAGTGCATAAAATTAACATGCCTGTGATTATATATAAAATATGTGAATTATTGCACTTTAGATTTGTGTAGTGTGGATATATGATGAGCTATCACTACGATACATATAACAGAAGAAAGGTGGTTTCTAAATAAGTTTCTGATGTAGATGACTATAAAGTCAGTCTTTCAATATAAGTCAGTCCTTCAATATAGATCTGAGACATGGTGTGTGACAAACACCATCACCAACAAGATTCAGACATTCGTCAACAGATGTTTGCGCCACATCCTCAACATCAGTTGGCCTGAGATGATCTCCAGTACAGACCTGTGGGAGAGGACCAACCAAAAACCTGCCAGCCAAGATATCAAGAAGTGGAAGTGGGGCTGTATTGGTCACACCTTTTGAAAGCCAGCTGACAATTTAACAAGACAAGCTCTGGGCTGGAACCCACAGGGGAGGTGCAGGGCTGGGAGACCCAGACAGACATAGAGGAGATCGGTCCACAGCGAGGAGTAGGCAGCTGACATGACATGGTTCCAACTGGAAAGGGTGGTGTAGTTGTGACCCTTTGCTCCACTTGGGGTGAGGTGATTAGGAACAAGAAGAAGTAGATGTCCAGACAGCTGAGGACAAGAGACCTCGTATGCAAGAAGCCTTGATCAGACTATCATCACGAATGAAATCAATGAAAATTCTGATGCAAGAGTGCAGTACCATATTATACCATAGCCAGTTATTGGGGACCCATGCATCCGAATTTTCACATGCTAGCATGATGATAGTCCAAATGGGGCTTCCTACATATAAGGCCAGTACTTTACAGAGGCAAGAAAAATCATGGACACAGGGACATTTTTTTTAAAGATCAGTTGGTAAAACAGCAGATATTTGCCCTTAAGTCATCACATATACATCTGTCAATAAAGAGCTTTCATTGAGCAGGTCTGCCTAGTGTATAGCAGGTTGTGTGTGAATTGTAAAACTACGTAACAGTAAATAAAACAGGGAGATTTATAGGAACATGAATCAGGTTCAGCAGCTTTTTGTCTCTCAACAGTTTCATTGTGAAATGGGGAAAGCATGTCTCAACATGCGCTTGATGATTCTGAGTCAAACACATAATCATTGGGTCTAGATATCAAATGTTTTCAGTAGTGGTCATTTTTTTTTTAGCAAGTTTATTATGCTCTGCAGTGAGATTTTTATGCAATTTATACTTTGCACTTATGTATTTCAGTGAATTGTAGTCAACACCACTGATCCAAAGCAACCATATAGTTCTGCTACTATTTGAGAACACAGTATTCATTTGTTTATGCATTATGACAGATTAAGGTGACCAGACGTTTCGCGGGCGAAAGCGGGACACGTGCCGATGATGGTGTCATCACCGTCAAAGAATGCTGAAAAAAGTGGGGGGGAGGGGCGCTGTGGGGGGCCTTTCCTCTGATTTTACCGGATGCGAATCAGCGTACGGTATTCAGATTTTTAAAGACAAGCGGGACATTTGATGGACTTGCCAGAAAGCCAGAAAGCGGGACATTGGGCATCCCGCCCGATGAGCAGGCGGGACACGAGGTCAAAAGCGGGACTGTCCTGCCTAATGTGGGGCGTCTGGTCACCTTATGACAGATTTACTGAGTCCGTATATCATTTTATTTTTTGGTATGCGTCTTCGTTTCCTAGTTTTAAGCTCTGCACATGTGAATACATTGTCATTATAGACTTAATTTTGAAGTATCATATAATCTATGAAATGTTATCATAATTTTAAAATGTATTATCTGTTGAGTAATCATTATTCGTTTATATTCCTATATTATTGATTTGCAATTAGTTTGATTTGATTTTAAAAATACAGTTTGTTATGATCAATGGTTGAGTCATTTGTGTGATTCTAGCTGCTTGTGTGTCGGTGTTAATGCAGCCATATATCTACTGCCAGACAAACTCCACATTAACCAAATCTCTACAATTCCTTTTGTAGAAAATCCCTCATGTTAGTGTACCTTTCTCCCATCTTGTTTGTACATGCTGTCATATGAATTCAATGTATTATCTTGCAGGCTTTAACACCGCTGACTTTTGTGGAGTTTGGGGAGTTGCTAGATTTGGTCTGTCTGCAAGCCTTGCCTGAGGTTGACAGTCGGCTGATGCTGTTTGGTAACATGCCAACCACTTGGTATGCCAGCCTGCTTCCAGTCCTAATTTCTCGATTCCCTTCCAACTACCGCTGCTTTACCAGCCCAGATAGTCACTTGCAACACATGGTAGGTATTAGGTTCATTAAGTTTTTAAATTTTAAGTAATTAAATTATGCTTTTCATTATCCTTTTGCACATTAATGTTAGATAACATGAATTGCATGTTCCCATGGCTGTGATTAATAATTATGAAAATGGATACGTGATTTGATATGTTGCAGGTGATTCTTAACAGGAACTGGTTAGACATGTGTATTCTTTTGTCCATTGACAGAAATACAGGATGCACGGTAAGTTCTTGATGTGCATTGTCTTTTTTATCTACTAAATTCAAAGTGTAGTATGTTCTTGGTAATGGTGCTGGTATTTTTAAATTCACTTAATGATAATAAATGTTTATTTATAGAGTGCCTTAACCCACCAACGAAGGCAGGCTCAAAGCACTTACATAAAGTTGCATGAGCATACACTCATCAGTAGGTATCAATTGCATCTTACAAAGTCATTTAGCATCAGTCAAATCAGAACTACTCTCACTCTGTCTCTCATATGCAAACACCTAGGGTAAAGGAAACTGGAGTACCTAGAAAAACCATCAACCAAATCTCTAAATTCACTTGTGTTTTAAGTCACTGGTTTCTACACAGGTCTAAATTAGTGCTCAGTTCTTGCTATCCAGACACATGCCACTTTCTTCAATGAAATTCCAAGTCAAATTACATTTCAGTAAGAATTTGTATATCATGTAGGATTTTGAGAACTCATATGTGTTTGTAGGAAAATGAATGTTTCAGACTATGAATAACTCCAACATTGTATCATTTGATCTTACGCTAAACATTATATGCATAATAGACAATTTACCATGTAAAATTAAAATTCATTGCAGACTTGGAGTAGAAAAGAACCAAATGCATTTATTGTAGAATCAGCAGACCTATGAATGAATTCATTAGCTAAGTCCTTATCTCTATTGTCATTGAAGTGGCACAACTCATTAATTTCTTCGTCTTCGCTCAAATTTTCATTACCTGTTCTTGCATTAAGGTCTCCAGATACATTAAAAGGAAGATCACCAGAGATCCTAATTATGTCTAAAATGCAATCTTCAAGCATGGAAATGCCATCATAAATTTCAGTATCCTTGTAGCATGGGGAATCAACAGGTGGAATATAAACACCTAGCGAAATCATGTCTGTGTCAGTTTGTAATAACTCTTTGGACACCTACAGAGCAACTATGTTATCATATTCAACGCAGATCTCTTTTACATACTTTGCCAAGTCATTCTTCACTAACAAAGCTGCATCTCCTGACAGGCGTCCACCTTCTCTAGACAGCTTCCAAGCAGGTGCCACAAACAGTTCATGGTTAGGAAATGCTGTTGACAGCACTGTACTTTGGAATGTTTCAACCAACTGAAAAAAAATAAAACTTATCTACGTAGTTTAAACTGAGTTAAACACATTTGAAAGGCCTTCAATATTATATGTAAGGAATCTCATATGACCACCAAACAACAATTTGTGTCACCATGCTCGCATCACTTTCACTTATGTCTGTTTTTTCAGGGAAATGTGCATTTATATCAGTGATATTTGTTTTGTTACTATGAAAGGTTAATAAGAGAGTGGGAAAGGTTTATATAAGTAGGGGAAGGGGTTATAAATCCTTAAAATAATAAAATAGATATACATGTAATGCCGCTAGTTCACATATTTTCACCTACCTCGAGGGTCTCTGAACCCCCATGAAAGGGATTACTGTAAATGCTAGGATGCAGAATAAATTTTAAACAAACGCCATAAAGCCAATCAGTAAAAATAGAACATGAAATGGGCAGTAATAAGCAAATGTTAAAAATTATTTTTGAAAGTTTCATATATTCATAAATTCAATCCATCAAACGAAGAACCTAGTTCTGTAAAAGAAGTATTTTTCATCAAACTTCTTTAAGCTTTTGTAGTCCTCAATGCAGTACTGAGAGAAGCCATTGATTGGAAAATTATGTCATTCTGTGATTCAGGCATTTTGTTCAGTGACAAGAGAACCATATGTTGAGTCAGAAGAGCGAGAAGACAGCCCCAGTCTGTTGCTGCGCCAGATGTACAGTCTAATTGAAGACTTTGTCAGTGCTTGTTGTTTCCACCTTTGGACAACTGTTTTGTGAAAGGATATAATGCTTCTGGTGTTAGAGATCCTACAGCTTACAATGATTGGTGTGATTGAACTAATAAATGTTTTAGCTGTTGTGTGGCATTGCTGACACCCTGACAGTAACTGCTACTGTCTGCTGACAGTGTCACAGTGACTATGAGTGGCTCACCTATACTGACAGCAGCTGGTATATGTAGCACTCTGTAATTATTTGCTACGTGTGCAGACACTATCGGATCTCCTGAGAAGTTCTTGTGCATGTGATATGACTGGAAAATTACTGTTTATCTTTGAATAATGACATTGGTTATGACAATAATTACAAGATGATCATTTTCATAAAAATGCTTACAGATGTGTGGACATTTATCGTGTTAATACTTTTTTTTAAAATAAAGAGTACTCCACTACTGAATGACATAGTATAATGCTGTCTGCCACAGATTCAGGTGGCTTTGTGATTCCTCAGGCTGTCAAACTAGTGTTTTTGATGGTCACTGGAATCACATTAAGACAGCTTTAAACACAACTTTTGATGCTAGTTAATAAAAAACAGGGTCAACAATAGAGGTAAGGCCATGCTGGTCACGTAGGAAGGACTGGATCAACAGCAACTTTTCTTGATGATGCTTGTGCTTTCCGATGCGATGGCTTTGGACTCTTGCAGGATGTGTGTGTATGCATGTCAAAGCTTCATTTATCTGTATTTTGTCTTCAGTCTGTATATTGTGTCCAGCCTAAAAATTCTTCATGAATAATTTAGGATTTATCAAATTTTTATTAGTATATTGTCCATATTCATGTCACTTCTGGTAAGCTACTGAAACTTTAATATTAAAAAGTATTATGAATGGGAATATTATAACAGACAGCAAATACAGCATGTACAAATTTTATTTCTGAAATAAACTTGTCAAACATATGTGGTATGTACACATACTTGCATGCACACTGCATACTAAGTGAGAAAATGCAGGAGAAATTTGAATAGAATGGTGTGCATGAGGCAAATTTTAATGTCACATGGGGGGTAAAGGGAGAAGATTTATAAAGACTCTTGGAATACATAAGAAAAGTACTTCCAGGTTACAAGATACAAAGTACTGATATATATATAACTGCACCATAAACACATAATTGTATTTACAATGTTTTCTGTATTGGCTCCACAGTTATGGATTATTGGAGGAAAAAAACCTTGCACAGCAGTTTCTTAAAAATATATATTTGATATTTAAGTATATATATATATAGAGAGAGATTGCATAGACTTGTTTGATGTTTTCATGTTCTCTTTGCTCATCACTGTATCAGTCTGATTATTTCAAATTACTTATAAATGTGACTTTTGTATGCTAAGACAGGATGCATACACATGTACAGGACGCTTAGAGCTCACAATGTTAAATCACACAGGTTATCAGTTCATATAGAGAAGCTAAAGAAATGCTGGAGGTCAGTGTCGGATTATTTTGACAGTGCTCCAGGACTTCAAGGCATGTGAGGCTTTTTCTTTCTATAACCTCAAAACGCCCATGCTAATTAAATTATGAGCGGCTCAATCATATAAACTATGGGTGCCCAACCTATGGTCCAAAAAGGTGCCTCATCTGGCCCGCTCATTTAACAAGACAACATAATTTCATTTTAATGTTACGATTCTGGCAAAACCATCATGTTCTGGCCTGCAAGATTTTATATCATGTCCAGTGCGGCCCTCGAGCGAGAAAAGGTTGGGGACCACTGATGTAAATCCACCTATTGTATTTGATCATCACCTCACATCTGAACACCTGTTGGGAACTTGTCTTCTCTACATATACAGATGCATTGTTAAGCCAATGTTTTTTATGTATTCAGATAAGGCACAAATTATCTAATAAATCTTGGTTTTAAAGCATTCTCTAATTTGTTTCTGTGATAAAGTGATTTCTGAAGGGAATGTCTATAGATCACAGAATAAAAATAAGTAAAATATCCAATATGTATAAATTTGTTTGCTCCAGAAACTGATAAAAAAAATTTTATCCATAAAGAGCATCCACATCATTTAAATATATAAATAGGTTATATAGTTTTAACTTGGAAACAATTAACATATAGCTCCTTCCATATAACATATATACAAACATTAACCTGGCAGGTTTAAAAAAAATCACTACTAAAATTAGCTGCAGGTACATAAATATTGCTCTATTCATTCATCATTTGCTGTTGCAAATGTCCTGAAAGAAGCAGTGCTATTTTCATTTTTCTATGGAGCACTAGCTTAACAAAAGAATGAGATTTCTGATGAAATATTCACTTACTAAATCCTTCTAGAGACTTTTAAGATCCTTCAGTCTGAGAAGTTGTGTCCTTGTGTAGTGTGGCAAGACTGTGCATGTTCATAGGCTTGGTTGCATGGGTCTTCTCTGCCATACAGAGCCCGCAAAATCTTCACTCTCTTGAATTTATGTTTCAAGCACTATTATTATACTTTTTATGACAAACTTCAGGATGTATTTTGGAGCACTATGTTTATGGTAACACCAGTCCAATGAAATTCGAAAATATTCTACATTTCTAAATTCAACATCAGGAAAAACAACTCTCTTTGCAAGCAAACCACTCAGTTGAGATAGTAATAAGCACCACCATTCACACAAATGCAGTTTAACTGATTGAGTTTGCTTCTCAGCTACATTCTAAGATCATCCTGCAGCAGAATTGTAAAATCATATGCTAAATTTAGTCTACACTTTGCTAAGCCCTATGTACTTTGAAGTCTTGAATATCTTTGATATGTATCAATGACTATCATGGAGGAGTAGAATGTGGGACTACTCCAAGACACTTTTAAACAATAAAAATAGCTTTGGAAACTTACTTGAGGCTGCAAGCACCATATTCAATAAGACAGTTTGTGTTCAATTTTGATAAACTTCTTACAAGCATAAAGGCAAAATTCAGATTTTCATTAAGCAATAGAGCATCATCTTTAATTCTAATTTGTGCACTTTTCTTTTGTCATTTTGTACTTAATCAGGAAACACTGGTTGAAATTTCAATGTGATTTTACTTCACATCAATCTTCTGTCCAGCAATATCTTATGACAGCCTTCTGGCCTGGAGTGCACAACATCCACAAACAACGCAGGAAAGTCAACTAGGTGAGGTGAAGGTTGCTGTCCGCTGTTGCCTGAATACAGAAACCAGAGAACATTGAAATATGAAACATGAATTGAAACAATCAAAACTTTAGATACCCTTAGCATACTGATAAAAAAAGGAAAATATCAATTACTATTAACAGAAATTTTTCGCCTCTTCGTCTTTACTTTCATCACTACGGCTGGCATGAATGTATGCTGGCTTTAGATTATCGAAACTAATTTATATTTGCTTCCAATATACTTATTATGATCTGATTTTTAAAAGGAACAACTGCAAGTATTGGCATTGCTGCTGTGAGGAAAGTCAAATTTCCCTCAGTTACACTTGTTAAAATTTTATTGGGTGTTCTCTGAACATTATTTTTTG
Organism: Pomacea canaliculata; assembly: GCF_003073045.1. NCBI lineage: Eukaryota > Metazoa > Mollusca > Gastropoda > Architaenioglossa > Ampullariidae > Pomacea > Pomacea canaliculata. The sequence continues at coordinate 15,039,778 of NC_037599.1, forward strand.
ACCGTTTATTTTTGGAGCCTTGCCTTGCCTCAAATCATCCAAGTTCTTGTTTTCAAAATGCCAAGCATGAGTGAAGAGTGAGCATTCAGCTGTTAACTCACAACTTCTTTCAAGCACTTTATAAACAATAAATGAAAAATATTCAGTATTTTTGCAAATTTTTTGAAACTATAGAAAATAATATTTTTCAAGGCCCACCTTAGTTCCTCCTCTCGCTCTCTCATTTCTCTGAGTTCCCGCTCAATCTTGGACTCAGCTGTTTGCTTGAACTCATGGTAGGAAAAAGATGCTCCTCCAGACAGGTGAGTTTTCTTCCCCACAGCTAGTTTACCTGAATGTGAAGGCACTGCATTTGCATTTGCCTCATTAGGCACACTGTCTGTTGAATGTGCATTGGCCTTCTGACCAGGTGTCTTAAAATTACGCTTCACTGTGCCGTCTACCCTATCCTGGCCTGTAACTTCACTGTACCGCAGTGGCTGAATGTGCTCCTCTGATGTAGTGATGATCTTGCCCTCCCCCTTCAATTCCATCTCTCGACTGCGTTGAGTTAAGATCTCCTGCTGCAGACGATTAGAAGCAAAACGTTTGATGCTGTTGTCTGGTTCTGGAACACTGTGGTTGTGGCTGAAGTTTCTGTGTCTGTCGCTGTCATCAATACTTGGCAGACGCCTTTGCTCAGGTTTCAGTTCAGGCAAACCTTTTGCTCGTCGCAGTTCATTTTCCCTCTCTCTTGCAAGACGGATCTCACGCTCAATAGGGGTCTCTTGATTCTGCTGTGGTGGACTTTGCAATGGTTCTGATGGCACAGCTTCACTTGTCAAATGTCTGGAGTCTGTGTTTGTTGGATGCTGTTTAGCTGATGCGATCGTTTGCTGATGCTTGTCTGCAGGCAAAGAAATTGCAGATGCTGACTGAGTTGAAGACTTGTAAACTGATGGTGCTGATGATGCAGTCACCTCTAACCTCACCATATTCTCTCTCAACCGTCGAATTTCCTCCTCACGCTCACGCAATTCCCGCAGTTCACGAGCAATTACACTCTCACCATCAGCTGAGATATCTGCAGCTCTACCATCAGTCTCATCTTTTTCTGTTGATGTGTGAGGTTTGCATTCTATCGCAGAGACTGGAACCACTTCAACATGGACAGAAGAAAGCCCTCTCTGCTTTGCTAGCTCAACTTCCCTTTCTCTCTGCAGGCGTATCTCGCGCTCTATGATGCTTTCTGTAGAGTTCTCAGCATCTTTCACTGTGCTGTTGTGCTTCTGCCACAGAACAATAATACTTTTTACCTTATTTATTTTGGTTATGAGAGTGTATGTAAAGTCTTAAGTACACATTACTATAAATGCAGAGTAGTCACTGAACACAGCCTTACCTCCCATCTATGTTCAGACAGGCAATACATTTATATTTAAATCATCTGCTTAGAATTTACTAGGGAACAATCGTATGTTACTAACTTTGGTTTACATAGGATGAAAAAGACCTTCAGCCAAATATAATAAACTTTAGAAATGTGATTCCCACTAACCCCTTTTGGCATGGAAACCATGGAGAGTAAATAGGTTGCACTGAGGATGTAAAGAACGAGAAGTAATTTAAGATAATACACCACAGACGAGATCCTATCTTCGACACAATGTCTACTGAATGTTGAATATTGCAAGTAGATCAGGAGACTCATGATTAGCTAAACAAAAACTCATGCTGCATTTTGTTTAGCTGAATGCAGGATTAGATTTAAGTTTTAATTTCAAGTAACCAACAAAGTCAATCTAAAAATTTGTCTCTGATCAGAAGTATTACATTTTAAATCATCCAAAACAGCATTGAATCAGGGTATGGATCAGTCAGAAGAAATCTATTCCCAAGTGACAGCTAAAGGCAATGGAACAGATACAAACTTTCAACTGAAATTTGACCATCCCATTTAACAGATTATATCTGCATCCAAACAAAGTATGCATACATGGCTCATCACACAATACAGAAAGCACTTAGCATGCATTTAGTTCAAGCGCTAATGCTCTTCTGTGTGTTGAAAATGTCAATTTTTATACAACTAACTAGTTGTCACAAGGTGTTCAGCTTATGTACCACTTTTAAAGCAACCATATATAAATAATTAATCTGTATTGAATGGGATATAACCAACTTTAGCTTACAAAATGTTCTCACCATTCCACTTTGTCATAAACAAGGACGCAGAGAATAGAACATGCAGGAGAAAAAAAGAGCAGCGAACAGTATATCAGCTCATTCTGTGCTAAGGCGCTAATAGCATAACTCATGAGTTAATTGCAAGCTGTATGTGCAGGTGACTTGTATCGCGGGTAAGCATTCCACAATTCTTTAAGAACTAACCGAAACTGAAAACAGTCTTCTTATAAGTAACAATGGTCATATTTTCACATTTGATTTGATATTTCTAACATTATCTTACCATGTCTTTCCATCATGAATGCTGTCACTTCACCAATCTCATATTAAGCAAGCATTTAAAATTATCCTAAGGATTGTGAAGTCTTATGAGTCACTTGAGGTGCTTGCATCTTTATCTAAATGTTTGTGTGATGTTTTGAAAAACAGGGTAAACAATAAAACTTAAGAATTGTAAGAGGAAAAAGGCAGATTGACAGACAAAATTACAAGCAGACAACTTCTTCTAAGAGCACATTTTCTATCAATTTCACTTTAGGTCTGATGTTCTCACCAGAGTGTGGCTTCAGTTACCTATGTAGTATGAACCCTACTACTTGCTGGCAGCAAGAACTGAAGCACATTAGTCAATGAAGTTCACCAGTGACATTTTTGTAGGTGAACATTTCTGCAAATCTCTTTTTTATTTTGTTAATGCATTATTATTGCCTTACACTTTTATTTAAAAAAGTGCGGCCATGAGCTATATGACTGCACCATGCTGATTACTCTGATATTATGTAAATGTTTTTTATTCAGGTTCATACATAGGTATCCAATTGCCACATCTATCAGCATCTACTTTTCCCTCAATACTGCTAAGGTGGGTGACCTACATATATCACCTTATTTGTCCAGAAGAAATGTTGTTTCCTTTTATATACATACAATGAGCAACGAATGTGTCATTACACTGGAACATACTTCATATGCACTTGGTGGCTGAATTGTCAAATTGACTACTGCTGTGGCCAAATCAACAGGGCTGTTGTCAAATCAACCAGAAGTGTACCAAAACAACTGCTGCTTTGTGTGAGCCCTACTTCAAAGAAGTTTTCTGTGTTGTACTCAAAGTGTAGTGGGTTGAACTGTGCTTGTCTCTGTGTGTATCAGTGCATGTAAATGAGATCACTGAAATGATCAGTGGAAAGTGACCTCTGTGATGGCTGGCCTCCCAAACTGTCATCATAAGGAGAAGCTGATCTGATGCAAAATATATCAAGAACTTGTTCCACTTACTTCTGAGATATGGTAGCTCATTGGCAAGAAAGTGTATTTAATAATATTCTACGGTTACTAAAATCCCTTGTTAACATTTTATATTGATTACAAAATATCTTAGCATTGCAGCCTGCTTAGAAGTCCACCATGTGCAAAAAAAAGTAGCATCCATCTTTGTGTATGATGACTATGTAAATAGCATCCATTTGTGGGCGTATGATGGCTTTTGGTTCTCTGTAAGAAAGCAAGCACAGTATGCTGAGCTCACCTCCACATTGGAAAATGAGCTGTATGAATTCTATTATTTTTCAAGCTATGGTTCCCACTTTTGCTCTAATTTACACAATGAAACAAAGTTTTAAAACAGCAGGCAAGTAATAAGCAACAACTTAGATTAGCACCAACCTAATAAATAATAACAGCTGATTATCTCAATCCATTACCCGAGAAAATATTTGCTCACCTGAGAATAGAATGGTATACTTGCTCGCTGCATAGCTTCTTCCTGTTCAGCATCTTCATGTTGAGCTGCATTCCCCCTAATCCAGACTCGTGACCCTCGGTCAGCCTCTGTCATCTCATTGAAGCTGGCATGCAGGTCACTGTCTGAGCTGGACTCCATGGAACTAGATGTCGCTGCTGTTTGTTGACGTTTAGCCAGTTGCCTCACCAGCTCTTCGTGTTCACGCCTCATTGTTTCCTCTCGTTCTAAAGCAAGTCGGATTTCCTTCTCGATGGCACTCTCTGCTGATGTAGCATCCTCCATTATAGAAGTTGAATCAGCAGGTGACTGAATGTGTATCAAAGTGTCACAACTTCCATGCACCTTCTCTGTGTAGGGCAGACGTACTTCCCACTTCGGAGGATGTTTCTTGACTCTTGCCACGCTCTGATCATGGGGCTCAATGCTAAAAATGTTCTCCCACTGGCGGCGTGTAGTTGCCAAGTTGGCAATAGATTCACGGTCTACTGCCTCTGTGGATTCTGGCTCTTGGATGATGTTTTCACTGTAAACAACAACTTTTCCTGAAGCAGTAGTCCACTTGGCAGCAGGACTGTTAGGATACTCAGGTGAAGGCGGTTCTTGGGAGTTAAGCTGAGCAGGTGCTGAAGGTTCAATGGAATCTGGATATAAGATATGTAAAAGTTAGCATGTTAGTATGTAAAAACTGAAGGTTCCACACAATCTGGACATAAAATCAAGACCACTTCATGACACACACATTTACATAGTGACCTTACACAACAGTCTGTCAAACATATAAAAGAATTCAATACTTTTTAAAAGGCAACGTACATTTTTATGATGCAAGTTGCTAAGTAAGCTTTACTTTGCCCACCATTTTTCTGTAATTCTAATATGATGATCATGTATAAATGCTTAATGCTTGATGTACTTGTGTGGTGTCAACAAATTAAAACAAAAGTTCAATGCAGACAAGCAAAATGGAGCAGATATGATGATAGTAATACCAAAAACCAATTTAGTCACAAAGGTAAAACTATGCTAAATAGTAAACTCAAAGAGAAACCCACAAGAAATAAACATGAAGTTGAAAACAATAGGAAACTATATATATAAATTATATAAAAATACAAATAAATGTATCAAGCAGATGCTACAAAATACACTACAGGTCAAGAGACCAATAAAAGGTTAGATGACGATATAGAATAAGGAGTGAAAATTGTGCTACAGCTGCTTGCCATCTTCTAATTAAGAGGGAAGTCCAGTCTCAACTTATCTTGCCATCACTTATCAAACACAATTATTGGGCCTGAGGGGATGGTGGTGATATAAAATGGGTTTATGGTCTAGGGGACTTTAAAGGGATTTCTTTTCTGCCATAAAGTGTGCAGAGAGGTAGGGAGGGGCTGGTAAAATAAACTGACACTGTACTGATGATAAGTGATGAACCTTTAAAAATTATTCACACTATTGCTCTAACAAAAAACTGTTGATGCTTGTAAAACCTTAGAACTTTAATTTAGTCTGCTACATAAATATCAATAACTGAAGTTATAAAGTGCATTTCCTTATGTGAATAAACCTCAGTGGGACTGTTGGTTAGTCCACATAACAAATGCATCAACAAACAGATGCATGACACCACGAGAAAAATATAAACCAAGTGCATGGATGAAGAACTGAGTGAGCAGAACAGAACTTGATTATGCAAAATATTTTTTTCAAGAGATGGGTTTTGAAGCAAGATTTGAAGGCTTTGCTGTAGACTCATTTTGAATGGGATGCCTGGTTATGTAGTGGTTAAAACACAACTGATGATGACAGCAAATACAAATGACAATGCCAAATTATGAAAATAACAAAGCAAAACAGAATCAAGGAATAAATCTGAAACAAAATCTGAATCAAAACCTGCAGACAGACAGCAGACTGTTTATAAGTATCTGAAAGATAAAATGGGAAGGTAAAACTACAAAGAATATTTTGATGACAATGAAGGAATCTGGTCTAGCATTCTTGTAGCTGGTGTTATAAACAAAATAGCAGCCAGACCAGTCAAGGATTGTGACAAGTGATGCAGCATTCAGTCTTATGCTGACAGAAAACTGGGTGAGCAACATTGTTTGAACTCACTGAAGCTTGTCCAAAGGGCAACAAAAAAGACCATCAAAATAGAGATAAACTGAATAGCAAGTAGACTTGGCTCATGATGTAAAATTTCAGGAAAAAAAAATACTTTGCAAAATGCACTGATTCATGCTCTATACACTGTAATCTGTCAACATGCTAATATTTCTTACAGAGAAACAGTGAAATTTGTGCACATGTAAAAATAATGGACACACATACAGGAGAGGAGTAGAATGATCTACGTGGCTTATGTGTGTGTGTGTTTTTTTGTCTAAGATAGTTTGTTTACTTGTCCATATCAATCCTTCAGCTGTTGCCTGCAATGTGGTGGCAAAGATCTTGGGAATTCAGAGTGGAGTTTCAGATGTCTGCAGCTGCAAACATGTGGTCAGTCAGATAAAGCCTGAAACCATTTCAGTATAGGTTACTGTACTGTATACTAACTACATGCTAACTACAGGAGCTGATGCTGTATTCAGTTGAAAATGGTCTCAAGGCAGAGGATGCCTACACAGCATAACCAGGATAAATTGACATCTGAACTCACATAGCTTGTGTGCATGTGTTATAAAAATAATTATATATTCATGGCTGTTTGTATATTTTCACATGCATATGTGTACTTTTATAATCATTTTTAAGACATACAAGTGTAAACTCTCATTAGAAACAATGGATTAGCCCTAACAATAAAAATTAGTTCCTTTTGTCAACATGAAAAGCGAATCTGGCAATGCTAGTTTTTTTGTCTTATGCAGTTGGGTGAGGAACCTATATGGTTCCTTTATAGCTACATGTAAGCCACGAGCGTCAACAGAGAACAGTCAGCACGCTTTTATTACTTTGGGGACCTTCTATCCCCTCCTCCCACACACAGTTCTCAAAACAGTTATGGTGACTGTTTGTGTGTTGTATCTTCATATTTCACAACTATAAATGTAATGTATTCATAAAGTTTTTCCTTACTAAATGACCTTCCTTACCATTACTCAATAACAACATGTTTTAAACTTAATTTATACAGCTTTATGTTGTACACCAGACTTTCATGCAGCTTTATGCTGTACATCAGGCTATTCTATACAGTTTTGTTTTGTACATCATACAATCTTATATAGCTGCAGATCAGCAGGGCATGTCTTTGGTTCTTTTTACACCCAAGAGTCATTTAAAATTATTAGTGATGAGACAGATCATCATCACTGGTAAAAAGTTACAACATGCAAGTCAGAAGCCTGGAAAGTGGCAACAGGCTGTTGTGGAATAAATACATTGTCATGGTGGCTGTCCCGATCAACCTCTTAGAGGTCAACCCCACCGATCTGATCTTTACCGAGCAGTACAGTGTGTGGACTTTGGCATGCATCAAAGAATTATTACTGAAATAAAACAAAGGTAATGTCTAGCACCGACAGTTAAAAAACAACGCATGGAAACAAAACCAACCAACAATGAAACAAGATTAGACCGCAAAGTTCTGCCTGTGGCACTGCTGTGGTTTGCCTAATCAGAACTCACCTATATCCATGACAAGTTTAATTGTTTCCCTTGTCAATAGTCGCGGGCGACAGAAAGGCGGTGACTACGGTGTGGACTGGAGCTCCGTTATCACACTACAATGTGTCGCACAAGCCGTCGTGGGTCGTGGGTCGGACAAGGAGAAGCTGTAACTCCACAGCACAGTGCTGCTGCCACTGACTGCCCTCTTGCCTTTACTCACAGGACAAGAATGCGCACCTGGTAGAACAACTCGCGTGTGTGAGCCGACACCCGGGGCCACACAAGTCCCGCACACCTGTCCAGCCTAAGGAGGCCGCCTACTGACTAATCGCGCTGCCGAGCCGCCAAGCCTCTTTGAATGATTGATTATTGACACCACCCTCCCCTCTTACACCTTCCTGTCAACCCTTCTTTCCGGGCCGCACGTTGACCAGCCTGGTGACGAGCTAGGTGTCAGGAGTGAAAATACAACAACAACCGTCTCAGGTAAACATCAGGAGACGTGGGGAGAGGGGGATGTAAGCAAAGGTAGGCACCCAGGTTCACTGATCACTTTATCTCCGGCGCTTTTGCCAACACCCCCACTTGAACTGCCAGTGTAAAGTGGGACACATACTGGCACCAAACTGTCACCACCTGGCGACAATGGACCATCTATAAACCAGGATGGACTGAATGTAGTTTGGAGGGACCGAGTGGGGCAGTCTCATTACAGTGGACTACAAAGCATGTCTATCACCAATTAATGAACGAATTCATTAAAGGTATTTGGATTTTTCGTCGGCCCAAGAGAAAGAGCGAGAGGGAGAGACTGAGGTCAGTGTGTCAGATGACTGACACATCGATCGACAGTGTGAAAAAGGGAGGCAACACGAGGTGCAATCAGGTAAACAGCGGACGTGGGTGAGGAGCAGTGTCAGGTCACAACGACACAACGACACAGGCTGCAAACCTCCATGTACATACACTCTCCTCTCCCCACCCACTGACTAGTCACGTGAGAGGGCATCAGTGTCGATAGGCGGGGTGGTGCTGCCACACACCTACGTTTCCCAGAAAGCCACTAACACTCCCATACAACTAGCTTGAATTCACTGCAAGTCACACTCCCAAACCGGAGGTCAACCACGACTTTTTCTCGTTTTCAAACCTCACAACCGGTTACAAAATAAAAGGGCACAAAATGAATGAGCGCTAAATGTTTGTCTTTCAATGCATCGTGGCACTCGTCATTAATGTCAAATACTGCAAGTCTTATATGTGAGAGTTAATTTAGTTAAATAATGCCTGGTATTCTCATTAACCCTTGAATAGGCCTTTGACGCTCCGTTCGCAGCTGCTCACGTGACTTAAACGTAGACTATATACACAAGTAACACTTCATAATGATTACATTAATTGACAGAACACAGAGTACCATTAAATTATAAAAATGATTGTAGAAGCAGATTGCAGTCCATGAAAAACTCCATTACACCTAAACTGATATTTCTCAACAGGCTTTCAGAAACTTGTACTTAGTCGTTGAACTGTCAGAACTGTTTACCATGTTTACTTCTAATTAAGGTTTCGGCACAAGATTAATACCGAGAATTGCGAGGCCAGCAGTCTGCCAGCTCGGTCGTTCTGTTCAAGTACCTACATGTCACCCCGCCATTCTTGCCTCACCTCGGAATTTAACAAACCCTCTCCAACCAGACCTGGGTTGCCCACCTGTCTTCCCTGTGAACAAGTCAACCCACTTGGCTGTATGATCAAGTGGCACGCGATGGGCTGGTGGAGGGCTGCAATATCCACCTGCACCACAGAGGATTTCAGCGAAAGCCTTGACTGTGTTGAGGTGCTTGTTAGCAAGTTGCTTCGTCTAGCTCCTTTTTAGGAAACAACTTTTATCTATGATGATGTCATCAGAGCCTTAGTGGCAAGACACTGACCTCATTACAGGTAATGGCAAAGGTGTTACCACAACTATAGTGCAAGCTAGTAGATGTCATTAGGGATGTTATTTACAACGCTTACTGCACCACTAGTTTATAAACACCAGTCAACAGGTCCGAGGTGTCTGTAGGTTGTCCACATCCCCACGGCCACGCCCACAGTATCTCCACAGTATCATCAATGGAGTGATGTCGTTAAATACAGGAATGACATTACAGCTTGTGAAAAATGCAATATCTGTACAGTTAGTGAAAATCCAAAGATGTTTTAAGAGCTATTAGAAATTGTGCGATGTTATTATAAAACAATCGGGGATTCAGTGCGAAGTCGTTAAAGTGGCAACATAGGGTGGTGTACCCAGGTTATGGTGTGTCAAGTTGTTGGCAATGTACAGAAATAGAAGTTAGTGGCACTAAATAGCAGTGTATCGAAGTTAGTGGCAATCCCGTGATAATAACCGTGATTTTCTGTGCGATGAGCCTATATTCCCGCGAGTGCCAGTGTGGTCAGCCTGACGATCTGTAGGTCAACGTGCCCAAGGCTACGCCCATGTCTGTCTTGACCATCGCAAACCTACTACACAGCTCGCCGGTGGCCTGGGATCATCTGACCAAGACGACGCCCACTCACTCTCGCATCCATCATCAGCACAGTCCTGCACAGTCCCGCCTGCTGCATGGTGACTACACTGGCTACCATGGGACGAATAAAACAGAACCAAGCTGTCCAGACCCACGGTCAGGGCTAAAAGGTGAAAGGGGAAAGGTGAGAGCTACGACTGGCTTGAGTGATCACCCTCATTACCCCCCAAAAAGGTGCGAAGAGAGATGGAGTCTGGTGAGACTTACCACAGTCCGATGTCTTGCAAGCTCCGCACGTTGTGACGCCGCCCTGTCGCGCAGCACACGGCACACTGGCAGGTGCGCGAGATGCAGCAAATATATGTGGCGCCTACCCAACGGTCCTAATCAATGGGCGAGCGACCGCACCGACAGGTCGATGAGCAACAAGCTCAGCGCGCACGCAAACTGGCATTATCTCGTCCTGCCTGACGACGAGAGCCGCAACCTCAACCTCTCAATGCTCCATATCTGAGTACACCCCTCCCCAACAACCCCTGCAGCCACCCTCCGCCTGGTGCAAGCCACGCCCAGCGAGTTTAACAAGAGGTTAAAGTTCGCCAGGTAACTTCCTGGCCCGCAGGCAGTGAGCTCAGACTGCTGACAGCTCTCAGCATTGATATGCTGTCATGTCATGTCGTGCGACCGCCTGACACATCAAGGATAATACCCTCTCACCACAGGTAAGAACAAGGCTTGTCATAATGTGCTGACACGGGCTGATAGTGGTACACACACACAATCACAGACAGGAGTGAGGTGAAGAACTCGAACCCAGCTGACAGAATAACGGTCAGTCAAGTGTCTGGACCTGTAGATGGTATATAGTGACACTAGCACCGCCACGGACGTATATCACCACCGAGATTATGGCGAGAGATACCTCCTGGGTACTTCCAAAACGGCTTGAGACAGCAAAGTGTAGATTGTGACGGCCGATGTAACCACTGCACGTTAAGAAACGTCACAACAAGGAGACATGACGGCCGAGACATAAAACCATGGCATGGTTTATCTTTTTGGCAGTGACACTAGAGAGTGAATTATAGTTACAACTGACACTCCTGCCCATAACAGTCTGTACAAGAACACTTTCCTTCAACTTGGTTGTGTTATCGGTTTTTATTTCCTTTTATGGTAGTCAGTCCTCACGTAGGAGCTGCAACTGTGAGTTCACTAACTCGACACTGGTTTGTTGTCTCTTGAATCCACTGTTTGCTTTATATTTAGTGCAGGCTTATAATGACGTCCTGTGTCAGTGCCAGCAATACCAGTGACGTCCTGTGTCGGTGTCAGCAATACCAGTGACGTCCTGTGTCAGTGCCAGTAATACCAGTGACGTCCTGTGTCAGTATCAGCCACACCAGTGACGTCCTGTGTCAGTATCAGCCACACCAGTGACGTCCTGTGTCAGTGCCAGCAATACCAGTGACGTCCTGTGTCAGTGCCAGCAATACCAGTGAGGTCCTGTGTCAGTATCAGCCACACCAGTGACGTCCTGTGTCAGTGCCAGCAATACCAGTGACGTCCTGTGTCAGTATCAGTCACACCAGTGACGTCCTGTGTCAGTATCAGCCACACCAGTGACGTCCTGTGTCAGTGCCAGCAATACCAGTGACGTCCTGTGTCAGTATCAGCCACACCAGTGACGTCCTGTGTCAGTGCCAGCAATACCAGTGACGTCCTGTGTCAGTATCAGTCATACCAGTGACGTCCCGTGTCAGTATCATCCACACCAGTGACGTCCTGTGTCAGTGCCAGCAATGCCACTGACGTCCTGTGTCAGTATCAGCCACACCAGTGACGTCCTGTGTCAGTGCCAGCAATACCAGTGACGTCCTGTGTCAGTACCAGCAATACCAGTGACGTCCTGCGTCAGTATCAACTACAACTGTGATGTCAGACGTAAGTACCTGTTGTACACAGGTGAGAGCCTGGCAATGTCAGACAAAAGACCTGTACGACCAACCTGACACCGCTCGGTGTGGTACATACAGATGTGTACACACTCTGTACTTTGTACAAACACGTCACTTCAAGCAGTGAAGTAAGTACAGCCTGTCAATAAAGCTTGCCAAGATAGGCGCGGCGCCACTGCTGCTGCCCACGATGTCAATGCATGAACATATATTTTATTATAAGTAGGTGTTGTAAATGTGCACGCACCTGATAGAAGCCAATATAATTGTTGCCATCGGAGGCCGATTTCTCGACCTTTGAGTCTGAGTGACCATGACGGGCGCGTGTCGTGAACCTCGGGGAACAGGCTCGGGCAATGGGCAGAGTTGCCTCGTGCCACGTGTCTGGAATTCTCCGCCACCCGCGCAGACACGTGCGTGCACACAAATACACTAAACTGCTGTTAGTCCCAACTGACTCAGAGTCCCAGCGTATGTTCCCAATAAACAACTCGACGCAATTTAATTTGGAAGTTATTAACATGGTCGAGAGCTCTTGCAGATATTTACACAAATACCACACAATATCAGTTTCCCATCAGCTAGTTCTCTAGGTTCCCATTAACTTTCCCGACTGCTAATCCAGAATAAATTCCTTAATGAACACTGCGGATTTCACTTCTTCCTGCATTCACCCGCCACCTAGCTGTACACACCGTTTGTCTCTGTTGTTACCTGGAGGGCCCTCCCGATCATCGTAAACGGGTGGCACACAGATCGTTAATTTTCTTTGTTGATCGTGACGCCTTCCTCACCCCACCCCACCTCGCACTGAGAATCGAACAGTGACAGTCGGGATGATACAAGAGTACAAGGACTGACAAGATCGACGACTATCATGATCTAATTTCTTTCCCAAAACGAATATAAGATTACGAATAGTCGTACAAATATTGCTCCACCATATTTGGTTCAAACCTTTGATGCCATTTGAAAATATCCCGAAGTCACAACGGAACAGAGAAAGCAGGGACAATGAAGGGACTAGTACCGTTGCACAGCCACTGTTTGAAAACTGACCTTGACTTTGGGCAGCAGGATCGGACAACACAAGTGTCGCCAGCGACGAGAAAGACGACGACTCCTCCATCTTCGATGACGAAGAGATGTGGCTTGCACTTTCTGTCCTCACCGACCAGCAAAGAACGGCAAGCGGTTGAACATGAGGTGGACCGCAGCCCCCAACGTCCGCTGGAAAGGACCACCCTAACCATCGTACTAGGTGTCGCCACCATGTAGGGTCAGAGGTGCACGTGGGCGTGACGTCATCAGTGCAGAGGCCGACAACGTGCAACGTGCAAGTGACTGGGTGGGAGGTCACATGTCCGACCTGGGATCACGTGACACCCATCTCGGGCGGCGACAGAGAAGATGGATTTGACTCACAGATCTTCAGCTGTTGGGAAGATGTTTGTACCTTGGCCATCCCAGTGTTTGGCATGAATGTTTACAGAGTTTCATCTCTGGGGATGTAGACGTTGAAGGAAATGCAAATGCGGCATGCAGCGGGTTAAAGGTCATCCCCGAGAACCTTTAAAGATCATCTTTAGTCATTAGCTTCCATAAAACAGAGATATGTCATCCGTCTACAGATGGTGTGTACTAGATACACAGCCAGACACAAATTGCCCAATATCTGACTGGCAATTTCTTTTTCTTACTTGATCCTCGTGTAAAAGAAAAATTGTCATAATAAAACATTAAAATATTATTCAACGGCTATAGTGAAGATTATGTTTAAGGTGTATATATTACTAAAGGCTGTGAAATAAGACTCCGCTATAACGGACTCATCACATTTCATTGGTATACAGCAGACTGTAAACTTGACAACGACTTCATTACCATCGCAACACTTTAAAAAAAAAAACGGATTGTTATAGAACTGCTGTAGCCTTGAGTTTACTCCTGGCACTAGTTTTTGTTTTGTTTTGTAAAGCACTTTGAGCCTGCCTTTGATGGTGGTGTAAAGTGCTATATAAATCAACTTTATTATTATCTTTCATTAGCATTTCTAAAGTGTTCGAGAAGGAACAAGCCACATATCTTACCGTATTTCTCACGCCCATCTGCAATGTTATCCTCCCAGTATATCAGTTTATGACAGGACATTATTTATTTATATATCCCTTTGTGTGTGTGAGAGAGATTTGCTAGAATTGTCGTATGTCCGTCATGTTTTGCAACATCTGACTCTGTCCACATGGTTCCCGTATATTCTCAGTCTCTACACGCTTGTCTTTCTCAAGAGGTTTGTCTGTCGATTGTTCATCCGCTTGTACTAACACTCAACTGACTGTTTCATCTCTCAGCTGTTTTCAGCTTTGTACCTCTTGTTTTCATCCCCCAACAATCCTATTTGAGGAGTGCAAACCCCGGCCAGTCCCTCCCCCCTGTCTCTCCAAGCTCATGCTGTGATACAGGAGCCCAAGAGGCCGCCACTTGCAAGTTGCGGTACTTTGGTCCTGTTAACCACTCCCACGGAATCACGCTCCACGCGTCACAGTCTTTGCGAGGACCAGCAGGGGGTGGGCGGGCCAGGTAGTCGTGATCAAGGACAAAATAATATCTCACCTGTAACGACATTCCTCTCCATTCCTCGTGACCCACCTCCTACTTCCACGTGAGACCGGGGGTGTTGTTCTTATAGCCACCTTAATTTCCTCCCTCTGGGGGAGGGGTAGGCGGTGATTCACTCTACCTTTGCGGTGACTCCTGCACGACCGACTGACGTGTTTGTCAAGCCGCCCATAGGCACACACTCAGGTTTGTCTGCTCTCACAACAGATTTTATAGTTGCACAGCATTAGCAGCAGCAGAATCCACATCGTTACAGCGCTGCAAGCGGTCGCACCACTCCTCGCGATCAAGAGGGCATGTTGAGCCACCTTCAATATCACCACCACCACCTTTGTTTCTTCCTGACCAGTCGATGGACCCCAAAGCTCGCAGTTTCGAACAAAACAAGAAGTAATCAAGTCCTCCTACTTCCTTGCTGCGCGGCTGTCACCGTCACGGTGAGTCACGTGCTCACATGCATCACGTGACACTGTCAGTGACGCCCATTGATCTTCTGTAGACACAACAATACACACAGAACACAGACTACACCCAGTATCGACATCTGGGTGTCTTCACGGAGATCCTTTTGTGTCTCGACAAAACCACGGTTTCTTCCTTAGGCAGAGAAACATAAACTGATGATAGAATGAAGTTTCGTGGGCATGTGTTACTGAGAACTTTACACAAACAAAATAAACAAAAAGTTCAAATAAACCAAAGTCCACGACTGCACTGGTCAACAATTATTGCCATGAAGTAGTTAAGGAGAATGTCCACGTCAGTGCCAAACTGTTAACGATTGACAGATGATATAATTTCTGTCTTGCCAGCGACAGTCACAAAGATCAGTTCAGACCACTCACTGACCGGCCTCCACTCAAACGGTAGGAATCAAGAATAGCAATGACACGAAAGACAACAAAGACTGTTTATGGGACTGGCGATGGTGTCCAGTCTAACACACGGTCCCCTCATAGCCCCCTCCACGTGCGCTGTTACAACCATTCACAAAGATGCTCACCGAACAAAGAAAGTAAAGGTACGGCGCTCCCTACCTGTTTTGTAGATTTGTCTCCATTTGTCGAAGACCCCTGAGCCGGTCAGCATCTTGCCGCAGGGGTCAGGGGGCAGGGGGCGGGTGGAGCCGGTTAAGGGGTGGTCAGCCGCGGTCAGTTCCTCTCTAACAGCAAACACTACTCCGGGGCCCGACAACAGACACTGCAGCGACAGCCGCTTCCCCCCGCCGTGCTCGGCGGCTCTGGCGGAGGATAAACAGGAGATGGGCGGCGCTGCTCGGTGTTGAGCGGAGCGAGGGCCGGGCGATCAATGGCTGGCGCAGGTACACAGGTGACGCTGTCAACCGTTCTCGCCCGCTACAGGTGAACAGAGGGGTGCAGTGGCACCGCGGCGCTCAAGACTTGTGCATGCACTGGTGACAGGTTACCTGGGACAGGGCATAATGCCCTCGGTTTGACAACACACGGCTGCGTGGGTTGAGAGGTGAGAGAATTTGGGGGGTGGGGGAACTCGTCTCCTGTTGTGATCACGATTGATGGTGTTGTCACCTCCTTTGCTTGCGTGCATGCGGTTATACGTGTCCTGCTTGGGGCGTCCATACCCCCCATGTTACTTGTAGTAACAAATCTACAGTTAGCACTCGCCGCCCCGACATTTCGTGAGCCCCCCCCCCCCCAAGCTTTCGCCGATCGGTAGCGCGATAGGCTTTGCACAAGGGAGGGAGGAGAGGAGGACAACAGTACCCCCCCCCAAAAATAAAAAAAAACAACAAAACTTTGCCAGCACAAATTTAAAAAAAACCCAAAGATATCTTTTTATTCTATATTATTTACTGTGTGCACGTCACTTAACACTGTCGCCTGTCACAGCTAAGTACTGTGGCCTGAAAAGTGAAATTTGAATTTGTCGAGACAACGTCTAGTAGTCGTAAGGTGACCAGACGTTTCGGGGCCGAAAGCGGGACACGTGCCGATGATGGTGTCGTCACCGTCAAAGAACGCCGAAAAAAAGTGATTTTTAAAGACAACTGGGACATTTGATGGACTTGCCAGAAAGCCAGAAAGCGGGACATAGGGCGTCCCGCCCGATGAGCAGGCGGGACACGAGGTCAAAAGCGGGACTGTCCCGCCTAATGCGGGACGTCTGGTCACCTTAAGTAGTCGTGCAGTTGCTCTGTGTTGTTAGACAAAACAAGCATCTGTACAGCAGGCACGGACCCTGGAAGAAGGCGCTTTCGTGGTACCTCACAACGCACTGACTTCTTCAGCGTTACGTCACAGGAGCAATGTGACGTTCGCATGCGACAGGTTAGTGTGAATTCAGCTCTACACACACGAACGAAGCTGATCCATTGTCTTCTCTAAGACGAATCCTCATCACCAAGTTTTTCTGTGCATTCAATAATTTCCATATCTGCCTTTGGCCTTTGGAGTTTCGGTATTTTCTGGGCAACTGTTACCAGCCATGTTGTGGTCAGCCATGATGCCACTGGTACTGACTTCACCGACGAAATAGTTTTAATCTAATTTCTCGAGATTCATGTCTCTCCTTGCGATTTAATGTTCGATGCGTTGATAAGTGATACGAATGTTTGAAGAGAGGAATGTTTTTGTGTCAACAGTAGGGTAGGTCTTTAAGACCAACACTAGCTGAGCTGTGGTACCATCGGTTTCATTCATTTTAAGTACAGTTCACAGGCGCGGACTGACACATTTCTGAGTGCTTCAATGGAAATTAAATAATAAAAAAACCACTTTACTTAATTATACCATCCCAGACTATTTTCCCAAATGCAGAATCTTAAACTGTTCGGTATCTATGAGACTGTGGTGGTGAGAACTAGGCTGAGTGAACCTCTCAAGGTGTTGTATTGTTTGTGCTGTTATCTATCTTGTGAACACTTCTGTGTTGTGAGGACATTGAACGGGCTCATTGCCCCGGAAGCACCAAGCCTGCCGACACCAGGCCCCAGGCCCTGGCTGTCAAATTTCATTTGATGGATCGACACAATTCTCCCGTCTTCCAACCCGTGATGTCAGCGACAACTTTGAGATTATCCATGATTAATGCATAATTAAGTACAATCTTGTCTGTGTTTTTTTCTGTCTCTGCTTGATTATTGCAACTGATTGCTTGCAGGCTGCTATGAATTCGTAAACTCAAGAAAGTACAGAACTCCGCCACACGGTCTTAGGAAACTGAACCACGCCACCCCTCTCCTTCGTTTTCTGTACTGGCTACCCATCCCTTCTCGCATCCAGTACAGTCTGTCCTGTGTTTCAATTTCTTTGCAGACCCCTGCCCTGACTATTTCTCTGAACTTTTCCTCTGCATCCTAGCCAGACTACTCCGCTCTTTGTCGTACACTCACTGTCCCTGTCACCAGAACAACCACATATGGTCACCGGATGTTTAGTTACTGTGCTGCTAAGCAATGGAAGTCTCTTCCCTTCCCCACCCGCCATCTACTGACCATCGAATCCTTTAAATGTGAACTAAAAAACAAATTGTTCAAGGAGCATTACTCTTTACACCAATCGTACAGTTGCCAGTAGTTCATCATTGTCTATTGACTAGTCCTCCTGCTCGTCGTCTTCTGCAGGTTTATGACCCTCTCCTTCCTTACTGTTTGTTCTCTAATTCTTCTTTATGTCTTCCATGTTTGTCTTTTGTTACTTGCCTGCATAGTCTCCTTCGGTCCTGCGTACTGTGTCAATGTATCCTACTTGTCGTACGTGATGAGTGCGTGCACCTTCGTGAGAGTGATTATATAAATCATACTTATTATTATTATTCCCGGTTCACCCAACTGACCCCTGACACCTTGTTACTGTCACTATAGGCGCGGACAACAATGGAGGTAAGCTGCCTGCTGAATGGCCAACTCTGTAATGGCTAGCTCTTCTACACTCTTCGGAGAGCTACCAGCTGGTCTCGGTGCTTACAGCAACTTCCATCACAACAGTTGACAGGCCATTGACAAGCAAAGCTCCAAAAAACCACCCGCAGTCCAGCGAATGACGTCAGAGGAACACACCCGACCCAACAGCCAACCAGCGCGAGCGGTTCAACACCAATTTCTCTTCACCATACCCTCAGAAAAAATCTCCTCCCACAACAGTAACAGAAGACAGACTGCTGTCTTCAACAGACAGAACTCTCAGAAAAGCAAAGTCAAGTTCTACAACATGTGTCCTCGGGCGTGGCCGTGTAAGTGTAAGTAGTGTAAGTAGTGTGTAAGCAGGTGAGTAGTGCACACACCCTGGCCACCATCAACTGCTTCTCACATGGTAACTCGTCAGTCACGTGTCTGACAGAAATACTGATGGTCTCTTGGCTAAGGCTCTACAAGATCTGAGACTAGAATTCTTGCCAAAGCGGAACTCAACCATCAGACTCTGTTTCCGTTAGCAATTGTTTCGCATCTGTCTACACAGATACATTTATTAATGTTTTTGTGTGATAACAATCCAGTTGACTGCTATACTATACCTCTGATGGTTCTGTTATGCTTCCCCTTGAAACGGACTGATGGTTTATTCACTAAAGTGATTCTGATTCTCTCTCTCATTCACACACACAATGTCGTCCACTACAAGCTAACAGTAATTTCAAGCAGTTTATTTATGTCACAACACCCCTTCCTCTCGCCTACACTACACAATGAGTTCACCTCTGCCAACTATTCACTTACTCGCGTATCACAGGTGGCGATAATCTTTTGTCTCGACTCAGGTATCCTCAAATTCGAACCCACAGATAACAGCTTACAGGTAAACTAAGAGTTCAAGTAAGATTGTTCGAGAGCAAAATGCAGGAAGCAAGACTAATCCATTTAGCCATCAGTTTACATTCAGACATTCAACATCGCTACAAGAATTTTTGTATGCAGTGAACAAACTGAAACAACCGGTTAGTTCTGTGACAGACTGAAAAAGACAGGTGGGTAGGGGGTGATAACGGGTATTTATAATGCGCAACACAACGACCGAGATGGATTGCACTCACTGCGCGTGCCAAATGTAAACATTTTGTTGAGAACTCTAGATAGATGTGACAACAACATGTTTACAAGGGAAGATGACTCAGGGTGGACTAACCTGTTGACTTGGGTGACAGCAAGTTCTGGGCGTCTCTGCGGCGAACCGTTGACTGCGAGATTGCCGCGCGGCGCTGCAGCTCCAAGTCGTGCAGCGTGTCCTGGTCCAGCTCTTCCTGGGAGTGGTCGCGCTTGGCTGCAACTCTGGGCTTGTGGACCATGTCGGCAAAGTGGCGAGCCTTCTCCACGATGTCGCGCCCCCTGGGAGACAAGTCATGGGGAGAGACAGGCGACAGGGGAGGCGAGAGAGGGGACGTGCGGTCCGTGGAGGAGCCAGACGACGATGCCCTCAGCTGCAGACTGCCAGGACGCTCACCCTGGGTGGAGGACAGGGAGTCTCCAAGGGCCGAGTCCCTCCCCGCGCTGCAGTCCAGCTTCATGACAATGCTGGAGTCATCTCCCTTGTCTTGCGATGAGGAGGAGGACACCGCGCGCCCACGAACCTCAGAGTAGTCAGGGGATGGGAGGACACCGGTCATCAGCTGCACACCACTGCCAGCTGCAACATCAACAAGCAAACAACAGTTAGTGGCTGTCGGGTCAGACAGACAGACAGTAAGTAGATTCGAGACATACATCAGCGACTGACAAAGCTCAGACAAACTGGCGGATGAATGTAAGAAATTAAAATTTCTGTTTTCATCTTTTCAAATTTTATTCACATATTTTTTAATAATCTCTCAACTTTTTGTGATTGATCAATAGCTAAAAATTGATATGTTGAAATCAGGTACTGGACAGGTGTAATATTATTATCCACGTACCATGTATAACCGTGTCTTCTGTGTTGTTGGTCACAGTATACATGTGCGAGCTCCTCGTATCGACATCTAAGGATCCATCAAAACAAGTTTGGCCGCTGATGTCTGTGGGCTGTGGCTGACCTCGTCCATCAACCCTAGAGGCATCCAGTGTGAAAACACCTGTCTGCATCTGAGTAACACACATCACCTGCACAAACAACACAAAAAACATCGCACGTCACTAACTACAAACCGACGAAATAACTGTCATTATTAGGATTGGGATTTGTAACTATTATTAAACACTTTAAAGTGATTAACTACTTAACATTATTTTTAAAATTCTCATCCAACGAGAATAAAACTCTGCTACTGGAGGTTTAGGGTTACCAGCAGGGTTAGTCAGGGCTCTATGTGATAATTAAATAGATATCAACGTATAAAGGACAAGTAAAAGAATAAATTCAGTGCGGACTAAACAGTTTATTTTGTCGGGGAGGAAAATAGATAAATAGACACCACTATAGGTGATAGGAACAACAATTGTATTTTGATTTTCTTGGGTTTATAGATAAGATAATGACATCCTAACGGATATTCAAGGACTGTATATCGGCTGTTCTCCCACCTAGACATGCATTGCTATCAAGATGTAGGCTGATGACCAAAAATAAGCTAGAACCAAATGAAGATAAAACAGAAGCCCTCATCTTTTTCAAGAGGAGCTCTAGAGTTTGTCTTGACCTGCCTCTTTCTGTTAAGTTTGCCGATGCTGCTATTCCCTTCACAGCTTTGGCATGAAACAGGTGTAAGGACCTCACCTGTCTCTTGACACTCAGGTCTGTCACTGCTTCCTACCAACTCCACACAATCAGTCCCACTCGCCATGATCAACCCAGACCAACAAGACCCTCCTTTGTTCTTAAGTTCTATCCAAATCCTACTACTGCAACTATTTTCTTGCTGGGTGTTAACAAGCTTCAAAATGTCCGCAAATCGGCTGTCCATCTCGTTGTCCAGACTCGCAAATACGAACATGGAAAACCACTTCTGCACATTGGACACCAGAGCTACTTGAGAATTTCTTTTCCCTTCTGACGGAGAAGATAACCGTGTAAATCCTTATCAAATAAAATTCTTTCCTCCCTTCCCTGAGTCACAAGTGTACAAGACCTTCCTCGCTCTCGGGGCATCGGCAATGTACCCTTGGGTAAAGTGGCTGCAACTTGAGTAGGGAACTGGCTGGGTACGTTTATTAACCCCTGATATCCATGATTGCTAACTATCGATGATTACGATGGTCAGTCACGTGTTAAAACACGTGGCTATGTCTGCTACTCTCAGATTATGAATGCAATAAAAATGTTATGTCCCAAACAGTTCTGTACGATGTTATGTCCACTTTATTTCCCAGGTCTCGACAATTTTTTTTTTTTTGGTTTGCATCTGTTATCTAAATCAATCACGATTTCCACCGTATTTACTCATGTAACAAAGTTATGGAGATAAGGGAAAAGTCCTCCAATAAATTATCGGCTGGGGAAAAGTATTTGGGTGGGTCCGACTGAAGTTGATGAATTCAGGGTTTATAGCCGATGTGTGGGTGGGGCAACAGGCCAGGTAAACGCGTCTCCTAAGTACGAGCCCGGATGTTGCGAGGGGACTGACTGCGTGCACGTGCACTAGTACCTGTTGGTCCATGATGTCGGTGGTGGTGGGCGCTGGTGGTGACCGCTGCTGTCTCTCACTCTCCTCTAACACCATGTTGCCATCACACGTCGTCGGCGGCGCTGGGTTCGCTGCGGCCAACGGAGGAGGGGGAGAGACTGGCAAGGGCGGGGGCATGCTGTCTGCATCCGAGTCGTAAGCTGAGGAGGGGTCACTATGGCAGTTGGGGTCAAGGTCAAGAAGAGTCTCGTGCACACTCTGCCCTCCGTCGCCACCCCTGACCCCTACACCTGCTGCTTCCGCTGACATGGCGACAGGGAGGCTCTCGGACTGTGTGACAGAATTTCGAACTGCAGCCTGCGTCTCACCTTGTTTGTCACCGCTCTTAGGGGGAGTTTCTTGTTCAGACAGAATCTCTCCTCTCACGATTCCAGGAGGCATCCTGTCACACTGTAGTTGGGTCCGAACTTCAGCCACTTCCGTCGGTGTCACAGCATCACCTTTATTAGCAATTATGTCACAGTCTGTTGTGCTTACAGTTTTACTGAGTGTTCTGGAAGCTGCTGTAATGGTGCCATCAAGATGCCTCACCTTCTCCGCGACAGAAAGATTGTCAGTGTCACAAGTCGAGTTGTCACCAAGTGTCAGTCCCTGGCCGTTGCTGTGGAAGGGCACCTGATGCACACTCTTTGCGGTTGCTGTTTTGCGGGGGGGAGCTTTCGGAATTTCAATGTCTGAGGTAGAAGGAGCAGAAGGAGGAGGAGGAGCCTTTGTGTTTTTGGAGGACAGCGGGACCGAGTTCCCACTCTGATGCTCTTTCTCCGGGTTGTTGGGGTGTTGCGACAACTTTTTGGATCGTGGAGGTCTTTTCGGAGCCTCTAGGTGCGGTGTGGTGTCGCCTGGTGCGGGCAGAGAACTCGTGTCTGCAGATTCCAGGTTCTGGGCCGACTGGCGCTTCTGGCGATATTCTCGCACAGCCTTGGAGACGAACAGAAAAAAGCAGTTGACAATTTGGAAACATCAAAACCCTCCCTCACAGATGCTAATGACAAAGGGCTTTATACAACTACTCTAACATTCTATGCTTCCCAGGAATACTCTAATATTCTCTCTTTCACACAAATTGTAATATTATGTTTCTTTCACTACCTGCCAGCCAGCCAACCAGCCAGCCACAAAGACAGGACCTACCCTTGAAGTAGCGACAAAAAAGCCATTACCTGAGAGACACCGTCGTTGCGAGAGGTGTAACTATGTCGGTTTCGGAGGCTGTCCGACTGGCCTGACCGTCTGTCTGACACGGACCGGTGCTGCACTCGCACGCGCTCTGCTTTCTCCTCCTCCTCCCTGGCGATCCGCCCAGCACAGTAGTCTTCAGGGTTTCTCTGTACACACATTAAAACATATGTCATATCTATCTGGTGTTATTTTTGACAGCTGTGGTGTAAGTGTTCAGGATGTTGGAGTAGTTCTCTGTACTAGAGTCGGACAGGGTCGCACCCTGCTGACGTCACGACGAGCTCCAGTTCCTATAGTTACTTACATGCCCCCCTCCCCTTCCACCCTCCTCTAACGAACGGCAACCAAAAATAAACACACCCCGGATGGATGGGTTTGTCCTCATGTAAGTAATATCGAGCAGACTTTCATGAGGTTTTGCGGTGTTTAGTATGTAGTATGTAGGTAGCACATGGAGGGTTGCCCATGTGACGCCGCCCTCGATCGTTGGCGCTGACGGATGGCCTGATAAGACGTTGACAAGTGCAGCCGTGAGGGTGGTAGGGTGTGTGGCTGGGTGGGTGCCAAGTTGATCTTGACTAGAGGCATCAGTCGCAGTGAGTGGTCGGGGAGCTGCGTGCAGTGCTAATCACATGTGATCGAGTGTACCCAGTTGTTAGCCGCTTGAGTGATCAGTGTAGGTAATACCTTCGTACACGGCGCATTGATCTCTCGATCAATTTGTCTATATTTCATATAAGTTTGTCTACCTCGCGCGGGATAAACACAACGACTCCCCCGACACGTGTCACCTTCAGTAACACCTGAGGCTGAGAGGTACGCTGAACTCTTCTACTGAAAGATAAGGACAGTACACAGTCACCACCACAAACTTCATCAACATGAATATAAGTAGCAGCAAAACCCTCCCCCCTCTATCTGTTTGTTCACCGTCACCTTGGAAACTCCTAGTTACTAGTAAGTAATGTTTGTCATGACACAGAGCTGCCTGGAAACATTACATTTTTATGTTGCTCAATGTAACTCGGTTCCATCAACACGTGTACATCATCCACAACATTTGTACACAACTCTTGTTTACCTACTCGTCTACATCACACGCCCCTCTAATCGAGCCAATAACTCTTACCTGTCTACCGAATCCTCTAAACCGAAGACATCTGCCTTGTAAATGCTGGATATGGAAGTCGTACTCACTTAGTGTCCTGTTCACTTGTGGCTGTTACATCCCGGGTTCCTACGTCACGTGTGACGGTTACACGCAGTCTGCACTTAATAGTCCACAGTTCAATGAACGGCAGTTTGCATCCCACATGCCGGATCTGTCAGCGGACGACTTGTTGATGGCGAAGGGCCGACAGTGATTTTGAATTTTTGTGAAGTGCCCCGGAGTCCCTCAGGCGCCGTCCTCACCTGATGAGGACAGGTGTGAGGAGGAACAGCGCTGCCTGTCACCGCCGACACCACGGACATGCGCAGTGGAGAGCCAGTCGCGGGTAGTCACGTTTATTACTGCTAGGGCCTAGTCCTGGAGCGGGAGTATCAAAAACTGTTTCTACTTCTGACTATTACAGCACTGACTTGTAAACTGCTGTCTTTCAATCAGCAGAACAGGCAGGTGACAGGCGCACGTGACATGCAATGATCAGAAGTATAAGCAGTTCGATCAAAATCGATCAACCGCTTTGTCGGGGCATGCAACCTCATCTGTGGGGCATCCTCGGCCAGTCGATTTGTGTAAAAAGTCTGATTAATGAGTATTGAAGATAAGGCAAGCGTACAGTAAAAATGCGCGAGATTCCTGCAGCCGTGGTTTACACTGTAATGCAAATATTTATTGTAATTATTTGTAATTACTGTGTGACAGGCAGGTCATTCTAACTCATGTCCAGGCATCTCTTGTCTTTTTGATTATCCCATCAGTCGTGCCAACCAAGTGGCTCAAAAACTGAAGATCCATAACTAATAAAGACAGTGTTGGTCAGGTGACATCTTGACCTGATTAGAAGCCAGGTGTTTGTTCATTCTCACCTGTATGCCCTTTTCAGGCTGTAGGTCAGTGTGTTAGTCAATCAAACATGTGGTGCTCAAAAGTAAAATAAAATATCATTTCTAAAGTGTATGATGTTCTGTATATGCTGTGTTGTGACATTAAGAGTATCCACCATAACTTAACGGTTGCGTCGATGAAGCGCAGAGAACCTACATCATCATTACGAGATCGGTTACTATTCCTGGATTTTTTCTCTCTCACTATTTTTTTAAGAACAGTGTCTGTGCATTGAATGTCAAGAAACGATATTTATCACTTTCTAAACCTAGATTTCTCATAAAAATGTTTTTGAGTAGGCAAACTACCATCGCAACATCTATTGCCAACACCACGACTATTACCACAAAGAACTGATGAGGCTGTGGTACACCAGACATAGACACCATCAAACTGTCACTGCTATCAACTCATACTCACATAAAATGTCTATGGAGTTAAATTTGAATAAAAAGCCTGATGTCTACTGAGTGCGTGACAACAGAGTCAGTGAGCTTTTCAGTCTGACCCCTCGCTGCTGACAAGGTGGGCCTCGGTAACCCAGGTGTCGTCTGTACGTCTCACTTACCTGCAGGTCCGCCAGAAACACAGATAAGGAAGAAACTGAATACTTTCTACCCGACTGAGCAAGGTTGTTGGTACAAACTGGGGAATAATATGCGTGCACTACTTTTTAAAACTGTGTAACAAGGTGGGGGGCAGTTGGCTACAGTACTAGACACTACTTCTTGATACTGTGTGATGAGGTGGGACAGGTGGCCGTACTACTAGACGCTAGGCCACCCCAAAACTTTGCCCACCTCTGATCCACATCTTTGCCCACCTCTGATCCACATCCTTGCCCACCACAGCACACAGCAACTCACCTCATCGTCCGAAGAGTCAGACATGTTTCCGCTGCCCTAGTCCAAGATTCTGTCAGGTCCAGAAAGAACTGTTGTCAGTCGCTTTATTCAGTAAGTACATTCTCCACTTGCATGTTCCATCACTGCCACAGTCACAGTGTAAACAGCATTTTTCTCCGCTAGCATGCTCTGTTCACAGCCACTCATTCACAAAGCACCTCGTAAATGACCAAAACGTGACTGGACTCACGGGGGGACCCTGAGTGCTCCCGCATGGCCTCACGATGTCCATGATAAGGCAGATCCGCAGGTTTAGCAACAGCTTGAACTCGTGTTGAGTCCTTTTAATTGAATGTGAGTGGATACTGTGAGGCGATCTCCGAGTTGTATATAGATATAGAGTGAGGCGGCCTGTGGTCAAAACAAGGGACACAAATAAACAGATGAACGCTGCTGATGACAGCTGACTCGTGAGGCACAAGCTGGACACAGATTATTTTAACCACTTGTCAGCAGTTAACGCCGAGTCAACAACTAAAGGGTTAATCACGACAAGCCTGTCAGTCCTACCAGCAGATGCTACATTCAGAGACCACATGTGAGGCTGAGAGGAGATCTGAACACACGACCCTCACCGACATGGAGCTTTCCCACTGAGCCACCCCAGCGCACTCATCGCACGATGAACTTACTAAACCGCTCATAGAGACGATAAGCAAGTCGATAATGTGAAGTCAGGCAACAGGAACAAGTGGTGAAGACCTTTCAGTATCTCCTGCTCTTTGTAAAGGCGGCGACCTGTGCTGCATCTTGTCCCTCGTCTTGTCCTCTGCCGAGGGCCACAGACAGGCGCTGCTGACTGTCCATCAAGCAGGTGTTGCCAGGTGAGGCCATAGAGGCGGCAGGTATGAAGCGGCTGATCCTGGCTGCTGCTGCTCACTCGGGACACCCACAGTGCTTTGCGACGATGGCGGGCACGTGCAGAAACATTGTGGTCGTGAGAGTAGTTACAGAATTCATTCTATAAGTATACAATTGAATTGTACAGCTACATAAGCCATTCTATATAGAATGCAATGTATAGCTGTAGAATGCAATCTATAAGTATAGAATGCAATGTATAGCTGTAGAATGCAATCTATAAGTATAGAATGCAATGTATAGCTATGAATTCTATACGTATAAAATGCATTTTATAGAGAAAATTCCCCTCTTGTCACCCCATACAGGCCTACATGCGAGAAACTCCCTCCTCCACCTCCAAAAACAAAAGATGGGTGAGAGAGGGTGTGAAGAGGACGGCTACAGTTAGAATGTCAAAGCAGTAGGGGCTGGGGAGAAATAGGGATGGAAGAAGGCGGCCTGCCTCGTTAAAACACTCGTCATCACCAGCGAAAAGGTCCGCGTTTAGCTCTTGTCTCGGGATAGTTTTCTGTGTGACCACTTCTGGACATGTGAGGTACTGGACAGGTATCCCGGTGAGCCGCCGGACAGCTGCGGCACGGATGCCGAAGGGTGACTGATATTTATATATGTAGTAAGAAGGACGACAATGAAACAGTCAGAAAGACATTGTAGGAGTCTCCAACCACCGTCTAGCACAAAGGTCACTCGCAGGTAATCAAGTATTTAAAGGTGTTTTTCAGTGTAAATGAAAGCAAATAAATTTTGTGAGCTGCTTCGACGAGAGAATGCCAGGGAGGTAGAGAAATGGCCGTTAAGGGCATTCCGTGTTGTCACAATAAACATCAAAGGGCACATCATTTAGCATTAGTTTCATAGCTTGCCTCCCTTCACAACCTCCTCCCTGCCCTCCGGCACAAATACCGCACGTTTGAAATGCACGGCGGTTAAACCTTGTTGATCTAACCTTCACCACTTGACCCCGACTGCACATCACGTGATGCTCTTCTCCCCGTTCCGTCGTCATGTTGACTGCAGCTCGTGAGGCGATGCTGACCACGCCCTACCTACCCTCATAAACGGATATGATCGGGAATGTAACCCCACAATGTCCCCCGCTACACAAGGACACTTGACAGATTCCTCCTGCATCCCCCTTCCCCAGTTTCACTATGTATTTGCACTCTGACTTACTGTCTTATTGTCCCTCAGTTGCTCTGTCTGTTCGCACAATCGTTGTCTACCTAAGTTCCGACAGTCTGTCTACATGCATCGTCATCTGGTTTCCACTAGCACATGTCTGTCGACACTCGTACATTCACACCTCTCAACAGGTGTGTCACCGTGTGGGGTTAAATACTTTGACAGACGACATCAACGCCGTTTTCATCCACAGGTTGATCTACTTTCTTGTCTGCGATTGTTAGCCTCATGTTGAGCAGGACATATGCTGACAGCGAGACTGCCAACAAGTGTGTTTGTGTGTGTGTCAGAGGGGAGCAGGCTTGTGACAGTCATTGCCACATACCGGGGTCACATTTTATCGCCAGTTTGTGAGTCGGCTCACTGTCACCACAGTCCCCTGCCCTCCCGTCTCCCCTCTCCACCCTCTCTACGTGGTGTGAGACATTCACATTCAATTGTAGTAAGAAACAGCAGTGTACCCTGTTCTCTAGCCGCAAGCCTGACTAGCAATATCCAGAGTAATAAATCAGAGTCCTGACAGAGTGCTCGACATTCAGGATGTTCAGAAAATGGAGGACAGTGATCATGTCAAGCCTTTCATCGCCTTCGAGATAATTTGTAAAACTAGTGAGTGTGTGAGTGTAATGTCTGAGGTCATGTACAAGGAGCTAATAGTGAGCAACTTCTGTTAAAATAATTGTTAGAAACAAACAAAACGCTCTACCTGTAATTGTTTTAAAGGGCTACAGGGCTACAGGGCTGCACATTGTTGTCTAGTGATGGGTAAGGCTCGGCGCAGGATGCTGTTTATCCAAGTCTGGATGACTTTTATCCCTATTTCGTTTTCGAGATACAGTATATACTTTTAAAAATAATTTAGATCGCGTTGTAGTTATCAAGGACAGGTTCAAAAGGCTTTACAAACTCGTGTGTACAGGATAATGGCGCTGGTGGCTAAAACAAAGAGCTCGTTAGTTAACCCCATTAGTGTAGCTCTCATGTCGAGAAGACACAGATGTATAGTCTGTATCAAAGCAGTCGCATTGTCATTGGTGGAACAATCGCGATGTCAATCAATTCTGCTTCTAAAAGTAGGAACAACCATCCTACAGATAGGTGTTAAAATTGTGATGCTATCCCATTGGCTGTAGCCTTGACAACGAAAACATATCCGTATACTCTCGTGACGTCATTGTTGTTGATCTGATAGCTGATAGCGGGGTCAGAGTCGGGAAAATAGCATCTTGCACTGGCCTTTACCCAGCCATTGTAAAAGTATTTTGTACTCCACTAATGCTTTAACCGTCTTCTAACGCTCTTGCCAAACAAAAAAAAAAAATCAACTGCAGACCAGTTGAAGCCGGCACAATGCTGTTGGTTAACTGCGCATGTTTGTCTCCCCTAACAGGATAGACCCTGCTGAATGACATCGGTGAACGAGCGTCACGTGACCAGAAGCCTACTCGTATACATTCCTCCGGTATTTTTCACCTCTCAAGACAGGCTTTGTCCCAGGTTAGGTAGTCGTATCGTCTTATCTTTCCTCTTCACCGCTCTTCACCCTTCCTTCACTCCTTTGCTGATAGCTCAAGCATAAGGTTATGCCCCCTTCCTATAGAGGCCCTCCCCCCTCCACAGCTTTATCCTCCTCCCTCCACAGCCTTGGGCGCCCTCCAACTACTCCTCTACCTGTGTTAATGACAACGAAACACGAGGACAGGTGGGAATGTGTTGACTGACTGCCAGCCTCGCATCGGGATACGAGAGGCGGGGTATCACAGTCTAGGTGGTGGCAGGTAGTCACATGGAAATGTACTAAAATACTAAATACTTCAGTGTGTTACCTACCTGTCGGGACGATGACTAGGTTACATGGACTATAGATGTGCCACAAGTAGTGTAAAAAACACACGTTGTTGTCTCTCTTGTATCTTGTGTTCATATTGTTTCACAGGTTGTTTAATGTAAAACAACAAGACAACAACTTTATTGTTATACAGTCGACTGATAGAAACCTCCACCTCAAACCTTTCTGTCCGTCTGCCTTGTATATCTGTGTATGTGTTTGCTCGCCGCTCTTTGTTGATGTGCCCGCCTTCCCTAACTCAAAGTACGCAAAGGACTCGGAAGATGTGGAAAATTCGAAAGTCTGCAAGAAAGCTCTACAAAAATATCACATTTGTTCATAATAAAAACTGTACAAATTGAAATGACAAAAAAAAAACAACCCAAAAACAAAACAAAACAAAACAAACAAACAAACAAACAAAGAAACTACCAACAACAAACACAATGGAACAAAGCACGTTTCATACTCATGAAGCTCGTTGTTGACTGAGCACAGAATACAAGAGCAAGATGGTACTCACGAAGACAAGGCGAGAGCCAGACTGATTGAGTTTCTGTAGCTCAGTCTTGAGAGCGAGCAGTTTCTCGTGCAGACGCTCAACATCCCCCAACGCACCGCCATCTTTCTGTCTGCCCTCACCTTCTGTCCATCTCAGACCCAGCCACTGCTCATCTGCCATACTGACTGCAACAGGCATCAACGGTCATTGGTGTGACACCTGACCTGCTACTCACCTGACAGTTTGAATGCAGTAAACAGCAGGACTTACAATCAATTTTACCTTTATGTTAATGTTTATTTTACTAATTGTCAATGATGTACACAGAATTTAATGAGGACTGAATCATACATCCACGTGATCGTCATCAGTAATGACGGAATCACAATGATCATCATCAGTCACATCGGCCTACACCGACACAGATGGAGATGGCGCTGAGGACAAGTGGCTGATGCGGAGAGTTATCCCCGTGACATCACCGACCACACTGACCACTGACCATCCCGACACTCGTCATTGACTATGCCAACAAGTTTGACCACACTGACCATTGACGAGGTTGATCACACTGACTACACTGGACTTGGACGAGACTGACCACATTGGCCATCGACTGGACAAAAGACGGAGCTACGAGGATGTCAGCTAACAGTTACTCTGTTCATGTTCACTGTTCACATTCTCTCTACGTCCACTGTTATTCTGTCTGTGGTCACATTTAGGCTGTTTTCTTTTTTTCTCTTTTTTTTTTATACCCTGGTTGTAAATAGCCTGGCAGAGATATGATCAGAATACAGAGATTTCGCATTCTATTAAAAGAAAATACAAACATATTATTATTAAACTTGATGAAAATAAAATTGACTATCACAGTGCGTTGTCCAATGTCGGATCTCTAGCTAACCCTGCAAATTTTTACAATTTTACAATATTATACAACATCCTTTACACCACAGCCACGAACGGGCAATCAACACTGTACAAGGATTCTGAATGTGTTATCTCCCATACCTTATCATCGACACTTAGCTAATTAGTGGTTACATTATTGTTCACTTCACAAGACCCCGTAACAAATAAGAAACACAGGTTGTCAGCTCACTGACCTGAGATGTTAATGAGCTGACAATTACATTTCTCAGCAGCTGACTGCAGCAATGCAACTGCTGTTCAGTGTTAAGTTTACTGCAATATTAAATGTACACTAAATGTACAATATTAAATGGAGCTGTCAACAGTATTGGAACATGCCGTGCACAATATTTAAAGCTGTTTTACAAGCACAACCGCTACAGCCATGTTGCTACCCATGGCCTGCCCCCCACACACCTGGTTCCTCCTTGAAGGTGAGATCCTCAGCCTCTTCTTCCATCTTGTCGCTGTCGGAAGAACTGGTCCACAAGAGAAGAAGCTCTTCGCCAAAACCTTTCAGCTCATTGAAGATCTGTGAGGAGCACTGCTGGTGATTGTCACTTCCGGAAGATGAAGCTAAGAATAGGTTCTTGCCCTGTGACAGTGACTGCGCGCTGTCGGCGACATCAAAGGGATTGAAAGAGAAGGGAAGGAACAACTCTATCTTGTCCAGGTCTTTGATAGTTGACCCCTGCCGCTTTTCTGCAAAACACGTGTGAAGCGGTATGAAGAAACGAATCTGGCATGGCTACTATTATATGTCTTGTCTGATTCTTATTATTTCAAAGCTGACAATCATAGCATCGTAGTGAAAGACTACTATCATCTGTGGCACTTCATCTACAAACTAATCCGGTAATAACATCTAAACAACGACTATGTTTCGTTAAATACTTCATTACTTTGGGAACTACCACATACTCCATCATGTGCACCACAATATACTCTACTATACACTCTCATCAGATTAAGCATCAAACAAAGGACAGGTCACCTTTCCGCTGCTCGAAGAGTTGATGGAAGGGGTCCGGGTCTTTGGTAGCCTGAGTCAGGCAGGCGCTCAGCCTCTGCGGAAATTGGGAAAATAAGAGCAGAAATGGCACCACACACATACACAGGGCTGCCAGTATTACCTCTTTCATGAATATTTATGGAACTCATTCAGGATTCCAGCCACAGAAAGAACTTTTCAAAGCACATTTATACAGCCGCAATGTTTGGTTTACAATCATCCATCACAGCTGAGACTACTGTAACTGATGTAGAACTTGTATACTTCAGAACGACAACCTAAAATATTATTTCAGAACTGTGAAGAGCTTGTCTTACTTACCCTGTTCAGTTCATCTGTATCTTTCTTGATGGCTGCGATGTCGCTGCTGAGTTTCTGCTCGGCCAGAATGATCTTCACCGTGTCTTGCCGCACTCTCTCGTGCTCCTTCTTCAGTCTGCAGCAAGTTGCTCAGTCAGGTTCTTGTTGATGAAGCCGTTTACATACTTTATGCATTTAGACACACTACCCTAACGGATCATGCTCACCTACACAGTCCACACATCCCCATCATGCCTACAACAACCAGCCGTGTGTATTGTACACAGCACTAGCGACACCTGGACTGCAATACTTACCTGAAGACGATTTCTTCTTGGTTTTCTATTTCTTTTTTTTCTTGGGTCAGATATGTTTTGAAAACTTCTTCTTCTACCGATAACTTCCCTGATTTCTTCTGCAGCGTGAACTGCAAGTAATGAACAGCATATACTACAAACAATGAACAGCATATACTACAAACAATGAACAGGGCGCACTGCAAGTGAACTGTGCAATGAACTGTTGTGTATATCTATATATCGTATATATAACAGTACAGTGATATGTACAAAGACTCTTAGTGTAACCTATCTCTACTCAAATCCGAGTGTGCTCGCAGTAAGCTCACAGTACAGCTACATTAAGGAGCACTAATATATTTATATAGGTTCAGTAAACAAACAGACTTCTGTTGTTATCAGGACAAAGCCAGGCACAAAGCTCGCCGATTAAACATCTGCCCATTGGTGTTCTAAATAGCTATAAATCGTGTTGTAAATATATTAAACTCTTTACATTTTGTCTAACGAGGCATGATGGCATGTACACCTTGGTTAAGTGACATGTCGGCCAAAGTCATACTTTAATGAGAAGTGGCACACCTACAGTTGACATGACATGTTACCAACGACTTCTCTCTCAACCGTCTAATACAAGGTTCGGCAAGAATAAACAGCGAGCATAGAATAAACAAACCAGTTCAGTGAGAAGTTGCAGTTTCTCCTGCTGAAGCTGTAGTCGCTGGTTTTCTTGCAACACCTGCTTTTTCCGCTTTTCCTGAAAACAGAATAATTGAGATGCTTTTAGTCTACTTGTTTGTGTGAATGTACTTACTGTGTACAGTAACATTGAATGAGCAGTGTGCCACGTGACTGAACTACCTGTAGGGAAAGTTCCCACCTGACTGACGGCCTTTGAGGTGTGTGGTTACATTCATACCGCCTTTCCCCCACACAGACAATGCCATGTTTCCACACAAGGCAAGCTCTGTCAAAAGCTGGAAGCAATGAGATGGTAAAGGTGATCTAACAGAATGCACAGCCAGCAATGAAATGGAGCAGAAGTGGGCGGCAGAAAGTAAAGCTGTACAACCGGCTTACTCAGATTAGGAGAAAGGATCAGGAACCCGCCAGGCTTGTAGATGGTTTCCAGGGTGACAAACGACACAGCACTCGTCTCACCCGGCACCCACAGGGTTTGTTTAGCACCTCGCCACCCGATCGAAGAACTCGCCAGGCTTGACAACTGACCAAACGTGCTGCCTGGCCAGAAGGTGTGTTAGTGTGGTTAGTGTGGTTAGCGTGGTTAGTGTGGCCACCTGTCACCACCCGTCACCACCCGACACACCTGTATGCGAAAGCCACACCTGTACCTCACGTGGACGGTGCATGTCGAGCAGACAGTGAATTACCAGGATTCCCTTGACTACACTCGTCATGAAGAAGTTACTTGTGAGCGGAGGTAGATATTGACTGAAGGCGAAAAACAAAGACGGAATGAAGGGGGAAAAAAAGAGAAATATGTGGAAGGAAGAACAAAAAGATTGAAGAGGAGAAACCATTTATCTTTGCGTGAAACCAGCTTTCAATGATGATATTCCTGGTCAACCCAGACTGAGCTGACAGTGCATGTTAACCTGCATTAAGATACATATATGTTTACTGAGCACAAAACAATCATTCGTGAGCACAGTGCAATATTCAGGAACAGAATAGTACATCCACTACAAAATGTTTCATCAGATGCTAGTGGTAAATGTATCGACAATCCATTTTTTTAAACCCTCTACAATCCTTATCCTTGTGACAGAGACACCTGTCCAGTGCGAGCTGTCAAAGGGGGGGTCAAGTCTTACCTTTAGAGACATAAGCTTCTGCTTGTTCTCCTCGTACTTCTGTACCCTGCAACACAACACATCACAGACTGGTGAACAATGGTCATCACACACAGACAATCTTTCTGCAACATTCCCTCTTCCATCGACTTCTATTGCCAGGGTTGTCCGAACATACAACAAAGTTTAATATTTATTGTTTGAGCCCAAAGAATTTTTTAGCCGGACCTGTCTTCACTTGGATTATTTCGGTCAAGATGAGTGTCAGGCTGGATGGGGAAAGTTTTCTTGTTCAAAACCCATTTGGCTTGAGCAAGTTTTCTCCGGGAAGCTGACGACAAATTGTTTTCGGCCGGGTACCCTGAGCTTTGGAATCGATTCGGCTGAGCTCAGCTCTTTTTTTGCCTGCAAACTTTGGCTAATAAAAATGTCCTTTCAGAAGAGTGTCAATGTCTGATAATATTCTATATCCGCGCCGAGCATCGGTCAATGGCCACTCAAAGTATCATGTTTAGCATCTATTATCACTGCACATTAATGGTCCTATAAATCATGGCAGCATGCTGTAGTGCCATATACCATGCTCAGACCTAATAACATATTTGTATGCAGTTGTAGTGCATGGCTGACTGTAAAGCTGCCTCTTGGCCAGACACTAACATTCAGGTGTTGTTGAGACTGTACAGCGGGGTGTGACCGCAATAAGGGGTGGGTCACATCCACCCCTTTAATAACATGCTTGTATCCAACGGTTGTATCGATGTGGAAGTGGGTGCCAGTGTCTCCAGATTGATGGCAAAGCTTTCCCACAGAATTAAGTGAACTGGAGGGAGGCTGCACACCCTCCGCCTGCTGCCACCAGAGGGACGGCGGCGCCACCAGCGTTTCTCTCTGTATGCATAACAAATACAGGAGGGAAGAGGATCAAGTCGAAAATAAGAAACTCAGGCAAACATGAAGCATGTATGTAGCAAGGCAATCTCCAGTGCTGACAGCTGGATTGCAAACAAGCTCTTGTCTGTCCCCCTCTGTGGGCCCGGTGGCTTGTTTTAGCGCGGAGTGACATTTGTATACTCAGTAGTATATCAGTTGTGTACTCAATAAACCACCACGGCTGATTCCGTGTAGCTTTGCCATGGCTCCTTGATTTAATGTTGCCATAAAAGTCACAAAGTGAACTTTGAAGATCGCTAATTTTGTGTGGCCAATATTTATGGTCAACAGAATCCCTGTTGTAAACCTAAGCTTGGGGTCGAACAGGAATGATCTACAAGCACTTGCCAAGACACTTCTCTCAGTACAGCAAGCCAGCAAGCTCTGTCTGTATGCTGACAGAACACTATACTAACGATTGTTCTTCAAGGCAAAATACTAGCAATTAATGTTTAACCGATGTCTGTAATAATAATAAACATCTTCATGGCGCCATATCACAGCCCTAAGAGCCACCTCATGGCGCTATACAGGTGATACTAATTATAACAACAATAATCATGATAGGGAAAAAGTTAAGAAACCAACGAAGACGAAAAGAGAAGGAAAAAAACGTGTGGAAACAACAACTATTATTATTACTGTAGTGATATCACAGTCGAGCAGATCACTAGCATCATGACAGGTCAAACAAGGGACTCTAAATTCAAAATGAACTTTGTGCGTGTTGTCGGGGGAGGAGTGCCGAGCGCCACAGCGTGTTCATGATGATGCTGAACTGATATGCAAATTAATATTTAGCCGACGGCACATCCTCAGCCCCACGGATGTCATTCAAATCAAATTATTCATTCCAACTGCATCGGTGCCCCCCAGTGTTACAAGTGTGTTTGGCTTTGAGGTTCTATACCACAGGCAGTTTTCAGATGTTTGTTGTGTTTGTGAGCCAGCCGACAGCGTGAAGAAACATACTTGACAAGTGTTTCTTTTTGCTGAATGTATTGCAGCATGGCGAGCACCTTGCGGTGAGAACGCATGCGCAGCGACGAGGATATGTCCAGTATTTACAATCAGCTGTCGTCATAGTAACCCAGCATGCTTTCTCGCCGAGGAATGCGCCGATAGCTTCCCCGTCGGTCATTCCGAGTAAATAAAAGTCGACAGTACAAATCAAATATATTACTCCTCAGTGTATGGAATGTAATACTCCTGAGTTTTTAAAAAAGTAGATGATATGAACTAAATTTATGATTCCTCAGTGATAGTCGAGTGAATGACTCAAAAGATAATAGCGGAGTAAGAGGCAATATCACAAAGTAATAGCCTCCTAGAGCACAAAGCTAAACATTACACAGACACAATCATGTCCTGAGAACAGACAGGTAACACACAGCTCACACCTGTACAATCAGATGCTGTAACAAGCAATGTGAAATATTTCATCTATTTATTACTTTGGGTTACACGAAAACATTTTTTTAAGGTAAGAGAGAACCCCGGCACTCGGCAGGTATACAATCTTTGAGTTTACATTGCAGGTGAAACGCTGGGTGACATTATTTATACCTGCCCTGCATGCCGGAGACATTAGTTGTCTCGCATACCCAGGGTAGAGGCAGGCAACTGCTAGCTGACCCCAGCAGCTATTTTCAGCACTTGTTTGTCCAGGTTTGTCAGGTGACAGTGAAAGTTTAAGTTATAAAGAGCCTCTCAGCTTCTCCCCGCAGTCACACCTTATTCCGGGTGGCGCTCAGGCTCCAGGGGACGCAACTTGCTTTAGAAAGCGTGGAGAACTCGGTCATTTCCGAGGCCAGTGTCCACCTTTAGTTGAGTGCACGTGCACAGCACGTTCAGGACGATGCAAAGTCCTTCAGCCTCTCATCACACAGAAACTTGTGTAAGTTAGAGCTCAAATTACCAACCGAAAATTTGTCAAAGGGGTGGAGTCTGTAAACCTCATTGTCATTGTAGAAGTGGACGGAGCCAGTAAGAGGGGGTCAATAGACTGTGGGGGGAGAGAAAGAATAGAGAAGTTGATGACAGGGCAGGAGGAAGAGAGCAGCCTCGTTACTTACCGTCTTTTCCGTGACTGTAAGGACTGGGGTGCAACTCGCTCTGGCAGTAACACAAACACATCCACGGGTCCTGCCAGGCTCCTTCCTGCGGCGCAAAACCTCTCGTCAGTGTGAAGCTTATCATCGCTTATGTCATCGGTCTGGGACTTAGACTCGTCTGGGACTTAGCACTTTTATATTACAGCCAAACGAATGAATGAAATCAGATATAAAACTTTTATGGTCAGCTAGGGGCCTCACAAACACTGTATACAACAAAGCTTGCGGCCATCTTCCCTCTCGCACTCTCTCTCACACACAGCTGCCTAGTAGGCTGATGACATCAGATGTAGCAGATGACTTGTTTTCCTCACTAACCGGTGGTGGCGAGGCGGAGGAGGTGGCAGGCCAGGCAGAACTCCTGCTCGTCCAGCCGCCCATCCCGACTGACATCCGCCAGGTCCCACACCCGGGCCAGCACCTCGGGTGGCTGTCGCGTGGCTTCAAAGACAGTTCTAACAGTCTCACCTGCAACACGTGGACAATACATCATCACGACTGAAACAACACAATCTTTATGCATTCTCAGGAGGAATTAAAAGATCGAAAAAATAAAGGTTTGTAAACGCCAGAGACAGCATTTCAGTTTATCGCACACAGACTTCAAAAACGATATATTGGACAGTCGGAGTATTCATCACTAATGACTAAAACACTAACTGCTAGTGGATAGATTGATCAGCACATGCTAATGATATTAAGACTTATTACGAATCATCAGAACACTAACAGCTAATGATTAATCCCGGAAGGACGAAGACAGGCGGCCATCGTATATTTGGAGTTGCTACAGTCCCGCTCCTACCTGGTGAACCCGATGATGTATTGCAGTCTGACTAACGAATGCACGCCAATGGCGCCGATCAATCGTTGTCATATTCAACTCACCCAGTGGATGTGAGTTAAGTATCATCAGAACACTGACTACTTATCATTAATTAAATCAGAACATGCTAATGATAATAGGACTTATTACTAACGATCGGAATACCCACTGCTGATGGAGCCTTGCCCGTTGGAGTCCAGGGCCTGAAACATCCGGGTGTACCCCTCCTTCTCCTGGGGTGTGACAGGCGGCAGCAGCACTGGCTCCGTGCTGGGTGGGGTCAGCTTGCGTGGGAGGGTTTCGGGTAGCTGGAGGCCCTTGAGAAGACCGCGTGTCACGTGCATGGCCAGCACGAACTCGTGCACGTTCAGCACGTTGTCTTTGCTGACGTCGGCGAGATTCCTGCGCGACACGAGACTGGCGTTAGGTCAGCAAGAGATATCAGTGAGATCAGCTCAGTAAATAATCAGTAAGCACATGATATCACCTTTGGTATTAAACATCATGCCAGTATATTGCGTATATAATATCACTTCATACAGGACAATATGAACAACTGAAGGAGCTAGTTCCCGAGAGTGAGTTAGTCCACAGACGTGTACAGGTGGACTGCTGTCTGTCTGCCGAGACCAACGCTTAGTCTTTTGCGAAGTTCTCCGCTGTTAGTCTCGGCGAGCCTAAACAATGTGACTAAACCGGAAGCTTTGTACAAACCAGCCTCGTTTTAGTAGTTAACTGAAAAAAAAATCGTCTGCCAGCAGTCCAGTAATACAAGTTCGTGGTTTGTGTTCATGTGTGAGCGAGGGGAGGGAGTTGGGGGTACGAGTGCATGTGAATGTCCTTGTTCTTACAGGTACATGACTAAAAATGTTGCAGGTCAGAGATATACTCTGTTGAGCTGTGTTCCTGCCTGGTCTGAAGCCAGTCTGTTCTTCTGCTTGCAGTTCATCAGCGGAAGTGTTGATGCGTTTCTGTATAACTTTCAGCATGACTTTACTTGGGGGGATGATGAGGCTTATTGTTCTGTAGTTCTGGCAGTTTGTTGTTTGCCAGGCAGGCACTTGATTCGAACCCTCAGGGAAACAGGAGAGTTGTCAGACCGCAGCAGACTTGGAAAAGAACAATAGAGAGCGAGGGAAAGAACATCGGAACCACCTGGGCCCAACTGAGGGTTGCTGCCCTAACAGGGTCCGCTGGCGAGGTGTTGTTGCGGACCTATGGTCCTCGAGGAGTAAGAAGGAATGAACTAACATGATCTTTAGTCCTGCTACCGTATGAACTCGTCTCTAGGATCATCTCTTAGTTCACACGCCCTCAAAGCCGTCACAACCTTAAGAAGAGTGACAGGGGACACAAGCTCCCACAAGCACACAGGAAATGATTTATGGCGAAAAGCACTCATATATGCCAATGGTATGACAAGTATTTGCAGACCGCTGGGCCAGAAGCCCGCTAACCATGCCGGCTATTGTCACGGCAGCAAAAGTCAGGTGGGCTGCAAGCATTGCCCACACCTGTCGTTCCTTTGTGAGGGCAGAACACACCCGCCGAGTGCCTGTCTGCACGTTGAGACCCTCCTGTCTGCACGAAGGCTTTCCACGTCAAGCGAGACGGGACGTGGGGTGGGACTGCTTCTCCCACACGGGTGGCGACACGGCACGGACAGAACCACTGGTATCCAACTCCTTCACTAGGGTCAGCAACCCACAGTCAAGACCCCAAACTAAAGATAATCTGACACACTTGACTGACTGTCTATATCAAGCACTGGCGTGACGTACTAGAGTAACTACACTAGACTGTAGAGTAACTACACTAGACTGTAGAGTAACTACACTAGACTGTAGAGTAACTACACTAGACTGCCCACATCAGGCACTGACACACTAGACCAGTGGTTCTTAACTGGGGTTCGATCGAACCCTAGGGGTTCGGTGAGTCGGTCTCGGGGGTTCGGCGGAGCCTCCGCCACGGAGGTCAAGACACATCCGCAATTCGTGATGACACTAAAGAAGGGTTCGGTGAATGTGCATATGAAGCTTGTGGGTTCGGTACCTCAAACAAGGTTAAGAACCACTGCACTACACTGACTGCCCACTAGACTGTCACTGTGACACCTACTTCTCTCCGGTTACCCAAGTAAAATCCTGACGACTTGCACATTGAGGTAAAATATACGATGATGGTGCCATAAGAAAAAGGTGGTTAAAATATACGATGACAAGAGGCTCGGGAACAATAATTATGTTTAGGTCAAACTTTTTAGACAGTCGTTACAAGAAATCAGTTTAATGCATCACTCAGGTAAATTTCTCTACATTCTCTACTTTATTTCAAATAATTTGTAATATATGGCAGAAGGTTTATATTTAATATATTTAATAATATTTAATACCATATATTTATAGGTTCTACCAAAAAAAAAAAAAAACCAACAAAACAACCGACTACTGTGTCGCTCTGTTGCCCAATACGCTGATGTGCGTTGAAAAATAATTTCCTAGTCTTGGATCGCGAGGCATGCCTTTCATCCACGCATGACAACGGCGACAACTCACCATATCTGACTCAACACTCGCAGCGACAACCCCGACTTGAGAAACAGATCCCTCACGTTCTCGCCTGCAAAAAAAAAAAAAGTAAGAACAAACTATGCAAGTACATTCAGTGTCAGCACTTCGTCAACATTCACAAGCTTGACAGTCTCACCATGTAAACCACAATTTACAAGGATACATGAGCAGGTACACATTACACCCTTCATCTGAATATATATATATGTAGTTTATTCTTTAATATACGTCTGGCGGCATAAACAGTTGTACAAGTGCGAGATGCAGCCTGGGACTGGCGAGTGGGTGGTTGTTACATTAGCTGTATGACTACGGATGGCCTCTGAGTTATTTCACCCTCAACAGCTGTATTGGGAGGACGAGTCAGGACGGGGTGTCACCCGACCCTCGCACACCTCAAGAATTTCTCGCACGCACGACCCTCGTCTACAAAACAATGGCACCTGTCGTCAACAACGTCAGCAGCGACCAGCGTTAGCATAACGAGCAGTCAGCAGAAGCACACAAACAATTCCATCCTGAATGTTGCGGGATGCATCACAATCTCAAGGCTTGATGACATCCACTCCAACACAAAATCATGGACACACAGGGTGCAACTTCAGTCGGTTTTTTATTTATTGATACAAGGACATGCACGCGATTCTCACCCTTAATGCACACCGCTACTCAGCACTAGAAGGACTCTGTTACTGGGGCTACCATTCCAGGATTGCTCAGTCTCCACATATACTGAATGGTTACAGACAAGGACACTAAGGCAGTTCCCGTAGTGTCTCCACACACAGAATGTCACTGTACCGCACGTCACCAACATGGTAGATGTCTACTTCCGGTGTTTATAAAGAACGAACACCAACAAACAACTGAGCAGGTGAATTGCTGTATCAACAGCCAACTGTGTGGTTCACCCGACACCCAGACATCGTAACCGCATATTTTATCAGCGGGAAACCTGAGCCACAAGCCGGAACAGAAATGAGCTGAAGACATTAAAAGACCGATAAACACCTACTAAACCGACATCTCATTGGACAGCAGCTTCAGGTGTTACAGGGACAGGAGCTAGAGAAGGCGACAGTGTAGACTGTTGTAGGTTGTTGGTACCTTGCACTCACCGCACTGCTGGACCTGTTTCTAGCTGATGGTTGTGATCAAAATGACATTTGCTGTACGAGACCGCATCACCCACCTGCAGCCTACCTACTGGACCAAGTGACATATTGAGTGTAGAGACACGCTGTTGCTCACAATGTGACGTGTTGCATGTCACATGACAGTGTTACGTGTAGAGACAACAGTGTTGTATATCTGATGTTACATATAGGGAGGGGCTACATCACGGCAAACAGATGCCACATGCACAGAAAGAATAATGTGCCCGAGACGAGAGGTGAACCCAGGACAACCAACCTTCACTGTATGTGACAGTTGCTAACCGTGGCGCCACCGGACCGCCCTGATGATAATGTAGATATACACAGCAGTGTTGTGTACTATATCTGATGTGTTACATTTAGAACTATACTATTGTGTACTGTGTCCATCATGTCACATATATACACTTCTATAAAATTCACTGTCTGCCTCAGCTACTCTCCGCTGTTGTGTACCATCCACACTTTCTGACTTTCCCTTTGTTCTTCTCTCATTCCTCTCTCTCCCAAGACATAAGCCAATAGTTCAGTCGCACCGACCCTGCCACCATAAACAAGCAGAACACAGCAAAGGGCACAGCTGAGACCTGGCTCCCTGTTCTGCAGTTCCTGGCTCCCTCAAGTCATTCACAGGATCGTGCACTCACGTGACCTCACTTTGCATGGCGCTGACAAGTTTGAGCAGCAAGATGGCGCACACAACGGTCTCACTGTGAAGTGACGTAAGCCTAGCGATGGAAGTTTGGGTCGGCAAGAAAGCTGCAGGCGGAAGCAGCAGGTGTTGTCGATCCTGACCCCAAAAAAGTCACGTCACA
Source organism: Pomacea canaliculata (assembly GCF_003073045.1). Taxonomy (NCBI): domain Eukaryota; kingdom Metazoa; phylum Mollusca; class Gastropoda; order Architaenioglossa; family Ampullariidae; genus Pomacea; species Pomacea canaliculata. The sequence goes on from NC_037599.1 coordinate 15,083,236, forward strand.
GTCACGGAGCAGACGTCACTGCTTGTGTTGTCCGTACACGTCACAACTGAACAACACTGTTACATGACGAATGTCACGTGTAGTGCGCCCTGTCTCGTGACGAAAGTAAACCTGGTGGGTCAGGATGGACAGCCCTTCCTGCCCCGACTTTTGCCGCTAATCTTACGATTACGACTACGTGTCCCTGTGAATGTGATCAGGGACTACTTGTCACTGTCAGGGGCCAGCGACTGTGACAGGGTCAGGAATTACTTGTCACTGTCTCAGGGGCCGGCGACTCATCTGTTGAAAGGAGGGAACAGCTGACTACCCTCCAGGATCAGTTGGCTGACATGCTCACCACTGATAACCAAATGTACTTTGCTGACAGCTAACCCCTTATGTGACCCACGGGTGCTCTCCTCCTTCACGCGACTCCACCAATCTCCTGCCCCACAGCACTCCCCAGACTGCAGCTGTCGCCGAACTACTTGAATTATCTTTCAGGAACTGTTTCACACGCTGGCGTTTTCCCTGTTAAAGGATAGCACGCTTATTTATCAGCCTGCCGCCCTGCGCATGTCAAGGGTGGCCCCTACATCTCCGCGATATAACACAAGCTAACACGACACCAACATAAACTAACACACATGAACAGTGAATGACTGGCTTCTTCGTGTCGTAGCTGCCATTTTTGTCTCTCTAGTGAAGTGAAAGCCATCCAGAAGTTTACATTCATAAAAGAATCCCTGATTTAGTTTTCTTCTGAGACTTTTTCGCAGGGTTCAAACCTCGTTCAAGCAAAAGGAATGAGCGAAAGGGAGAGTGTGACGAGGAACATACCGACTGCCCATGGAGGGCTTGCGTCACATCCATGACCGTGTGTTCTGAAAAAGAGCGACAGAAGAAGACAGTAAGAAAAGCAGATAGGCAGATGCAGACTGAAAAAAAATCATAAAAGAATTCTATCCAGAATATTCTAGCTGCACAAGCCCCACCTTACCCAGTAAGTAGCCGTCCAAGGGTCCCTGACTGTAGAACAGCAGCTCATACAGCGCCCTCTGCTCGTCGCTAACTGCCGGCCAGTTAAGACCATCTGAAACAAAAGTTAAACTTCAGTCTCACACTGCCAGAGGTGTCCTCATACAGGTTGCCTGGTTACCGCAACACTGTCATTACTTGTGACTGTTACGAACAGAGGGAGAGGCCAAGAGATGTGCACGTGACGTTCGCTTGCCACGTGCCAGGGAGCATCTTGGAGGATGGTACAGCGGTTGTTGTACATGAAAACATTACTGTACACAAAATAATTAATATTTTAAAAGCTGCAATGTGCTGCTGAACTGCTGTAAGCACAGACTCACTTCAATGTCCAAACTGTCGCATTGGTGGTCAAACACTGTAACCGTCTGAATACATCTGAATAAAATGTCTGATTGAATTTTAGTTGAAACAATAATTTCGCCGAGTTAGTAGACAAAGATGACTGCTATCGTGTTGCACGTGCTTAGGGTTGTTCTCAGACTGCACAGGTATCTTGATCTTCCACTGTTTCGAGCATCGAACCTGGTATGGAACCATCTTCACCTGGGTTAAGGTTGTAAACGAGTGCAGAGTTTCCAGGTGTGTAAAGGTGTAGTTATTGTAGGGTCTTCAATCTTTGCAGGTGCTCAAATGTCGAACCACACCATGTCAACTGCAGCAGCTACCAATGGCTGGTTTATTTAGTAGGAAAGTGTTCGAACCTTGAAGTGATTTCGGACTATCGAGGGAGAGGGAGGGGGTTGGAAACCGGAGTATCTGGAGAAAACCACCGACTCCCAGCCCTGCCGACAGGTGGCACGAACAGATAGTGTCCGAGACGAGATCTGAACCCTGGGTTTCTCACTGCAGTGGTGAGTGTTTAAACACTACACTACTTGTTGAAATAGGGCTAGGGCTTGCTAGAATAGCACTGTTGTTTGAGAAATAGAGCGGGGCCATGTAGAAATAGGGCTGGGGCATGTAGAAATAGGTCTGGGGCATGTAGAAATAGGGATGGGGCATGTAGAAATAGGGCTGGGGCATGTAGAAATAGGGATGGGGCATATGGGGGAGCAGTACTGTGTTATGCGGGCGTAAGATAGATAACTCTACTCGTATATTTTTTTCAAACAGCTACTACAATCATTAAAGCAGCCTATGACGCTCATCATCATTATCCCCACATTAATTATTTAATAGATAACGATCGGACTGGAAGCAGGTCCTGCAGACTAATTGTCGGGTGGACACGATGCAGGTGTAGGCACCACGAGGCCGCCGCTCCTCTATGGTCTCCTGTCACGATGGGAACAGTGGCGGGCGACACGCACACGCAGACAAGATGGAATCGCTATCTCGATATGCAGCAAGGTCAGTATTTTGAGACGAGGATTCACTCCTATGTCAGTATGTGACAGTTTGTCTAGACTGTAACGATGTAATTCACAGTAAGATGAACATTCGCTCTTATGTCAGTATGTGACAGTATGTCTAGACTGTAACGATGTAATTCACAGTAAGACCACCATTCGCTCATATGCGAGGACAACATATGCAGTTAACGACACGATGTAGTCCGCTCTCAGACGACCATTCACATACATGCAAGAACTATATATATATCTGAATAATAAATTTGTGGATTAAACAGCCTGCGAAACATCGTTTTCACGGAAGTAACTCGTTGAGGCGTGCGCATGACTATCTCGCGCAAAAGTTCTGATCGTGACACCTTAGTCTAACGGTCTGTCGTCTCTTTGATGTTAGCGGTCACACCTTTACTATGGCATGATAGTAAGGTGTGGAATGACAGTAAGGTGTGGCATTATAGTAAGGTGCGGCATGATAGGTGTGGTATGATAGTAAGCATGATAGCAAGGTGTAGCATGATAGTCAAGTGCTATCCACAGCAAGTGTGTTGTCATAACATTGTGTAAAGACGACATCTGTGGCATTGGACGAGAAATTAAGAGCAGTTCCTCTGTTATGTCATTCAATCCTACTTTCAGAGTGCCTGTAATGAGTTTCGAACCTTCTCAGCTCCGACCTGTCTTATGTCTGTTGCTTACATCTAACTTCTGTTGCAACCTGTCGCAGTCTGACTTAAGTGCGGATGATAAGACCGGAAACAAATGATCAGCTATGTGGACTGCAACCACACAATAACAAATGAAAGAATGCCGTTGCCGACTGACAGCAAATCAAGGTGCACGGCGTTTATCAGGTAGATAATATCTAAGTGCTGCTTCCTTGGTGACGGAAGTTCGGGGCGAGAAGTGATGTTGCAGTCAAGGTTCACGCGACAATGGCGGCCTGTGCGACAGTCGTGCAGCTCGCGCTGTTGACTGGGAGACACCTGTTGCTTGTTGTGTCCACACATCCTCGTGCCGGGCGGTCTGCCAGTGACTGCCAACCACTGACGCAGTGCTGACATCTTCCCGTCCCATAGCCACCTTTAGGTCACACGTTGAAACTGTTGCTAGGAAACTGTTGTCCTATTGTCGTCTGATAACTGCCCGTGTTTCGACTGTCACGCCCAGGTGTTACAACATGTAATGCGAGCACGGCCTCCATCATATCATGTCAGTCTGCAGTCACCAAACTATGTATAGCCGAGTAGTCACTACTTTTTGAGGTCAGTCATGTCGGGTGGCACTGCCCTGTTCATTCAGTCTTTGTTGACATGTGACACTCGGACACGCTTGCATGCACACAAGCACATCGATGGGTCTAACTGGCTGTCATTACAACTCATGAGCGACTCAGGCAGCGAGTGGAGCCTGCGAGCAGACGACAGAATGGCTGCCACCAGGTAGAGTACCTCACCACAACACGTGACACGTGCAGTCGACCCACATGACTTTAAACAAACAGACGACACTATTGCAAGCTCACGATCAAGGGCCTTACCTGCTTTGCCTCCTCCCTCCTCCATTATTCTGAAACACACCTGGCTTGGTGGACGACCATAACCATAGGTCCACTCCCCAGGGAAGAGTTGTTGTTGAGGGGGAGCGGGACTGGGTCAGTAACTGGGTGAGATGTCAACAATCCCGCACTCTGCGGACGGAAGACGGGTGGAGGACACTAATCCACTGACTCCTGCTTTGAAACGCCAGGGAAAAGCCGCCTAAAAGGCTAGCCTTGCTGACAGCGCCCACTGGTGGCAGGCAGGAAGGAAGGAGGAAAACACAAGCGGCGCTCGGCCCACCTTGTCAGCCCAGTCCTCCTGTACACCATACCTGTCGCACTTCTCTCCCCTCGCACCCCACCTGCCTCGCGGGCCGAGGGTTGTTGCACGACGAATGTCACAACAGCAGAATTCTTGCGTGACTGCAACAGGTTAGTGGGACAATGGCAGGACAACACCTATAGACACACACAGCCTCAGTTGACAGACATGTACTGCACCATACCTGTAGGTCAGAATGAATTTAACAGTGATTATTTTGACAGGTGATCGCTGATGGGATGCTGATGCCGGTATGGCGGTATCTAAGGAGTATCTTGGTCTGTGGAGCGAGTATCTAACTTGTTTGGGCTTTTTTGTATCTAATGTACCCGATACAATATATATGTCGGGTGGTCATGTTGATGGCACTTTTGGTGTCTCAGTGTGTAGATGTATATAGGGTGATTATCTGTGGCTCTAAGTAAATGTCTGGGTATACCTGAGGTGGAATAAACTCATAGACAGCTGTCTATAGTAGCTTTATGGCGGAAATACTCGTCAACACCATTATCGATGTTGTGGCCTCAAACTGGTGCTGGCTATAGTCGACTAGAGAAAGTGTGGGTCCCAGGTGTGACCACAGACACCTAGCAAGGTCTAGCCTCATCTTTACGACTGTCAGCGTGCTGCAATCAATACAGTGGCCCAGGTGTGTGGGAGTCGATTACCGGATGTGTGGCAGGCTGTGTGCTATTTGTTGCTGTGCACGATGTGTAATTAAAGATTCTGGGCTCGCCTTGAGTGGGATACGTGTGAAGGATTCGAGAACTGCTGTCGAACTCAAGCCTTTCACATCCTCATTTGCAATATTCGTTACATTGTGCAATAAATAAACTGCAATAACAGCCGGAAAAGAAAAAAGAGAGATGTGTGAAACCTGACAAGGACAAATGGACGAAAAGACTTGGACTCTAATGAGGACAAATTAATAAAAACTGTTAAAAACATCAAGTGAACTATGGCAGTTCAGAAAAACTGTCAGGTCAATTCACGGGAGAGTGCGCGCGCATAATGCTGTCTGTTTGTGCGTAAGGCTATGTGTATCTGTATGTGTTTGCATAATCCTGTCTGTGTTTGTGCATAAGACTGTGTGTATCAGTATGTGTGTGTGTGCGGGCTGTTGCTGCGCGCCTGCGTGTGTCCATGAGTACACGGACTGATAGTACTCATGCCGAAAAGGCGCGCAAACAGCCGTTGCCCAACAGACCAGGGGTGGTTTTGGTAAACATGAGTTTATCCTTTGTAAACAACAACGCTACCATACGTTTGACATGGTGACCAGGTACCAAACCTCCAGCATGGCTCGTCAGGGCCTTGACCACAGTCTTGATACAGATAGTGTGGTTCGTCAGGGTCTTGACCACAGTCCTGATACAGATAGTGTGGCTCGTCAGGGGCATTGACTTGCGACTGTGGTGATACCAGCTCTGCTGGGGGAGGTGTCCTTTATGTTGACAGCCAACATTGTTCACATTTTTGTCCCATCAGTATCTTTCATTGAGGGGTGTTGCCCACCTTGCCCCCCTGGCTCCTGCCATGCCACTGGGTGATGCGGTGCGGATGGTGTGATGAGAGGTCTTTTCACTATCTCTGACATGTGTCACACGAGTAACACTATCAGTCTCTGGAAGATAACCCTCTGGACGACGGTCGACGACAATAGTCCTTGAGTGACGAAGGCCTGCTGGCCACACCTTTCTTGATTTGATATCTCCCCCCCAAAATCGCTGTTGTGTGTGTGTGTGAGAGAGAGTGGTATAGAATGTATCTATTTCTTTGTTTGTACATACATGTTTATTTATTTATGAGAAGCATTATACCTATGTGTGTGTATATATATCTATAAGAGAACCGCTATACCTATCTGTTGTGTGTATATATAAATAAGAAGCCCTATAATTATCTGTTGCGACAGGTATTCACAGACAACAATACTTGTTTGGCTCCATCCTCCATGCCACTGCTAGTAGCAAGCGATAGGATACAAAACCTCGAGGTAGGATACCCTTCTACAGAACTGAATAAGAAGGAAAATATCTACAATAATGAATAGGCAGTAAGCTATTACACAAGCAGTAAATAGACAGAAAAACTGTGTCCATAGAAACAAACTAAGTGTGACCATAATGTGCAGGTCACCTGCACAATGCCGGACATGACAGTCGGCACACAACAACTTGTCGCATGCCATGCAAAGGCCGTATTGAGGCACCTGTCTCTCACCTGATCTATACAGTTTAATTACAGAATAAATATATTACAGGTACAACACATGTCTTGCACCCACTCTGCGCATGCTCACCGCCTGCTTTATCTCTGTTCAAGGCTGTTTACACACGGAGACACGGCGGCTACTAATTACAGATCCTCGCAAGCGTTCAGCACAAAAACAAACACAAAATCATTTTTCTAACATTAGGAAACTTTTTTTTTTCGTAACATAGAGAAAATGAGACATTGCAGGCTCAAGCGAGCGCTAATTGCACGTCTGGTGAAGGCAACAGGAGAGGGTGTCATGGCAACAACGGTGTTTGACAGTAAAGCCACCGTCACACGGTCTGACATGAACCTGAGTACAAGCAGGGTAGAGACGGCACGAGGACGTGAATCATCCAATGGCTCCACTAACACGAGGGTTGAAAGGTCAAGCCAAATAAAGGTTCCGGTGAAAACTGTGTCAGGATGTAGTTTCAGACGAAATTGTCCACACAGTCACCTCCTACAGTAGTAAGGTCTGTTAGTCTGTTAGTGCAGTTGTTACTCTGGTTACCACATGTCTTGCCCTCGTCTGAATGTCGATGGTGGATCTTGTGTGTTGGGTTGGTCTTATCGCCATGAGTTCCGTTGGTCATGATTTCTGTTGTGCTGAGTCAATATTTTTGCGGCTGGTTGTTTATATTACAGAGTATTGATGTGGTCGTGCTGGGCTGTAGTAATCTGACACGTGCAGTGCTGTGGTCAGGTGTTGGCAGGCCTGGCTGCAATCATTGAGTCAGTTTGGGGTGAGCTGATCTCAGCCAGCTGTGGTGCATGTAACTGAGACTGAAGTGAGCCGGCCTCTTTTGACAACAAGCAACAACAGTTAATATCCACTCGTAGAAATAAAGGACTCATCGTTCTTTTTGTCCAACTCCGCCTGGAAACCCCCGGGTAACCTGCCGGTCCCAAGCCCGGATGAAGGTGGAAGGCTGGGCGTGGGGCTAGCAACCCTACCCTTACCGTGGTGGGCATTGACATCACTGTGCTAGTGACCACTGACCTAGACACTAAACACCACCTTGCTACACAGTCGACCTCACTGTTGTAGACCGTGAAACTTTATTTATTTATTGCTAGACAGTCACACTTTGATGACCTTACTGCTACCTAAGTTCTTACTGTGGCCTTGCCCCTACTCCCCGCATTCAGTTCGCCAACATCCTGACCAACAGGTCCTCTACATCGTCAGCTCTACAAGGCAAGACGAGGCAACAAGTGTTGTCAAGGAAACGTCCATGGTTGTCAAAGACTGTCATCTTTCCGACTGTTTTGCACTGTCAGCAAGGCATCGTGCTCCCCAGCGACCTCATCAGCTGCGAGTCTGCTGCTGTTCACTCGACCATGACCACTTGCTCCGCGGTCTCGCCAGTTGCCTGAAATCATGGCGCCCGAATCAAAACCACCTTCAGGTGGCCCAACAAAGTCCCCTTCACGCGCCTGATGTGGGCTCCGGTGATGGTCGCAACAAAACATCACCTCCCACTCCATGGGCGACTTGTCACTGGTAGCGATCACCACGCTCTGCTGCTCAACGGTGTCGTCACTGCACATTGATATCTGTAGCAGACAGGAGGAATGCTGGGCGCCTCCTGACTTCCGACTGCCAGGTGACACTGGCAGCAGTTTGTCAGAGGCTGTCCGACTGCCAGGTGACACTGGCAGCAGTTTGTCAGGGGCTGTCCGACTGCCAGGTGACACTGGCAGCAGTTTGTCAGGGGCTGTCCGACTGCCAGGTGACACTGGCAGCAGTTTGTCAGGGGCTGTCCGACTGCCAGGTGACACTGGCAGCAGTTTGTCAGGGGCTGTCCGACTGCCAGGTGACACTGGCAGCAGTTTGTCAGTGGCTGTCCGACTGCGGGGGGCTCGCCGGATGCCCGCTCCAGGTCCTTCCTGGGGGAACCGTGCAGACTCTGTCCCCAAACTAAGGGAGCCAGAGGAGGAAGAAGATGTCCCGAGAAGAAAGCGGAGGTAGTGCTTGTGCTCTGTTGTAAATTTGTTTCGATCAGTTTCTCGGTAGAACTGCTGGATGCTCTCAACTTTCGTCTCCTCCGACTCGTGCTCCAGAGTCAATGAAACTGCAAGACCAATGTTTTGTTTCATTCTCTCAAATAAATTATTTTCATACAGACACATAATTCTGACAGAGAGCAACAAGAGTTTTGCAATTCGTCCGTCTGGTCAAGAAACCCGTTATCGTCATCACACAATCCAACCATGAGTTTATGTACACGTGACCAGGAAATCTCTAGCCACGTGACCGTCATCCCATCATCAATCAAACATCCACACATCTCCATCAATCATCGTCCGCCACGCATCATGATGACCCACCACCACATCATCATCAATCATCAAGTATTATCATCAATCATCATCATCATCATCATGGTTCTTTACCTCTGCAGGAACTTGAAGCTACCGTCTGCAACAGAATAAAAAGTTCTTTAAGCATCAAAAGTTAGGGAAACGGTGAGTGAAAATTACGTGTGATTAGTCCATATACTCTCCTTGCAAAGTGTGTGGGTATACAGGTGTAACACTCTACCTGCCTCAGGCACCTGCTGTACTCAACATTCTCCACCTACCTTCGTGTGCTGTGATGTTCTCTTGGAGTAGACCAGACTCAACGCTTTCCGTACCTGTCCACAGACGAAATCTTGTCAGAAACTGATTTCACAGTGTGTTCACAATCTTTTCATTGATATGATGAAGTATTGTCAGTACAATAACACACACAGACAGACACACAGACACACAGACACAGAGGAAAGAGAAGGCAGGAGGTCTGCCAGGTCAGTAAAGGAGGATAGGAGTGCACGACAAGAGACGCTATAAAGAAAGGAAACAACTACATAGGATAATGCAAAACTTATCACTGAAAATGTGTTCTACAGTAGTAAAACTGAAGCAAATTTATTGAGTATATTTTGTCAGCAGGGATATCAGGAGCCATAGTGGACTACCAATAATATTCTGTCAGTAAGCATACGAAGAACTGGGAGGTTTCATGATATTTGGCCAGTAGGGATACAAAGAGATTGAGTGGTTTACAGTTGGAGAATTGCCATGACAAACAACACTGTAGCCTGTTGAGAGACAACATCTATTCAGCTGCTGACAGATGACAAAACTCTTTGTAATAATTAGCTAAACACTTATCTGCTTCACTTACCCGGCGCCTCATGACAACCATGGAGATGATTATAGTTGCAGTCTGAAACAAAGGGTGAAAACCAGCAAAATTGACAAAAATTTAATTTTTACGATACATTTTTACAACACAAATTATTTATTCTGTAATGACAACAAATTATGGAGCATAAAACCGCTATTTAGAGGTTGAAGACACTGCAGGTGATAATGCGTCTTAGGTCCTGATAACTGACATTACTAGCAAGGGTTGGTGATGACAGCGACAACAATGAGAGCAACTGCCGAGGGTGATATGTGAATAAATACTGGAAGAATCATGGTATAGCGTGCTGGAAACACTTGTTTGTAGCATTGACGATCATGATAAACGATAGTGAAATACTGAAGCAGTTAGCCACGTGCACGTGTCGCGTGCCCCGTTATCTGGCAAACAATGCCCGTCTTGGCACGGTCTGCGCATGCGCATGAAGACAAAGTTCAGGGCACGCGACACACCCACCCATCTTTATGCTCCCCCACCCTCAGTTTCTCTGTGAGTGAATGACAACATAAACAGTTACTCACGAGTGTGCAGTTGACACACAGGAAGAGGAACCGACGGCTTTCTGTCACACTGTCACTCTCATTGAGCATTCCACTGACACACAGCACTATCAGCTGGGTCTCTATGCTGAAGGCGCGCGCTGCCGTAAAGCTGCAAATAAATCATCCTCCTCATCATCATCATCATCATCATCATCGTGGTCGTCTTCGTCGTCGTCGTCGTCGTCTTTGTTTTCAAATCAAGGTAGATGATCAGCAAATCCACAAAATTAATTAGGCAGGAAAAAATTCTCTTTCAAGAATGTCGTCTTGACTCTCTTTTTATTTCTCGTTTCCATCTCCACTCTGGAGGAGGAAATTCTGAAAGTTTCTCAGTTCGATATCAAAACTCTCAAACCACTCTAAGATTCTAAGGCCGTTCTTCGGGGTACCTTGGAGGATAGGTTCTACTCAAAGGCACTCAAAACAATGGATGAACTTTGTAGCAAACATGAAGGAGTGGACTTATAGTTGCATGCAGAACTTGCCCACAACCGCCCACGTTGACAGCCGTTGAGTGTCACGTGGTCTAATCCAGCTTAATAGGTGGTTAGCTCGTTTAGTTAAGAGATGAATGATGATTATTCTAATGACTCGTATGGATTATTACCAGAGGCTACTTACATATGCTTATCTTCTCAGGTAATTACCAACCTGCTCACGTGACTGTCACATTGCTACTTACATGTAAGTCTTCTTGTTTTGGAAGCGAGTCTCATCTTTCCAGGTTCTCGTGCAAACCAAGCACAACACCATGATTCCAGTATGAACCTGCAAAACAGTGGCAGAGTGTGTAGCACCTGACACCAGCTGTGGGTGGAGGACTGTCGGGGGTAGAACATAACGAAATGTCAGCACTAGACTAGGGTCCCTGTTTATTCACATCCCATCTTCAGGTCCCTTGACTGACTGAATAACCCTCTGGCCCATGAAGACGATGACATGCTAGAAACGAGGAGGCCGCCTGCCGGATGTGCTCCCTTTATTAATCAGTGACTCCACATCAACATCACTCGAGTAAACCCAAATAAATATGAGACAAGTCCATCTCTGCTGGGAACCCTTCCAAACTAGCAGTCAATGATGACAATGAGTAGAACTCACCATACTGAGGATGACGAGTGGCACCAAAAACGCGTAGAAATGCCAGTGCCCTTCGGACCACCAGCACCTGTAACAGAGACCCCTATGATGAGACCCCTTTCATACCAATAGTGTTCCCAGAACTCAACACAGTTGTCTCCAGAACAAGCTTTAAGAGTTAAGGGAACTACATCAAAGCGGTCTCTAAAGCATGTTTCAAAAGTCTCCCAACATAGCAGTCTTTTTAAAGGCTCCCATAAACTACATTTTAAAAGTCCCATAGGTGTGTGCCCCTAAAATACTTATTAAAGGGCTGGTGGGATCCAAATTTTTTCCTAAAGGTGAAGTTCTCCACGTCTGGATAAATACTTTTCTTCCTTTCTTGAGATACAAGAAACAAGTATCACCATGTACAGAACGAAATCAAAATGGTGATGTTACATTTGTTCACAGATACTTCTAATTAGCATAGATACTTCTAATTAGCATAGATACTCCTAATTAGCATAGATACTTCTAATTAGCATAGATACTTTTAATTAGCATAGATACTTCTAATTAGCATACGGCCCCAGCACTCCCACTGGCTGGTGCTCGCCTCTTTCTGTGTGTTGCTATTTTTTTGAAGGCGTGTATTTCGAGAACGGATGGGGTGTATTTACCAAGATTTGGGGAAATAGTATCTTGCACTGAGCTTTACCCAATCCTTAGAAAAATATTGTGTATCTCACTATCCATTAAGACTTGATAGCTTAGCTTCCATAGTCCACTTGTAGAAGATAGCAAGTCCCATTGTCTAGTGTCCTAAAATGCATTTAAAAATGTGGGCGCCATTACCATGTGTGGCAGGTGAAGTCGTGACCGTAAAACTCAGACATGAGAATGACCACCAGCGTTGTCACGGAGGGTAGCCCTGACAATAGAAATATTTCCATCAAAGAACAAAAGTATTCACACCTCACAACAGAATTGACACCTGAAGACAGGTATTTACCCCTGACGACACGTATATTCACACCTGACAATAGCTTTCATAAGTAGTAAAACATGATTTTAAGAGACACATACATTGCAGCAGCCTACTATGTTCATGTAATATCAGAACTTGCAAAACAACCTCGTATTGATATACCTAACAAGACTGTCAAGATACACTATTATTAGGTCAAAGTCTTCTTCCTAATTAATGTGTTTTAGACATACAACATAGGCTGTTGACTGTCATCATACACTACATGACTACACCAATGCATCATGTCGACCTACACCACAGGACTGAGAACGATACATGACATATATACTGAGAGCAATAACCTGGTCATCATACATAAACATGACTGGGGGCAATACACCACGACAGTCATCTGCAACAATACATCAACACATATACGGATTCAGAGAAATACATCACGACAGTCATATAGAACAAAGTGTCATGTCGACATACATCACAGGAATGGCACCAACACAAGAGACACAACCTACGCGACTGTTGACATTAAAAGTCAGATGGTCACGTGTCCTGCTGCTCACCCCAGCCGACGAGGAAATACTTGATGCAGATGCTGTGGGTGACGACTGCTCCCTGGACGGCGCGGATCTTGAAGAAGACGTGGACAGCCTCCGCCAGCAGAAAGGAGAAGGATGTCAGGTGGAGAAACTGCACCAGCACCTTGCCCACCACACACACCATCTGCACCACAGGGTGAACACGGTGAGCCGGCCACCCGGGCTTTTTTATGAACGACTGTCATAGGCATTCTACGTAAGTAAAGTGCCAATAATATTCCGCATGGTGAACAGGTCTATGAATAATTTATCTTCGTATGGAAATCTGGCAGTGAGAATACTCTAACTAAATAGTTACAAATAGCTTGCTTTCAGTGATACCTGCCTCCAGCCCCTAGCTACGCAGTCACACAGAGCTACGCATCTGGTGTGGGATGTGCCTCCCTACCTCCAGTGAGCTACCTACAGACTTACACCAGTACACAATATTCACCTGTTGTGTCAGTGACCTGTGACCAGTGCAGACGATGACTCACCTTCTGTGTGGTCTCGGAGAGACAGAAGATGCAGACGAGGTTGACGCCAGCGAAGGAAGTCACGAGACTGAGATGTATAATGGAGGTTGTCCCCGCAATGTGCCTGAGACAAGGCAGGGAGGCTCATTGAGAGTAGTTTACATGAAAACAAGGGAAGGTGTAGGCCTTGAGATCTCACAACACAACCTACTGGCGCCATGAGAACGCTGGATATGAAGCTTGTGAGACAGACTTGTGAGACAGGAATGTCTGCAGACACTCTGTAACTACTGCCAGATAAATACTAGTCCCATTAAAAGTTTAAGGTGATCAAAAAGTGAACTTAACTAACAGCACTTCTTTCCCACCACAACCCAGCTCACTTGAGTCAGTGAGGATAAGTTTGTGATGATGGAACAGAAAAAAAAGAAGGCCTAGAGAGGGTTAAACCGCAGCCACGAGATGAGACACGAAGACAGACAGGAGAAAAGACATGAAGACAGGATGCTTGACTTGCCTCCATGTAATCATGTAGACAACAATGCAGGCGGCCAGTCCGCACAGGGAGGTGACACATGACACCATGAGGACACTGTTCCACGGCAGTGGCGGCGCTACAGGCAGCTGCAGGACACATAACGGTCAGTCAGCCCAGTGTCAGTCACAACAAACAAAACCTCCACATGTTACTATCATGCATTTTTCATACAGCTTCAGTAAATACTTTACATTATTATAGCAAATTAATTATTGTAATAAATGTTCATACCTCACGCCGCTCCAGCGTTTTTCAGTCAAGGTGTGAACATGTCAAATAACTACTATGCTTAATCAACCGATGACAACAATCAATGGAAGACAAAATCAGAGGACTACTTATTGGGGAGGGAGGCATGTCTGACCTGTATATTCAAAGACAGCACAGTAACGGCGTAATGACCATGTAGCGGACACAGACAAACGGTGGCGTTGGCTGTCCTGTTGATCACGTGACAACTTCCTGCAGACCAGTGTCCAACAAGACGCTCCCTGAAAGTGCAAAAATCCCTCCAAAGGTTACTCATTGTAAGTAAATGTGACGACAGTAATAATTAGATAATTAGTTACACCAAACTATAAGTGATGACAGGAATAATTAATTATACTAAACTATAAGTGATGACAGTGCGGTGTGTAACTGGCGATACAGAGAGGTTCGGCGAGGGGAGTAGTCCCGTTCTCATGTCTGTAAGGGTGTGAGTAGTCTTCACGGACACATGAAATGTCATGTATGTCCGGTCAGATTAAAGCAGGAAGACCTAACTGTGGACAGGTCGTACAGACATGACAGGAGAAGTAGTAAGAGGGATGCTAGACTGACGAGTGAAGCCGCGGACACCCCACTATAGACTTATTTACAGTGCAAAATCCTCACATCCTCACATCCACCTGACTGGACTGTCAGCATACCCACATTCATCTGTCTTTGCTGTTGAAACATTAGCATTAATCTACCTTTGTCCCTCAGCATTTACACCTACCTGTTTTCGGGTATCCACGCAACACACCTCGTGATGTTGTCGCTAAAAACTGCTCTCTAAATAGAGAAAAGAAAGAGCAGTTGAAGTCAAATATCTGAATTTCCTTTGAAACTCATTCTTTAAACTCACGCAGGTGTCTATGAACACTTTTTGTGTTTCGAAAGATGGACAGAACAAATGAAAACAGTTACTAACCACATAAAGCGCAATCACTCTATGTATTACTCCCACGTGACCAACCTACCATATTTACAACCGTACAGAAGGAACAGAGGGTTGCTAGGATACCTCGTGAGTGTGGAAGAATTCCAGCTGGACCAAATCCTGAACATTTTCATCTGTTTGATCGTCATCCTCTTGTAGAAGGTCGACAGGGATCACCGATATCAGCGGCGTGACGAACACCTCTGCGTGCGGGCTGTCAACACGTCACCAATTCAAAACACGTGACCATTCGAACCACGTGACAAAACGTGTGTTGCTGAGTGGAAGAGAGTTTGGACTGTATGGGGATGCTGCTAATTTAATTATCTTTCAGACATCTTCGAGCGAAAGGCATTCAGACGATATTTTTTTGTAGGGTTGTGATTTACAAGAATTCTGGTGGGGAAAACGCAAAACTGCATATTTCTGGGTAAAGATGATTAAACAAAGCTGCCAGTATCCCATTTAAAGGACTAATGAGGTGCAGCCATTATGTAACATCTCTGAGCGAGATGCTATTTCTCTAAATGTGGGTCAATATTGTCTTTCTCGAAATACACGCCGACAAACATGACGACCCACAGAAAGAAATTGCTCCCACCTAGTCCTTTGATAAGCAAAGTTAAGATTGCATATTAAGGAACATGTCTGTTGATTCTTGTCACATCGTATCCTAAAAACTAGAAATATGAGACTAAAGAGCTTTTTATTTTCGCCTATCCATTAATATAATGGTCGTATTTGTTTGTTGCACTCGATGCGTGACAACAAGTGCTGAGGTTCATATCAATTCCTAAACTGAGCGCGAACATAATAAGATGATTCAAAAGGTTTATACTAGTTATTAAACTAGAGTTGTATTAAATGATATTGTTTTGTAAATTTATGATGTCTACTTTGCTACCTGATACGGTTGCGAACCGGTAGGACAGGAATTATGGTCTGCGAGAAGGTCACCTGCAGGACCCTCCTTGTTGTCCACGTGTCTGCTGCACTTCGATTGTCTGCTACATCTCCGTCTGCAGCACGAGAGAGCACACAGCACACAGTGCCAACACACACCTTCAAAACACACTGCCAATGCTCAGTAGCATGACAAAAATTGTATGGAGGACATAACCGGGGTAACCCCGCCAATCATACAGCACCGAGCACAGACAGAGGACATCGCGTTTGCAAAAAAAAAAAAAAAAAACAAAAAAAAAAAAACAACAAAAAAAAAACCAACATGTCTAGTGAACATTCAGTCCTAGCTCCCATTTGCACCATTAGTTCTTTAAGAAGTCTACAAGCTAAAGAAGAGGCTCACAGTCGGTCGGTCTGTCGTTCGTGGTGACGGAGGACAGATGTCGGAGGCTGCGGGTGAGAGCAGGCTTCTCGAGACTCACTTCCAGTACAGAGGGCGCCAGCGAGCCATTCACGGGATGCAGGGTTACGTTCCTCACCATCAATCCTGCAAGAACAAACGTCACAGATGTTTTGTACAAATGTCACAGGCTTCACAGCATCTGTACAAAACTCCCTAGACCCGTACAAACTATATATATCCTGTTGTGTCAGCCTAGTGCAAAATGAAAACTTTCATGAAAAGAAAATTTACTATTCTGTGAAGTATGTTCTTTAACGGATACCACTGGTAAGGAAGTTGTTACCCAGTGTGGGTAAGGTGATGTTGTCAAGGGAAACCAGAGACGGGGAGCGCTGGGCCAGCTCCACCATCATCTCGCACACCTGGATCAGCCGCGCTCCTACACTCAGGTCCTGCAACAGGTAAATACAGGCAACATCTACACTCAGGTCCTACCATACGTAAATACAAACAACATACACAGTCACCTCAGGCAAAACAGACATCAACATAAACATTTACACTCAGGTCCTATTATTGCTACAGGATAATGACTGTTTATTCTGGTTTGATGTACACAGTGTTCTCGAAGGAAGACATTTCTTGCAAATATTTGTTTGTGCCTCAAAGTCCAAGACTGCAATCAATCATCAGTCAAAGAGGATGTCACGAGAGGGCCACGGTGACATCACTCGGTCAGTCACATCTACCTTTTTCTCCGACTCGTTCTTGTCTTTCATCTCCTTCAGGAGGAGGTCCATGAAATGCGCCACTGTCTGCAGAAAACGAACAAAATATAAGGACAGTGACCTACCTGTGCTCTAATTTTACAGAATTTTGACACGTCATCTTTCATCTCTCTCCCCTTCTTTGTTTTTATCGCTTGTTAATGTGAGTTTGTTCACCTTAAAACTGAAGTCACTTGTTATTTCCGGGGCCAGGGTAGGGAACCGCAGTGTGACGGTTAGGAGCGTCTGCAGGCTCCTGGCAAACAGTTCCACGTCACCGGCCAACGTGCGGTTCTGTGCCTTCTGTACCACACTGTACATGGAGTTGTAGATGCCGGACAGCCCACCCTGCTGGTACCCCAGTTGAATCTGCTCCAGCTGAAAATCATCATCATCATCCAGTAAAAAGAGAAGAAGAAGCAGAATGGCTGCTCCTATATTCCTGCATATCTACCCATATGTCTAGTACACCCTCGCTAGACACAATACAGACATCATGGTGTCCACAAGCACCCTGTCGTCAATATTTTGAAGAGTAATATAACTCAGGCGAACCTGCAATTGTAATAAACACACAAAATGTTCAAGAGCTACAGTTAAATGTCAGTTTTATTTAATGTCGCAGATATGGACCAGAAAGTGCAGCCGTGTCTCAGAAACACGCCCATAGCAAAATAGGCAGACTGGTCCATAACAGCACAAATAAACAACAACAACAACTCAGTCTGAGAGCAACACTTAAGAGACAATTACGATCTCGAGCAAACTGCACTGTGTGTTTCTTGGGGGAAAGAGTGTGAAACCAAGTTCTGAAATTGGGAAGATTTTGTTGCTGTTGTTGTTGTTGTTGTTGTTGTTGTTGTTGTTGTTGCGGTTGCTGTTGTTCAAGGTGACGAGCTCTTGTTCACTGCGCAGAACATGTATTTTCAGCCTGTAAAGAGGACTACACGAGGGATTTGGACGATGAACGAGGTTCTTGCTTGTCCGCCATCACTGAACACACAGCCCGGGCAACGACTACACGACCCACGTGAGATAAATAAAGTCTATCGGCAGGCATGTTGACAAAAGCACAGGTTAAGGGTGATTGAGAAAAAGTTCAAATTAGCGGCTTCATGTTGCCAATAGATGTCAAGACGTTTTGTATAGGTTTTGGAAAGGTCACGTGTTTGTACAGGTCACGTGTTGGGGGCAGGATTATTAATCAGGTGCTAATTAGTCAGGTGCACTGACCACTCCAACTGCAGGACCTGTCATTTCATGTAACCAAAACTTTGTCAAGCTCATTATCTGAGGACTATGCGTGAATCCACTGACATGAAAGCGAGTGAACGGTGTATAACGGTGTATAACTGTGTACAACGGTGTATAACGACTCACGGGAAATGTACTTTCACTAGTCATCTCAGGGTTAAATCTCTGTCCACAGTGCTGAAACCATGGAGCAAAGGCAGGTGGCCCAATACCTTTCACAAGAAAATGAGACAAATGATGGTGAGACATTGTCTAGAGGGAAAGTCTTCACAAGCAGGAAGCACTTTGCTGTTGCCGACAGGTGGCGCAACCATTTCATTAGTTTCCGTTCGGCGTTGTTATTGCTAACAGGTGGGGCAGCCACTTCAAGCACACTTCCCTCGGGGCAAAGTAGCCCAACGGCTTCTTTTTTCAAGTTTCCCGGAAAATATGAGAAGGCAGTGAATTCTTTATAGGACAAAAAGTAAGTGTAATAACCAATTCGTTCAGTTATATTCCACCTTTGGACTCATTGTATACCATAACATCACTAACAACATGGCGGTGTGTGGCAGTTTCATAAGCATGATACAACTTCGACCTAACAGGCGTGATAAAGTTGTAACAAAACAAGTGATGAAGGTACGACAAAGGCTAAGTGAAATGTGGGCACACCTTGGAAAATGTTGAAAACAAATTAGTAATAAAGTCGACAAGGGGACAGTGAGAGGCTCGAGACTGGACAAAAGAATACACAACAACAAAACTTTATATTGTTGTAAACAAACAAATGCAAGCCCCAACATTAAAGAAAAAAATGAAGCGTGCACACAGGCATGAACCATGTCTGACCTGCAGAAAGATGTTGATGATGTGTACCGACTGACAGCGCGCGTAGTTGGGGTGGCCCCAGGCACACCGGTCCTCCCGGCACACACAGTCCCTCCGCGCGTATGCTGCCAGACACAGCAGTTGTCAGTGTACACGTCATCGCCACACACAGGTAGCCACCCAGCATGCATGTAGGTCTACATGTCATCATCTGGGAATAATTAGTCTGTCTGTCTGCCTGTCTGTCTATTTGTCTTGGCAAAGCTAACAAAAATAGTAGACAATGCTTACCATCTCCCAGTCCTCCGGTCTTGAATTCTGAAATCAACAGGAAAAGGAGAGTTTGTGATATTTTCACTCACTCAGTTTCTCATGCACGTACGCACACACACACACACACACACGCACACACACGCACACACGCACGCACGCACACACGCACTTCTACCTGCAGTGTCTGTGGGGTCCACAGGGCAGGACTGAAGATCGTAATAGCCACCAAAAGTTCTGTTCCACCTGACTCCATCAGAAAAGCTGCTGTCACAAGCCACATCACTCTGGTTCGCTGGAAACAAGTGGACAGAGACGGTTATGGACACGCCGTTTGTACAAGCAAGCAAGGGAGTGAACGGCGAGCAAACGAGGTGGACGACAAGGCGATAAGACATCCAACATCAAACAGAAGGCAGCAGAAGACTTAAGTGAATACACAATATACAAAGGGGAGGATGTCAGACAATGCGATGTACGTAAAACAAGGGGGAGCCAACGACATAAGTGAGAGAATGGAGGAGGGAATAGGGAGTAGACGACATAAGTGAGAGAATGGAGGAGGCAATAGGGAGCAGACGACAGCACACGACCTACGTGCGATGACGAAGAGGACGACGGACTTGGAGGTGGCGCCAGCTCGGTTGTGCACCCGGCAGCTGTAGTTGGCAGACACCCGAGCTCGACTCAGGAAGAGGCGGGAACCACTGGGAAGTAAGTCTTCAACGACCTCGCCATTGACTGTCTCTCCTAACAAGGCGCCATCTCTCAGCCACTGCACGCCATGACACACACGTCTGCTGATCGCTGTCTATACTACAGTCAGTATGAGGACAGACGGTCTATTGTTTGTTGTCTGCAGTGTAGGGTAGACAGGGAGTCTAGTTGATGGTCATTCTGGTTTTCACTACACAGAGACTTAGCACACACATATATATATATACACTGCCAGTCCATTTATTTGATAGTCTCTTAGTAAACTGCTTAAATCATCTATTCACAAAATAGAGGACAGAAGTGGCCAGTGGTGTGCCAGAGACAGCATGTGCCATCCAGACACCTGACAATGACACACCTGGTAGGAGAAGGTGCGCATGTTGTCGTCCGGCGACAAGCAGCGGAAGCTGTGCGACTGTCCCGCCACCAGACTGATGGTCAGCGGCTTGACTTCCACCTGCGGCAAGGCCAGCACGTGCACACGCAGCACCTTCTTCTCCTTCTTATCCACGTCTTCAATCTCACAGACGAACTCTCCTGACACACAAACACACACACAAACACACATTTAGTCATTGCTGCGCTTGACAAACGATTTACAGGGAACTAACTCTCAGGTAAGAGCAGTCATCTGTAGGCGTGTACCCTGGTAGACAGACGGTCTCTTAAAATGTACTTTATATATTTTTGAACGTGATTTCTGCAAATAAACTACAAAGTCAGTCACAAGAATTTCATGTTTACAAACACGTGACTTCTGAGAAAAAAGTCGTTAATAAAATACAATCGACTGATTGCGCTGGTAAAGCAACAACAATGAACGGTGTCGGGGAGCGGGACCGGGGTAAACAAACAAAATATAGGATTAGAAGCAAACTATTTTAATGTACTTAATTTTCTTCACACTCGACCTCTGCAAATAAGTCTTAATAAATCACAAACTGTTGGTCGTAAAGCGGTTGTAGATGTAGTCGTAATAAAGATTACTTATATATATAGAGAGAAATACATCAAGATGACAGGCAAGACAACTACCTTTGTCGTACGTTGTGACGCCGTCGATGTTAAACACAGACACTTGCTTGTCGTTGATGTCATCAAACAGACGGAGCTCCCAGGCGTTGCGTGTGGTCAGTGAAGCGTTGAAGAGGTGGCAGTCCTTGTACCAGCGGAAGTGCAGGGCCGGCGACCCCCGCGCTGTGCACACCAAGATCATCATCCGACCCTCCAGGGCCGGCACTTTGCTGTGGCTCTCCACACTCAGTAAACACGTTTCTGACAAAACACAAGTAGACAATCATCACTGCATGCTTCAGGGGAAGAGGGTTCAGAACAGAATTTGGATTTCTGGAATTAATTTAAGTGGGTGAGTTTCCCAAATGTGAGCCGAGTGGGTGAATTTAGTAGGGATTTTTCTACATGCATCCAAAGTGGAAAAAAATTGTCTCTAAATGCATGTGGAAGAATGTTCTTTATTTAAAGAATTTTCTCAAAGTGCACAACAACAATTTTCCAGATGGCGAGTGGCCAAAGTTTTACATTCTATGCCAGACACGAGGGTCACCGAGATCTTGATGAACGTACACAAAACCGAAAGGTCACCAGAAACTGACCTTGACCCTTTCTCGTTCTACTTTGTTCACTGATGCAGATGCGTACGCCGATGAAAGATAAGAAGAAGTGAGAGTGAGAACAGTTGAGAACAGCGGGGCCTCACCTGGATGCACGTCGACTGTGTGGTTGGCTGCAACACCTGTGAGGTTGTGCACGAGGTCGCCTACAGCTGCGGGCATCATTGTCACCTCGTTTTTATCCAGGTAGAAGTGAAACAGCAGTATTCTGTCTTCACTTGTAAAAAACACACACAGGACAAACTCAGAACTCTCATTAACAGCCCATGTAATAAGGTGGCAATTGTAAACTGTCTTGGAGCTGTTTGTCGGTGACGAGTCTGGTGAGAGTTGTTCATCCCGAAATGGTCTAACGGGACCTGTTTGTCAGGTGGGAGTGGTTGTGAAATATCTGAACACCGAAGTGAAATCTATGTGTAGCATGAGATGTGAAACTGTGAAATGTGAGCATATGTCTTCAGTGTGGTCTTTAGAACAAATGTTTCTACCACATTAAAAAACACGAAACTTACTTGACAACATCCACTGCAAGACGATTGAGCGTTCCTAGTCCCGCTGACTGCAGAAAAGTGTGTATCTGAAAAAAAAAATAATCCCCATCATCACCACCACCACAATCACCACCTATACCTTCATGTCCAGTGATGACAAGCATATTCTGTTTTGTCACATGGTGCTCATCTATTGTCTGGTGCGTATCCCGTTAGGACGCATGGTCCGTATTCAAATACCTGGAGGACGATTGACCAGTGTGGACATTTGGACAATCGTAGAGCCAGCAATGACAACTTGTCTCAAATGAAACACAGCCAAAAGGTTATGGTATAACCTTTCTCAAAACACTGGAATGGACTGGGCAAAGCGTGTTAGCCCTATGTTCCCTCAATAAGTCGAGACTTGTTTTATCTTGTCTGCGAACTTCATCGGCGAGGGCGCAAGGCGACTGGTGCTCGTGCGTTGGAGTAAGGAGGGAGCGACGGGGGAAAGAGATAGAAAATTGTAACTCGTAATTTCTATTTGTCTAAGGCAAAGAGACAGGAAATTTGCGAGAGACTGGCGAAAAATGAAAATCCTAATATGATTAGTTGTAGAAGCACCTGACGCCCCGAGGTTTCTTGGCCAAAAGCTTTGTAAACATGTTGTGAACTTCGCGAGTTCGGGACCTGCTGGTGGCACAGATCAGACCCACCACATGATGCACAGACGAACACTGACAGCATGTCATGACACAGACGGACGGAAGGACGGACGGACGAGTACAAATCAACTCAATGTAAACAACAATCTCAAGCTATGATCTACGTGAAAACTGCTCACCAAAGTTAGAAAAAAATGAGGGTAGGCTCATTTCGATAGATACAATTGACAGTCACAAACATAACAATTAAATACATCGAAATCGGCATGCTTAAGAGAAAATATAAACTAAACAAATAATGACAGTTTTTTCTCAAATTCTTATTTCCTTTTGTAAATAACTCTTTAATCTCCATGTTTCTCGCAAGGTCGATGTTTCATTTCAATGTCGGGGTTCTAGCTCAGGCCTTGCCACTGTTTTATTCCCATCTCACCCTCGTTCAGTGTCAAACAATGCCAAACAAAAGTCGAGGTTCATTAATATAAGAATTAGGACATATCTCTAACCTGATATTGTCCAATCAAAGCAGTGTAAATGGCTTGTACTCCATTCAACAATTCTAAATTTTAAAATTATAACTATAAAAAATTATATCTATTCATAAGTTTATGGATGTCATGGGTTTAGGACCAATGGGAAAATTCGAAAAATTCCTCAAATTGGTTGAAATATAAAGTTAAAAAATGTTGATTTGACATGTTTATCCAAAATGGTTCTCTGAATTCTATGAAAAGAAATATATATATAAATTCCAAAATGTATAAAGCCTCTCTCTCGTAAAACTGAAAT
This sequence comes from Pomacea canaliculata, assembly GCF_003073045.1. NCBI lineage: Eukaryota > Metazoa > Mollusca > Gastropoda > Architaenioglossa > Ampullariidae > Pomacea > Pomacea canaliculata. The sequence goes on from NC_037599.1 coordinate 15,106,980, forward strand.
TACTCTATTATCTTAGAAGGACTGTCTAACATAATTTAAAATTTAAAAGCCTGGATACTCACTATACTGTGGATACTCACTATGCTCTGGTACCTTACTATACCGTGAATACTCTATATTGTGGTACCTTACTATGCTGTGGATACTCACTATGCTGTGGATACTCACTATGCTGTGGATACTCACTATACTGTGGATACTCACTATACTGTGGATACTCACTATACTGTGGATACTCACTATATTGTGGATATTTCCGTGCCTCCACTCCTCTGGCTGCTTGTCGGCTACCACAGTCACAGATACTCTGTAGAATTCTGAAAGTCCCGTGCAAAACAAATTTCTTGTGTGAAATTCATTCTTCTGAGTGCACCAAATGCTGACATCAAGGGCTTGACAAAATCACACAAGTGAGTAAAATATTTACTTCTCAAGACAGTTGTATCTAACACGGTTACATGCACGTAAACACAAGTACACGCGCGCACACACACATACGATTGAACATACTCTTTCCCTCGCTGACTATTTCCAGGGTTAGCTTTGGCTGGTCAGAGTGGATAGTTCTCACATGGTTAAACAAGTCCTCAATGTGTTACATTTCTTTCAGGCTTTTATCACTGTCGCAGGAAAGTGACCCCACCTTGTTAGTTAGGTCACACCTGAACTGACCCCAGTAGCTATTTGCCTCTGGGTTTCGCTACCTGTCGTTTTCAGAGAAGCGAGAATATTTTATAGCCATTAGTAACAGGAGTAGTTGCTTCTGGTATTGTCATAGCAACACGACTACCACAGCAATTACTGTGAAATGAGTGTTGTGATATCAGTAAACTGACCTAAACACTTGTTTACTATTATTGCCAGGCACGTCGACCACAAATGGTCCAGTTGCCAAGCACCGGGGTCAATGTCAAAGACAGGAAGTAGGGGGAGGAGGTCATATTGTTAGTTACGCTGGCCCACTGGGAAGCAGGCATGTGTGTTGGTGTGCTGTGTGTGTGTTGTGTGTGTGTTTCAGGGTGGGGGAGGGGTTGACTGACCGGTTTCTGCACACGTCACGTGGTCCGCGCCCTCTCTGCAAGCGCACCTGGAGCCGCCATCCATGTCCTGACAGCCGCCATCACAGCTGACGCCGACACACTCTACGGGAAGAAAACACGTGATGTATATATTATGTGTAAATAAAACACGTGACGTACATATTATGTGTAAATAAAACACGTGCAGCACATATTGTGTGTAGATGATAACAGACACAAGTGTTCTCAGGAACTGCCAGAAGCACGCACGAAATTATCTTTGTTCAAATGAGGTCGCCATCAAGACGACATTATTTGTAAGCTGCAAATTAAAACAACAACAAAACAATTCAAAAATAAACCAGACTAATCTCAAAGATGACATTTCCCACTTAGTGCAACAGCCGTGCACTGAGTTGATGAAGAAAATATTCTGGGTTTGGTGTTTGTTTGTTCGCGCTGGACTCTCTAAATGTCAGTTGCAAGCAGAGAACTAATGAGTAGTAATCAACAAAACTAACAATAAATAAACTGTAATGTCACCACTTGCAGTGTCAGTATGAAAAATAAGAATATCTATCGTTGACGTCAGTAGAGGCGGTTACCGTAGTGTTGCAGGTGCGGGAGTAGTTTTTTTTTCTTGTTGATTGGGGTTTACGATAATTTTTCGATCATTTGAAGTGAATATTATCAAAGAAAATTTCTCTTGTAAAAAGTTTTTAATTGTTAAATAATAAACTGTGATCTACAAACAATCCAGCACTTTTCGTCGCGCTGTACACTGACAGGTGCACAGGAACATGCTACCACCACTTCTTCACACAAGGCATCAGTCAGGTGAGACGAAAAGGAAGATGACTGACAGCATCAACTGGATTAAACGTGTGTGATGCTTAGTATGACTTACTGTCACAAAACAGTTAGATGGTAAGTAAGACTATTGTACTGAAAAACCCCCAACAGTCAAAGAAATCATTTCTTAGGAACAAAGTCTCTCTCTCTTGCTCTGGACAGATACAGACACAGTGGGAAATAAAGCTTTACATGTCGATCCAATCCTCTACAAAGTAAAAACAAATTCTAAGAAAAACAGAATATCAAATTTATCAGAATATATGTTTACTCTTCCAAAAAATAAAAAAAAAGGTTTTTAGTAAATTTTAAAAGTTTTTTTTTTCATCAGCATAGAATCTTCTGCAACATTAGTCTCCCTCTTTCAGATAAACGAGATGTATCGATGTCAAGGAAGACAACCGACTGCCGCCTACCTTCTTTGGAAAGACTGTTTTCTTTTTTCTCTTCACATTTGGGTCCCGTGTAGCCATCCGGGCACTCACACACGTTCACAGTGGATCCGTAGATGTACCTGCAAAAAAACCCACTCCTTGCCATAAATTATTGCCGCAGGTTTGTCAAACATTCGTTAGTTAAACTGTCAACATCACAGTTAGACTGTCACGTTTTCATTATTATTATTATCAGCAAGCGGGTTAGTTAAAGATTGATCACCAAACACTCACTAATGTCACATGGACAAGCAGCAGCAGCAACAACAATAATCGCATTTATAAAGCACCTTTTCTGGCACCAAAGCCAGGTTTGAGGATTTTAAATACAACAAAGGTGCACTCACATACACCTTTTAGGGTCGACACCAACCTCCACGAACGCACTACCGGCAGAGAGAAGAAAACCACAGAAAACTACCGTTTACTACTTGTAAGCAGGTTCATATCCACAGAAGTATGTCAGAGAGGAGATTGGAACACACGACAGCTGATTCTGACTGTCGTGACCACAGACTGCTCCTCTACTTGTAGCATGGCAAGGCATCCCTTACTGATAGATGTCTATAGGTGTGAAAGGACGCGCCCATGACCGTGGGTTGTCTTGCCACTCCATGAAACGACTGTCAATCGTTTTTAACTTAAGGACCAGTGTCTTGTCCTGGTAGCTACAACGGGATCCGAGACAACCCCCACAACTGCATGTTTCCTTACCCCAGGGTATCGTTGCCACTGCTTTATAACTTTGGAAACAAGACGCTTTTCCTTCACTTAATAATAACAATAAATGCAAAAATTGTAAACCGCATACTCATCCTCCTAAGGAGCACTTAAGAACATGAACCAAACATGGACAGCACCAAAGGACAGGAAAACAAATAACATATCAGCTACCTAAAAACCAAAAACAACAAGAGTACTAACGAAAAATAAATGTTATTCAAAAAACGCAAAAAGGAACCAAATAACAAGAACAGGAACAAGAGCTGAGAGTACAGTAACATGATATTGCAAAAGGAAGACGAGCAAGGAAGGACTCGCATAATGGGAAATGTTGTTAGGAGTAATGTTTACAGAAGAGGTTTGATTTAGTGCACGTGTAGAGGATTCAATAGTGGTTATATGCCGGATATGGAAAGGAGGAGAGTTCCATTGTTTCGCTGCACAATTACTAAACATCCTGTGGCCATGTGTTGTTGTTTTGGGGACAGGAAGAGTAAGGAGACGATCATCAGACGAGGAGCAGAGTTGTGTAGCTGGGATGAAAGGGAAGAGCAGTTCAGAGAAATAATCAGGGCAGGTGCCAGCAAAGATATTAAAACAGCACGGACAGTTTGTACTGGAGGCCAGAACGGATGTGAAGCCAGTGTAGAGAACCAAGGAGATGGGTGGCGTGGTCACGTGTGTCTGGTGCAGCAGAGTTCTGTACTTTCTGGAGTTTGTGAAGAAGGTATTCATCAAAGATGGGAAAACATCTGATGATATTTACTATCTTTGTGATGTCTAAGAACTCAAGAAGAAGGCTTGTGGATATTTGATCTAACTGGAAAGTTGTTGGCTTGGCTTTCAGAATAATCGCCTTTATATCAGTATCAGACTGGCCGAAACTTGGTCACAGAGCATCCCATGGCAGAGACTTATCTTCGAATGATAACCACGACCTCTGGCCTTCAGTTCTCCTAACCCCTTGTTTTTTGTCTAACGGAGAGTGTAAGACTCTTGTGCTCAGGTATTCTTTTATTCAGGTATGCATGCGGCCCACCCTTTCAAAGAGAATTTAATTCGATACAAGCGTCTCGTGAGATTGCTTGCAGCTTTTGTTGGCCATAACCGTTATTAGTTTACCCCTCTCCAACCTCACAAGAAAGCTTATCAGAATGATGAGTTGATGCAAGTCTGAACTAGCCTATTACTTGCCTCTGAACCTCTCAATGCTGTAAACATTTGTTGTTTATGGCGGTGCTTAGAGGATCTGACTTGCCATCAAGAGGTGAAGTAGTCTTCGTCACATGATTTCAGCCAATGTCTTCCCGCCCACGGTGATGGGTTTGTGCTTGGCCGAGGATCTTACAGGTTCTCTCTAGTGGAGTACACTGAATGCTCTCAGTCTTCGGGTTCTCAGGCAATCATCTCCATGAATTAATTATCAAAATATGCCTTTGACTTCGAAAAAGCCTTTGATTTGCTGGCTGTAATGTCGACTGACTGTGCATTCGCGCAGCATGTAAACAACCTATACACTGTACAAAAACTGGAACAATATTCAGCCATCCTCGGTCATCCACTGATCAATGCCGCTACATAATTTAATACGGATTGGACACAATGTGAGCGATCAATGGGACACTTGCTTGCCACATGGGACTTGGGAAGACTTTGTCCTGTGAAGCGTGCCCGCAAAAAAAAAAAAATAAAATGCCACAAATAAATTATAACCAGAACACTTCTAAAAGTGTAGCCTGGACTGTTTTAAAGATTTAGAAAAACTGCAAGCGTGCATGAGTATGTGCATGCGTGTAAGGGGTAACGATGACTAGCTTTTGTTCTCGAGCACATTCTATGACGATAATGAAAACGCCGATGACGCCGATGACGCCGACGATGCATGTTACACGAATAGACTGTGTAACTTGCAGAATTTTACTGAAGAATTAAAGAAGGAAAAAGACAGTCAGCCTTTAAAGGTCGTCTGTCTGAATGCTGAAAATAGTCTGTATCTTACATCATGAAAGTGTGTTTATGTTTATGAATTCTATAAATTATTTCTCATCATGAAAACATTTTTATGTGCCTGAAGATGTCATTAACATTTCAAAGACTAGCAGAGTTGATAAGTTCGTTAACAAAAACGGGTGGATTTTCTGTGTGCATGTCTCAAAAATGTCTGCTTACATCTGCATAGTAGGAATGTGTGTGCACGGCTACATCAGAGAGGACTGTGGATATTCCACGGAAGAAGAATGAGTGAGGTCTTTTCATGTTTAAGATTTCGATTTTCCTCGTCGGTTTCCATAACTACTCTGTTTACTTTCTTTTCTAACTAGTGCAGACAAAAAACAAAAACAAAAACAAAAAATAAAAAATAAAACGTATTATAGGTTTGGAGGATTTGTACAGATCAGGAACCTTAGGACACAACCAGGAAAAGTGTCGGGACGGGGCATGATGATGATGATGATGATTGATGATTGATGATTGATGATGATGATGATGATGATGATGATGGTGGTGGTGGAATTGTAAAGCTCGTGAGTGCGAGCTCAGAGCACTGCACACAAAGGACTACAAATGAACCACCAGCCAACCAAGCGTCGATAAACGTATGAACCGATGACCAGAAAAACAAAAAATAAACAAGTGCATGGATGAAGAATTGACGAGTGAGCAGAACAGTACTCTTGGTTATTATACATGACACTTCTTAAGAAGATGTGTTTTGAGGCCGGATTTGAAGGCTTGGAATGTGGACACAGTTGAAGGGGAAGAGAATGGCAAACAGCTGGTCAGAGGCCAATCGATGGCAGCTGGGACTGGCAGCCAGGGAAGATGGCGTGGGAGGACGTGGCAGTGTTTTCTGCTCTGCGCCTACGGAAGACAATATGAGCGGCACTATTCTGAGCCCTTTGAAGTTTCCCCAATAGGTGGTTAGGAAGATAGATGAATAGAGTTTCAGTAATCCATCCGGGACAGCGTAAAAGTAGACATAAATCTTGGTGACAGAAAATGACAGGAAGGGCCGGATGTGACTGATTCTGTGAAGCTCACAGAGGAGAGAAGGCATTATGTGAGATTCAAGAGATAATACTGCATCGAAGGTGACACCAAGATTGCAGATGGTCTGTATTGCTAGCCACCAGAGAAGGTAAGCCTGCAGAGGTTGGCACACATTTCTGAGGCTGTTGAAGAGAAGTCAGTTTTGTCCTCATGCATTTTTAATTTGTTAATGGATATCCGGGATTTCAGAGAGTCTTTTGTCTGATGTGTGGTGGTGCAGACTTTCTGGAGCTGGGAAGCGAGGCCAGACCTCACCAACTGTCATCAACAGACATGTGCAGACCCAAGTTGCTGACAGAAAGGATTCAAGTAGACTGAAGCTGGAGAAATGATTCATGAAATGGATCAGGACAACTTTTTCAGGTACTTTCCACAGAAGAATGAGATTGGAAAGAGAGAGAGAGGGTCGAGGCTTGGCTTCATTAGTAATATATGGAATCATCGTCAAGGTACTCTGCATGAGGTCGGTGAAGATTGCAGGATGTCTTCAGTTTATGATGATCTTCCCTGACTTTCACTCGGCGACAGGCACAAGCTCCATTAAAGGGTTCCGGAGAAAGCAAAGCATCATGTTTCATTATGGAAGAAGCAAGTTAATGATATTGTAATCGATAGGTGTAAGATAGAGAAAGATATTTCATTTACGACACAGCATCAAGTAAAGAGCTTGTCACCAAATACGGAGATAGAGAACAAGATAAGAACTCCTGACATCACATGACATGGAGATATGACTTGAGGTCTGAGCTCGGACTTATCACCTGACTTGAAGATTAGAATACGGGTCAGAGCTGCAGACAAAGAGAATGTCTCCAGGGACAAGAATCAATTTCCTTTTTATATCAAATATTGACGCTGATGCCAGTCCCGTTCACGGCTTTTTATTGACAGACTTGTGGAACTGGCCTTTCTACGCATGCGCGAACAGCAAAACCATAGTTGACGATCGTCTTGCTTGCTCAGTCATTCTCTCCTGAATAAAAGCCTCCGCTGAAACCATAAATGTGACCCAAACCTATCTTATTCGTGTTGAGCTAGCATGTTGAAACACACACACACACAGAGAGAAAAGGAGCGACAGGCTTTATATCCTTTTTGAATCTTTTCCTTCAATAGTCACCCTATGGGGCACACGAAAAGTAGTTTATTGCTGCCAGACAGTGAAAGCAAAGTAGGGCAAAAGAGTCACTGAACCCAAACTTTAGCTATCAAACATCTTTTAAGAGGAACCCTTGGCCATGAAATAAAAAGCAAAGACCTTTCCGACCAAGTTCGGTGGAATTAATACATTAATATTTTAGAGGGTCACCGACAGCCAGGACGGGCCGCGGGGCAGAGGACTTTTCTGGGCCCCTTAACCCTAATCATGAGTTATTTTCCCAGTGTAAGTGTATAGTACTAAGTTTACAAGTTGTAATTAGACTGGGAATACCTGCATTACTTTTAGTAAAGTAATATACATCAAACAACTAATATCTACACCACTGCACGAGATGAGTATTATAGAGATGTGCACAGTAAATAAGGAAAAAGGATTTTGCATATTAAAGCCGAAAACTGTATTTTCTGAGATCTACTTAAAATTTAAAAAAAAATACTCCGACCAAGACTGGGCCCCTTCATACCATCGGGCCCGGGTACACAAAACCCTTCTGTCTCCCCCTCTCGTCAGGTCTGATATTATATGTTAAAATACGAAACATCGGGCTTGTTCTCTAGTAAGGAGAGATAAAAGTTGAGGCCAATGGCCTGGTACTGACCGGCAGCGGCCGTTGTTGGCGCACATGTTGATGCCCTTGTCGGGGTCGCAGTAGGGGCCGTACTGACACTCCCTGCCGTAGAACCCAGGGAAGCACGCGCACTGGAAGCGCGAGAAGTCGGCGGCCGCCAGACAGTGTCCCAGGAAGGAGCAGCTCATCACCGAGCACGTGACGTCACGCACGTGTTGCGTGCGGTTGAGAATCTCGTAGGTGATGTTGAAGCCGTACACGTCCTCCAGGTAGTCCTCCACGCGCAGGTGCAAGTTGGTGACGTTCTGCAGGCGCAACTCCAGCACCACGTACGGCCGGTAGGCCACCACGTAGCGGATGTCCTCCTCGAAGTTCATCTCCCCCAGAGGATTGCGGCCGGCCTGCACGTACTCGCTGACGTAGTGGTCGTACTCGATGAGGCGCAGCACGCCGCGCAGGAAGTACTGCGTGAAGTACACCACGATCTTCTTGTCGGGAGGTGCGCGGATGACCCAGTGGCAGGCCAGGGGCGCGGGCATTCGCTCCGGGAAGTTGGGAGACTGCACGATCCCCCGCGGCTCCTCCAGCACACCGCCACACGCCGTGAAGACGCGGCTTCCTGCTGCACAGCACGTGATCACTACAAACACCATCATGGCCAGCTGCAGGGCACCTAAAGTCCGGTAACGGCCGGCCATCCGGAAATTTGAGTGAGGCTGCGAGTGGTCCTCAGCTGACTCGAAGACTTTACTCACCAGCACGTAGTCAAGGAACACGGCGATACTGAATTGACCTTTAGCTGTATATCTGCAACGAAAGACCAGCACACATGTAATTACGGCTTACAATAAACTTTTCTTGAAGGTAAATATAATGTACATAACTGCCATTAGAAAATGTGAACTTATCAGGGAACGCAATTATAAAGCGAAGATAAGCTGGTCCCTCGGACAACACCCGGAGCTCAGGGACCAGCGTCCTGTCTCCATAGTTACAAAGCGGTGTCTAGACACCGCAGAGTTAGCTTTACCCATGGGGCACAAAAATAAAAAAAAATAAAAAACAACGAAAATCACACAGACATATCAATAATGAACGTTGATGTAAAAAAAATATTAATAAGATTATTGCGTGCCCACTCATGTTAAAGCCCTCAGTACATATGTAGACTGTATCCTTGCCATTGATGAAATCTTCTATAAATGAATAAAGTTTGGTTTTAAAAATTAGTTGAGAGCTTGTGCGATTTCTCTCTATGGAAGCTCAGCTGTCAAACTTTGGTGGAGTGGCTTAACTTTTGCAGACAGAAACATGTTCCATAACGACAACTCTTGTTAGAGCATCACGCTAACGGTCACAAACTAGTTTCAGAGAGATGAACAATGTTAGCCCATCAGACCTGTTTTTTTTTCTCAATAAACTCCCAGAACGAGGCTATTGACAGAACAACTTCCGGTTTAGCGAAAGACGACAATGGCTTTGTCAGCAGTCTGCGAGAGAAGCAACAATAGATAAACAGGAGGTGGCTTATACTGTATGTCACCCCGAATCATTCCCTTCTCTATAGTCTGGCATTGGCCCTCTGTCCAGTTCTTCCTAGCTGCCTTCATTCATTTCTTTACGGCACAATTGATTTCTTTATGTTTGGAAGCTACTTCGGGATTTCTTTGCCTTCCTTTCTCTCTTCAAGGCCTCCTTTGGTCACTGACATCTTGGATGTAATTCGTGTCCCAGGGCTTCTTTCTACGGCCTAGCACTTCCCGGGCTGTTGACAGTAGCACCTCTTTGATCTTTTCCCAGCGAAGTTTGATATATACGAAGTTCAGTGCTGTGAAATAACCTCCAACAGTGGCCTTCAGGACCTGTAACCTTTGGGTCTTGTGGTTTCTCCAATTTCAAAGCCAATTTGTGAGATGTTTGAACGGCGCTTCATCCTCAGCTTCATCTTCGGGTTTGTTAAAAAAGTTCATGTTGGCTGTCCGTGTCTTGACCTTACTGATGCTGGATTTGAAGCGTCTAAGCAGCAGGATGAAGTCAATTTTTTATTTATTAATCCATCTGGTGAGTGCACTGGTCATCCTCGATTTCTTTTGAATTGTAAGTTGTTGGCTTAGACAAGTCGATTTCTCTGAATAAACTCTAGGAGTATGAGGCCCCTGTCGTTGATTTCCATTTTGTTCAAATTTCCAAGGCCAAATTTACCCACTGTTTCTGGTTATTAATTGCATGCGTCTGGGCTGAACTTGGAGTTTCATCCCCAAGTACAATGAGGATGTCCTTTGTTTGGAGGGAGGAGGTTTCTATCTTGACAACCTTGTGCAGATGTTGGTAAAGTAGCATAGAGAAATGTGCTGCCTTAAAATCTCGTGCATCTGTTAGTGAAATAAAGTAGCACAAAGCATAAAGCATAACATAATTGCGAGGTCTGCTCACCGCTTGGCAACTTGGGAAATCAGACGGTTGTTGTCCCCACCGTAGCCCTGGCAACGTGGTCACTATGGCCACCAAGCGATCTCACCACAAGTACAGTCTCTCTTTTGATTCCTGTTACAATTGAATTCTCCGGTATTTTCACATCTCACATGTCGCTTATCCGTGTTATCATTATTTTTCAGTGCCAGTGCTTCACTTTGTGGACATCATCGCAGTAGGTGTCTGTCTCTCAGCAACACAGCGAGAACTCCGCGTGGTTCTAGCAAAGCAGTTCTGTCAACATCTGTAACAGCTCGGAGCTCATTACAAGAGGAGTCTGTCTCCAGTTTAATCCAGGCCATCCGTTATAAACATAACCGCTGTGCAAATTGTTGCCTTTGGTTATTTGCGACAGAAGAAAAATAGTGTAATTATGATGATAATTATATTACACGCAGAGCATCACACAATAACAAGCATTCGTTCGCGCCGTCCATAGAATGTTCGAGAGGGAGGCTGGCAGAGGGAGAAAGGTCACGAGAGAGAGAGAGAGCGGTCTGCAATTAATAAACAAAATCATGAGAAAAAGACAAATGTCTTTTCCCGGGTTATACTCAGTGGCTGGCTGTATTAAAGTGGTGTGTGTGTGGAGGTTAGGGGCGGGGAGAGATAGCCATCTGGATTTCAGGGGGAAGTCAGAGTAAGCAAGCAAACTTCGCTAGTGGCAAAGCAAAGAGAGTTGATGAGGCAGAGGTGTACAGCATGAAATGCTCGCGATGCAGACACACATCTTTGTCGTTAACCGTCTTTCATCAGACGGCGATGAAGCTACTCGTTGTACATGACTGTGTTCAGATCTTTGGTTTCTGTATCAGGAAACTAATTGAGTACATGATCAAAAAATAAGAGTACAATTAGCGGGATTTAACAGTTCCACCGTCCACCCCTGACATTTTGGGACTGCATTTGCTAGGCGGCACCCGACTGGTGGAAATGAGGGGTGGGGGTGTGGGGGTGGGGTGGGGAGATAATTGCTAGGAAAGAGGTAAGAGAGAAACAGATTCCAGACACGCCATTCTGATCGTGACATGCACGAGGTTCGACGGGCTCCTGTCACGTGCCTGTATGTGATTTATCAAACAGTCAGATTGAGTAATGCAAGACATGTAGACAAAAATAATGGTTGTAGCTTGTGGGAAGGTGGTATATGCAGAAACGTTACAGCGACCTTTGAACCCTTGTCAGTAGGCGTGTTACTCCTTGCCCCATATCGTTGTCTGAGGGACTGGCAAGATTCATGAGGCTGAGAATTATTCCTTGTGTTTAAATTATGTCAAAGATTGTTCTGGCTGGAGAAAAAATGTCATAGAGAATTTGATAGGAGTAAGACATATGTCCTGGCTTCTGGATAGTTAAGTGCCGCGGACACGTGACAAGCCAAGTACCGCACTCACGTAATACGTGGGTTCTGGGTGAAGTGCCACAGACACGTGACAGGCGTCCGCACTTCCACACTAAGAAGATTCACTTTTTGTCGACGACAATCCATTTTTCTCTCAACCTACCCTGCAGTCAGTCATGTCTTCCTACCGCCCTCAGCCCTCAGCTTTCAGCAGATGAATAGCTACTGAGGATGGCACATGGAGACACCGAGAGCACTACTTTTGCTCACGTGTTGTGTTCACTATTCATCCAACGAAAGTGTAGCAGGAACAACTTGCAAAAACGATTTCTTTAAATTTTATATTTAATAAATGATAATCTTCAACTTTAGTGATTTACATTCGGCATAACTATGCAGCGCAAACCTGATTAACATTGCTTAGCCATAGTTTATTTTTTGTGTTTGATGCTTTTTAATCCGGTTTTAGCTTCCAGAGTTTTCTGAAATACTTCTCACTTCTGAATTCAAGGAACTACTCAAGTCTCCTGCCTCATCACTCACTTTGTTTATGTTTGCCACGATGTCCTCCGCCTGCTCTTTCTTCGTAGTGCGGTTGTCACTTTGTCATTAGTGCACAGCGCATTCAGCTCTTAAGGGAAGACGAGATATATAAAATAATAATAATGAAGAAAATAATAGCAATTTTTAAAAAGTGAATTCCCTGAGTGGATATGGGCTCAATGAGCTGCAAACAATGAAAGTGCTTAAAACTGTCGTCTGCAAATCGTCTTCCCACCGATGGAAATGGAAAAAATATGTCTTTGGGGGTTTCTCACACGATGGTCTCCATAGAGATGTTGACTGATGCCGGCAAAAAAACGTATGCGTCCTTTCCCCGGATGTTAGCGCTGGTGTTAAATTTTAGCATAATATTGCAATCGCCGAGTTGGTATGTTTGTGTTATTTTTGCTATTAACACAATCATCCCGATGTATGGTATGTTATCATTAGAACTGAGTTTTCTGTGTTGTGTGTTAACATTATCATTAGGATGTTCTATAACAATAAATGTTAGACAACTATTATTTTATATTTTCTGTTGTAAGGGTCACCGCATTACATGGTAGTCACGAGTGAGCTCAGTTTACAATTTATCATCCGAGGGTTAGCGGAGGGAGAAGTGATGAAAGTAGCCCCAGGGAGGCGCCAGATAATGACGTTTAATGGCGCTGAACTTGTTGCAGGACTGAATTGTTCTCTTGCTGACTCCTGCCTGCCTCGCGCTTTGAACTCTTGCAACAGATGAAGAGGTCACTTCGCCCTAAACGCGCGGATCTGCTGTGTCCCTCCTTCTCACGTGTAAAGTTTGAAAATGTTCCAGGGGTCGCTCGTGTTCATTTGTTCTTTGACCTTCTTCAATACTGTGTCTTCGTTTTCTGACACTGGGTCAGTTTTAAAACTATGAGCCATTTTCTGTTTTAATTTCGCCCTCGTGTGACCCCAGTGATATTCTTCGTGTATTGTCTTCTTGCGTTGTTGGGTTTTTAACATACATCCCTCTTTTCTTGCACTTTCATTAAACTGCACTTGAACCTTTCGCTGTGAAGGGTTCATAAATTATTTATATGCACCTATGTTTAGCAGCCGATCTTGTTTATGGGTTGGACGACCCCATTCTACGAATGTTTCCATTTTCTGTCAGCCGCATGCAGCGAGTGTTGGCGGTGGAGGCCAATGTCAAAATTCGAATGGGGCTGACAGGGTGCGATGGCTGATATCTAGTGCAGTGTGGGACTGAACACTAATTACTTGCTTTGACGGGAAAGTGCTTCTATCTAAAGATGATTTCGCATTATGAGAGGAAAAATATAGGGAGGAAACCAGACTACCGAAGAAAACCAAGCAGGTGTCACAGAGCGTTTCGAGACGAGATCTGAGCCCAGGGTCTCTCACTGAAGTGGTGATGAGAAAAAATATTAATCACTAAGCTACCGGACGCCCTTGTGTTGGGATCGGCAGATCATGCCCAGAATCAACTTGGCAGGTGATTATTTATTTCTCCAACGATGTGAATGTTAAATGAAGTGATGATAACACCATCACATCACGACCATCAAGAAACTCCATTCCATTGCAAATGCATCGTGACCCAGGGAGTTCAAAAATAGCGGTTTCTTATAATTCTCAGCTTCACCGTCTTCATGAAGCTGTGGAAGGCTTGGTGTCTCTGATGGTATCATTGTCTATCATTGTAGACATTGTCTACGGTGAAGGAACCACGATACAAATATGTCCTCTCCTAGAACGATGCCGCAATCTTTCGACAAGGATGAGCAAAGAGAAAACAGAAAAAGATGTTTCATTTCTAGGTCTTTAAAAATAAGGTCTGGAAATAAACCCTGAAAAAGTTGTTTTCAGGAAATCGAAACCCTTGATCGCTGACAGCACTCATCGATTCGGTGGTTTTGTAAACTACTCGGCAAAATTGTCTCACATCCTTGAACCAGTTACACAAGTCCCTCACTCCTAATATGAAGTTGACTAATATGAAACATTACAAAGTTTTGAAAATGTGCAGAGGTTCGCGACACAGGTACCAGTCATATCCTTCTACCAACCAGAAGAACCGACAATCCAACTGATGCCAGTACCATTCTACTGCAAGATGAGCGCCTTGCAATGGAAAAGCCGACCAGCAAAGTCTATACTGAAAAATAACAGAGATGGTGACCAATGTTTTTACTCTACTCAATTATTCAGAGCCAGAACATCGGAACACATCCATCACAACATTTCTTGCTGTCCGCCTCTCAGGCTCACTGAGAGAACAACTACTTGAGGCAGCCGCACAGTCCGCCTTTCAAACACCATCAGCATCATCAGCTGCACGAATCATTGTCCACGAAGACGAAAGACATTGTGCTCAGTGAAATGAGTTGACTCACCCTGACTTCCAACAGTTCATCAACGTGATGTTGCCTTACTCAATGAGTTCGATCTCACAACCCATTGATTACTCACATAAATGATGAGCATGCTTACCCTGCAGTTGTTCTCCATACGCGCCGCTTCGTCCAAAACCGAAAGAAAGCAGAGCAGAGCAAAACAAAACAAAACAAAACAAAACAAAATAAATAAAAGCAACAAGGGAATAAGGGTCTTTCGCTTAGATTGTGTCCGATGGCAATCAGAATTTAACAGGTTTTTTTAATTTTAGTGCCGTGCGCAAAACAGAAAAGGGGAAGTGTGTGTATGTGCTTGTATGTGTGTATATGTGTTTATATGTGTGTATGTGTGTAGGGGTGGGTAGCGCACGTGCGGGGCTTGACTAATAGCTTCACGATTTCAGCTTCACTAACATGGAGAAAGAGCGATTTAAATCCAAGAGAAGTTCTTAGTCACCTTCACGGTTGCTTGCTGTCCCCGAAGTAGTAAGTTTAGGTCGCGGGTAGAGGAAAGGAGGAAAACGATGAAAGCGAAGCTTGACTCAGTCTGAGGAGGTCAGTCAGTGCAGCCACTCAGTGGCTTTGACTGAGACACGTGATCGCACAGAGATGGAGGAGAAAGCTCACTGCTATACAGCAAATGTAAAAAGTCAGGGGAAAAGTATTATCTGCTTTCTAGACAGTAAATGCCTAAAAACTAGGAAGGTGAAAATTGTGGTTATGCTATAAGCAGGGCCGGCGCTAGGCTGTGTTGCGCCCTAGGCGAAAGAAAAATTCTGCGCCCCCCCCCCCCACCTCACAAAAAGTGAATCATGTTACATTTGTTTTGCAATTTAGTTAGTCCTGGTCATGAAATTGATGCTTAAAACCTCACTTTCCTTGTTTTTTGTTGTGCAAAACGAGTTATCAGTTCCTTCAGATTGAGTGCATTTGCCAAGTCATGCTCAATAGACATGGTGGCCAGCCCAGTCAGTCTCTCTTGCAACATTGTTGATCTCATATAGTTTTTAATTAATTTTAATTTTGGGAAACTCCGTTCTGCACTGGCAACAGAAATTGGAAGGGTCAATAAAATTCTGAGAGACACTACAACATTCGGCACAATATCAAATAGCTTATGTTGGATTATGAATATTAAGACTTCTTTGGGGTTCATGTTAGGCTTGGGAAGTCTTCTATCCACAACCTGTAATTCAGAACAGAGTTCCTCCACTTCAATGTCTTTGCTGTCTCTGTGCATTAGTGCCTTTTCCAAGACCTCGCAAGATAGTAGAATGTCCTTCGTTGGTTTTTCAGAAATGCTTTGGATATCATAAAGAAATCCAAATAATGCACTGTGCTCCTGAATCTGTTTAAATCTGTCTTAAATGGACGCAGTTCAAACAATTGAAAGCTAGGCTGAAATATCACCAGTAATGATTGCGGCGGTCTGTCTCAGAACTCAACTCGACTGTGATGTGCTAAAGACCACCAGACTGTCACGGACCCGTTTGTGCAATGAACAGTTTTGCAAAAAGTTACACCAGCGCTATCGCAACCCGTTGCATCCACACAATCAAAATAAGCACTATAAGAAATAAGGAAATGAAATTAATGTAAAGAAAGACATAAATCGTGTTAATAAAATATATACAGCTATGTCACAGTGTATAAAATTCATGCGAACTTATCTTTACAAACTCTCATGAAGTGGCTGTAGGACAGTAGCACTGTTCAGTCTGGCACGGCTAAATGCAGTTCACAACCTTTAGTTTACTGACTCAGCTGTGGAAGGATGATAGCTCCAAGCACCCGAACAGACGATTACAAAGTCAATTCAAACAGCAGCACGAGATGTCTGCAGCCGCTCAGAAAAGGTTTTCACATAGTCCTGTGGGTTTTAAGTTCAAAGTTACAACTACCTCTTCCCCACTCTGGCTGTCCAGCCCTAGTAATGTGATCTGACTTTCTTTAAAGTGGTAGAGATTTATCTCTACCCTTCTCCACCACCCCACTTAGGTCCTTTCAATCTTTCTCTCCTCTCTCTTTCTTCTCTCACGGACAACTATCAAGTAACATCGCACCAACTTCTTTGTCCAGTCTTCTAATCTGATCCGACTGGTCATTAACTGTGACAGATTTATCGCTACCTGTGGGCCTGTCCACCTATAGCACCTCCATCGGCAAGTGCTTTCAATGGTTCTCTTCTTTCTCACCTTACAGACGAACTAACAAGTAAAACCGAACTGACTACATGTTTGCTGCTTAAAAATAGTAGAAAAGTGGTTTTCTACAAGAACTCATTACGACCAGAGGCATTAGAACCCAGAAGTGTCAAAGAAT
Source organism: Pomacea canaliculata (assembly GCF_003073045.1). Taxonomy (NCBI): domain Eukaryota; kingdom Metazoa; phylum Mollusca; class Gastropoda; order Architaenioglossa; family Ampullariidae; genus Pomacea; species Pomacea canaliculata. The sequence continues at coordinate 15,123,852 of NC_037599.1, forward strand.
GGCTTACTAAAATTAAATCTTTTTCGAGAATTTGCTGTCAGATTTGATTAATAACTTATAAGTAAGAACTACTTTTTGTCAAGAAAAGGTACGTCTGTTTTTCTTTTGCAGGCGTGCATCAAACACACATGGATGCTTGCATGCCTCCCAAATCAGACCTACACTTATGAGTAGGGGATTTCAAACACTCGTGTAAAAGGTTTTATGGAGGGCACACTGATGGAGACAAGAAATGTGTAGCACCTTGCTCTGGTCTTATTTTGCTGTGTGGTCTAAAACTCAAGCTGATCACAGCTTCCAGCCTCTAGACCACCCTGATAGCAGCTACTTTGTTCCCATCCAAAGTCACACCTCAGTCACACCTCACAGGTGGGCGGGGAGCAAGGTCTGTCAAGAGAGAGTCTTCTGGACGCTAACAATGCAAAGTTGTAAATCATGGTGTCAGCTCCCCAAACACAGTCCAGGGATCAACACTGCGTGGTGTCCAGCATAGGGTTTGGTGAAAACAAGAGAAGTATGTAGACTGTAGGTCTTAGTACGCATTATCTCTTAATAACCAATTTCAAATATTCTGTCAATGGAGCATAACAACAAGCTAGCCATTCAAACTCTAGACAAACAGATGCACTCTTAGATAATAAAAATAAACATTACAATTTGACAACTAAATTAAGCGTAATACACCAATCGAACAGAAATTTAATAATTAATAAGAAAGTTAAATATTCACGACCATGAGTCACAACAGTAAGTACAAGACTATAGGTCATCAGTGTCAGTAAATAGATATGCTATAAACTTCAAATGGCTCTACCTTGATGTTTGTGCGCGAAAGACTTTAATACTCTTATTAACTAAGAACGCGTTGGTGACATTAGGTAAGTTCCTTCGGGTTGAAAGTTCGTAAGTGTAAACAATATTGAGCATAAAACAGTTGTCATAACCAAAGAGAAACTCGCGTAGAAACTCAAGTCTGTGTTGTTGTCCCTGATATCAGCTGCAGTGTTTTCAATGCATAAGTGTGGAACCTCTTCAATAGTAAGATAGAGGAAAGAAAGGTGAGCTTGGTATTAGTGGAATGCGGTCCACTCCACCGTAGGGGCCCCATCCACCAACCCGCCCCTCCGATGTCTATTCTCCGCCCTCTTCTTCCCCGCTGGTTAGCTGGTCACTTCAAGTGCGCCCTGTAATAATGGGTTTTGCTGTACTACATCACTACATGAACTGAGAAACTCGGTGGTGAAGTCAACCTACAAGCAGAGGAAAAGGTGCCTTCCACCAACGCCACCCTTCTCAACTCCCTTCCCCGCCCCTCTCCCGCCCTCTACTTCCCTGCTGGTTAGCTGGTCACTGCAGGTGCGCCCTGGGATAATGCGATAGTGGGGTTTTCCTGGCATACATGTACTGAGAAACTAGCGTGGTGGTCAGTCTACAAGCAGAGGAAAAGTGTCCTGCTAATATCATTTTGTGAAAATGACATTTTTCCCTAAAATTATTCATTAAAAAAAAAAAAAAAAAAAGCAGGCCATTTTTTCCGCCCCCCTCGGTCGCTGCGCCCTAGGCGATTGCCTAGTTCGCCTAATAGGTAGAACCGGGCCTGGCTATAAGCCAGTGATGCCCAACCTTTTTCGGCCTGCGGGCCATATCCATTTCGGACAGCCGTGTCGCGGGCCACTTCACCGCAAAAATACAAAATGGAAAAAAAAAAATAGAGCAGATACCATTTTTTTTAGAAACAAGTTGTACTTACCATTAATTATGTAGTAATTAGTGGGATATTTGAAGTTGTTTTCCCGAAACCAACTTCTGAATGTCCGACTGCATCGTAGAGACACCAAGTCGGAGCACTGAATCGAAATGTTCGTCCATCGAAAAAAAGATTGGGAAACGCCCCTACGTAGGGATAAATACTTCTTCTTCCCTTTTTTTTTCGTTTTTTTAAGGTCTTCTTTTATTACTAACATGCCGATTTCCTGCACTGTGGGCAGAAGTTTTGCGGGCCAGATGGCACCGCGTTGCGGGCCGGATATGGCCCGCGGGCCGTAGGTTGTGCATCCCTGCTATAAGCAATACAAAGAGAGAGAGATTCGTTCTGACAGTTAACAGCATGCGGTCGACATTTTGTATCAGGGTTTTCACACGAATGATAGTGTTAAACCAGTTAGACACCAACATTACATCGTGGGTGTAAAAGTGAAAAACACACAAGTGTCACTGCGACGAGCAAAACAACTGCTCACAGTGTAAGTTCGAACTTCTTTGTCACTTGCACAAAATTAGTAGAAAAAATGCTCGTGGCGGCTTCGGGCATTAATTCTAAAGTACAACTGGCTTTTTACTTACCAGCCTGTACTGCGCATGCGCTAAATAATTGACGAAAAACCTTCATTACCCGCATGTATTAGCCACCACCAAAGTTACTTTTCTTCGATAACAAATGGGCTTTTGGTATTATTTAATTCGCTAATGTGATTCTGTAGCGACTCTGTAATGTCTGAATGCTGGCAGTAATGTGCAAACATATTTTTAAAAAAATCGAAATTCCGAGTCAAACCTCAGACATTATATGTAACGAAAAAAAAAATTCCCTACCTACTCACTGCAGCAGACGAACACTATAACTCAGCCTTTAAACTGTACAACTGTCATCGACAAGTCGCCCAACCCCGTAAGGTACAGGAAGCAAGGACAAGGTGGAGAGACAGAGAACTGCGAGTGACTGCAAAGAGTTTTATCAAGGAATGGGAGGCAGTGAACTGGCAACTGTAATTAAGAGAATAGCTGGTTGGCTGTTATGTTTAAAGCCGTGTCAGCAGCAAGACTGTAGTTAGGCGGAGCCGTTAGGAAATGACAGTACAGTGTAAACTGTAAACACCACAACATTACGGAACTTCGCCTCTCAATAGATCCTTCATCATTGTCTTCGAAAGAAGAAAAATTAACGAGGATTTATATAGTGCCTTTCCAAAACATTTTGTTCAGAGCGCTTTACATAACTCATATAGACTAAATCATAGGCCATACACATATATTCGCATATAACAGACACGCTCACCTCTACAACATAGACATGAGACATGAGACATGAGAAATATGTTGATAAAAAGTCAAGGGCTGATTGAGCATGACACCCAAGCTGCGGACAGAGGTGGAGAAATGAACAGTTGAGTCGTTTATAGACAGAGACTGAGGGAGAGAAGGATGACTTAGAAACTTCTGTGGACAAGTAAGTATCAGTTCAGTCTCATTGTCATTCAGTTGCAGTCTGTTTTGGAGCATCCAGGACTTTAATCATCTATACATTCCTGTGTCCGTGTCAGTAGTCCAGATAGTTCAGTAAGAGGAGCTGACTGATAAAGCCTGTATCATCAGTATATCTCACATGTGACATGGAATGGCGTGACATAACATCAGACAGAGGGGAAGAATATAACACCAAAAGGGACTGGACCCTATACAGATCCCTGCGGGACACCATATCTCGGGACATAAGCGTCTGTCAGCACCGTTCACACACAATGTCTGGGTTCGGTCCGTGAGATGGGATTGAAACCAGGACAACATCATGAATACCAAAAGAATGCTGAAATCTATGTAGTATACAATGATCCAGGGTATTCAATTCAGCTGACAAGTGTAACAAGGCCAGAAATGACACTTTGTCATTGTCAGCACCAAGGAGATCATTCACAAGTTTTAGAAGTGAAAATTCAGTACCATGGTCCTTTCTACAAGCCGACTGGAATGGATTATGAGGATTTTTCTCCTCCTGTACTATAAGCTGAACATCTATTTGGATGCCAAGCAAATATACTACAGATTGATAATACTTGTCAATATTTAAATGCTTAAGATTTTGGTGCAGGTAAAAAAATAAATAATAATTCAGATCACATTGTTTGTTGTAACAAATGCAGTTTACACCGAGTAACACAGTTAAAATAACAAGTGTGAAAGTAGAAATCTGTATCCTCTTCCCCATACCCACGTCAACCTTCACCCAAATAACCCCACACTCTACACCCCAACACCCTCCAAATAGCCAAATTCATCACGAAGTAGAAGAAAGAAGGAAAAAACCCCAAGAGAGAGTCATTGAATCAACAACAGAAAGGAATGAATCAATGAATGAATGCACAAAGAAGTCGGTGACTGTGCCAGTGGTTAGAGACAGAGACAAAGTAAAGTAAGCAAAAAGCAAAAGTAAGAGAAAGAGAAAAGACAAATGGCCTGACAGGATGGTAACACAAAAAGCCAGTCAGTCATGTACCCTGAGAGGCATTCCTAAGACACCTTGTCCAATAAGTAGTTGCTGCATTCCGACATTGTTTATACAGTCTTTTTCGGAAACAAAAAGTACTCACTCTCATTCTTTCTTGCGTTTACATGGCCTCACATCTTGAAACTTGCTGTGTTTGCTGTGTCGAGAACCAGACTGCTGTCATTGTGGAACAGGTCATGCGTGAAATATTGACGTGGATCTCTTTAGTCCTTTCACCGCACGGCTTTATTATAACGGCTGTCACGCTTCACAGCGCCAGGCAGATGTCCTGCTGCAATGAAGACAACTGCTGTCGGCAACTGGTGACTTCAGTTGTATTTGTTGTTGTTTTGTCTGGTGATTTCAGTTATACTTCTTTGCTGCTGTTCTGGCATCTCTCACAGCGCTGATACCAGTCACTATGCACCAGACAATCACCTGTGTACTCAGTCAACATGGCACGTGGCACCAACAGAAGATCCCCATTGCTCATCTCTAGCATTTGCATAACAGTCATATCAGACATACAAATCCACAGAATTACTTTACCTCAGTTTGGGTGAAGCTGCTAGGAAGTATCAAAATCCATGAACTTCTTAGCCAAACGAAGAAAACGGTCGCGAAAGTGTCACGCACGGTTGTGGTGATCCAGGTGTGGTTCTGTAGACCCCATTCAACAGACCCCAGTGTAGTGAGGCTCCATTGTAGTTTGGCTCGTCCAAACATTAGTGTACTATGGTTCACAAAGACCTTATTATAGTGTGGCTCGCCGAGTGTGCTGCCGTCGCCACCAACGTGCAGCGCGCAGCTGCCGTGAGAACGTCTGCACCAGCTGTCGGCACGCGCACGTAACGAGGACGCCCGCACCCCATGGTCGAGCCTCTCCCCCTCCCTGTCTGGCACCTTGTAGTCCCTGGGGTGGTGGAAATTACATGAGGAACTCACAAAGAGATGACTGTCGTCATTCCTATGTTACATTTGCATTGTGCGTCTGGAGGTCAAGACACTAGCATCACCTTTGACCGCGAGGCTAGTCGATACGTAGGCGTAGGTCAACAGAAGATGGTGGTTTGTGTGAGGTCAGTGTAGCCAGACTCCAGCTGACAGGATGTCTTGCGATGCGGTAAGTAGTGCACTGTTTGGTGCAGGTCTCTACTTCAAAGACCGCAGATATCTGTGTTCAAGTACTCGCCCTTTCCCTCATTCAACCACCTGTGTGCGCATGCTCTCAGCCGTTTTCAAAGTCGATCTCATCGTGTGAAGTGCTGGCCCCTGAAGTTATGGTTGGGTGATTGCCCCACATGGCACATGGCAGTCAGCTGTGAAGGCCTGCTGGGTGTCTCGGTTTCTTTGTTGGGAATAGCTAGAGATTTTTAAAAATTCCGGACCTTACTGCAAGCTAGATAACATGGTCAACATTTTGCGTGCTTTGTGAAAACAACACCAAGCCACTAGTATGATCAGGCTGGAAACAGAGTGTAGGGTAAAAGGTGTTTTGGTGTATGGTGTAGGGTGTCGGGTGTAGGGTATTGTGGTCTGTTGTGACTTTCTCCCCGGTGTCGTCAGACCGACAGGTGTTCAGAGGTGTCCGAAGTATGTCGCCATGAGCTGTAGAGCACGAACTTATATTACTGGACAGGAGTGTACAAAGCTTCCGGTTTATTTACATTTCAAATTAACTACTAAAACGAGGCAGGAGTGTACAAAGCTTCCGGTTTAGTCACATTCATTGTTTAGGCTCGCCGAGACTAGCAGCGGAGAACTTCGCAAGAGGCTAAGCGTTGGTCTCGGCAGACAATCAGCATACACCTATACATGTCCATGTGTGGAGCAAGCTCCAGTGGTGCAGGAAGATGCCCGGCTTTGGGGGAGGGTTTACACAAAACAAAGATGTGACCTACTATATTGATCTGGAGAAGATAGGTATCGGCTACACTTTGGTGCCTCCATACTTCTTATGTCTCCCCATGTACATCGTGATGTAGCCACAGCTCGCTGCCAACTAGCCATACACTGTCTGAAGTTTGCTGTGAATTGAGTGTATACAACTTTACTAATCCACAAGGGCAATTCCAGATAGTGCTTGTAGTGGCAATATATAGATATAAATACATGAACATGTTGAAATTTGTGTCACACAGATCATGGCCAGTAGAGTTTATCAAGTGAATGGCACGTGGAATGAATGAGTTACCATGACGATTGGTTCTGAATACAGCAGACTGCAAGAGTGAAAACTCGCATGTCAACAACGCATGATCAGAAATAGAGAGGATGCCTTCCTGAGGATTTGCTGATGACAAAAGGCTGCAAAGTCCCTCTGATTGATTCCTGTGATCTTGGAACAGATATTAGCAAGGGAGATAAAACTGTTCCTGTTCCCTCGGGACAGGCTGTGGAACCAAGAGATGAAAGAAAAAGTGATGAGACTTTGAATGAAGGACTGATAGAACCGAGTGAGGATGACAGAGCTGACAGAGAAAGATGTGAGTTTCCGTAGGAGGTACAGTGGTTGTTGGCTCTTACGGCGGATCATGTTAGTGTTGGTGTCTCATTTAAGAATTTATGGCTATACATTGAAGCTCGCAGCGAATTGAGTGTTATTCTGAGTGAATTACTATACACTGTAGAAAATGCTTTACCTTCGCCGAAGACTTCTGCACGAGCAGACACCCGCCAGGCCAGACACACACGAAGTCCATCATGTCAAGCCACTTACAGGTGTTTTCTTTATCAGCGCCTGTCTTAGTTTCAACTCTTTTACTTGCTGCACACGTGTCAGTCTTGGCTGTTGTAACCAACAGCCTATATGTCAGTTTGGTTTATTTGCCAGAAAGCATGCCTGTGCCCTCTGTAACACTTGCCAGCACGCGCATCTGTCTCGGTTGGTTTATTTGCCGGCAAACACATCAGATAAAGTTGTTCTTACAGCTCACACCTTGCTGCTCCTGGACACTACAGTAATCACCGACCGGAAGAGAAGGTCCAAGGCAAAGTTCATAGTCTTCTGTTTGTTAAGTAGTCTCAGACACGCGCGGTACATTACAAAGGTGTGAGGAGGCAAGCAGGGCTCCCATCATCAAGGTGTGCATTCACTACTGGCGGGAGGGACTCACCCTGCCGTCGACAACGGTAACGGGCTGTGACGATTATCGCCGCCAGAAGCCCATGGGTGAGTCGGCAAACATCGTTCACTGGGCATACAAACTCTCCTCCCCGCCAACTACACAGACAGCGCCCTCGACCGGGGATGCCACGTTGAAGCAGGTCCTACATTTCACAGCTGCTTGCTCAGTTTGCTTCGGGAGGGGGAGTCGAAACAGACCGAAACTCAGGTTTGTAGCCTGCCGACTGCTAGGTCCACCCTTGATTAACTGCACTTTAATGAGCGTATGTGACACTGGTTGACACTAATAACTCGATTGTTACGACTAACTTTATATCAGTCCTATTAATTATATGTTCATTGTTTATTTCTTAAAAGAATGTTTCATTACTCACTTGCTGAGTAAAACTGCTCGCGGTAACAATATCTTTATGTGGCTGGACTGTGAAGCTGCAGTGGACGATGATATAGTCAAGGTGAATGTTATCTACACCTACCGAAAGCATAGAAGGACTATAGATACTTGGGTACATTTACTGATGGCAGTGAGGGACTTATTTCCATCTCTAGAACTGTGAAGTCTCTAATCACAGTAGTTCACACATCCCACACATTGGACAGTTGTTCATCTCCACATTAAAATACGGTTAACCATTTAAAGACAACAAACGCAAACGGTAGAGACCAAAGGTTGTGTCATGTTGAAGAAACACAGAAGTTTAAAATCAACAGTTGTGCTTGAGAGCAGGCAAGCAGCAAACATTCACACTTTCTGGGGCGAAGGAACATTCCAGATTCGCTCGCTACCTGTTAGATAACCTTGCGTGCACTTCTCCACCGGCTGCATCAACTGATCCAAAACAAACAAAAAGAAAAAAAAAGGCGCAGAGCTCTTTCCTGTCTTTCGTTGCCATAATTATGTTTCAACTCTCTGGAGGCCAAGCATCTAATCCCAGTCTGTAACACCCCATCTTACAAAGCCAGCAACAAAAGGCACTGTTATATCTTGTCAAAGGAAAGAAAAAAAAAGCCACTATCAGCAGAAAAGAAAAATAAAACGAATGCAAAGCCAAATAAAGGAGTGAGCATCTCAACCACGAAATACGAGATCATTAAAACCGTTGTCGTCATGGCAACTCTTGTAAGCGCAAAGGAAGCGTAGGATCTGTGCAGAATTTGTGGTCATCGTAACTCAGCATTAAAGTTTTTATTAAGACAGGAGAATACCATTTTACAGTTCTTGAACAGAACTGAGAAAGAAGCTAAGCAGTCCCTTCTCACAGCGAGGATAATTATTATAACATTTGTAGGTAATACCTCCTTGGATGAGACATCTAAAATGGCTGGGATACACCACAAATCCCAAGGACTTCCCGACAAAATACTGAAGAACACCCTTAAAATAACCAGAAGCTGAAGATCAAAAGAATTTTCCAACAAAACCGGCAATGTCACTGACTCCTTACTTTCAAAGGCATCTCAAAATGTTGACATCAGACTGTCTGACATTTTTGTGGGGGAGGTTGATGGCCTAATGAATCCTTGTCTCACCTTTGATAAAACTTTCTCTGTTAATCAGAATAACAGCTTTAATAAATTTCTGAGCTGTTTTCACTCTTGATACTGAAGGTGCTTGTTGTACTCTAATTTAATGTCTTTTCGACATTATGATTACCTTGCTAACTGCCCTAATGTACCTGAATTTGTTTACACCCAAAGGAACAAATCCTTGCTGACATCACAGCTTACACTAATGTACACTTACTGGGAAGGAAACAAAGCTGGAACATTCTCGAAAGAACGATTCAGAAATGTTACAACAGTGTAGATGCAAAATCCCGTTTCTATTGACAATTTGACAGCAGACTATGGCCAAGTCTGTTACTGCATGATTTCACAGGTAAATACTTTCCGACAACTCCCATTCCGGAGTGGAAAGGTAGCCATGACCTGCACTGAGCTTTATACACCTGTGACCTGTGACCCCGAGAGCAGCGCCGTGCAGGATTGGTCTGTACAAGCTGTGACGTGTAGACAGGTGCATATACAGGGATGTGTGGACAGGTGGTGCATATACAGTGACACTGTGAAGTGCAGACAGGTGATTTTCGTTCTAGTTGATGTGACCTGCTACTCTTTTTACAAACAGGAAGCCTTACCAACTGAACACACGCTAAAACGAAACAGAACTGGACAAAGACACGCATCCACACAAAAGGGATTGCATAACATTGCTGTGTGCGTGAGTGCATGTGTACCAGTGTATTTATATACATGCATGAGTGTATTTGTGTGTGCGTGTGTGAATGTGGCTTAGATTTACGTGCAGATGGATGTGTGGGGTTCACGGGGGTGTTGTGTATCAAATGCTACAGGTCTCTCTAAACTATGGAGGCAGGCAGTTGGGAAGTAAAAGGTTTCTCTTTTTTGTGGTTTGTTTTATATTTTTCTGCGAATTTGCACCGTTTGTCGGTACGTGCTGTGCATAACTAACATCATGATTAAAAGAAACCAGGAAGTAATCTTTTGTGATACTTACACACGTTTATGTTAGAACCTGTCGAGAATGAAGTGCCCGCCAAGGGACTCAAAGACATCTGTGACGTCAGCGTTGGTTTGTGTTGGCGAGACTTTGTGCTACAGTTCACCTTGTACAAGTGTGACGTCATCAATACAGCTACAACACCGCGGTTTGTATTATTGGAGCATCATTACTACAGCTAATTCAGCTTATGATAATTGCGGATGAACTTTCACTAACTAAAAACTGAGGAGAGTGGATGATGGGTGAGGAGGAAATAGACCAAAAATGAGATGAAATGGAGGAGCTACTGACCACATGCTTGGCTCCACTTTGTCCAAGGTACGTGAGGTCAGCTTTCACCAACAGATGCAACGTTGCTTGAACTTCGTGGACAGACACGTATCCTTTCAACACCTCCAGCGCGAACAGTCTCATTGCCACTGTCTTTCTCATCAAGGAAGGACACAAATGTACACACGACAACAACGAATTAGAAAAGTTTTGTTACACTTTGATTACAGCTGCAATCCACTAAAGACCCAACTAGCTGGACTGACATGCCCCTGATTTCTTCATTTAGCAGTTTTTTTTATTTGTTGCCAAAGGAGGGAAGAATCTTCGCAAAATATTTGTGTACTTTACATCGTTAATTATTTATTCCAGAATCAAAGGATTTTGTCACTATAAACTGGCCACATTTGCTTCCTCTCAGTCTTTTCCTTCCATTTGTCAAGTCCCTAAATACACAATACTAGAAAATAGGCTTATTTATAGCATTTCTCGGTCTGGATGTGTCCACAATGGCAATAAGTGCAATGAAAATATATTTGCAGAATTTTTACGAGTCTGGGTACATCAAAGACACAAAGCATTAATTGAAATGACAGTAAGTGTATTTATAGAATTTTATTAGTCAGGGTGGCTAGAGTACACTGAATATCTTTTGAGTGTATTTATAGAATTCTTAAGAGTATCGTGCTTAGTACATAACAGTAAGTGCATTTATCTAAGTTAAGTATTTACTTTCATTTCCTACTAGTAATGGATGTCTACTTAAAGGACCGGATGAGACCTAAATTTTACCTGGCCTCTCTGTAAGGGGCCATGGTATTGTTGAGAGTCCAGACTAACTCGCCATCCTGACGAAGGTGACTTATCGTCAGTACTGCGTGACACAGGTGAGTTCTCGTTAGTACTGTGTGACACAGGTGAGTTCTCGTTAGTACTGTGTGACACAGGTGAGTTCTCGTTAGTAATGTGTGACACAGGAAAGTTCTTGTCAGTACTGTGTGACACAGGTGAGTTCTCGTCAGTACTGTGTGACACAGGTGAGTTCTCGTTAGTAATGTGTGACACAGGAAAGTTCTTGTCAGTACTGTGTGACACAGGTGAGTTCTCGTTAGTAATGTGTGACACAGGTGAGTTCTCGTTAGTAATGTGTGACACAGGTGAGTTCTCGTCAGTACTGTGTGACACAGGTGAGTTCTCGTTAGTAATGTGTGACACAGGTGAGTTCCCATCAGTACTGTGTGACACAGGTGAGTTCTCGTCAGTACTGTGTGACACAGGTGAGTTCTCGTTAGTAATGTGTGACACAGGTGAGTTCTCGTTAGTAATGTGTGACACAGGTGAGTTCCCATCAGTACTGTGTGACACAGGAGAGTTATTGTCAGTAATGTGTGACACAGGAGAGTTATTGTCAGTACTGTGTGACACAGGTGAGTTCTCGTTAGTACTGTGTGACACAGGTGAGTTCTCGTTAGTAATGTGTGACACAGGTGAGTTCTCGTTAGTAATGTGTGACACATGTGAGTTCTCGTCAGTACTGTGTGACACTGCCATACTGTACCAGCTGTTCTTTGCGTGTAACAAAGGTGAACACAGCGGGTAGCAAGTGTCAGACAAAGCAAATCAAGAAAACAAAGAAATGTCAAGAATGCAAAACCTATCCGGCTCACACCATACTAAGCATATATAAAGCATGCAAACTGGTCACCTGGGGGGTAGGTGGGAGCGCAGGCAGTAGACTTTGTCCTGCAAGGTTACAGAGTTCATCATCTGGCTGCAAGCTGGACACTCAAGATAATAGTCTGGCTGGCCTGGCTGACCGTCTTCCTGTGTTAGCTGGACACTCAGTCTGTACTATAGGTTTAGATAAGTTGACTGCAGAATTACTACAATTAAACCGTCTAATAACTTTTTCATTGTGTCGTCTGTAATTTGTTTCACTACTTAGTCTTTTTTTTAATCTCCAGCTACAATGTTAAGCTTGTACACCCGTAATGTACTAAATGATAAGACAGGCACCATTCTTTGCAGTTGAGAAAGACTTCCTACTCTGCCAACATATTTTCGATTCCACTAAAGGTAGGCTTAGCGCACGGAGTGAGGATTACACAATGGGCTCTAACTTGATCCATAGGACTACAAATTAATAACATTTTCCGGTCTGTTATGAGTTGACAGGGACTGCTTCTGTTTGTCTATATCTGTTTGTTGTTTTCTGCATTCTTTGCCCATAACTGCAGTCACTCCGAGCCTCTGGCTTGCTCTACTGTCCCTTTCACAAATTCAATATGGCGCTGCCATCTCAATGTTTAGAGCGCCGCCTTGCCTGCCAACTACTCGTGTGTTTAAACAGTTTCACAGGTTTCGTGTCTCAGAAAGAATTAACCATATAATGGCATGTCATTGCTACAAGATAGTCACAAGTTCAGCAGCCGCATGACCTGTGTGACCTGCATGACCTCCTTTCCAACTGCATTTCTTGCTTATCTTCGCTCCTCGCCTTAAACGAGAAGTTTGCACTGTAAACAACTCAAGCTGCATGCACGTGTTTATTACTCATTGTCTGTTTACAAACCACATCTTTAAAATGTTGTTCCTTTCCCCACGAGGCATTCTCCGTCTATCTCTGCATTCAATACTTGGCTCAGGATGCACTTCTTTATTTGATTAACTCTTGCCCGCTGGCTGACTGGTCCTTGTGGGATCCTGGGATCCTTATAAATAATAAATCGCTAACCCTGATCCATCCAAGACCTGCGTATTACATTTAGTATATTAATTATGTATTGATAACTGTAACTTCTTTAATTGGATTCCTTGATAAAAAGAGGAACAACAAACGGTCCATAGTCTGACATCGTTGATTGGGGTGACCTCCATTTTGCTGACTGGTTCAAGGGGACTTTTTTTTCCACGCTGATCTCCACCTGGCATGCTCTTCTTCCAACATTCTTCCTGAGAGAAACTGACTATCGCCACATCGTGTGTTGTGCTTCATCTTCCTGTTTTGTTTTTCTTTGCTTCTTTGTTGCTGTGCTTGTCTTGGTGATGGTGCAGCAGGCTGTACAATGAATCTCACTACTGTACAGCCTTCAGGCCTACTGTTGCTGGAGAAAGGCGCTGTACAAATGTTTCTTCTTATTATTCTTCATCTTATCATCATCATCATTATTTGTTACTGTCACGCAGCTGAGCTCTCCAGTGCTGAAAAGTAATTTTCTTCTGCTTTCCTAGTGGCAGGTGATAATACCAATGTTTGTTATATCTTGAAAATTAAGCATAATTATATTCTCATATTTTGAAAATTATTTTTAAAATGAATCTTACCCGATCATAAAGAAAACAATGTTGCACTCGTGTTAGCCTTTAATGCCACAGATTATTTCGAGTCAGTGTTCTGAACATGTGTTTTCTGTTCCCCTGTCATGTCACAACCCAACATCTGTCTCAAGTGTTCACCGTGGGGCTTCGAAACAGGAAATGTGTTTCGGATTTCATGATCCTCTCGAAACTCTAAAAAATAAATCAGACTGTTCTATTTTCTGTAATATGATTTCACTACCTAACTGCAGGCTATAAACAACCACGCTCTGACATCACTGTAACTCAGGTTTCGTTCCCAGGATTGCTGGGAACCAAGAGACCCCAAGCACTGACTGGAAGCTACTTGCATGAAGATTCCTACCACAACTTCTCCGCCTGATATGAGTTCCTAAACAGTTATGCTCTAACTTGTAAGAATTTATTAGCAATCTACCAGAGAACTTGCCTTCAAGAATTCATTGCCTTGTTTTTAACAATTCATCAACACTGTGCCAGAGCAGTAAAGGGAAATTAGACACTTCTTCAGTGTTTGGTCTATGCTGGAAAAAGATACACGAATGCTAGTATGAGCAGATTTTCTCATTTCCTCTGACAGCTATGAGGAGCAGGGCCACCACGATTCCTGATGTTCACCGCTCATGTTCATCAACTTCAGAGCACGCTCTCTCAACTGCTCAATTCCTTACTTCTCAAACCACTTCAACATTTCTGGCGCGTGCAGTCTTAGTGGCCTTTCAGTGAATCATCGTCGTCGTGGAGTAGCTTTAGGGAGTATTTATTTTTTTCTTTGGGATAAGCAGAAAGTTCAAAGGATACTTATTTGCTTTTAATTACGCGTATAGTTAGGGTTGAAATACTTGTAGTTCAAGATATTCTACACTCAGATTTCCCATTAAATTTGTCAATTTCTATTTCTGTAAACATAGTCTACTGTCACGTATCCTCCTCCTCCTCTTTCTTTCTCTTCCTCCTCTCCTTACTCTCTCGCTGCTTCCTTCAGCCCAGTAAGAGACAATTTCCTCAGCGACAAGATGAACATCTTGCGGCAAGGTCTTACCGACTGTTCTGTATTTATGTTGCCTCGAAAATAGACTCAATCGGCATTATGTTTCACTAGAAAACACTGAGTGCTTAATTATTTTGAATGACTGGGTTTAGCCCTCATTAAAAGACACTCGTCGCTCTGAGAGGAAGGGGGGACTACTGTTTAATGCTGAGGTAAAAGGAGACGAGGGGGCAAGAAATTTTCATTTTTTTTCGTTGGCAAGAAATCAAAACCTCCGTTACCGTGACGTCAGTCTCGTTCTGAAAGTAAAGCATCACTAACCACCACATCGAGGCTGTCGCACTGGCCGCCAACGTCCGCAGTAACTGTCAATGACGTCATGACTGTCAAAGTATGGCCTATATGTCAGGCCACTCCTACTTGCCTTCTTACCGATATCTACTGCACAGAATTTCTCGTGAATGGGAGGGAAAGGGTCAAGTAGTACAAGACATAAAGAACAGCGAAAGTCGTTTGACAGAGAGTGTGGAGGATCAACGACAGCAATGTCTGTAAGACACTGTGGAAGTCTTTGGTCTTCGTAATTATCTCCTTGGGTTGAAGACAAGGGTGTTATTCTATCCCTCCAAATACTCTAATAAGCGTATAATACCATACAAATGTCACGTAGCCTGTACATAAAGGATGTGGTGGTGTTTTGCCGGATGTACATGACAGGCAGTCACCGTCAACGCCACCTCTGGCCCTCGCGCAGTCAACATAAAGTCTTTCTGATTTATCTGCAGCACAAACGAGATGTAACATCTTCTTCGTCCGGAAAGAAGACATTATTTCATCTCTGTTTTGTGTAATAGCTTACAGTAATTTATCTGCAAGTATTTTGTGCAATAGTTTATCATAATTCGTTTTGAATGAAGGTTACTGCTTGAGATACATTTTGAGACAGACACGTAAATATATATTCAGCATACTAATAACAATTGGTGGTGGTGGTGGTGGTTTTTCCCGGTGAACAGTTGTTTGTGTGCGGATTATGCATCATTTGCACGTACGTAAAAGCCATGGCATTGAAGTATATTGCGTGGACACGCAACAAAACACGAAAGAAAATACTCAACATCCTGTTAAGCTGGGCTGTGAGTAGCTGCGGATCTTTATAATGCTTTGCTTCACCGCGAGGTATTTCAAGAACATTTCAAATAGCAACACTATAGTACAGTCACTGACAGTATGATTTTTCTTGTAACAACATTAGGCACCTGTAAACTAAACACATCTATAAACATCTGGAGCAGTTTGCCATTTTCCTTTTTTTGTTTCCTTCGATGACCACCACGACCCATCCCTCTTACCACCATACTCTGTTTATTCTTATTCATGTTTCAGTCTCTCTTTTCACTTCGTTTTTCATCCCACGCAAGCTTTGTATACTTTATTTGACTCTAAATCGTTCTTTAACGAAAGAACTCCATTATCACATCAGCTTGCGAAGTCCGCGGTCTTCTGGCTCACCCAACACTTTACAAAACCTGAGGGCCATAACTTCCCTCTTAGCAAGCCACATCCAGAAAAACGAGATGAGGGAAGATGGCTTTATAGAGAAGCATCTGTTTTCACAGGTTGGTTTACTTTCTTTTCTATGTAAAGCTCCATTATGATGGGGGCTTTTCCTCTAAAACGAAAGCACCTTCGCCTCTAATTACCGATGCTAATGATCAGCTCATCTAGAGTTGCTCAGTCGAAGAACTCTGCCTCGCGAATCACAGAATTAAGATCAAAGAGAACTAAAGTAATGTCATTCAAACTTTTGGTCCTTGTCTGAGAGCTGTTATCTACTTCAAGCTTTCTGGTGAGTTCCAAATCGAGACACTCAGAGTAAGTTATAGATCATGACTGATTAGACATCACTTCACTCTTCACATTAAGACGACGACCTCCTAGCAGGATTTTCATTTGATTGATGTTCCCCGCAGCTTTTTACAGGTTTACATAACTGTGATGAACATGCATTCACTCCTTTTCCCACCTCATCAAAAGACTTCGAACACATGTGATTTTGCAAGCTCTTATTTTTATCTACTATTTCTAGTACCTGGCAGTTTGCAAAGTTGTTCATTTATTGATGTTTAAAGCAGAGTTCTAGTGAAATGTCTCGTTGTCTTGACCAGCCTTGTGAGTAGTCATCACTTTGTAGCCTCTCTAAACACACTTAAAGGTCTGATACAGCATCAAAAACTTTCAAATAACCGGGTTGACTTGTGTGCAAAATAATATTTCCCAATACTTGAGTGGATAACCACATAACAAATCGTGACTAGGAATGTTACAATGATGCTCTTATGTTGTCAAGACTAAAACCAGTGGGTTAGCTGTGACCATATTTTATCATGCCCAGTCGTGACGAGTGGTGTGACTTCTATGTTGTTCCTTCAGAGTTGAGGAGAGACTATCTTGTACCAAGGACTCTACATCTCTCATGTATAAACATACTTGCTTGTACTGGACTAAGATCTTGTACTGGGAGTTTCGGCTATAGAAGTTGTGTGAAAGTCACCATATATCCACAGGTTCATGTCAATGCTTATTAACATTCGACTCTAAAAGTCTTAAATTCACGAGGTTTTTTTTTTACATGTAAATAAACTTTTGTAAAATCAGTTGAAAATACCGTAGTTTAGAAGCCTCCCGTGTCGGGCAATGCTCAAGGCATTTAGTTTTTTAGTGGTTTATGACTTCAATGTTAAAACTGCACTTAAGTCACAAAAGGTAAAAAATCCCCGTCTGCTTATAAAGTGCAAGAACATATTAGCAGACGTTTTGATTGCAAGCCAAAGCTATCAGTTCAGGCGGCTTTCATAAAACATCCGCTGACATGCGCCACTTTGCCAAGTTTAAATTATGGGCAAAGACTTTCTTGAGAAAGTACAAATATTTACAAAAAAATATATAGGCTGCATAAGATTAGCATAAAATTATTTCTGTACATGAATATAGGTATGTATCTATATAGCACATTCAGACAATGTAATACATACAGAGTGTGGAGAAATCTCGCTGTACATAAAGCACATGACTTTTCTTTGTTGTTTACACCGGTTGACGATGCAACAGATGACAATAATGTCATTAACTGGTGTGGAGTGGCTTACCAGAGAATTAAAAATATCGTCGGACATTAAAAATTGTTATTGTCACCAAATTGTTGCATTTTGTTTCAGGGGGCATCTGGTCACTGCTGACAAAAAATGTTTCACAGGCTCTCGACATCCTCAGCTGCGGTGAGAGGTCTTACAGAAAAATACTTCAATTGAAAGCTCTTTGTTGACAATCAAACTAATTCCTAGGTACCTGTTTTATTTCACTAAGCGAACAGTGACAGGCCAGTCCCAGAAGCACTCAAAAACTGCTAAAGCCGGATTACACCGTATTTCATTAGTTCATTTCTGACTTTCTACTCAGCATCGGAGCAGAACGTCCCTAGCTCGTGTCTGCCTACCTCAATGTCTGCCTGTGCTGCTCAAAACAATGGAAAGACCAGTTGAATAGCCAGTCTCTGTTTCGTACCAATAAACAATAACTGAATCGATTTCTTTATTCATTATAACAAGAATTTGAGCTTGGGAGGACATAATTCGTGTTTTCAAAATTCAAAATAGTAATATCAAACAAAGAAAGTCTGCATGGTGTTTGCCCACCATTGTCCTGAATACAGGCAAGGCACCGCCAGTCCGTGCGGTTTACTTGGTGCTGCTGCTGCTGCTGCTGACCCTTGCCCTGTGTGGTCGGGGGTTGTCGTCCTGAAGAACGGCGCCTATGTGGTCCCTTGAGTGTGCTGGCAGTGGCTGTTCTCTGTCTTAGAGTCGACAGAACCTGTCCTGCTGTTTGGTAGCTGATATGAGGCCTCCGGGGTGTCTTCGCTCTGCAATATTTCCAATTGCATTGTAGTGGTCTCGTGGAGTTTGAATGACAGAGTGAGCAACTCCCAATCGGCGGCCAATTTCTCGAACATTAACGCCCTCCCGAACCCATTCAATGGCCCTCCCTTCGTCGATAATACTTAAGTGTCATCTCTAAGGCATGATTAAAAAGAAAAGTAGAAACCGGCAACAAACCCTCCCAGACGACTAAAATTACCGAGTTGTATTGACAATCGACAGGGCTTGCTTGTGCACTGCATGTTTTCTACTGTTCAATTCCTCTTTGTCATGTGAATATTTTGCAATTGCAAGCATTTTTTGTGAGTTCAGTGACATTTTTTGCTTGACTGCTGTACTGAGCACGCACAAAACCAAACTGGATTGTCATCAAATTAAAGATGACACAACAAATTCAAGAAAAAGATTTTGAAGGAATTGTTCATTGTTGGTAAAACACGATTAAAAAAAATTACAAGATATGAACGTGACCTTCCCATTGTTTTAAGCAGTATATTTATCAAGAAAGATATCAAGCTGCAGAAAGAGAAGATTAAGATACGCCTTTACATACCATGCCTTAGACCGTGAACCACTTACAGGTCATTGTCCCTACCACCCATATAATAGGGAGCATTCTACATTTTTCGTCTGATGTTTATGTGAGCAAAAGACTATGTGCAAGTGAACAAATAAATGAAAGGTGCGTATACATAATACACATTACATTAATTTAATTGCACTGGTAGAAAAAATATCTCAATATAGTTGGCTTATTAACTATACAATAGGAATTTAGACAACCAAACGACTCGACGATCTGATTTTGGTTAACTTCACAGGACAAAAGATTTAAATTATACAAGAACTCTTTGTGATTTGAGCATGGCAAGGATGACATATATATATATAGCAGCCTGTAAAGTAGTCTTTCATCGTCTTTGAGAAAGAAGGTCGACGAAACTGTCTGCTCGTGAAGGACGACATCAAAACGCGCAGTTCTCTTATAACTTAGGTTTCTAAAATGATACGAGTAATATTTCAGGATAGGCATGCTGCATGTCGATCGTTTGGTTAATTTCTTTAACGCTGATGAATGCCCCCTGAAGCCCTCCCATGTTCTCCATTTCTCGACATCCTTATGTTGTGGGTCTTCAGAGAAATTTATCAAAGAACAGCTAACTCCTTCACAGCTTTTCATCATGTCATATATGCAATCAGTGCTTCAAGATCCCCTCTTACTGGAATCCCAAGAAGTTTCATTTTTCTAAACTATGTGTGGAAAGTGAAAGCTTGTGTTTCTTTTTAGAATTTCCGCACAGCAAGCAGATTCAAACCAAATAGTGTTTTTATTTCCCCAAAATGTCTTGACGAGTTCTTAAGTTTTTATTCCAAACTAAAAGGAATGTCCATCGATCGTGTGACTCTTTATACGTGGCGTGATTTCCAAATGTCTTCACGAAACTGGACTAGACATCTTATCAGGATCGAGCAGCTTTCAGATTTTGTATCAACTCTTTGATGCCTCTTACATCTTATAAATATTATAGCACTCACGGCATAGACATTTTCCCATCAATGGCCGGGTGATTGGATCCTGATCGGAACTGGTTAGGGTGCTGCAGTTAGACTACCGACGCCCCCTGCTTATATTTTCATCGGAGAAATACATATACCGTGACTGATCCAGTCCATTAGATGCGTGGCAGGAGGTTTTTGTGGGGCTTTGTTTGAACCACGATTATTATCTAGGGGGAGTGAATCTACAAGTTTCTACTAGCAGAAGTCTATCTTGAAAATGTCACATGACTTTAGTCCCATGCCTCAAAGTCACATGACTCTAGTCACATGCCCCAAAGTCACATGACTGTAAACATGTCGCCCTCGGAGGTAAGTGCTGTCTATTAACTCTTTTAGCACGATTGGCCATGATCGTGACTTTGCCGGGAAGCACGGGGAAGGCGATTTTAATTACTTTTATTGCAAAGTAAGTTTTCTTCTTTCCAAAAATGTATCAGTTTCTTGGATTACCTCAGAGCAGCAACAATAATAATAATAATAAAAAAAAACTTCACCCACTGTCTTCTTCAGTCTTCGGCTATAATTAAGCCAGTCATTGTGGCGATATATTTTTATGTCGTGCTAAGAGGGTTTATGGCACTTAGCAAGCATATACTATTCAGTTATGTATATATAAAGAGTGAAGATAAGTGGAGCTGTCTAGTTACTATCAAGGATATAGTACTATTAGTTAAGATTTCATCAGTGCTGATCGACTACCTGTAGAATTCGAGCAACCTAGTTTGACTTGAAGCAATAGTCTTCAAAAGATGCACGCATCGATGCATGCACACATCTTTATAGCAGATCACTGTTTGCTTAACAAAAGTACACAAATTGCAATTAAGATATTTTAACTCAGTGTCTAATTAGCCTCGCTATATGGCCTTAAATAGTGTAATCTTAAAGAACTGCATGTGATTAAACAAACTGCCTGAAAATGTTCTTAGCTCTATCTCTATTAGATGTGGTGTTTTTAGAGTTCAAAAAAGAAGAAAGGTGAAGCTTAGAAAACTGAAAAAGAAGTAAAGACTTGGATTTATTTGTTCAAATACTTAAAATGTAATTGCCCATAATATTTAGATGTTCTCATTCTTATTTTAAGACCTTTTTTTGTGTGTTGTACTCTTTTGTAAAGTGCACCAAGCTCATAGCATGGAAAAAAATATGCATTATGTAAACATTTAATAATAATAGAACAACAAAAATAATAATATGTAATAATAGTATGTGTGTGTGTATTTTGTGAGTGTGTGTGTGAACTTATTAGCATGTATAATGCTGTGTTAATATATGTTACTCAAAAAACAGACTGTTCATTATTTCTTCTTTTTGAATGATAAATTTATAAAATTTTTGTCTATCAGAAAATGGTTTGTCTCCCTTTGATCGTTCTCTGGCTTGGGTTGGCTGGGGCAATGGGTAAGTATGAGGTGATAATCCTGTGATAATTGTGTGACAGCCACACTATTTATATTCATAGAATGTATGATTGTGATTTTAAAGCTTTTAAGTCTTCATACCAGGACATTATTAGTGGCTGTGTATTTTGTCCCAGAAATATACTAAATGATATTTCAATAAATTTCCATTTAAATATTATGCTAATGTTTCTTCCGTTGATTGGGTCCATGTGAAAGAAATGTGAAATGTTCTTATTTTACTGCTAGAATTTTAAGACATACCTTTTGTCAATGATATTTAATGATATTTGTTATTTTTCTTGATAGAGTTCAAGAGCATAGCACATATTAAGAGCAAGACTTCTGACATTGAGCAAACAGCTACAGTAAGAGAAATGGCTGCAAGAGTCACTGGAGAAAGAGCAAAAGATTTTGTTCTTATTGTGAATTCTTCTATGGCCATTTCTAATAAAGACACATATCAGGTATGGCAGTTCTAAACAATGTGTTTAGAAAATAATAATAATAAATGCAAAATTTGTAAAGCGCATGCTCACACTCCTAAGGAGCATGCTCTTAGTGACAAGAACGAAACATGGACAGTATATGAGGGACAGGAAAGCAAACAAATAACATATGAAGTATAAAAGAATAAATAACCGTACTAAACAAAGAATAAAATCAAATACAGAAAATACAAAGAGGAACCAAATAACAAGAACAAGAGCTGCGAGTAACATGATATTGCAAAAGAAAGGGTTTGAAAAAAGACTAGCATTATGGGATAAGTCGTTAGGAGTAATATTTATGGAAGAGGTGCGTTTTCAGTGCACGTTTAAAGGATTCAATTAAACAGTGTTTAAGATTTTGCTTTATTTTATTTCTGTACTAGTCCTTCTAAATCTTGAGTATTAAAAAATTAGAACACGGTATATATCTGTAATAAGTGGTTTGTTATATTGTAAGCTAGATATAACACATGGATATTCAGTTTAAAGAAATAGCGGATTTTTATTTTATGCATATATTTAAAAAAAAAAACTATGTTAAAGCTGTTTTTTGCAGTGTTTTGATTAGATATAATGTATAAAATAATTGTCAGTTTTAGGAACATACAACTATGATTTAAAAATTGCTTGTGTGGGACATTTCTGGATAATTGTCTACATGACTTGTCCAGCTAGAAACCGTGGACTCCAAGTTACAGATCACGGGTTCTTCTGGCATTGCAGTGGCAATGGGTTTTTATTTCTACCTAAAGTACTACTGTAACAGCCAATTTACATGGGGAGGACAGAATATCAACTTGCCTGATCCACTTCCAGCTGTTAAAGGAACAGTTACCACTACTGCTCAAGACAGGTAAAACTCAAGTAACTTGCTTGATCTTTTTGTTTGTTTTAAATGAAGCAGTGGCGTACAAAAACAAAAAAAGGCTCAGAAATGATTTTTGATTTACCATATACTTGTGCCCTCAATTATTTGAGTATGAGAATTATATGGATACACATCTGGTCTTTTGTGCAGATTTATGTCATGCATTTTTTCATAAAGATCTAACACAATAAAAGATGTTGCCAAGAACAGAACAGCAGGAGAAGTCATTTACTTTAAGCCATCTGCTATAAATTACAGACCTATTTAACACTATCTGCATTGCTGTTACAATGTCACCAGATTCCGATACTATCAGAATGTGTGCACTGTCAGCTACTCGTTTGCTTTTTGGGACTGGGAGAGATGGGAGCGTCACATTGATTGGATGGCACTCAATGGCATTAATCTTCCATTGGCATTCACTGGACAGGAGGCCATTTTTCAGCGAGTAGGAACATAATTTAATTTCTGTAGTCTGTAAAATGTTTATACTTCATATATATGGCACTATCAATGTAGTTTGTACCAACATGCATAGATATAGCCATCCATGCGCACTCATATTTTAAGAGTCTTGAAAACCAGGACTTACTGAATCAGGAGTGGTGTCTTTTTGTCTAACAGGCTTGAGGTGGTCAGCTCTCTGCAGTTTTGTTTTCTACTTGGATTTGTTGTGCCTGTTGTACTGACCTGTTCTTTTTTTATGATGTAATTGGTATTGTGTTGGACTGATTTTACATTCCTCATATAGTACTGTCTGCCTATATCCACTATTTTATGTAAACAACACCCTTATGTTTCTGCCTCTGTTTATAAGTATAGTCATGTATAAATATTAGGTGTTGTGGTTCATCCATCAATCTTTTCACGAAATTAGTAAATTGTTTCAGCTTTACATGAATATGGGAATTAGCAATGAAGATCTGGAAGGATTTTTTGGTGGGCCTGCATTCTTAGCATGGTATGCATGTCATTATGATTTCATAATAGTGTTTGTGAATGTGTAAGCATTTTTTTAAATAGAGAATTGGATACAAGAAATGACATTGACTCTGAGTGGCAGTACTTTTTTTTTGTAGAATCAATAAAAGAGGACAGTATAAAGAATGTAGAAGATCCATTTTATTTAAAAGTCCTTATCTGTCATCTGCCAGAAGAATAGGCAGTATCAGTTTCACCCTTTGAAACTTTTACAATTTTCATAATAGGCAACATTGTTCAATAGTCAGCTTTATGGGTGATTATTTATTTTTACTTTCAGTTTATGCTTCTATACCATTACTCAAAATGAATTAATTAATTGTGAATAAGAATTATGTTCACTTTCTATTATCAGTATTTGTTAGCATTCATAAGTTAGCTCAGAGGAATTCTTTTATTTACAATTTACAGAAGAAATATTGAATGAGTAAATATTTTCAACTGAACAAATTTTCAATTAATATTGAGGTCCAGAATGGGAAATATCCAGGGATGGGGAGGACCTCTACCTCAGATGTGGATCACAAATCAGCTGCTGCTGCAGCATCGCATCTTACAGAGAATGCGAGGGTTTGGCATGGTTCCTGTGCTGCCTGCTTTTGCTGGTCATGTGCCTGCATCTTTTACCAAGTAAATAAGTTTGTGATCAGATGTTTCTCTCTCTGGAGTGTAGATTGGACAGTAATGGAGAAAATAAGCATTTATCGTATATAGAGCATATATAATTGACATTATTAATGACAGTTATATCTTAAATAGCTTTAATTTTCTTGTATGAACTGTGGACAGTAATACCATTCAAAAGTTTGACTAGATCCATTTGTTTCATTCAGAGTGTTTCCACAAGCCAAAGTGACAAGATTGGGAGGATGGAGTCGGTTCAATTCAACATATTCTTAGTAAGTATTGTTTATTTTAAATCAAATATTTTTACCTGTTTACAATAAACCTTATGATGCATATAAATCACACTTTTAACTGTACAAAGATATACATCTTGTGCAATAATCCACTGAGAGTTTAGCTTATCATTAATAAAGAAATGTACTTTTGCATATTACAAGTGTATATATGTGTGTGTGATAGAAAGAGTGAGCATATATCCTTACAGTCAATTAAATGATTTTTTTCCAATGTCTCTTGCAGCACATATTTGTTAGATTTCAACGATCCTCTGTTTAAAGTTATTGGGGCAACATTTATACAGCTGGTAAGTATGACTGATAGTTGAAATGTTTCATATGCAGACATATGTTCACACACATACATGTACACACACTCATTTGCTTGCCCATCCACTATTCCAGCCATCATAGTATACACTTTTTTCTCACTTTAAAAAATTAAAATGATAAAAAAATCACTAAATCTTTACTGTGGACCAGAGTGCAAGTTGGTGTAAATCTGCATGTATTATTTTAGGTGTTGTCTTTGTTAGCCATTTAATATGCTTGCAGCCACCTTTCCCGGAATGGCTTGCTATCTGAGCTTAGTTGGACTTTGCTTTACTTCACCATTTTGTAATTGGCTTTGTCTGGTCATTGCGTAATGTCTTGAGCAGTAGGGCTAACAGAAGAACAAACAGTTGAATTTATAAGGACGTCTTGTTTTAAGGCCGACTCTGTAGCCCTGGGATTAGTGCATCTAACCTGTGGGTCTTATTCAGGGCAGTGATGAGACACTCTCTTTATCCACCCAAGTGAGTGGGTACCTGGGAAGGTAACAGTGGCTGAAGAAGAGGGCTGGGCTTCCACATTTCTTGCTCTGAACATGGTAAAACATAGTTCACTGCCCTTGACCACTTTGTCACCATATCTTTAGTTTTGTCGACATCTTTTGAAAAGGGATTTCTTTCCTGAAAAAATTGAATTTAAAATATTGTTTGGTGTGTCTTTTCAGATGAATAGTGAGTTTGGAGTGGACCATATCTATAATGCAGACACATTCAATGAAATGACACCAGCTTCAAGGTACTATTTCACTGGGCCTCTATTTCCTTTTTTGTTCGCTTATAATAATAAATAGACTTACTAAATCTTACAGAATTCTGTTGTTGAAAGATGAGAGTGTTAATTTGAAATCAGTGGATTAAGCTTATTAAAATATAATAATTTCTAAAATCTGATCAAAGCAACACTTAAGCCTTTAGACATAATCAAAAATGTACATAAGAAAGTCAAATGCATTCTTTCATGTTCTAATCTGGATATATTTATATTGTAAAGGCTACAGCCAGTAGAAGAGCTTGGAATGTGTTAATTGTGCATATTCATATTCTAAGACCTTGTATTTGATCTTTTAGCACGTGTGAGGTTGTGTCGTTTTGTATCTTTTAGATGAGAGGGAGTTATTCACTCAGGTTCAGTTAATCAGTGCAATAAAAGAAGTCTGTAATAATGTGTTTAAAAAAAAGTGTGTTAAAACTAGGCAATTATTATGTGTAAATACTTAAGCAAATGTGATGAACTGTTCTGTTATTGTGACAGCTCCACCAGCTATTTGGCATCTGCAGGTGAGGCAGTGTACAAAGCCATGCTGGCAGGAGACCCTGATGCAGTATGGTAAATAAGTCTTAGACAGACCTTATTGAGCTTTAGTTCTGACCATAGCTTTCATTCTTTATGAGACTGTAACTGATAGCTTTCTCAAACATAACTCTAGACAGATTAGTTTTCTGCTATTTTCTATTAGAAAGTGAATATATGCTCAGCAAAGCTATTACTATTTCTGTCATAAAATATTTTATCAGTGTGTATTCAATGAGTTTTAATAGCATTGGAATGACTTTTAAAAATTTTATGTACCATGACCTGCTGCTGGAGATGATTTGCAGTTTTTTTGTTCATTTAAGAAAGGAGTAGAAATACTTTATATTCACAGTTAACAGCTTATAAAAATTTCTTTCTATTTTCTGTGAATATCGAATGTCTGTTAAAAGTAATGCATAAATAAATGTTTTGAATGTTTGTAAAACTGATGCATGCATGTTGAATGTTTAAGCATCCACAAATGATCAGTCTAAATATAAATGTATAATTGTTTGCACACATGAGGTTTTGCATGTTTTTATGCTAAACAACAAAATCATTGTCATGCCATTCATAAGACTGATATTTTTCTTAAATTTTATAGACAACATTTACGTATATGTGCAGGTATGGTTGTGTTTTAGTCTGATTCTAAAGGCCAAGTTGTTTTAGGTTAAGCAATGAATAACATTTTATACGTAGGTTGATGCAAGGGTGGTTGTTCATGGATTCAAATTTTTGGAAGCCTCCACAGATTAAAGCCTTA
The DNA here is from genome assembly GCF_003073045.1 of Pomacea canaliculata. Lineage (NCBI taxonomy): Eukaryota > Metazoa > Mollusca > Gastropoda > Architaenioglossa > Ampullariidae > Pomacea > Pomacea canaliculata. The sequence continues at coordinate 15,150,890 of NC_037599.1, forward strand.
CTTACTTCTGTACCTTTGGTAAGTTAAGTGAGTCCCTATGCTATGTTGTTGGCTAGAGAATGTGTTAATATTTTTACAAATGTCTATATTTGATGGGAGAAAAGCTTTCTCCTCAAGGCAGTTTGATACTGTAGGGGAAGGGGGTCCTGGGATGTATTGGGGAAGAGATCTTTTGCATATTTTCTTTAAAATAGACATGTTGCTTTCTGCTTATAAAAAAAATTTGCTTTCAGATAGTTTGCATATTTGTTTTATGATAAGCAGTTTAATTATGAGCATTGTGCATGGTCTCTTTACATAAATCAACAAATAGAATATGTCTGTTTTCAGGGGCGGATGATAATTTTAGATTTATTTGCTGAGTTATCTCCAGTATACCAGAGAACCGAATCCTTTTATGGCCAGCCCTTCATCTGGTGCATGTTACATAACTTTGGAGGTACAATGGAGCTGTATGGTGCCTTGGACAATTTAAATAATGTAAGTACTATTAGGATCACCTTTCTTCTCATTTTCTAAGACCCTTTAAAGGGATTTTGTTTAATCAGACACAAGCAAGTCAGGATAGGAAGAAGTCAAAGCATTCTCTATGGCCTGTGTGTCTGTCTGATATTTCACTGACGAAGTATATATATATGTGCATTGGCTACACTGCTGAAATACACCTGACGGTTAAAAAAGATGAGCAATAAATGAATTTCTCGTCAAGGAGGATTTCCCATATAAATTCTTTCCCTTTTTCCAGCATTCTATTTTTCTTGACATGGATTTACTCTATAATCAACATGAATGAAAGTGGATTATTGTATATTTTATGGAAATTTTTTTCATGGTTCACTTGATAATGGGAGAAATGTTCTAGAGTGGATGTTTGTGTTGAGTGTTATCTTCGCCAGTGTTGTTTGAGAACAAATATTGAGGGTTCTTGTTTGCAGTACTTACAGCTTGCTCAAAAAGTTGGTTTTTCTTTTAATAGAATACTAGTACTGACACTAAGCAATGTGCACAGCATGTTTATATTAAATATATTTGAACTTTATTTATCAGGGTCCATCAGTTGCCAGAAAATTTAACAACAGCACCATGATTGGAACTGGTCTAACTCCAGAAGGAATCTTTCAGAATGAAGTAATCTATGAATTTATGAATGAGAACGCTTGGAGAGATGGGCCTCGTGATATTGATTCTTGGTGAGCCTGAAAGTTCATTTTGTTTTGCTTTATGTAAATCCTTTTTTCACAAAATAATGATATTTTCTGCTGAAATATTGATTTTCCCTCCAAACTTGTTGAATGTAATATTTTCATTACTGTTACTTTTATTCATGATAAGGTTGGCCTCTTACATACAACAAAGGTATAACTATACAAGCTCTGCTGTCATCGAGGCTTGGTATCTTCTTAAGGTATGTATGTTCCCAAATTGAACTCTGTACTTCTATGATAATTTTTCAATCAACACAGAGCTCAGATACAAGAAAAGTGTATTCCATAAATGAGCTATACTATTCAAGTCTTTGACACTTGCACTTGACTGGCTGATATCTGCCGATATATATTGTTTACAGAAATATGGGTATACTAGAAAGTGCATTAACTGATTGGTTACTTTTTTGGTCTAATGTAGCAGCTGACAAACCTTTCCACATAGTGAAAGTTTAATTGTCTTCTTATGGTGTTTAAGGGACAAGTAAATGACATTAAAATGTTGCTTGGCTTCCTTAATATTATATGTGTTATGTGCACATGATAAATTTGTAAAAACATTAAGAGTGATTATTTTATTTAAATGACTGTCTGTAACCTGACCCAGCAAAGTGTTTACAACTGTACTGATGGCCATGGTGATGGAGACCGTGTATTGATAACAGAGAGGCCTCAGTTGAATTATGATGTGTCTGCAAATGTAAGTTTCTTCCAGTTTCCTAACTATACTATAAAAATGCTATCACCATGGATAGACTTGTAAAAAGAATTCTTTTAGAAGCAAAGAGGCATTTTTCACTGTCAGTTTCCTGATTCTTTTGAAATCTGACCACAATATCTGTATGAGCATTTGCAGTTTGGACTTCCTCAGCACCATCTTTGGCTTTGCATAAAACATCTGCTTATGGCAAAGGGCTTTAAATATCACCTGATCTGTTGATGGGTTATTTCTCCTACATGACTAAACTTCATAATGTGCATCCTGCTTCATCTACTTTTTTGTTAATAATTTGTCAGAAAATCCAAACACACGTATTCAAGTTCCTCTTTTAAAAAAACTTGTCTAAGAAGATTATGAGATCACTAATACTACCATAGTCTTCAGGACAGAGCTGTCTTTTTCTAGATGGTAACTGACCACTCATGAAAGTGGGGAAAGTTGGTTCATTATTTAGAGCTAACATCATGGTTGAATGAATAAACTGACTTCATGCATGACTTTCTAGATTTACCTAATATTAATATTCCTCTGGATATAACCGTGTCTATGGATGGCATGTTTAACTGACAAATCACAAGATTTGATGTGAACACAAGGAGAATAACTTGGGTGATTCTTTTAGTGGGTCATTTAGTATCTGCAGCAAGGATAAGTAACTGTTTCACATTGTATAGGCATCTGTATTGCTTTTCTTTGCATAAAAGTGCTTGTATGACCTTTTTCTGTTTTAAACAAGTTGTCATTAGAAAAGAAAAATCTTTCATTGGAAAAATATTGTCCAACTAAAATGACTAAATAAAAGTTTGTGGATAAAATAATTTTATAAGACAATGTTCAGGTGACTCAGTTTAGCACAGATTGTTTTCATAAAATATAAAATTCAGAATAATATAGTACTATAGTGAGAAAGTGAAATAGTGAGACTGCTAATGCTTATCAGGCATTATCCATAACAGCCTCCTTTAACATGTGATGTTGAGAAAACACAATATTCTCACATGATCTAGCGGAGAAAACGAGACTGGGTCAGGTTCCAGACATAAACGATGGCATATTGTGAAAGTCACTAACTTGCTGGAGCTGGCATTCAGTCTTATGTCTCAAGGCAGTAGGTTTACTTTTGTTTCTTTTAAGTCAAGTGTATACAACTGTACTCGGACATCTCATCATGACTTCGATCTAGTACTGATAACACAGCGTCCTCATTTGGGATACGATATTTCAAGTGATGTATGTGCTTGCATTCCTTCCTCTTTACTGCTTATCTAGAAACTACGAAAAAGCTATAAGTTGTCAAAATGGAAAACATTATTTCTTTGCAAACTCTTATACTTACTTTAAACTCTTATTAAATTAAAGATTGAAGTTAAATGTTTTATCAGATCAGAAATTTGGAAAGAAGAATTTTAGCAGTATCCCCAGCTAAACCATACATAAGATATACTGCAATCTGTGTATGTGTAAATATGGATTTTCTGTAATTGATTGCTTCCTGTGTAGCCTTTGATTCTATGTATTGTATATTTCATTTAGCACTTTAGTCCTTTCTTCATGCAATTTTCAGGTGTTTCTTTAATAATATACCCTTTTACCGACTGTTGTACTCTTCACAAACAAATCCAATCCAACAATCCTACAGACCAACTGAAGATTATTGATAAGAAATGTCTAATCAACTTCTAATGATTAGTTCAAGATCTGTTAATGGAATGCATCTTTGAGAATCTTAAGATTTTAATGATAAATTATCCTTTTGATGCTCATTTAGTAGTTAGGGCTATGTGTTGTCAGGTCTTACAAATGCATGAGTACAATATTTACAACAGTAAATTGACAATATTAAAGAAATTTATTTGGGTGCATAGCTTATTGACTGCTGGTGTCTCGGGAATGGATGGCTTGTAGATATTGTATTTTTTCTAAGACATTGATGTGATTGTTCATCATTAATTAGTGAGATCATAATTATAGGAACCTTTGGAAGGTTTTAAAGTGAGTTGGCTGCATCTGTGTTTGTCAGAAGGTTGAGTAGCTAAGTGATTACCCGAGGTATTGTTCAAGGTGTGGTATGATCCAGAGATGCTGTTTACTGCATGGGACAACCTGCTTGAGGCTTCTGCAGATTTTAACCCAAATGAACTTTTCATGTAAGTGACCCCATCTTATGAGCTTTATGTCAGGGACAGCTGTGACTATGTTGAAGGGTCTATCAATGTCCACAAGAGGTCAAGAGTTTTATTTTGCTGGGCATTAGCATGTTCTCAACTTTTTTCTACAGCCTGAAATTTTGACAAAGTGTTCTAGCCTTTTGTGATACATGCATCTTGTAATTATCTTTCGCTTAGCTAAGGACAGTGCAGTGGTACAGCAGTAAAGAGCTTGTCACAAAGACAGGATCATGGCCTCAAATCTGATACCTGATGGAGACAGTTTCTCTTGGGATGAGACATTGTTCACAGGGTGAACTCCATCACTGGGAAGTAGTCTTGATGATGTAAAATACAAAAACCTGTTGTATTGCCAAGCCCAGGCTAGAAACTGATGTCCTCCCATAAAGAAGTTATTTTGCCACCCTCACCGTAGTAGGACTTGCTGCTACTAGATATACTGGATAATGGCATAACAATAGCTTCTACCTCTCCAGTGGTGCATGCATGGCAGTAATCATATTGTCACTTGTTTCTGGCATTTGATATTTTGTCAGCTGAACTGTACTTTTTATATGCTTATAGGTAAACACAGAATCTTCTGGTGTTTTTTTCAGTGGCATAACTGTAAGCAGATTGCACTGACAACATTTAGTAACCTGCAGCAAGAGTAATTAAGCATGATGTGAATTATTTGTACCTGTTGGCCCAGAAAAATCACATTGCATCCTGTGCTGTGTTGATAACACCCAATGCTAGCTTTAGTCTTTAATGTTTGTGTTAAATAGTGACTGAGCAATGTTGTGGGGAGGTGGATAGTTGAGGGGTTAGAGCACTGTTGTCTGAACCAAGAGTAGCTGGTTCGATAACCATATGGGACAACAAATTTCCCTCAGCCAACCCAGCTGTCAGGAATGGGTACCTGGCTCCATGGAGAATCAGGGAAGGTATGGCAGTAGGCAAAGGGGAATGGGCACCACCCTCACAGAAACCTGGCCCCCAGAAAAGTGAGGCACTAATACCTCACTCTCCAATTACCTGAAAAGGTTAGAGAATGACCTGTACATTTTTTAATGTTGTTAAAGCTTTGCTATGAGCAATATTCTTTGACCTGCTGCCAATTGTCAAATTAGAATTAACATCTATTAAATGACTGACAAAGTGTATTTATCACTGAGATGTATGCTGCTGGCAGATATGACTTGGTGGATGTCACACGCAACAGCCTGCAGATTTTGTCGTTGTCTTATTACTCCAGTCTCATAAAGGCCTACAATGCCAGGGACACGGTGGGAGTTAGGTAATGATGGTCTGTCTTTCACGGATGACTCTACTAGAGATTATCAGACACTGTTAGATACCAGAAATTATGTTATTATGTTAGATACTATTAGATGCTAGAGGTTATGTTGTGATACTATTTCATGCTAACTACTCCACATGTGCTGGTAGAAGGAGATGTTAGATTATTTCATGAGTATATAACTTTAGGTCATTGGCTGTAAAAGTGCCTAAATTACTTTAACCACATTAATAATATTGTGAAGCTAACCCATATTTTTCTGGATGTGACATGAAATAAGTGTTTGATCATGAATACTGGTATAGAATATTGATTATAAAACATGAAGAAGGCGCTGTGCTAGTGACAGTTTTCCAACAGTTCGCTTTGTCTTAATAGGAGCTTGTGATGGCACATTTGTAGTTACTTATTGTACCAGATTTATTAGTCATGAGACAGCATGGTTAGTGGTCTTGATTACTGTACAGGGAGTACGGAATGAAAATGGTGGAACTTCTTATGGACATGGATACGCTTCTGGCATCAGATAAGCATTTCCTTCTAGGCCGCTGGCTTGCAGATGCAGCCTCCTGGGGAACTGATATGGCAGAAAAGTTCTTGATGCTGTACAACGCCCGCAACCAGATTACACTGTGGGGCCCAAGTGGTGAGGTGTGTAGTGCCATGATAGCTCATACTTCAACTAGAGATTTGTATTGTTGTGATAACTCATACTTCAACATGGAGATCATATAGGAATCTGTACTATGATAGCTCATACTTCAATGTAGAGTTCATATAGGAATCTGCCTTGTCTAGATCACCATAATGTAGGCTAAAACTGGCAAACAAATGTTTTCTTGAAATAACACATGCTACCCTCTAGTGGGTTTGAGCCATTCACTGTTAGACATATTATGTCCAGTTTATTTAGTAAAGTACACACAACACTGTTTACTGATTCATCGACTGATGTGATGCCCTATCACTTTGCTCATTAACACTGGATAAAACTTTCTGTTTCAGATAGTAGACTATGCTTCAAAGCAGTGGTCTGGCTTGTTTAAAGAGTAAGTTACAGTCATCTAACATCATAGTTTGTAACCACATTGTAATAGAGTTTGTAGTCTATGATGCATAATTCTTCTGGTTCTGAGAATTTCTCATTATCTCAATTTAATATATTCCATAAAATATGTTGGAAGATTTTAAGCTGTACCTAATACACTCTGTATTTAAATATTCTAATACACCTTTGTATTATTTCTAAAGTTCATCATTGTATGCATGTGGTGCCTTTGCATGTGTGCTTGTTTGCTTTATGAGGACCATGGAGATGGGAGATGGGTTGGATTAAAGTTATGGTTAGTGTTATTTGACAGGTTAGATTGGGTTTGCGTTAGGTTTGGTGCAGGGGTTAACTTTAGAAAAAGCCCAGCACTTGATCAGTGGGGGATGCTCATTTTCAGCAGGCAAATTCTACAACCCTACCATGTAAAATAATCATAAATGCTACAAAGGCTGAGACCTATTAAAGTATCTGCTTATCAGACATCAATAAAAGTAAAGACAAGGAGGGCGGAATGAGACTGAACCAAACAATAGTAGGCCAAGAAAGTGACCTTTAGACACCAAGTAAAGACTGCTGGTGGAGATAGGAAGTGCGTAAGGAAGATGCAGCATTAAGAAGAAAATATGTATTTGGCATGATTCTGTCTTCTGTTTGTGACTGATTTGAATTTGCAGATGCATTCATCCTTGCTGATCAGATTTCCTCCTTTATTAGTCTGGACCATAACAAGCCATGATGTATATTTAATAAGAGTGTGGGTGTGAGGTGTGTGCGTGCATGCATGTATGTGTATTTTTACAAGATATCTTGGAATATTTATGTTTTATTTATTTCAGTTACTACGCTCCACGTTGGATGTTCTTCTCTGATTGGTTGGCACAACTGATAGAGAATGTGAGTAGAAATTATTCTAACATTATTTGGGTTTCATGGAGTATTGATAAAATTATATAAAAGATGATGCACAGATAACTTCGAATAACTACATTAATCTCTTATTTTGAGTACTGCTTTATGACTAAACCAACCAATCTCTGTGGGCACAGATGACAGTTTGTTACTTGCTTGTTGATGGGTACCAGGGATTGTTTTATCTAGACTGATTCTCTGTATGGACATCATCAGTCTGTTCTTCTTTTGGCCTCTGACAGGGAACTAAATTTGACAACTATATCTTTGTGGAGCATATCATGAAGGCTGTTGAGACACCCTTCACTTTAAACCTTGACATGTACACCACGAACGCTACAGGTATTTGGCTGCTCATTTATCTGCTCATGATGAAAATGTTCATAGTTGTGTTTATGCTGGATTTAATTAGGAGGCAAGAATCTTTGAAAATGGAATTTCACCAGGAAAGAAGATTTTTCCCTGATCATTGAGATAATGATCGATGTATAACATAGAGACAAGCAATTTGCAGTTTGTTTCAAAATTGTTTTGAATTATTTAAATGGGAAGAAGTTCTGTTAGGGTATTACCGCACTTCTAAAATAAATGTACTTTAGATTTCGCTCTTTGATAAAATGAAAACAGTTTTTATTATTTGTTCTTTGTTGGCTACTTATTGTGTACATTCCCCCCCCCCCCCACCACAGACACACGTTTTACTGTGATCTTGCTTATTTTTTTCCAGTGCTCATGTTGGTACTGCAATGTACTGAATGCACCTAAATATTGTTCTTTCTCTGTAGGCAATTCTCTCTCACTTGCTAGAGAGCTACATGACAAGTACAGACCAGAGTCTAGGAAGGAGTTTTTCCAACTATTGCCCAAAACATCAACTTCATTAACCTTCAGTTCCAGGGGAAAATCAAAGGCATTTAAACAGAGGTATCAGAAGGGTCTGTTGTCCATGTTACACAGTGGAAGGGATCAGGAGTTCGGAATGTCTGGCTGGTAACAACAGGAATGATGTTTATATTGACTCCTTGTGGCCTTACTGCCTTTTCATTGCCACTATGTTCACTTGAGCACAAAGTGTAATCAATCAATTTTTGCATTTTTGATGACTTATTTATTTTATTAATTGGATTTTCAAAAGTACTTAATAAAGTATGGAAAAGTAGTAATTGCCTTAAATACCTTGTGCTCTGCTAGCCACGCAGTATTGTATAGACAATTTATATTAGAGCATATACTGCAGGGAGATGAGGCAGAGTGCTAAACATTGTGGTATAATATAGCTGTCCTGTCAACTTTTGTTATGCTTGGGATACTGCTGTTTCTTTTCAGCTTGTAGTAGCCCTGGTATACTGTTGCCTTCTCTCAGTCGTTTGTTAGCTTGGATTTGTCTAATACTAGGTAGTAGGAGTAATTTTTTTCACCTTTCCAGATTTTCTGAGCACAATATCAGTATACCTGCATCTCACACTCGCGCACGCACGCAGCCAGATTAAAAGGGGAGGGGGAAGTCTCCCTTGGGCTAGCTGCTACATGATTTGACATCGATATGTTGTGTACAGCAATAAGCATCATATTGCTCATTTAAAAGGACATTGCTTTAATGTAATGTTAATGATTTTGATCTCATGGGCAGCTGTACACAATGTAAAGATGTTCAGATAAAGAAGGTCTTATTTGTATATTGCTCAATATGACGACAATATGTAGTCATTGTTAATATACCTGTTTGTAACATTTTGGATACCGTTTGATGACAGCGGTTGCCCCCCGTTTTGTTTGGTGCAGTGTTTTAATAAAATTGTGATCACATTGAAGTATTGTGGGTTTGTTTTTTTCTCACTATGCACACTTAAAGCCGTTGACACTTCGTAATCTTCCAGCATGAATTTTAGATTTTTAAATTATGATGATAGTTTGATTGCTGCACCATATTGCTGCAAAATGGTCAGTTGTTAAATAGGACTTTTGAAATGGGTGCATGCATGCATGTTAACAATGAAAGGTCAATTAAGTGCAGCAAGATGCTAGTATTTGAAAGCAGGAAGTTCTCCAGCACATGCATAGATTTATTTTTCCATATGTCCTAAATTAAAACTAACGTCTGTATCACATTGAACTGTACTGCTGATCTACTTCAAAACATGTTAAATCACTGAGCTACATGTCCATGTAAATCACTGTCCATGCAGAATATAACACCTGTTCGCGTCAGGCATGTCTGGTCCCAGAAACAGGAAAATGTGGGCTGTCCAAGTCTGGAGATGAAGGACAAGTATTATGTGTACACTATCCTGCAGCTTTGTATACTTGTACACTTTACACATGTCAAATGTACTGTAGCTTTGGTTAAGGCTGGCTGCCAGCATCTTGTGAGATGACCAGGTGCCTGCATTCGGTCAAGACACCATGTGACTTCCAGACATAGGAGTTTTGTCAAGCAAAAATAAATGCATAGTTAGCAAGCGACTGGAATACAACATTTTTTGCAGATTGTACTAGTGTCTTGAAGTGATATGTACAGACTTGGTTGTCGCTCAACGCAAACTTTGAGTTAGAACTTCACACAGTGCAGCAGGATCTCAACACCTTATAAAAAGTGTAGCAACGTGAGATACCAATGCTTGACACGAATGTTCTCGAAGTTCCGCCGTGTACGAACTCTCCAACACAGGTGGCACACTCCCGGCCATTGCATGTTGCATACTTTCCTCTGGCTGAAAGTACGCGGTGCACCCTGGGAACCAGCCCAGCACTGCTCCTGATGCGTCAGTGTGGTAGAGTGGCTAGTGCCCACCCTAGGTCAGTGAACAAACAACCTTATGTACCAGCTCTGACAGGCAACAGGACTTGTAGCGAAGTTCAAAACTGTAGGCACTTGGCGGTGACGTATGCATCGCAGTGTGATGTGGAGAATCCACGCCTAGAAGGCAAACTGCACTTTCTGAGCCTCCACGTACTTGGCGGCGAACTGGTGGCAAAACAGGAACTCCTCCTGCAACAGTCCAAGACAAATGATTAGTAGTCGAGTTTGAATTTCCTTACGTGTCCATTCTCGACAAACTACAAATGGTCGTGGTGACAGGACAGGAAAGGAAGAAATAAAATGAAGAGATGAGGGTTGCTACACGTAGCTTTATTAGTCACAATGCCTGGCCGTTCGCTGCTCACCATGGATGTGACGATCTCGGGCAGCAGGCGGCGCACGCGGCACACGTTGCTGTAGACCTCAACCTCCTCCTCCAGCTGAATGCCGTGCACGATGTTACACAGGACGCAGAACAGCCCCGCTGACTCCTGCACCTCCCTTGTGACAGACAACACACAATTCACATCAATGTCAACAAATAATGAGAATTTTTGACATTATTTGTCAAGAAAGTCTCGGTGTCAAACACTCACACGCTTGTTTGCTCCCTGTAACCTCAAGAAAAATTAATGCGCGTGACAACTATGATTTGTTGTTTGATTTCTTGTTTAGAATTCACACCCTGTACAGTCTGTAAGTGCTCTCCGGCTTGGTGTGGGTACTGACCCGCACAGCAGCACCACGGGATGAAAGCCCAGCTCCTCTTGGCGCGCGAAGATGCTGTCCGCCATGGCGATAACTGACGGGACCAAGGCCGGCGAGAAGATCTTCTCATCTTGTTGCCAGCCACTGAGTGACAGAAACAGGAAGCTCATCTCCTCGTATTCCTGCACAATAAGTATGTCACAAAGTGTATCAAAGGCTGTACTGTATAGCAATACACCTTTCAGTCCAACCAAGGCACAGCCACCCCCGGCCGACAGTATAATAAAGTCACCAGGCACCAGAACATTCCGCTGACACTTCAATTTACTGCCAAGTTACCTGGCAGGTAACTTAGTTACTAAGGTAAATAAGTGTCAGTATAACTGTCATCTGAGAGTATTACACCCCTGTGATAGATTCTACTTATTTGTACAGTATACGGCAACGAAGTTACCGATTCCACCAGTGGAAACTGGCGGCTTCAGAAGACATATTTATAGTCGCATTCCCCACTTCACGGTATTTAGTATTAAAGACAATCACATTGTCGTCTGCTCGTGTCAACAAACACACTGCCGTCCGTACTCACGTCAACAAACACACGGTACTCGTTGGCCGTTACGACGGGTGTGAGAGGACCGGCAGATAACTCCTCCATCAGGTGTCCGGTAGACAACTCCTCCATCAGGTGTCCGGTAGACAACTCCTCCATCAGATAATAGTCATCCTCATCTTCACTCTCACTGTCGTAACCTACTTTCTTCTTTTGTTCACGCGCTCTCTGCTTGTCCTGCCGCTCCCCAATTTTGTTTTTACTCCACTCTAAGCAGCGCCTGACGATCTAGTGACAGACAAACGAAACATCCAAACAACAGCAGGTAAACCAGCATGTAAACAACGGTATCAGCATCCGATGACCCACACAAACGAAACCATGGTTCAGTGTCTAGACTATTTATGAGTTTATTAAGACTATAGTAAATTTTTTTTAAATATTAGGCTTTACAAAGTATAAAAAAATTAAGTGGGAAAATGTATTTGTGCTACTAGACAAGTAGAATGTCTGCCGTGATTTGACTTGCTATCAATTTTTTTTTATCACCTATGCCCTTGGTGGTCCACATGTAGGTCTTGCTACCTGTATATACTCTCAAAGTATTATGTCTCAATTCTGTATTAATTCGTATGTTGCGGCCCACCTGCAGGTCCTGCTCGTGCAGGCAGACGACAGTGAGGGCGTTGATGTTGCGAAGCAGCAGCATGAACTTCTGCACATCGGTGTCCGAGTCAACGTCAACCAAGCGCAGCATGTTCGCCGACAGCGTGCTCTGACAGACGTGACAGTGAACACACTACGTCACACTACGTCACTGTGTTCACACTGTCACAAACTGTACACATCTTCACTCATATTTCTTAAACATCGTGGTGTTTACAGACCACCTAATTTACACAGCATCCACAATTTCATGTCATGTCATCATGTCATCCGCACCCACACAACATACCCACACAGTGTTACTATATTTACACTGGTAAAGCAAGACCGTCCAGAAACGTTTGTTCTCCGCCATGACGAGCTTGAAATGCCAGAGACTATTTTATGTCAACCCCAGCACTAACTGAATGAAAACGCATCAATGTCATCTAATTGATGAAGGTCTGACATCTTCATTTTATAACAGCTCAACCTACCGGCACGAACTGCATGAAGATGCCATCACAGGACACGTTCCGCAGGTCTGTGACGTTCTCAATGCCTAGAGACAGACACGTGACACCTTGACACTTACGTTCTCGACACCGAGAGTAGAAAATGCCCTAAATAGAATGGTTGCTGCTGTGACTACATGTTTGATTCCTGCATGACTCGTAAATACACTTTTACATCCCCTGTAAACACTTTTACCGACACAATATCTTTTGGTAACAGTTATGAGACTAGCTTGCACTCGCGCAATAGCACACGTGCGGTCAGATGGAGCTATACCCTCACACATGCACGCAGACACACAGACAGACCTGAATCTCGTCTGAATGCCAGTGCGGACTTCAGGTAGGACAGCTCCTGTAACAGTCCGAGCAATATGTCACACACGGTACTAGACCGACATTATATACTCGAGATCACGAGCTCTACAGCCCGCACTACGTCACTGTGGTCAGTCCTGCCGTCTAATAATCAAGGTGTTAAATACGAAGATCTACATGATAGAAGTCAAGGGCTACTGACACACAAGCACTCACGTGGAACTGCTCGCAAATCTTTCTGTAGCCCACGCGCAGCTGGTCGCCATCGCGTACAAAACCTTCGCAGAAGTCGGCAGCGCTGAGGCGCGTGTCGCCCAGGATGATGCCGTCGATAAGCGCTGCGTGGACGAAGGCGTACTGCTCCTGAGGAGACAGGCAGACAGAAGACAGTCGGTCACGTGGACTGCAAAACTATAAATTCCCCATTCCGACTCCATCTCAGCAAATATACAGCTTTTAAAAAAAAATCGATCTCAAAATATATATATATACACCCAGTGCTGCTCTCCTCGCCATCTCATTCTAGATACTCCTGGTTCACACCACATATTCTGCAGACTTCCACTTCCTGTGACAGGTGAATGCTGCCTGGTGATGCACAAGAGGCAGATCACTAGCCCCGTCCACTCCTGCACCTCAATGACAGACACAAGAAGACAGCACACAGTTGACATAATGTGACAGCATGCGACAACCCGCACTCACCTTTGTCAGCACCATGTTCTTGCGCTGGTGTCTCAGTCTCTCCACATAGGTCTTGACATCCACGTAGCCCGTGTCCTCGGCTTCTTGCAGCAGCGAGTCTATGGCGATGTAGGTTCCAGTGCGACCTACGCCTTCACTGACAGCGGTAGAGCATCAGCATCAGCGTCAGTATCAACACGAAATAATTATCAATGCTACACCACCACCACCACTCTCACCACCACCACCAAGACCGTCACCACCATCACCATCACGCTGCTGTATTCCGTATACCTGCAGTGAACGAGTAGTGGGCCCTTGGCATCTGTCCGCGAGGCCTTGACCCGCCAGATGAACTCCAGAAGGTCATGAACAAGAGGCGTGGCCTGCTCTGGCCACTCCGTGTAGTGAAAATGACGTATGTCACGTGCTTCTGACGTCTGCAAATCACGTGAAACGCGAGGATTACATCATCTTGGATAAACAACTTTTGTCTATTTTTAACTCGTTGGCACTAAAACACGCAGAGTGCCTTCCCCTCCATCCTCCACACAAAGAGCACTTAACTGCCTCGGTGGGTGGATTTCTTGTGTTACCGCTAGAAAGGAACCTAGTGGACATGTTGGCCCACTCAGGGCAGACCGGTGGGCAACGGTTAGCGCCTGTCACCAGTAAAGTGAGGGTTTACTGTCCTGGTTCAAATCTCGTCTCGGGCACGCTGTTCTTTCTCTGCATGTGGCGTCTGTACACAGGGCTGACTACCTTGCCGTGGTGCAGCCTTAGTTGCTGGCTCGGTGTAAAACAAAAATTCTCTCCCACTCCTTCCCCGCTCACTTACCTTTTTATGCATCACCTTGAGGACTCTGATTGTGTAAGTTGCTCGGACCATCTGCATGGTGTCCTTGACTGTGATGTCCCCGTACGTCACACAAGCGTTTTCCGACCAGTAGCGATCACATTTCACCTGCAGATCACATGCCTGCATTACACTAGTGCACAAAGAAAGAGAAGAATCAAATACATAAGACACATGACACGCTGTACCTTGGCGTGGGTGTCAGCCAGCAACACCAAGTAGTAGTGCTTTCAATGCCTCATCCAGCACAAGTCATCTGGTGCTCATAGTTAGTTCATTCTTAAATTCTTCTTCCGCTTTTTCATCCGTTGTATTTTTCTCCCGGTGTTCACATTTCAGCGCAATAAGAAATAAGAAATAGTATGAAGATGTAACTATTATGGCGAAATGAAGCCATTTCTGAAAGGACAAGGCACATGGGGAAGCTAGAGATCAGCAGGACACAAAAATTAAGTTGCTCACCCGTTTGTTCTCTGCGAACTTGGTCAGCATGACAATCTCGTGCACGTTCTCCTGCCATATCATGTGCCAGAAGCTCAGCACCGTCCGCTTGTCTGGTCCTGAGGGAATAGGTCAAGGGACAATGAGACTACTGTCACGTGACAAGAGTAGTAAATGAAGTGAAAAGATGTCGAAGCAATTGTAAGCACACTGATACAGATAATTTTATTATCCTTGCAACCACAAAAGTAATCATCATGCACGACCTCGACCATGATGCTCCAAGAAGAAAAACCAATGTGACCATAATATAAACAAGGTCAGATAACTCGTGACTTCCTACATGACAGAAGCGAGGCTGTGTGTCAAGGAGGAGCAGGTGAGGATTGTCTCACCTTGGGCCGCGATGTAGTTGTCCCTCCCCTTGTAATCCTGCAACACGTCAACCACACTGCCCTCAACAGTGGCACCACACCGGCACACGGATAACAAAACGAGGCTGATTACAGAGGGGAACACATCAACAAACCAATACAACACGACTAACAAGACATGTAGTCGATAGGACGATATAACGAGTCGATAACATGGCGATACATGTCAGTAAACTGTCAGTAATTGTCTCTGACATCACATCTCTGTGTGTCTCAGTAGCTCGTGTCTCGCAGAACTCGCTTGTCTTCTTGCACTGCAGACGAGTTCTTACTACGAATGTTTGTTTTTGTTGTAAACATCAAGCTGTCAGTTGACTTTGATTAAGTGCGCCAAAAGTTGGCGAAAAATTCACGTTATGTTTCTTACACGATAAAGTCTAATACGATTTTGAATATGGAAGACAATTGTGTGTAGCTAGCTACTTACTTTGATGATGCTAGCATTGATGTAGTCTCCAAGACCCGTTTGCCGTAGTATGACACGATTAAAGTCATCTGCGCACACACACACACAGACACACAGTCACACACACACACACACACACACACACACACACACACACACACACACACACACACACACACAGACATTTAAATTAGCCGAGTGAGCGTGGTTCAAACTAATTAGGAGTATGACAAAGTAATGTTCATTGGTAAATCAATTACTACTTGTATTTTACTTGGAAATACATAGGACCACAAGGCAATTACATTTTTTCACAAATTCAATAATCATTACCACCACAGAAAGACTGTTAGACTGCTGTGTAAGCGTATTTCCTAGCTAGAACTTTTAGCTTATGTGTTGTCATGGCACTAAGTCAAAGTCAATTCAAAAGAATTCTGCTGAGTTTCTGTGGATGTTGACTTTGACTTAATGCCATGACAACACACCATAGCAGTCACCGAGTAAACTTACATGGATAGTAACCACTGAAGTGGTTTTTGTCTTTGTTCTCCACTTTTTCTGCCTCCTCATAAGGCGCAGTGAACCCCGACGGCAACGCCTACATTGGAACAACAACACGAGACAAGAGTAAACATCAGATGATGCTGTTAACATATATACAATACTCTAAACATGCATATACCTACATCTTTAACATACCCTGACTAGGTTAAACATACCCTGTAAGTAAATATCCCAACCGTGCATCTGTAGATACCTTAAACTCATTTTCCAGGCTGGAGGCACCACGGCGCTTGCCGTACACAAACTGCCGGAAACTGTCGACCTGCACGCCGTCTGTGGGCTTGTCGTACAGGCTGTCCGCCAACTGTCTGTTGTTGGTGTACACTGGCACACCTGTATAAACAAACAGACGACAGTAACTGACTGCTACACTGTCAGTCTGGTCTCTAGAGTCAGTGCTACACAGACAGACAGACAGACAGACAGACAGACAGACAGACAGACAGACAGACAGACAGACAGTGGAATGATTTACATTGACATCTATATAGTAAATGTCCACGACTAGTTGATGACATACTTGACAAGTCTTCATCCTTAGCAAAGCCGAAGACAGCAGCGAAAATAGACTTTCTTCTTTCTCCTCCAAAGACACTCGTCTTCCTCTCTCCGAAGATGGAGATTTTGCGGTCCCTGAAGAGGGAGGACTTTCGGCGCAGGCCATTCTTGTTGATGTTGGTGGGGGGAGAGGTTCCAGCCATGGCAGCAGTCTCCTGGTGAGCGGCGCTCATCTCCTCGTCCTGCCGCTTGGCGCGCTCCTTCTTCACGTGCCTGCACACATCCGCTGACGTCACAGGCTGGGCTCGCGCTCGGCGGACTGACTGACACCAGTTTTCGTTTAATTTTTCTTACATTCTCAATGCCTCTTTAGAGTACCCGCAACAAAAAGCTGGAATCTCAATGCCTCTTTAGAGTACCCGCAACAAAAAGCTGGAATCTTGACATTAAATTTTCTACTTATTTTTTTTTATTATTTGAAGGGCAGTAGCTGTTCTTTTGTGGACATGCTGAAGTAACTGCTATATATATATACGACACTTTCCACATACATTCACAAGCGGTCCGGTGGCGCAACGGTTAGCGCCTGTCACCAATACAATGACGATACAGTGAGGGTTGGATGTCCTGGGTTCGGCTCTCGTCTGGGGAAGCTGTTCTTTCTCTGTATGTAGCATCTGTTAACTGCCTTGCCTTCGTTGCTGGGTTGATTCCCTCCCATACACACACCTAACCCTGACCTAACCCTAACCCTGAATTATGACCTTCCCACACACCTACTACTAATTAAACACACAGCTACTAATTATAAGACCTTATCTCCATACATACACATACATAGATAAACCCACCTGCGTATGTGTGCGATGATGCACACGCAGCATAAGAAGGCGGCGCTGCCACCAGCAACAGCTCCTACCACACCCGAGGTGGAGATCCCCGACTCATCCTCTTCTGAAAAACATCAGCGAATACTTGCCAAAGGTTGTCACGTGTTAGTCGCCTAAAGAGTTAGTCGTTGGTTTCTAGGCAAGATTTAGGGTTAGGGTTATTAACAGAAATTTACAGCATTGGAATTTCATTACCATTGGCCGGAGATCCAAACTACTTGTATCTAACTGCACAGTTAAAATGTCTGTATGTATGCCGGCCCTTGTGAGCAAAAGAAAAATTTCTGTCGACAGACAATTTGATTTGATTCTCTCAAGTTTCAGGACACATTTTGCTTTTGTCTGTCTGTTGCTTTTTGGAGCTATGTGCGTCGTCTATACCACAGATGATTGGGAAAAAAAGTAAACATGGTAGTGGCGGGGGAATTCTCTGTACAACCAGAAGAAAAGACAACTTTCACGATTCAATCTCATGTTGCTCCAATATTCATAGTGCTCACATAACATAATGAGTCGCAATGAGAAATACTACAGATTACAATGTATCACAACAATACAAAAATGTGACTGTGAACAACTTTACTCACTGAAATGATGAGAACAAGAACACAGTCACACAGTCACACAATCAGACAGCTGTTTCTGTATCTTGAGCCAGTTGGTGACCCTTACCTTGATTGCCCACCTGTGCCTCTTGACACGAGATCCCGGTGTAACCGTCTTCACAACCCTTGACACACTCGCCAGTGGCGCCATCACAGGGCTCGCCATCCTTACAGTGACCACATGTCTGGCCACACCCTGTGCCGTACGTACCCGGGGTACACGCTGACAGAGAACAGTCATAGCAGGTAATACTGTGTCCGCAGCATCATGGGATGGGTTTAGTGAGGTTTTAGTAAGTCTTACTTACACCGGTCTCAAGTGCAGGTCGACTTCGGTAAATCTGGTTTGAACAGTTCACTTCCCAACAAGTTTGAGTCTGATTAAGACTTCATATGCACCCCAATGACGTCACAGAAATGGCATCGTAAGTCGTAGAAGTCGACTGTAAGTGATGTAGATGGAGTAAAAGATGTAGTATGAGTTGCTAAGCGCAACATACCGTCCCACTGCTCGCCTGTAAGGTCTGTTTTATCATGTCTACAACCAGTTCCGAGTTTGTTTGAATGATTCAGTTCAGATGGTTTAGCTACGTCACCACTAGGCTTGTCGGCCTGATTGACACGTGGTCTCTACAACAGATTCTCTACAGCTTATACCGTCTGTCACTAGCAAGACCACAGGGTCTGACAGTCACTCACCGGTGACGCAGCCAGAGGCAGGATGCTTCCAGCCAGCTGCGCAACCCCCCGCGCAGGCTCCGGTCACGTGGTCGCACGTCTGCCGGTCGTGACAGTTACCTGAGCACACCTGGCTGCAGTTTGGCCCGTACACTCCCGGCGCGCACGCTGCAACATGGCACAACACCCGTTACCTAGTCTGTATCCACCTTCAACAGGTATTTCTTTCTTAAACAGTGACTCCTCCAAAACTTGCTTTGTCTTCGATGATTGATTGATGACAATTGATTGATGGTGATTGATGATGATGATGATGATGATGATGATGATGATGATGATGATGATTGATACCAGCTGACGACCATCTATACTGCTCCGCGAGCCTGCAAACAACACTCAACATACCGTACACCTCCACCTCGCACAGGTCAAGGCGGACGTCAGACGACATGTTGGCGGCGGAGTCCACGTGGCGATCGGTGGCGATGCGAACTTGACTAGCAGCCACCGGACATGGCACGATGACCTCTCTGGACACTGAGAGATGGCGTCCACACGAGTGCCACGTGCCGTTGTGTAGCAGCACCCACACGTTGAGCGCGTGCTGCTGATCTGTGACATGACAAACAGTAACGCAGGTGACAGACCGTCAACAGCAATCACATGGCAGTAAGTGTTTGGTGCACTGTTTACGTCGGGTAAACAAAACCTCATTAGAGGGGCCCACCTGTCAACGGTCAAAGGTCACTAGAAGCAGCAATTATTAATGGCTTACAATAAAAGGCACAGGTAGTCTGTGACCTCGCTGTCTAATAGTTCCGTTACCTGAGATTGATTTACAATATATATATATGTACACTACTGCTTGTTTGAGAACATTATTAGTGTAATGCTGACTACATACATCATGCAGCTCGTCAGATGGCGTGCAGGTCACGTGCTTGTCACACAAATGTTTAGGCTGAAAACGTCACGCTACAAAATGTCGTCTGGTCCTGACGGCGAGAACGTCACATTCCAACATGTGGTTGAGCTGCCAGGGGAAGCAGCATGGTGGATTCTACTCCGCCATGTTCACATTCTAGCCGCTGTTGACCAGCAAGAAAGTGTTTTGGCGAGATTCCCTCGGCTTGCCATGCATTATCGTCTGTTCTCACCCTTCCCTCATCTTTAATAAACGTCTGGCACTGACACACTGCGTGCTTGTGCCGAGTGAACCTCGCTGTTCCTCGGTCTGTTTACACCTGTAAATATGCAATCTTGGCACTTTTTTACATGCCCGAGAACACTGGTAGTCTAAACACATGGCGCTGTCCAAACATGTTTCTGGAGACCACCTGCTTCTCCTTCCTTCGGCTGCTTGCTGGAGGGGAGGGAGGAGAGTTCCCAACCACTCACTCCTCATTCCTCCTCCCCAGTACTCTACTCCATAGTCTGTTTTTTGATAGGCACGTGCCGCTCCTGGCGGGCTTCCGAAGCTGCACGTGGGATTTCTCTGTCACGCGCAGTATAACAATAAGGCAAATGGATGCTTGCATTTTCGGCCGAACAAAGGCGCTGTGTTTTAAGTGGCCACCTCTATAACAGATTGGAATAAAGAGTGGCCACAGCGACTGGGAGGCCAGCAGCTATTGGGTGATCAGGGGAAGATTATCAGCCACAGGCCCTTGCAGGTCTCGAACCAGCGGCCTTCTGCTTCACGGACCAGGTCATGCCATTCCTATTGCAGTTTACCGACCAGTATATACTGTAATCTAACACACTGAATATAATTTATTAAAAAAGTAATAATTACTACCGTCAACCCATCACCGTTTACCTGCTATAATAATGCAGAATAACCGTCAGTGTACTCAGCCAGCCAAGGCCTATGTCCTACCTATTTCTGGAAGCACGATAAGAATACTGTTGATTGGATGGACAGCTGTCAGGTCCACAGTCCAGTCCACATATTTCAGGCCAGTAGAAGTGTTGATGCAATGATGTCTGTCACCGTCAACCACCAGGTCGGCAGGAAATGACGTTCCTGGGGGATCTGACGTCACAGTGCTCCTGCTGTTCAACGCCAGGTTCCCTGCAGATACGATTGAAAACATTAGTAAGTAAATGCTGATCACACGTCACTGGTGGAGTTCTGCAAGGCGGGTAGAGATCCCAGTGTCATTATATATTTACAGATGTTACATAAGTTGATGTCAAAGGCTCTTTGTCAACACGTCGCCTACACTGGGAATAAACAGAAAACTGACAGAAACAGGAATGCTGTTGCTTAGTGACCACGATGTGGTTTGTTTACAATATTTCACAAAAGAGAGCTTTAAGATACAGTCTGGTATTTGCAAGGAAAATGGAATTCATATCTGATAAGTCTTGAGACCGGTGCTTGTGACAGTCAAGACAACAGTTGACGATCGAGTGGACTGATTGTTACAGAAGAGGCTGTGACTACACGCTACTCACAGCAACAGAAATAACACAAAATATAATAATAAGCCACTATTTATGTTTTTAATAAGGATTGCCTGCAGAATACCTATTTGAAAAACGAAACTAAGCTCACAGGCCGTTTCAAGAGAAGTAGTGCAAATCCACCGATATAATCACGACGGAGGAGGAGGAGGAGGAGGAGGAGGAGGAGGAGGAGGAGGAGGAAAAGCTCTCCCTTCACCTGCTTAACGCAGAGAAATTCATCTTTTTAGTACTTAGTTACAGTTCAGGCCAGCCTCCAGGACGGGTAGCTAGCGTGGCGAGGGTGATTTGTGAGCAACGTTCAGTCTCAGCGAGACCACCGCAACCAACTCTCGATCTCGCAGCTCCTCGCGGCACGTCAGCGTGAAATGTGACGTCAGAGATGAATGTTGTGGCTGCTAGCGACGATGTTGACAAACGAGCGGTTTTCTTGCCCTGTGTTTATTTGAGATCAATTTCTGAGAGGATGCAACAGATAAATCACTCCCCCTCCCGCCCTGCCACAGTTCCAGCTTAGGCAAGCGTGAGAGAGAGAGCGAGTATATGTGTGTGTGAATGTGTGTGTATGTGTGTGTGTGTATGTGTGTGTGTGTGCTATGTGTGTACGTGTGTGTATGTGTGTGTGTATGTGTGTGTGTGCGCGCGCGCGTCTACTACTTGTGTGTAAACTAGCGCGAAGTGCGCTGACGTCCAGGTGCCCGAAATGAGTGAGTGAAGGAGGGGCTCAGAAAGGAGAAAGAAATGCTGGAAGAGAAAGTCACGGTTGTAAACTATTAGCTGTTCACCTCTCAGCCTTTCAACAATATTTGTTAAGGCGAGAGTTTGGAGGAAGTGGCACAGGTAGAAGCAGGGTGCGTAGGGCTGCCAATGAAAGACTGGGTCACTCAGTGTGACACACTGACATTCATGGTGCAAACCTTCAAAGGCAGCAACACACCTGGCGATACCTGTAGCACGTCACTGAAAAGCTACCGACAGCGTCTACCTGCAGCTCCGTGTTTCAGAAAGTCTGAAGTTGGTTTTAAACTTTGATGCCATGACATTTGTCCTCAGTGGACTCTGGATGAGTATTTCAGATGTGTAAATGTTTATTTAGTGTCTCATGCAGCGAGAAGACATGTCGGCGGAGGAGGTGTGAGATACCCAGTAACCTGGTTTGTCGTCAGGTGCAAGACACCCAACAGCTCTGCTGCAATGACCACATAAGCTTGTCATCAGTTGTGCACAATGGCCTCGATGGCAACCGTTGCTAATGACAAACAGGTTTGTAAATGCCAGACATACCCACAGTCACTAGTGTGTTTCCATTGTTGTGTGGAGGATCAACATGGCGCATGTCTTGCTGAGCACTTTGACGATTGGAAGTTAGTCATACGGGATCCACCCAAAAACTGCTGATGTTTAAGGTATTGTTTTGTATGTGACATTGTTAACTTGCAACACTGAGGTTGACAGATGTCACACTGTCAAACAGCTTGCAACAATAAGGCTAATTACTCAGCGGCCATTGATTGGAAGGTTCTGGAATGCTTGTTTCCCCGGAATGACAAAGACAACAGTGTTCACTTCTCTCCTCTACATTTGCTTCGGGGTTTTTTTTTTTCACGGTCTATGGGAATTGTGTGCACAAATGTCGACACATATAAAATTGCTCCCTTGCAAATTTGGTTTGGGATGATTATTTTTAATGTATTTCAAACCGGTCATATACTCAGTAAAAAAATCTTTGGTTATGAAAGAATTTGTACAATATTGAAACACCTGTAGCTTCACTAGAAGCGAGTGGTCAAGCAGGAAGACTACATGTAAAGATACAAACAACTTTATTTGTCTCAATGATTTTCTCGTCAAGAAATGTCCATCCCGTAGCTCTGTACAGTTAAAGTTTCCAGGAAGACCTTAGGAAAGCAGAAATAACACTGGGCTTGGGGTCAACGACCCGGTTCGTGACCTGCCGTTCCTAGGAAGTTCGTTATAAATTTATCTTCGTATCACTGACAAATGTGTTATCCAGATGATATCCAGAGTTATATCTGTGTAAGAATATGCCAGGATTTGTTGGGGAAAGCGTTATATGAGAATTCGTTCTATGGAGTATATACTGTACAATGCAGTGTTTCACTTGGTGAAAACCTCCGCAGTGCACTCATCAGAGCAAACAGGAAACACGTGAGGGCAATGTAAAACACTTGTGTGCACGGCGCTAACTTCCCACTCACAACCGACATCAGCAGACCCACACCAGTGAACAAGCAGCCTGGTAATGTCAGTCTTGGACAATAAACTGTTAGTCGTGCACTCTAAAGATAGACAACAAGAACACAAGCAGTAGACACGTTAGATACCTCTCGGCTCTCTACATCTCTTTCTGTACGATAGTTCTCTCCCCTGCACAACCTGTCGAGTGGTCAGTCATCACATGCTTGAGACGGACACTGTCAAGAATCCACCATCCACAATAAGACAACTGCACAGTCTACCCAGATAAGACAGCTGTACCCCAATAAGGACCTCAAGAGCTACCTCAAGCCCATCACGTGGTACAGTGGAGCAAGTCAGATGACAACTATTGTGACACTGCCAGCTTCACATGCTGTCTACCTAGAGATGGCATGCATCGCTTGCTGGTGTCACCATTAAAAAAATGATGGACTGATGAGATCGGCAACTTTTTTTCTCTCTCTGTCTCCCCGAAAGGGTGACTTTTGTTAAAATATAAATACATTCGTGGTGATGACAGTCCTATTACCTGCTGAACAGTTTATATGAATATACCTTGGATGGTTTTTGTTATGCTCCCCCTTGAAACGGGCCGATGGATTATTGAATAACGAGATTCTGATTTTCTTTCTCTCACACACACACACAGAGACGAAAACAGGAACACAGACACACACGCACGCACACAACCGTTGCAAAGAAAGGAAGAGCGTGAGGGGAGCACAGAAGATTAGCTGCAGTCTGACTACAGACACGAGGCTGGAATATGTCTGATGCTAGAGCCACGTTCAGCTGGCGCGCGCACACACACACATACACTTTTTGTGGTTGGAGCAGGAGGAACGACTGCAGTGGGGATGAAGTTGCTGACGTACGTGACGTAGGCCGTAACGACAAGAAGACGTGATGCTGTACTTACACTTGCTGCACGTAGTGCCCCGTCCGTCACTCCAGCCCTGCAGGCACGCGCCGCCACATGCCCCCGTGTCGACGTCACACCCTCCTTGGCAGTTGCAGGGGAGGTTACACGTCTGTCCCCAGAAGCCCTCGGGGCAGGACAATCCTACAGAAAATGCCAGAAACATCATTAGAGGCACGGCAAGCCGCCGCGTGGAGTCTGTCATGGCCAGTGGTCTCTGTCTGTCTGTCTGACTGGTGAATGCTGATCCTGCCTGGCGTGTGGTCATCACCAGGGTGAGACCCTGCAGCAGAAGCCAGGGCCCACCCGCCGTCGCCCCAAATGACTGGGTATCCAAGCTGACGGGTGGGTTAGTGACCGCCAGGCTGCCTAAGGAGCTCAGCTCCAGTCTGTATCATG
This sequence comes from Pomacea canaliculata, assembly GCF_003073045.1. Classification (NCBI taxonomy): domain Eukaryota; kingdom Metazoa; phylum Mollusca; class Gastropoda; order Architaenioglossa; family Ampullariidae; genus Pomacea; species Pomacea canaliculata. Next base: position 15,175,831 of record NC_037599.1, read on the forward strand.
TAAATATCCCCGGGGTTAAGTGGCCACATGTCTAATCGGCCCACCATGTGGAGTGGAGGTCCCTGCCTCAGCTCACAGCTTTGTATTCACATAAATGCAAACACCATGCTAGGTGTCTCGCAAATATGAATGTAAGAGCGGAGAGAGCTGCTGACATCAGTCTGAAATTACTCCGACATTACTGACATTATTGTATGTAGAGAGAGTCTGCATGCCGACATTTAACTGCTTCTGTACTTTCTTGTGAGGCTGAGGGAGGCAAGCAAGCGAGCTAGTGACAGACTGCATGCTAACGAGGCCAGGCCACTTTACTTTTCTCTAGGAATATTTCCGAAAGTTTTCAGTAGGAACATGCTATAAATTATCACTTGTAATAACATTTACTGAGGACTACACACCAAATGATCAGATAAAGTTAAACATTAACCTAATAACAATCTTTAGGATTAATAATAGTCTTTACAAGAGTCGTGTACACCTGGAGTACCAGGGTATAGTCTGGCAAGGGTGTAGTGTGTAAAGTGTCGTCTGGTGGGTGTGAGGTATGTAATGTATAGTTTAGCGAGTGTATAGTGTGTCGTGTATAGTCACATGAGTGTAAAGTATGTAATATATTGTCTGGCGAGTGTGTCGTGTGTCATCTGGCAAATTCTGCGCTGCGCTGTTTGGCAAGTTGCAATAATAATAATAATAATAATAATAATAATAATAATAATAATAATAATATAATAATAATAATAATAATAATAATAATAATAATAATAATAATAATAATAATAATAATAATAACAATAACAACAACAATCCCCACCATTAAAGGAGGGCTCAAAGCGCCATTACTATAAAAAAAAACACACACACACAAACATAGCGCATAGATCCAGAATGTAACCGACATAACATGAAGCAATGTACGTGGTTCGTAAATAAAGATGGAAAACACTATGGTCCACAATGGTCCACAAAGCTAGAACAACTAAAAGTGTCAGTAAAGAGGCGCAAAATCCGGTGAAGGAGACAGAAGCCGTCGGTGGAAGAAGATGTCCATTGTAAGAGCTGACCATCACAAGCAGTGAATAACACAGTGAATATCCACAACAGAGGTGAACAACAAACATCACAGATGAGGAGGAGAAACTAAACCTCGACTTAAATCCACAGACGAGACAAAAGGACAGAGAGCTGGTCCCCTCCAGCCAGTTAGACTAACGGACATCAGGCTTTGTGTTGTGTCATCAGGCGACTTGATAGTGTGTAGTGTGTAGTTTTTTTGCTATCTCCTTCTCCACAAGCTCAAATACACCTGACTGGGACTCTGTATTTGAGCCTGGCTGATGCTCCAGAAAGAACGCTATTTAAAGAAGATGATGATAATGATGACGATGATGATGATTTAAAAGCCTCTGAAAGGAACTGCATTAAGGTCCGTGAGTGGGCGTGGGTCGCCAGCCAGTTCTCAGCTCCACACAAAGTTCCTTTGTTGGGCATTCTCATGTCCCCTACAACCATTGTTACACAACAGCTGATGAGGTGTTGATCCCCTCGCTTGTCTGTGTGTTCCTCCTGTTGTACTCATGTCAACTTTCCACATTCAGTGTCTGCTCGGTGTGCCCACACTACATCCATCTGCTTGATCGCCCTCATCCTTGAAATGTCTTGTGTCTGCCTCTGTAGCCTCATCGGATGCCAAGAAAATTGGTGGGGAAGCCTGCTGGTGTATATGCGTATGCATACTGACCTCTGCTCGAGTCTGGATTCCAGTCCCGTGAACCCAGTGCTCGCTGCCAAAACGAACGCTGACCGCTGGAATCGAGGGTTGGTTGTGTGTCTGCCAAACACCAGCAAGGCCACAGTGAGTGTTGGCAGGCCCAGACACAAACTCACCATGCAATGTTTGTCCCTGGGTTTCATTCAAACTCAGGGAGATTAACTGCGCTTGAGAGAAGCTGTGGAGGCGAGTCACAAGTGCCCTGCCCTCCGCTGCAAACAAACCCTTCTTTTGCTTTCTTTCAGCGGAGAAATGTTTCCTTTCAACAGTGAGTAATAATCAGTCTTTCCTTTTTATCTCCTTGGCCTCCCATCCATCATTCCCTTTCATACCGTAGGATGTACAGGATGTTTGTTCCCTGCAGAGAAAACCACCCATGAAGTGACTAAGTTCTAGCTTTAAGATCCCTAATCTCAGACAGAATGATCTTCGGTACCGCTCGGGTGGCCTTCTCCAACTGTTCATAGAACAATTTCACTTTTCCGTCCTGGTGGACGGTGGTGGGAAGCTGGCACCAACTCGGACAGAGAAAAACCTGCTTGAAATGAGAGGGGGGAACAAACTGAGAGCAACCTCGCCATCTGTTTAAAGACCACGAATCCGATTCCCTGCTCGTGCTCGGGCTCCTCGCCTGTAAAGCAGTTTGTGGCCCTCGAGCGCCTGCGACTTTCCGAACCCGGTCCAGCGTAGCTCTCAGTCCTACAAGTCCCTCCTGTAGCATCTGAGGTCTGGGGGGAGCTCCTACACTTTCCCACACATCGGTGTCCAGACCTTCCACGTGTCAGTCGTTGTACCCTCAGGTAAGGTTAGTGATGTGTCCACTGCAGGCTGCGGCTTGGTGATGGCGGCGGGCTCAGCAACGGGTTCCTGACGCAGGGGCGGTCCTAGGCACGTGCAAACTGTAACCTGCACAGGGCCGCCTAATCTCAGTGGCCGCCACGTCAATATATATTTAAATATATAACAGAAAGGTAAAATAGCAACACAGCTGACGGCAATGTGGCCGAAAACCATCTTGTTAAATGTTAATTTGTATTTACTAATGTTGCTATAGTTGGAGAAGCTATGTGTAATATTATAACAATGAGAATATCCCGGGCCGCCACTTAGTTTTATTAGAATAGGCAGGCGAAGGGGCCACCGATTATTTCTGTGCCCGAGGCTGCCACGAGCTTGACGGCAGGCTCCGAGGTGCAAACGACGGGTCCAGCATCATACTCTTCACTATCCCTACCCTGGAGAGTGTCAAAGGGGTGTACGGTCGTTTCTAGACTGGGAAGCGACAGTTCCAGCATGTTCTTGGGTTCGCTGTGTACCACTGTGTCTTATCAGGAGACTTCGTCTCCAAGCCCCATCACAACCGATACCTGCCACATGATAGAGCACGACTTCCAGTTGAGAATGTCAAACTAGGCCGACCTCCTCACCAGCACGGCATCCACCTAAAGCTTGTCCACGAGACTGACTATAATATAGTACATTATACATACACATCTAGAATTTCTGACCTAGCTAACGACCTCTAGCAGTGTACACAGACATGATATGTACTGAATGTTTCCACACTTGTCCGTTGCTGCGATACCACTCGACGCCAAAGAGTGATGTGACATCCTCGTGGCCCGCTATCTCCCCCTCCCCATCTCGCCCCCTGCAGAGTGTTATCAGTCTTCACAGTGTAGTCGCTAGGACATTGCATTACAGGCTTTACACTGCATTACACTGCAATACAGACATTACACTGCAATACAGACATTACACTGCAATACAGACATTACACTGCAATACAGACATTACACTGCCTGCACCCACGTAACTCAGTGTCTACAGAACACATTCAGACTTCTGCTAATTTCCTTCCAGACATTAATTACCTGTGTTAGGAGGTCGACTTGACCTTGGTAAACACTGCACTTCATGACAAGCAACATCTAAGACAAAGTCGATAAATATTCTGTTGTTGTTAGGGCCTTGGATTTATTTACACACATACACACAGAGCAATCAAGATTACAATGCGAGTGAAACTTATGTACACTTGTATGTACAGCAACTGTACACGAACTGTGACAACCTCTCGGTATGGTGTTCTTCCAGTACATCTAAGGCGCGGACTTGTTATAGAAAAATACGATTTTATAATTATTATCTTACCGAGGGAGGATTTTTAGTGACTGATGCGAGATGACATAAGTGATTTGTGCAATATTTACAGACATCAAGCTGTGTCCTCAGATCCTCTACAATATTCGCGGAATATAAACTTTCCACAGATCCTCAATCCATGGGAGACAAAACAATGTTCCTGATCATTTTTACAGAGTGAGCCGTCATTTTGGGGTTATTTTTATATACAGAACTAGAGTAACACTTGTGACAATGTATGAGCAGACACGGAGTGACAGTGACAGTGACAATGACAGTGACAGTGACAGTGACAATGACAACAGAGTAACGCCTAGTAACAAATGACATCAAGAAACATAAAGAAGGTATCTCTCAGGAATTCTTTCAGGACTGATATCATTTCGACAGCGGACGATGAGTGCCTGAGAACACCACTAGACACAGCGACAAGGAGACTGCAGCACAATTACATCTTTGTTCTGAGGCCCCTCGGTACCCCTGACCCCACCACATAAACTCCCATTGAGGTCAAGATTTTAAAATCGCGCCTAGGTGTGACACACCTGACAGTAAACTACCTGGCACAACTCGCATTGATGGCTTTTTTTTCTTCTTTCCTTCCAGGTGGGACCAGATATCAGACAGTCAATGTGCCGCCTCTACCCCAGTGGTGGGGACCCCTGTCCCTCTGGCGAGATCAAATCAAAGCCCTCGGTGTGTCCCCGCCCTTACTGGACTTCACTCTCGGGCAACGGCTCCTTCTCGGGGATAAAAAGCGGCTAAACCAGGGGTTAACCATCAACTAGCCACTGAGTTCTTCAAAACTGATATTAATATTTAAATTGGAATTAGCATCTGTTCAAAATAAATAACAGAGGTAACACAAGAGTGTACAGTACAATAGGTAATGTGTGTATGAATGAGCATCATTGAGTACTAACATCTTCACACATTTCACAACGGTCGGTGGGGCTACCATCCGGTCAGCGCACCAGACGAACATAAATAATAACGACCTGTACCTACGTCAGCCTCTAAACAAGAACCTACTTTAACAGATGTGATAAATATTTTAAGTGAATTGAAATCGAAATGAACACCAAGATTGACAACACAAATCAGATGTAAACTCTGTAGGTGTTGGCATTGCTTACCTTGTAGGTAAAGTCAAAGATACGGGGATTAAAATGAAGTGTCTCGAAGAAGAAATCGAGAAGCTAAATAGAGAAAACATGTTGCTTAAAGACAGAGTAGAAGAAACAGAGCATAAAGCTGATGATCACGACGAAAACATCTAGTCATCTACTCATATACAGATTACCGAAGACAGAACAAAAGACTATGTATGTAAACTGTGGGTGTTCAGGTGCTGGACACCATCAGACCACGTGTTTGTTTGAAACGAAGATCAGCTTGAGTAATACGTGAGTAGCCTTGTTCACAAGACCTGAGTAACCTGCTCACCTGAGGCAGGAAACCTCTCTGCACACCGACTGACCTTTACAGTGGTTCACTGGCATTACTCAGCCTAGGATGCGGCCTGACAGCCTATAAAGGTCAGAGGTCACTAGTATGATGGCAGAGAATACACTTTCGAGATCAAAGGTTTTACTTTTGTTGCCAACAGAATGACATACATCACGATATGTCTGTAGAGGAAAAACACATGTCTACAGATGTGTACAATGATGATGACGATTAATGTCATCATCACTATCGTCAGCTTTGACTTTTATCACACACACATCTACATGCTTTACACACACGCCACGTAATACATCATTACTTCAGGTGCAAATAAGCACAAAAGTGTTTGTAATAAGAAAGTAGACATTTTAATTTCACTTCTTCCCAGTCGTGGCTATATGCCTAATAGTTCACACGAAAAGACCAGAGCATTGTTTAACTACCCCTCTCCACCCCCACCCACACAACTGTCGCCATTCTTGAGAGGACTTTTTCCTTACAACGGCTAAAACATCCCACAACCAAAATCTGACATGAATGGGATCAAAAGAATTTAATATCGAACTAACTGAACCATGAACTGAACGATGTTTTTATTGTGCAGGATGCAGCAGGAGAATGAACAGACAGAAACTAATTTCCTCTCTTCGCTCAGTGCGCCCTTCCTCCCTGCAGAGTCGTTGTCATTCTTAGTCATCACCTGGTGATACAGTGACGACTGATCAAAAAATGAACTCGTTAACAACAAAATGAGAGAAAATGTCGGGTAATAAAAGCTCTTCTTTGATCCCTGCCTGCTGAAGAGGTTTGCGATGTTGACCGCAGGTCACTGGCGACGACGACGACGACGACGATGATGATGAGACTCGCTGCGCTCGGGTAGTAAAGGGTGATCACTGCAGGCATAACCGTGAAGACACGTTGCCGGAAATCTCCAGAAAACAAGGGTTAGTGACGTCAGGAGAACACTGGCCAGTGACGTCATATTAAACAACAAAAGGTGACCGTTACTTGACTGCAACTCGCGAATGAAAGATGCCACAGTGAACATTTAGTCAACAGAGCCAATCAGTTGACAGTTCTATCTAGCAGAGAACAAGATATACAATTCAAATGAGAGAGAGAAGAAATGAGAAAAATACAGCCGAGGGGAAGACAAACAAAGATCTAACTGACACTCAAATAAAAATAAGACCAAAACACAAACACGGAACTGCTGGTATTTGTCAAAGATGACAAACATTAGCTATCAAAGACGACAGACCTGACAACAAAGATATTAGCTAACAAAGCAACCCATGTAACTAGTGTCATCTCGTCATAGCACCAAACGTCACAACTCACGCCGTCACGCTTCGTAAACACACGACACACTGTAAGCCCGAGGAACAAGACGTCGATCCACTTCATTCAACGGTCTAGTGGCTCATCCCTGGCTGGGCGGGGCGAGGTGTTGGGATAAATTTCTCCCGAGAAAAGAGAAGAGCAGTCAGGGCTCGTGACCAGAGCAGCGCGTGCCGCTGACCATTTGCTGCAAGCGCTGACCTCAGTCTGAGTGTGATGGTGGGTGTGGACAAACTGCTATCAGCAAAGTGGTTTGCTGTGGACATACAGTTTTACTGAGATCCTGCATTAGACTAACGACAATCCGTGCACGCGCGCTCACACACACACACAGGGGCAACACGAGGTCCCTGTATCACCGCCTGTGTTGGATGACCGTTACATCTACATAATTAATGGGCGAAAGCTGACCAGTAGTTAGCATGAAACCAGATGCACGAGTCAAAACTTCAGACACCAGAATTTTTGGTCAGAGACATAAATCCATTTGATGTTGGTGAGGATGAAGACAGGTGCTTCTAGACTGAACTTTGAACTCAAACAATGACATCTGTTGGCAGTAAAACATGACATTATGTAAGCTTTCTGTTAGCAGTAAGTAGGATGCTTTATACCATTGGCTGCTGCCACTCTCCTCCCCTCCCTCCACGCGCCACAGTTTTCTACCAGTGACTGACCTCGGTGCCTGATCCAACTGTCTGTCCGCCAGTCACCTGTGATGTCACCTGTGATGTCACCCGTGGTGTCACCTTCGTGTCAGCTCCACCCACGAAGTACCTTGACGCCTTTGAAGTTGTGATCACACAGTCAGGTCCCTCCACCACAACCTGCTCGCCAGCCTTTGTCTTTGTCACAATGTGATGAGGCCTCAACATCACTTTGCAAGTCCATCGCCCTGTCTGGCCTGGTGGCTGGTCTGGATGTGTCCACCGACTTTCTGAGAGACTAGACGCCAGTTCCCGTTGAAGTCTTGTCTCTGCTCCCATCATCTCATTAAACCGTTAATGAAGTCACGCACAGCCTGTTAACCCTGTGGAAGAACACAGCCTCCGACCTTCCGTGACGATGCATTACGTGACGAGGCAATCGCTGCACTTCAACCCATTTGGGAAACTTTCTATTTTAGTCGATAGTCGCCATGCTCATCCTACTACCGGAAGTGACGAGATGTTCTTTCGGATGGAGACTTAACTTCATCGGCAGTGCATCCTTTTAACGGTGAAAGTAACATTCCATCTGTAAGTCAGACGAGACTAGCAGTCTATATCTCGGTCTCTCCTATCTGTTGACCGAAAGCTAAATGAGATACAATTAGAAATAATTAATCAATAGATAAGTTTGTGGAAGAGGGCGAGGAAGGCTAGTCAAGATCTTGGGCGCTGTGCATTAGCGCTGTCTCCAGCCGAGCGAATTAATTTAATTATTTGGCGCAACCCGTACCTGGCTCAGTTGCCTACAGACAGGGGAAGATGAGAAAGGTGGGGTAGGCTTACACCCTGCGTTCGACATAGTAATTGGCGGGAGGGGGAGGCTGGCACGCACACTACTCAGTCATCTCAAAAAAAAAGAAAAAAAAATGCATAAAAAACCAGTTCATCACAGCGACTCGTCCTTCTCCGTGACGGGTGAAGGGTAGAGATGTGAGCCTGTGAGCAAGTCTGTCTATGTTTGGATTGTATTCCTGCGTTTGAACTGTCACCTGGACTGTGAGCACCTGCACATAGACATCTGTACTTCCGGCCAACACTGTCATGGCGGTACTTAGATACACGTGTCACAACCAGGTGTGTCACAACCCTCAGCAACGTCTCGCCGCTGATAACTCATCATCAAATCCTACTCCCAACTTCTAAAAAAAGGCCATCGACATTATTGCTATTTTATTGGGTGGAGGAGAGAAAAGACTGGAAAGAGGAAGAAAACTGAGGTTGGTAGAGAAACGCTGACACTGGCCTCAGACCCTCATCGTAGACATGGCCATCGTGCCAGACATCCTCGCCACCAAGAAAACCCTCGTCACAACAAACTCTACACACTGCTCACAAAACTCTGAGGTCTAAAGACTCGTGTCCTCAAATCTTCCCCCACCTCAAGCTCCCTTGCTTTTGCATCGTGGGTACTACAGGTAAGAAAAGCTGGGTATGCTGAGACACACCAGAGTATTGACTGTATAGACAGGTGTAGACAGGTGTAGACACGGTCTAATCAGTCCTAGGCATACGAATGAAGCTGGCCTGCTGTCCTCTCAATGTTGGAGCAGCTAAGTAAGTAGGAACATGTATTTATCAGTCAGAATTCTTTCTCGTGCATTTAGCAACGACTCGTGAGCGTCCATTGAGCTTTGACGATTCTGTCTTTCCTGCGAGGAGACGTTGTGGTCGGCCATCATTGCTAGAACTGGCAATAACATTAAATTATTCGGGCTGGTCCTTGCGATTTTATGTTGGAGGCATTAACCTATGATATGAAGTGATATGGAGCGTGATATGTGTTTTCTCTCTGTAAGGTCTTTAAAGGCTGGTGTACACTGGCGGGTACACACTGCGGGTATTCACTGACTGGTGTACACTGGCAGTTACACTCTGGCAGACGACACACTGTAGTCACTGTAGTCAGTGGCAGGCCGCTACACGCAACCACCGAGGGTACACAAGGTTGTAAGGGAGCCAGGAGGCGAATATCATGAACCCGGTTACGACACCCGAGTGTGAAAGCAGGTGTACGAGCCTTTCTCACGGGTCAGAAAGTTCTGCTGAATCATGTGAGGTATCGTGAGACTGTGACAGAGGTTTGCAGTAATCACAGCGAATACTTGCAGTCTACACCACCATGGCCAATGTTATTTGACAAGATTACTGACTGAGGAGGACATCTCCGTTATGTAACTACGACAGACATTTGTAGGATTCTGTGATCGCCGAATATTTGCAATACCGTATATGTGTAGTAAAAGTCTCCATTACTATAATGAAGGTAATAAAAGTTATGTAAACTCAGCAGACATTGCCTGACAGCCTGCTTTGCCTCAACTCCACTTGTTAGCTAAAGGTGAGAAACGTGGTGAGGACGTAGGCCGTTGGTTATGTAAGTACTTATGTATGTACAGCAGCATGAGTGATATCACTCACAGACATAACAGATATAACAGTATCACCCACAGATGACAGACTGAGCAGTGGTGGGTATAACATCATCCAGGTGAGGTAGTGCTAGAGAGTTACCCTGGTGTGACACAGGGGTGCATTACCCAGACACCCGTATGACAACACAGCATGACTGGGATGAACGGGTGAACAGGCTGAAGACAGAGGATGGACAGATGGGACCCACAGACAACGTGTGACACGAGGCTGCAAGTTCGCATAACGAATATAACGGATGGAGTTTGTGACGTTTGCATGGGGAGCAGTACAGCACGGGATGTGGGTGTGACGTCATATTGTGCATCAGCTGATCACAAGAACTTCATGATGACGTCACGTGTGTCACATAGAAACCCACAAACCTACTTTTTCTCATGTTATTCACCACACATCACCCACCTGATGGTTCAAAGCACCGGACGCACACACACACACACTGACAGAATAGCATAGACCTTTACGCTGTTTAGCACATTTTCAATATTTAGTTTCTTGGTTTTATGTTCATATATATAACACACATTTCAATATTTAGGGTTTTAATATTATTTACATTATGTAAGTAGACACTTGTTATCAGGTTATTTATGCTTAGACTTTGTGGCTTATTATTAAATCGATGATATCTTCCCAGCATCATTAGTCGGGTGCATTTCAATATTAATATTCTAGACGGACATTGTAATATTAATTAAATAAACATAAGAAAATGGCTTTTGCTTTACAACGACATCGATGTTTGTATTTCTTTCACTTCACGATCGTCTAAATATGCATAGATATAAATTAATTTTAGCTTTTTTAAGATACGACACTGCTCTCCACAAAGTCAGGGTTAGGGTTAGGCGACTTCCATGAAGATGATGACAATGTCACTGTTTATATCAACATCAGACATCTAACGATGTGTGAAGAGCTCACCAACCTGTTATCAAATAGTGGTAACAACATAGCCCTGTAACAAAATATATTGTGCCTTACTGATGCCCCCAAGCTGTGCACAGTTCATTATCTATTCCGCGTTTGTGTTTACGCAACGAACTGTGTCCTTGCTCGATTTTTTTTTTTTTTTTGCTTCCCAGGATCCTCGTCTCGTGTCGCTATGAATAGAACTCTCTCGCATGCCTGTAACACATGTGTAACATGCTGCATCCTCTAACTGTGTAACGTTGTAACGTGTACTTACCATGCACCCACGGCAGTCCCACAACAGTGACCAGCACACAGACGAACCCTCGCGGCCACATGGTGGTCACTCACTGTCCCTCACAGTCCCTCACAGTCCTCTAGCCTGTGTTGTCGTCACAGCCACAGAATCTGCTGCACAGCGCCATCGCCACTCGGGCTCAAGTCCGTTGAGACCGCGGCCATCAACAGGCGGTTATTGATAAAGCTTGACTGACGTGAGGGGCCGCCGCCCGCCTGTCAAACAGGGCCAAGTTCAGGGAGGGACTCCCTCCCCCTCACACACACACCCTGGTCCTCCAACTTCGCATCAAGCCAGCGACCTGCTCAATGACACGGTTGCCGCCACACCACCTCCACCCCACACACACACCTCCACCCCTCGTCCACAGTCGGCGACAGACGCAGCGCAAGACGTTGTTGTGGCGACGAGCGGCGCACGTCGATCGTGAAATCAGTCTCAGCTGAGGTTCGAATGAAGGACGAGGACAACGAGTTTTTGTGTTTATTTTGTCACACGGACGTCCAGCAGCAGCGAGGGCGCGGAGGTGTTCAGACGCGAGACAACTGAACGCGCCCAGTCCTACTACCGACGTAGTGCGACGTAGAAAACTACGTTGTGGGGCTGACAGTTGTATCGTGAAGCCGACCTTCTGACCCCGAGGTAAGGTCAAGTCTGGCACCGCCTGATGTCGGAGTTGGCGCTGCGGTGGAAGTGTAGGTACTGCGGCCTACCTGTGTACAAGGTGGTTGTACACACACCAGAGACACACACAACGGCTCACGTTACCTGTGGCTGTAGACTGTCTTTCTGAGCTACTCGCACAGCATTGTGGGTAGGTGCCGACAATGCAGCATGCTCGAGCAGTCAGCCTATATCCGGGTGGCAGTTTTTTTTTCAGATGATCCCCTACGCGCACGTTTTATCATAAAGTTTGTTAGACATGACGACTTCAGTGACGAGCGAGGTGATAATGACGATAGTAATAGAACTTGATGATAACCGAGACATAACAGTGGTGTAAGATGATCAGATTTGGGGGGCGAACTCCATGTTGACAGTAAACGACATCCACATTCTTGTCCCCTCAGTATCTGTTATGAGGGGGGGGGGGCTGCCCCCTTGCCCCCCTGGTGCATACGTCACTGGTGTATGAACAAGCCAGTTCACCTGTCGGCTCACCTGTTCCCACTCACCTAGCGGATGCTGCGCAACCTTCCCTCTCACACCTTCACCTGTTACACTGTAGTGTGTGTGAATGTTTATGGACGTCCTTTAACCGTAAAGCTGTAGATACAGTGTAGACACAGAGTATGTAAAGTGTACATACAGTGTAGATCCAGTGTAGATACAAATATAATTTGGAACCTGGAGCGTTTGGCAGCCTCGAATATTTTTTGCTTTTTATGTGTTAAAGGCTGTCGGTGCTATAAAAATAATTTCAATTCACTAGCAGGGACGCGACAACAAGATGTTCACAACAGCTTGAACCAGGTCCATAACTCATTTCTATTTTTAATACACTTTTAGGCCTTAAATCTATTTAGATAATTAGTTTTAAAGAAACACTACATACCAATTTAAATTTTGTTATCTGACATTCTTCTGAATAAGATAAAATCGCTGAAGCAGATTTTTGTTCCTGTAAGCACCTGTCCAATCGTCCAAATGACGTAACAGCGAATTTTGAAAAAAAAAGTTTCTAAATTCGTTTTGCAGAACAGTTTAAAGTTTAAGAAACAGGCTTCACAGCTAACTAGCCCCTGTAGAATTTTCTATCAACATGTTTATCATCGTGGAAACAAACAGCTACAATCCCTTTTGTCCTTCCGCCTCCTTATCTGCAGGATATTCACCAGTCCTTCACCACAGGCGAGCACGTGACCGCCAACACCCGTTCGTTAGAGCACGAGTGTCTTAGAAAGGATTTGAGTGAAAAACAAACTGCCCTTTAGGTCTACACAGGGTGTGAAGCGTGCCCACAGGGAGACAGGAAGGGATGGGGAGTCTGGCCAAGAGTCGTCGTGGGGAGGATTATTTACAGGATCAGGTAATAGTCTTTAACCTTCGAGAAAGGCGACAACAGCAGCAAAACCTTTGACAAACCCTGGAGCCAAACCTTTTGCTGGGGGGAGGAGGCTGAATGTGGGTGACAGAACACGGACATGGGGAACAGAAACAATCTTATTCTGGCCTTTTTCGTTGTGAAATTCTGGGCTTGATTTTTGACGAATTTGAGAAAGTTTTGGAAGTTTACCATTAATAAACAAATTTGAAAGAGGAGCAATGACCTCTCCAGGGTTAATTAGTGACTGAAGAAGTAGCATTGTAATTCTGATCACCTTTATTCTACATACTACATAGCTGCCGCGATAGGAAAAAAACTTTCTGCAAAAATAGACATCTTCGACAAACCTTTTGTCTGACAAAACTTTTGTTTTTGTTTTTTTAAATAGTGATTAAAGCTGGTGAAGTGAGAGAGGTGTGTAGATGAAAATCTGTTTAACAGGTGTGCAACTTCCCGGCTTCTTTTTTTCCCCACCACATCAGCCTCAGAAAAAAAGTGAATGTTCTCCTCTCACATCCAGGTATGCAGCTTCTCGGCTCCAGCCTTACCTGCCAGGAGTCACTTGTCGGTGACACTGGCCGTCACGTGACACCTTGATGCCCTGAGTCTGTGACCCCGCGTACAACTCGGTAACCGTCACCGCACGTCACCGCACGTGCTGGTGTTCTCCTCAACTGATAACAAACAAACTGTCGGAGGCAAATAGTTGAGACGGGAAAGGAAGCAGGAGTGATTGACGCTCGAGTGGGTGGGTGAGCACACTGATGATAAATCTGAATTCAAAGCAGAAGAGGACGTCGAAGATAACGATATTTTAAACTGTCAGGCTGACCACCGACCCTTTGTGTGTGAAGAGAGCGAAGATCTCTCCAGGCCAACCAGGCCAGCACCACTGGCACCACAGGAACATTCAGAACTGCATGGTAACGTCTGGAAACTGAAGGCGATGTGACGTCACGTGAAAGAATGCCCAAATGGTGATGTGACGTCACCTTAAAGGTCCACCTGGCGGTGTTCGCAGCTACAGACACAATCCAACACACTCCCCACACTCAGCTGTCACTAGTTATTAGTCTATCGATGACCTCTGTCTCCCTGTGTGTGTGTGTGGTGTTCTCAAGCTGTTAAAGACTCACACATGTCACAAACGGAAGATGGCTGTTGACTCAGATTTAGGGGACTGTCTCGTGTACTGAGAACACAATCATTCGGGAAAAGATTTGCTGTCGGGTGAGTCTTTAAGCTTGGGTGAACTTGGTCACTGTGACATCCCTGGTTGACAATGAACTGCTGTTGACTGCGGGGGAAAGCACGCAGTGACGTGTATGTGATATTGTAAGGGAAGCATACAGTAGGATGTTGTAGCTTACAGTAATATCTACATGAACGAAACAACGAAGCACAAACAGAATGCAAGAAAGTGTGAAACTACTGAGCTACATCTCAGTGATGACCTGAGGCAGGCGGAGTTCACGGAAGGAAGCACTCCTGTCCAACACTTCCTGTGGTGCACTTGAGCCTCCTAGTACGATGGTATGGTGCTCTACATTCATTACACCACTTGGGTCGACTAGTGCTTAATAACAACAATAATAATAAAGTGTGTTGTTCACCGGTGGAAAAGCTATTTTTTCGTTTCCTTACATATAATATTAGTACTTAGTCTTAATAAACAGATAAATCTTCATATAACAATTTTAATATCAGACATGTTTCAGCTGAACGATTTTGACTAAATCCTAATTTCTAAGCGCTGGAAGATTTTCATCGCCCAGTCTCTCTCTCTGCGAGTGTTCGTGAAGGTACATTTGATGCCTTCTGTAAAAAGTGTGTTGTAGTGTGCTCGTGTGTATGAATGTAAAGCCCTTGTCATGTAATGCCGAGTGGTAATGTCAGGTAATGTCAGGTAATGTTGATGTTATTATGTCAACTGTTACTAGACGTCTTGGCGTCTTAAGGACACTGAGTCTCACAGGCCACTAGGTGTCCTATTTCTCACCATCATACTTACTATGTGACATACTTACAATCCTAGGTCACTAGGTCTCACGCTTATTATGATGGTATTATGTCTTATGTCTTTGAGCACAGGCCAGTCGATCTTGCACTTACGACAAATGGTCATTTAGTCTCACATTTTTCATCACAGACGACAGCACTGAATGATGGCGATGCACAGTTGACAGCTGTGGCCTGGACACACAGCTTATGACAAGCTGGTATGGGGACCTTGGTCAGCGCTCGTTGAAATGGTTGGTTGCTTGGTTGGTTGCTTTGGCAGGAAAGTGGTTTTACCGAGAAGTGACTTCGCACTATGAGGGGAGAGGGATGGGGTGGTTGCCCTCCTTCCTGCTCCGTCCTGCACCCAGCGTCCACCAGCATCGGAGACTTGGCTCACGTGACCAACTGCACCTGGCTTCGCGCCAGCTCTGGGGTAGTTTTGTGTTGCTGGCATTACTGGTCTCTGCATCCGATTACAGACGACGAACAAGTCACGTCAGGTCGCTGGTGTCGGATGGCGACAAGAACAATAACAATGGGGAATTATGGGTACACCTTTCGACACTGGTTAAGTCATAAAAACAAGAGCAGACAGGGATCCCTAGGACGTGGACTGGATGTCGCCATTGAAACCCTGTGCTAATTAAAATGACTGTGGCCAATAAAAAAAAAATAGTCCCAGTTAAATTGATTGTCACTAGCGAAGTACGGTGTTAGCTTAATTGATATTTGTCCGCCGTAGCTGTGTCCTCAGCAGGTCTTCGCTGTCAAAGGTGTGAAAACATCATTGTCATCTGTTTTCTTGTCACCGCCAGCCGATCTCGTGACCAGTGTTATTGTTTAGACTATTTTACCTGTTCATCTCAGTTTCATGTCTGCCAAGATGTTGTTTTTTGTTTTTTGGTTGTTTTTTGGGGGGTGAGGGGGGTAGGATTTGGAGTAGGGAGGGTTTGCGAACAAGCAGTAGGCTGGGTGTTCGTCTGCAGAGATATGCACCAGTTGTGTTATCTTCCCCAGATAAGCTCTGAGTGCCACAAATGTTAACATTTATCAGTAGTGTTGACGTCCCTCATCATTCCCAATGTTTGTTCCTATCTGATGTTTTCTTACCTTCAGTGCTTGTGTAGGAAAGAAAGAATCCCACAAGGATCACTTCATAGCAAGATAGGTCTAGGTCATTCAGAGAGTGAATGACAGAAGTAAGGCCCACACGTTAGTTAGTCATTTTTTTAAAAGTGGCTATACATTTAAATACAAAGGTGAAACGCCAATTAAGAGAAACTAATGCTTGCAAGATAAATATTTGTTTGATTATTATCAATTCAAAGTGATCAAATCAGAGTTAGCTGCCCTTATCGCCTCGTGCTTTAAGGGGGAGCTCTACAACTTATTTGTGTTTCTCTGTGATTGATCAATTATTCTGTTATGTGTTCTGCATTTTCTTCTTTTTTGAGAGACAACAATGACTCTGGAATGTTTTTAGTTTACTTGCCCTTGGACGAAGGATAAAACATCCTTTCAAAGTTTTCTTTGCGGAGCTTTTTGTGCCTACTACACCACGTGCTCCAACATGGCTGCCGATCCTGTCTCGCGCTGTGTTTCGACCAGCGCCTCAGACTAGTCACTAGATGATGTTTTCATCATAGTGCGCTCTGTTCCAAAAACAATTACCTGTGGTAGGCACGAACTTTGATCCCTGAAGCTCAAGATTTCTGATCGTTCGTCAGCGCTTTGCAGCGTGCATTGTACTTTAAACATTCACAGCCACTACAATATTTATTTAAAGAAAAAACACCGTCCGCTCCGTGGCGGTGGTTGGCGACACCAACACCTGCGCGATCAAAGTGAAGCAGTTGACGTCATCACCGGTAACACCAGGTAGAAACACGACCGACCGACCGACCAAGTGGGTCGAGTAACTTTACATCTCGGCCACCAAATCAACATACGGTCGTCTGAGAACAGGAGACTGTCGAGTTTCCCCCACACGACAACTAAACACTCGCCTCCATGTCAGGCTTTTCATCGCCCAGTCTGTCGTCAGCACCACAGTCACTGAAGCGTGTTGACATTGTACAGTTTGTAACACATCACCACCTCCATATTGTCATCATCACTGACGAGGTCTAAACAGAAAGGCGACGACAGTGTGTGTTCATCTCCCTCCAGTGGGCTACTGTCTGAAATATTTATCCCACCTTAAAGGTGTGGAAGGCATAGCTATTATCTACAGATCATCCCTAGCCATGTACCTGTCTTTTACTGTTTTATCGTTCTCACATCTTTTGAATGTGTACAAGTCTCTTCGTCGACTCCTTATTGCTCGATGCATCTGTTCTGCATCTATAGACCCCCTACCAGGACCAAGAACAAACTCACAGCTTCTACTTTTTTCTCAAAATTTGATGATCTGCTGGACTATAGCAACACTCCACCGACTGAGTTTCACTCTACTACCAGACACAGAAGTGTGTATTAATGAAGTCAGAGACTGGATAGTAACAAAGAAACTTAAACTCAATGATGATAAAACGGAAACCCTCCTTTGCTCTAAAAGAAGAAATCAACCTTCACTCGCTTGTCCACCAAGTCACATCAAGGTGGGCAAAACCAATATCACCCAGTATCACCAATATCGTCCCTCGTATACTGTTGATGTTGTTGTTGTCTCGTTCTTAGAGCTAAGAGCGTGCTCGTTACGAGTGTCAGTAGGCCTTATACAAACCTTTCATTTATATTATTATTATTATTATTATTATTATTATTATTATTATTATTATTATTATTATTATTATTATTATTATTATTATTATTATTCAGCCGGCTGGTTAGAGCTAGGGAGCTAGGTCATCACTACCGGTACACTACAGCACTTCATGAGTAGAGGTAACAAGTATCAGTGTTACATCAGACAGAGCATGATTACATTTCACAACCATACACTGTAAGGAAATACACACTTATTGTTATCATCATAATTATCACTGTCATCTTACCACCAGATCTGGTCAGATGTCAGAAGACATTTTGCGGCGTCGGCTCTTGTTGTTTGCCAGTTAGCCTACCATTCCCTGCCTCCACATCCTGCCTACTAGCATCATACATTTGAAGATATTATCTAAAAGCAGTTTGTCTCCACTATTAGTAATGCTGATCATCCAGTCCGACATCATCAGCAGTTTACCATTACACAGTCTGTCATTCCGCACAATTCACTGTTGGATGCTTCTAGCACAGTTTGCCATTACTCACAGTCTGACATAATACACAGTTTACTACTGAGTACACTCGCTGTACAATATTATTACAGGACATGTTGTCAGACTCTCAGGTTCTCACATAGTCCACAATTCTGTCACGTTTTGTGAAAGACCGCGCTTGTTCTATCTAACAGGAACTGGGTTTCCGGACAGCTAACTCGCACGGAAGACAACCATCAGACAACTGTTTCAGCTGAATACCTGTTGTCAATAGATAGTAGGCTGACAGGAGGCAGCTTTGGTACTACGATGACGTCACAACTGTCTTTGTGGCTGATCAAGCTGGCTCCTCGCAAGTGACTGGCTGAAAGTGCTCCTACTCTCGCTGTTCTGTTTCCTACCCTGACATTCAAACTCTAGCAGCTCGGCGACTAAAGCTAAAGTGCTGTTGGTGTGGATGTGGAACCCAGGTACTTAGTGTAGCTCTGAAACTGACATATAAGTGCTTTAGTGTATGTTTGACACACATAAGTGCTTAGTGTATGTTTGACACACATGTAGTTAGTATGACTGTGAAACTGACAGCCGGGTACTTAATGTGCCGACAAAATTGACAAACGGGTACTGATGTCCGAAACATTCAGATGTATAATTTTCTGTCTGTAAACGTTGGTAACTAGTAATGCTGAACCTAAATAAAGACATTATAAGATTCTATTGTCAGTTATACACAGTTGGGTTGGGAAAATGTGTGGATACTACACCATATGCAAAACATTTAGAAATGGTCGATACACTACGAATGATCTCTCCATTTTTCTCCCATCTGCAATCGTTCCTTAAACACGCGGAAAAATTTACTCATTTTCCGACCTATTAGGCAGGGGAGGGAGGTAGAGAAACATAGAGCCTACTTGCGACTGACCTTGAGTGATTCCGAAAGAAAAAAGAACTGTTAAAAAATGAGCGTTAAAGGAGCAGGCAAAGGCAAAGGGAATCAACTCTTTTCATTTTCGGTAGACGCTGGAAAACTCAAAGTAAGAGTTATCTTTCTTAGATTTCCTTCCACAACGCTGACCCTTGACACAAAAGTCCTCTCCTTGCTGTTTGCCTCTGTGTGTTGTGTGCATTGTTTAGGAAGACACACTACGCTCGTTATATGTATAACTAAACAACACATCCATCCATTAACTCTTGGCTGTCCACTCGAAGCTCTGCTCAGAGTTACAATTATATTAAGAAAAACACATCGAGATCACAATTAAAGCATTTATTTAACTTTAAAAAAAAAACCAAACAATAATTGCTCGTACGTGTATGCTGTCAGTTATCCTCAGCAACTCAGATGGTCAACAGGAGATTAAATGCCGGTGTTGTGTGAGAGAGAGAGAGTGGGGGGGGGGGAGAAAGATGTAGGTATGTCTTAGGTTTTAAATGTTCTTTTCTCTTTAAAAAAAAAAAAAATCTTGTTTGTGTTTTGTAATGATGACCACTTTGATTGTCTTGCAACTAGCACTTGTGGTCTTTTGTAGCTGAACATTCGACACAACTGACAACAACCTTTCGTTAAGTCTCTTATTTGTTATTTGTGTATGTGCAAGGTTATGCGTTTAGGTGCGTGCGTGCGTGCATGCGTGCGTGAGGTCTGTGCAATATTCTGATAGACTGATGAGCACAGATTCTATCTCAGCAGACAAGTTACAAGTGTTGACTGTAGTGCAGGGACTGTTTGTTGTCGTTTCTCGCTGGGTAAGCAAACATTACATCATGTCGTCTTTAACCACTTATCCCTGGCCACTGGCCTTCAACTCACAACCGCCGCGCCACCTCGTGTCACACTTGAAAGCGTTGGGGTTGCGGCCCCGCTTTCCGACTGGGCAGAGAAGCGTCTTCCGGCCACTCCTCGCCATTCCATTGGTCAGTCGAGCTCCAAGCGTGTGCGCGCTGCCTTGGAAACACGGAAGACACGCTTGGTGAAGACAGGGCCGCGACATCCCGACCACCGCCCCTCTCACAGTGAGACGTCACCGACCCTCACGATCAACCCTTGTTTACCCACGGTGACGTAGCCTGTTTATCGTTGTAGTGCAGGTGGCTGGGAGGGGAGGAGGATAACATTTATCTCCCCTAAGTATATGATTCCTAATACTTAACCCATTCCCCTAAACAGCAAAATATATCTGATTGATAATACTCACCCCTTCCCCCATACACATTCAGTAAACGGGATTGAGGCCTGAGTACGTGAGACAGCAGGTGAGGGGCTGAGTGGATGTGAGTTAGGCACTCATGGCAGCGTTTAGAGAGTTAAGCATTTTTTTCTGGCTGAATTGAAATTAATCGCATCTTTTAGCCCCCTTCTCCCTATCCCCCGAAAAAAATCAAACAAGCGAGTCGTCTTTAATGTTTCTTCTGTTTCGGAAACCGGAAGAGTGAAGACGGGCCGTTGTTTGATAGACCGGAAACGCGGAGAGATGGCCCGATACCAGTGACGCGGTGAACTTGCAAACTGACGCGCGTGAGTCGGTCAACAAACAAGGGCTGGGAGGTCCGGAGTTTGGGGGATCTAGGGCTGGGACGTAATGGGACGCGGCAGGAAGACGATCTGTGTGCACATAGAGTTCGCCCCCCCCCACCTCCTTATACCCTCCCCTCCTGTAACACATACTGCTCGCCTCCGCCATCTCACCCTCCTGCAAGAATGATGGGGAGAATATGTAAGGGTGGTGAAAGTTAGTCTCCAGACTGGTCCTGGCGGATGGCGGAATGCATTAAACGGAGGTGCGGAGTCTAGTTGGGGATTCTGGTGAGTGGTGCTCAGGGTGTCTTCCCTTCTTCTCCGTGTCCCTATACCAGTCCTCAACCGGTAGTGAGCAGTGAAAATGTTGAGCTCGGAGAAACGAAGGCTTCGTTGTGGGAGGATATGTCTCCTTCCCTGTCCCAACCACCTGTCACCAGCACCACGGATGTTCAAGCTTTCTTGTCATCAAGAGCAGACTATACGAACTATGCATCACTAGCTAGAAAGAATACAAATTATGCACCACTAGCTAGAATACGAACGCACTACTTTTGCTGTCTAAAGCCCGGAACTAAAAGGTGGCTGTTAGTGATCCGCGTGCTGTCTCCGACAAGACGGAACTAAATGGCAGTTGTAATTAGTGATCCGGGAGTTGTTTCCAACCGGAGGGCAGTGGAAACTATGTGTAAGATATTATTATGTAGCACACTTAGGACAATATACATGATCGTTTCGTGCCTTGTTTACATTGTTGTATTCGGATGACACACCGATCACCTCCTCGTCACAGCTTATCACAAGCTTCAGTGTCCTGAGCACCTTCCACGCGCTGGCTGGTGTCACGCTCAGGTCATCACCCAGCACTGAGGGTCCCTGAGTGAAAAGTGTGGGACTACCGCAGGGAATGGACACACACTGACACGGAAAGTGCATCTCTACATGCACCACACACTGCACTGCTGTCTAGGATGTGGAGGCAGCAAATAAACAACACAACATCTAGTACAACAATAGTGTCACATACAAACAGACTCCAGTGTCACTTTAATACAGAGAGTGTGCAGCAACTGTTCTGTTGTAAATGGCTTTTGTATTCAGTGGGTGTTGTTTGTTTTCTAACTGTAAAACGTGTCTGTAGCTTTAACTATTCAATCTCAATCGTTCTCTGTAATACAATGTTCTAATTGTTTTTTTGTTCTGTCTGTAAGACTATGTACAGTGTTTAGTGTTTCTTGTTCTCTGTAAAACAATGTACAAAGTGTTTTTTGTTCTTGTTCTGTGTCTGTAACACAAAGCCTTGCTGTGGTCTGTTCCTAACACGTAAAGCAGATATGAGAGTAACCCATCTTTCATCAAACAGTCGCAGTATCCAATTGTCAACAACACTTATCACAGTATAACCCAACTGTCATCACGTGATCACATTATAATATCGTCGTCAAGGCCTCGTAATAATATTGTAATAAAATGTAGATATGTGTGGCACATTGCCCTGCATAAATAAGCTCAAAGCGCTTACAACACCAAGACTTGCTAAAGTATATTGGTGTAGTATACAGTCGTTATCACAATAGCATCACAACATTACATCACCGTGCTCCCATCTTCGTGAGAAGTCTCTGATGTTTATTCTCGGGAGAACTCTCCGGGCTGTTTACACTTGTGAGAACTGTTCCTGCCGTATTTTACAATTAATAACTTTGCAATAATATTGGCTCTAGAAAGCACTTGAAAGATATTTGGAATTATTCTGAAAGAAAGTATTTATTATAATCCGTTTAAATTTTAATTCCACTTTTCATTGTTTAGCTTCTCGTAAGTTTCAATGCTTGCTAAGCCACCCTCTCAAGTATTCAGTTTTCAATGCTGTATCACTGTGCAATGAAGTCACGTATGACATGGTAGTATAGTAGAACAAACCAATAAATATTTTCCAATATCTGTATATTATAAAGCAAAGAGAAAGAGGAACAATGATAGTAATAATTTCAGAAATCAGCTTGTTGTGACGACCCACAGTGTCATGTCGGCAGGCCACAGTTTATGTTAGTAAACAACACTTTGTTGTCCGGTGATCTCCGCTTCACGTGTCAACAGCTGACCACAGGCTGCCGACACAATTCTTTGCATTGTTGATAAGGCTAGGCAGGACTAACATTATATTTTGGATTATGCAGACAATGAGAACAGTACGAATCTCAAGTCATTTATAAATAAAAATAAACTTGTAAGTTCTTTAGAGTATTTTTTCAGATGGAATAGTTTTGTTTGTAAATTAATTCCACCTGGCCACAAATAAGCATTTTTCACAAATGTCGGAATTTGAGCAATGAGCAGGATTTTTTGTAATGCAGATGTCATCTAAATATTTTCAATATTCTTCTCTAAATAATATACATTTTTTAAGAATACAATTTCTTCATAAAGTTAGATAAGGTTAGTGGACACTTTGTTGATAAATGTTTTACATAAAAGGAGAATGAATGTGTAAGACCAATTAATGATGTTTCCAGCACATATACATTTTTTTCTGTAAACTATGGCGCAGTTTTTGCGTGTTGAAAATTGTTTTGGTCAGTAGAACATGCAGGTATTGTGGTTATTTGTGTTGTTTTCTACATCACTTCGGTGGTTGGAAAAAAGTGCTAGAGAGAATACTATTATTTATTAAACACTTTTCTCCGAAAATTCGCCTCCTGTTGACATCAAATATATTTTAAATAAGATGAATTTTGGCAGATGAATTTTTTTAGCAGAAAGTCTGATTGCATGAGAGAAATTTTATGATGAGTACTATATCTAAGTTTCCGTCTACTTTTAGCACACTGCCGACACTATGTACTACAGTCACTATCACACTTCTGTGCACTTAGCGAGCTGTGCAGCTAATACAACTGTCACCATCACCAACAGACTACTGTGCTTGTTATACAACTGTCACCATCACAGACTACTGTGCACCTTATACAACTGTCACCAACAGACTACTGTGAAGTTGTTATAGACTCCAGCATCACAAAGCACACCACCGAGGTCTGTCTACTACAGTTCCAGTGTCACCATGAAGACCACCGAGTACCGAGCAAGCTCCACCGCTGCGGATGGGATCAAGGGGCGAGTGGGATGGGAAGTGGAGGAGGGTGGAGGTGGAGGTGTCAAATCGAAGGATGCAGCAGGACTAAGGGGGCTGTGACGGGGGACCCAATCGTGCCACACGGCGCAAAGAGAATGCCTGCAAAAATTATTCAAAACAGGGCTGAAAATCCTGTTCGCTCGGCCCAACTACGATTCCTTTGAAAGGCCGCCCCTGCTATTGGCTGCCGGCGGGTGACTGACGGATGCTTTGTCGGCATCGAACTTCACAAGAGTGACGTCTGCTGCCACAACGCGCCGCGCGGCACTTCCGCCAATCTTCCGCTCCAAGCCCGTGCCGTCTGTCCTGCCATCTCACACACACCCACCTCCACACGCCTCTTGGGGCCCGTGCCGTCTGTCCTTCCATCTCACACACACCCACCTCCACACGCCTCTAGCCGGCCTGGCAGCAGACGACTGTCGGTTCCAACAGACGCCACAGTCCACAAGTCCTGTCAGCCCCAGCCTCAGCGACTTGCTGAACATATCGCAATCAACCGAGTCCGGAAAAAGGTAAGGAAGTGAAGGAAAGATTTAATTTTTACCCTAATACTGGTTATCTGTCTTTTATCTGTCTCTATATTTTGTTTTCATGTCTAATCTGTTTGTCCGTTCATGTTGACTGTTATTTGCTATTTCGTATTTAATGCGTTTCCTTTTCCAAAATATCTTCATCTTTAGCTCCAGCATCTTGGAAATTTCTACACTTAATTGTAAATAGTGTATGTGTGTGGCATTAGGAGTTTATCTTATTTTGTAACCGTGTAAGTTGATAAACTCAGTTTACAAGCTGTACAAGCGATGTGACCATTAAGACAAAGTGCGCATCATGGCTTGTCTCTCCCTCCAAGAACTCCATGGTTTATCATATGCACCGGAAAAGTGACATTTGCTACAATTTATCGAAGGTTAGTTTTAAACAATCGTGATCATTATTTAACTTTTTGCCTGTGGTGTCAGGCACGCGCCAAGTACACAGAGGTCAATGAAGCGACTCGTAACGCACAATGATTCCGTCCGATGTTAGTGAAGACATTCCACCCGACACTTGCCAGACTACCTTCATACAGTGCTGTATATCAATGTCAGCTATTCGTCCAATTCCTTCTTAATATAATTTCGGCTTCGCTCAAGTCGAGCAAGTGACGATGTTGTTTCTGAGAGTAAAAAACAACAACAACCCGCTACGTGCCGCTCGCTCACTCGGCGAACTCTCAGGAATTTTACTCCGTCAGGCGTTGCTCACCCGCGTGCTGACGCAACAGGCTGCACGTTGTACGTCCAAGTGTTGAACTTTCTGCTGTCTGTCAGAAGCGGCATTTTTCTGTAGCTGTATGTATAAACACGGGATTTTTTCTGCAGCTGTATGTATAAACATTGAGCTCCCGGAACTATACCCACAAATAACAACGCCGACAAAGGATGTGAAATATGTGTTGATAGGCGGCGCTATTTTACAAAAGTGACATTTGCTATAATGTGTGTACAAGTATCTCATTAATGGCAATAAGTTTTGTATAATTATTCATAGACATATCTATATATTGATATGTATACACCTTAACTTGGGAATCAGTGACGCAGTCTGTAAACGTCACATTTCAGGGCTGTACATAGACATTTGAAATCCACAGTTCACTTATGTACATATTTATGATATCTGGGGCTGCATGCTAATACATACAAACACACATATATAAATATCCCACATATATTTACTTAAATAACTGAATATTTGAGGTCAAAGATTGCTACTTTCTTTGTACAAAAATTTTTTATTATAAATTAACGAAGGTTTTGAAATTATGTCTATTTGTGTTGTCTGTGTTTTAGTGAAATAATGACATCCTTCATGCCTTATGTAATATATTAATTATCAATATTAAGGTGTGTGGCAGAACGAAGTTAAGGCGTCTGTCCGTTCAAATGAGGGATCAACGGATTGTAATGTCGATGTCCCTTATCTTGTGTCTCATCCAGTAGGTGTATGTAGGTGTAGGAGCCAGTAGGTAACTGGGTATGTGCAGTCTCCTGGTTTGTACAAAGTTGATAACGCAGGAGAGATAACTCGGGGATGATGGGGAGGGTGTCAGATGTTGGTAGATGCACGATTGCTCGCAGTTTTCGTTACACTTTGATAGATTGCTAATACTTCGCCTCTCAACATCCCGCCCTCCGCCCACTACCCCCCTCTCGTCCTCCCCAGCCCCTTCACCACTCTACCCTCCTTTTCTCATCTCACTCTCTCGCACACACACACGTACAACGACACACGCGCGCGCGCGAGCGCAACATATACTCAGATAAATCTTCCGACAAAAACAAGACGGAGATGCAAAAAGAAAAACAAACCTGATGACTGAGACCCTCGCGGGCGGCACAACAACGGCTGTTGTTAGATGATCTCATGCCTTGCCAGCTTCTGCTTGCTGTTTTTAATGGGATATACATATTTTTTTAGTGAGATCAGATATACCTGCTTTACGATGTTAGATATCTATGTTTTATGAGCTCAAGTATATCCGTTTGAAAGAAGACCACATACACCTGTTTACGAAGTTCGGAAAGGTGTAGATTTTGTACACCCCTGTATTTACTGAGAAATATTTTCCGGTCAGAACCTGGTCCAGCAGGATCAGCAGTTATCGTCGATCCCAGTTTATTCTTAACTAAGAAAAATCCGGTACTAACTATAACTCGCGAGGTAGCTCCAGGGTGGAAAATAAAGGAAAAGGCTTTCTGTGCGATGCTGAGAAATCAAAGAGCATACCCAAGGTACAAGAAATCTGAGTTCAATACCCGTGCAGCTGTCGAGATCGGGTACCCGACTTCAAAGATGTTTGTAAAAAGGTAAAGCAGCGAAACGGAGAGAAGAAGGGGACGGGTACAAAATGCCAGGAAAAAATATGGTCTTTAACATCTCCACCCCACTTCCCCAGACGACTGAAAGGTTAGGGGACGAACTTTACCTTAGGTGAGGAGTTTAAAGATGACAGCCAATCAACGACACTAGTGCTTAAGTTCACCTAGTATATATTATTATATATCTGCCTTATGTATCACCTCACCTAGTATGTATTATTATGTCTGTTTTATGTATAACCTCACCTAGTATATATATTATTATGTCTCTGCGTTATGTACGCGGAAGGTTCTGAGTGATATCAGTCTAATACACTCCAATGTTTTTAATATAATAATATAGGATATTATTCTGTCTTTACCTTACGTATGCTCGCACATGTTATATTTTTATATATCTACTTTATGTACGCTCACGTAGTATATATTATTATATCTATCTCAGCCCTCCTCATTTCCGTTATCTGAAATATTTCCCTCTTGTCCGTCACGTGGTGTATTCCACCTACTCTCTGTCATTAACGGTTTTGACTAATACTGCCTTGACACTGGGAACAGTTTCTCCGCGGCGAAATTAATTTATTGTGGGGTTAGGGGTGTGATTTTTTCCCTTATGTTCTAAACTTCACACTTTTTTAAAGCAAAATTTAGCGAAGCAGCCTGTCAGGAATCACTCCATTTTTTCAGTTTTTCTCGCTTTTGAAAACATTCATAATCAAACCATGCTCGGTGTGCTTGACACTTCAGACAGTAAATGTTTGCTGCCCTGAAAATGAACTCTGACCTCGACTAGTAAACAAGACACTAACATCGTCAGCGTCTGCATCATCTCTTTATCGTCTAATACCCGCATCTAGCTACCCTTGTCATCTCACACCCATATTTACATCCCCTCATCTCTAAGTCTGGCCAGGAAACAGCTTTCCTTTCTCAAGCCGTGTTGACATCGTGGGTCAGCATCATCTTATCACATCATTATTTAGTTTCATCCCTTTTCTGTCCTCTTTAGCGCTTATTCGTGAAATATTCAGTTTTGGCCACCTTGCGAGCTCTTCCACCATTTACCTGTTGGTAGCACCTGTGTAGCACCTGTGTACATCACAATTCACCTGACAGCACTCACCTTTCAAAGATGGAAGAGTAAATATTTTCTAGGGTACAAAAATGAGACATGAGGTGAAATACCGATGCTGAAGTTTATTTTATCTTCCTGTAGTAGCATAGTGGTAGTGGTGTAGTGGTTGTGGTGGCAGCAGCCGCTGGGAAGGTAGACACAAGATAAGTCCACCCAGTTTCGTGGCGGGAGGTTCTGATTACCCCGGGTGTTTAGGGAGCGAAGGACAGTGTTAATCAAGATATGTTTTGAAACGTTTTTCTCGATTACCAACGCTAGTAAAAACACCCTGCACCTCGTCTTGAGCACCAGTCTGGTGTTTTGAGAGCATTTAGTCATACATTTCACACAAACATTCGTTCGCACTTGCCGTTTATAAAGGTTTGTTCGAACTTGCAGTACATAAAAGTTTGTTTCTAAGGACGAGCAGGTTTAGTAGGTCATGTAGTCACTGCAAGTGTAGTATCTAAAGCCAGTTTACCTCCTTTACAGCAATTCGTACATACATCTTACATACATCCTACACCATGCAACATTACCATATCTCACAGATGATATCAGGGTGATTCGGATCTCCGCTCATCTAAACAGAATGAGGCTACGAGTTGGCGCCTGCCTGGATACTCACTGATTTATATCAGTCTAATATACTCTAATGTTTTCAATATAACAAACAATTGTTCATACAACAGCTTGTGACTACGAGAATGCCAGGCTTTAATCATTAAGAAAAACTCGTTGTGAGCGTTGTTCACTGACCACCATGCTGTCCATTGGCTGTTGGTTGTCAGTGCCCCTCTTATCAACAAGGGAATTGGAATATCACATTTTCGTCTTAGAAGTAATGTGTACTTAATTCCCTCCAGACCCTCTACAACTTGCCAAGTTGGCAAGTGAGATTCCCAAGACTTTCCCGGGTCACAGGGAATGTCGCCTCGCGCGCATGTTCCCCCAGACGCGGAAAGTGAGTTGGCGACAGAGACACCCATATCGCCAGGCTCATCTGAGTCATGCCTTTGAGATTACCTTCACTCTTCCGATAAAAAGATTGAGCGCAGTCCCAAAATGAGAATGAGAGACAATGGCCGCTCTGTTGGGACCGGCAGCCATGGCCTGAGATGTCTACCTTAGTTCCGCCCCGCGCTGCATGCCGGTAATAAACTCGCGGCGTCTGCGTGGAGCGGCAGTGACGCAAGACGTGAAGCGGGTAGACTTTTGTGATCCCAGATGGCGCCACCTCTCACAGTGCTTTGCTAGGAAAATGAGGAAACCGTGATAGACCTCTTCGTGAACATCATCTCATCGCTAAGATGCAAGTTCCGCAAGATGGGAGCCGCTTAAGGTAGATTATGGCGAGGGTTTTACAGAACGCTGATAGCTATTTATTAGTACATTAAGACACGCGCCCCGTGGCTGAGCACTGCCCCCCCGGCGGAGGAGATAGCAGTCTCCACAAAACGTTGACATTTCCTTGAACACTCCCCTTATCATCAAAGTCATCCCGTTTCACGTATCTTTGATATGAGCGCATGTAGAAGCTCGGGCTTGCAACAAGGCGAGTCTTTGTGCAGACTGTGTCAAGTATCACAACTGTTATCTCTTGCCATCTTGCCATCTTGCCAGCATCAGACTTGGACGCGTGCCACCCGATCTCTGTACCCTTCGGCCCGCAGTGTGGCGACGACGGAGACAACACAATGTGTGAAGATGATGTGATGTAACATTCACCTGTCGACCTTCTGACAGCCGACAGTGCACTCACCTTCATTGGAGTTTTGCCTGGACTCTGACGAAATCATTTCCCCAACTATTTGTCAACTCTAGTGATAACTCTAGCGATAACTATGGTACAAGTAACAAACAGCAGCACTCAGACACAGCTTGTCGTCAAAAATAACGATTTGAGGTTAATCTGGTTACCATGGTGATTAACAACGATAGGCATTACCATAATTCGCAGTTCTGCTTCCCCGGGTATCTGAATCCAAAAACTTTCAATTAAAGTGTTTCGCTTTCATCAGGGGCTGTGTTCACTGCCAAACCACTCATTCAAACTTGTATGTGCGTGTGTGTGCGCGTGCTCTACGTGACCTCACGTGACAGCGAGCCTGTCTACAGGGGCGGGAGAGGTGATTGAAACAAAGGGTGTAACCGTGTAACCTGTTTATGCAGCCTCTCTGAAGATTTCGTGGTGCATCGCACCCTCAATAAAAAGTTGACATTAAAGGTGAGCGGTGGGGTAAAGGGTTGGGCAAGCGTAGAAAAACAAGTGGCGCCACCATCACACGTGACGGGCTGTTGACGCACGCGCACTACTCCCTCCCTTCCCTATCAGCCACTGCTGCAGCTTCCGTGTGTGCATGTGTGTGCTTTGCTGCACCTTCATTACAAAAACAGTCGTTAGCCCCCCACCCCTGCTGACGACAGTAATTAATCACAACGGTAAACATAGTGCTGACGTAGGATAATGAACTCCTGGCTATGGGTAATTAGTCACGGTAATAGAGTTGCTGCTGACTACAATTAACGAGTCATTAAACTGAATCCCGTCGCTGCGGTTGTTTTTAGTGTTTAAGGGGTGAGTGGAGGCGGCAATGACGGGTGTACGGGTAGGTGACGCCTGGGTCTGAAGGTGTCTTCTCGTCTTTTCCTCCCTTCGCTCTTCAAACAGCCGTGACTGCGATATTAGCTGAACTGTGTACACTACGAGAGTGCTACAAGTGTAAAACAGTTTTCATCCACAAACACATAAATACATTTAAGTGCTCATCATACCGACATTAATATATCAGAAGTTAGCAGTTTACAGACATTTTTACAATGTGTGCCCTGGTGTTGGAATATCGGTCGTGCTGGAATGCCGGTAATGTTTGAACATTGGTCTCTTGTAGTTTCAAACATGTAGCCTCGTAGCCAGCCATTGGTGTGTACTAATGAGTTACTAAAGTTGAGTGGCCAGCGGTGTACAGGAGGTCGTACCGGTAGTGTTGTAAAGGTCGGCAGACCTCGCCACTAGTTTGTCAACAAACTTCAACTCCGGACACATCTCAAGTGCCCACTATCCGATAGGTCTCGGTCACGTGACAGGCCGGGCATGCCCCCTTCCCAAACACAACGAAAAGCGGACATCAAGATCAATGACTTTTTTCCGGAAATTTCGTCTCGATGTTTGCTCTCTTGGAAGAGGTTGATGTCCGTTAGCCTAACTGGCTGGAGGGGACCAGGTCTGTGGTTTTTGTCTCTTCTGCAGCTGTATACAACATGAGACTGTCCTCCCACATTACCCTGGGTAGTGATGTGATGCCTGTTATGGCAAAGGTGTTACATAGGAGTGTGAAGGCTTGTCATGTTTTGATATCACCTAGTGGACAGGTGTCTCACTGACCTCCACAACTCTCTCTGTCTACAGTGGTAGGAGGATAGCGCTGATGGTTGCCTCCGGTATTTCCGTCCCGAAATTCTTGAACAGCATCTGGCTATTGCTAGTTATTGTATAACTAACCTGATAATCTCATTGTTAGAATTCAGCTATTTTTCACTGATTGTTTTAGAGACCAGAATCCATTATTATTATATTTGTGTGTTTTTGTTTTTAGTAAAGCACTTTGAGCCCACCTTTAATGGCGGGGAAAAGCGTTTTATAAATAAAAAAAATTCAAGGTAAAGATTCCTCATTGTGGCCATCCTTCACCTTCACTATGTTGTGGCTGTGAAATGATAAACGACGAAACCACTTGAGGAAAATAATTTTGAAGAAAGCTACTTCAAGTAAATGAAATTCGTTTCCAGACTGAGCTGAGACCTCGTTCAGTCCGGATACAGATGGTCTGTGATGCGACCTGAGGAGGCCTGACCCTCGATGTGCTTCAGGAACTGAGAGAGGTTAAGCCCTGTGTTCCGGCGTGTCATTGAAGTTGCTGTGGTCGTGTGGGAGCTTATTGACTCTTATTATTCTTTCCTGGTCTCAGTCTTGGTGGAATACTTGTCTTGTCTGCACGATCGGCTTATCTGCAAACTCTCATTGCTGACACCAGCATCGGGGATATTTTGTCAAAACTTAATGGGCTCCATTTAATGGACATCGGCGTAAAACTATGACTGCTGCTGTCATGGTTTCCTTTTAATTTAATTTAAGGATTTAAATGAAGTTGATTTTTATTTTTCTGGTCTGATGTTTATCTTGCCAGTTAGTCTTGTTTTTTCGCGTTTCATCGAGACATCAATACATAGGAAGCTGAGATCCAGGGGGGGATGGTGTGTGGGAGAGAGAGGGGGCAGAAGACCATGTCTTGGTGAGGTGATAAAAGTCGAACATTGTCAAGACAAACATTTTTCGTTAACAAATCGAACATTGATGGTTAACAAGACTAACACAGATGGTTAGTACGACAAACACAGGGAGTTAGAGAGACGGACACCACTCGTTAGCAAGTGGAGCACAGCTGTTAACAAGACGATAGCATCGTTGGATTTCTGTAAGCGATGAACACAAGAAGTCTTTGCGATAAGGCAAGAACGAAAAACTCAAGGCTCGAGAAGAAGAAGGAAGCAGAAAGCCGTTTTTGTTGTTCCATCTTGCACGTGTCTTCCAGTGCCTGCCTTTTGTTTGCAACTTGCAGACTTACGAGTCCGGGGCCACACAGATACTCCACAGAGGGGTGGACGGCACGAGCCAGGGTGGCTGACGAACCAACACGACTGTTTATTCGCCACAACCCGACGCCAGTGTTTACCGACACTGGAGACACTGGCGACACCTACATCTACTCCCCGCTCCTCAGATTAAGAAGAGTTCTAGATCGCTGCGATTGCTCCAGTTTCCGCTTGCAGGAAGGTTCAGCTCTATCTGATCTGCATAGAAAAAAGTTTAAATTTGTAAAACAGGAGGTGGCTGGAATAAGAAGAGTTTGTTGGTGGCGGGGATGTCGCGGACTCCAGATTTCATCACAACTCGCCGCCTGTGCGAGGGAAGACTATGCAGCCGGCAGAGAGCCACGCCAAGAAAAATAGCAGGACATGGCTGGTGGCGCGCGGAGCGAGGGGGGTAAACAGCGCCATCTATCTTTAGAAACAATGCACAAAGTCCACGAGGCACTCCACCTCTCTCCATCCTTCCCTCCCTACCAACACCTCCTCCGTATCCACATGTGACATGACGGGTAGGCAGGGGCGGGGACAGTTCCACTGGTCTGACTGTAGTTTTGGTTTGGAGGAGACATGCAGCGAGTGATTCCTCCTGCCGCAACTTTAGTCAACAAAGTCTCCTGAAGCCACTCGGCTGTTGGTCTGGGAGGTCAAGGGTCACGCATCCCTTGAGAGCTGAGTTCTTCTGCTCACATCCCTTGCTCAGAGATCCTCTGAGCGCCTCCCCCTTTACCAGGGATTCTCTGAACACCTGTCCACACCAGAGATCCTCTGAACACATTCCAGACGAGAAATCGTCCTACCAGAGATCCTTCATAGGCCTTTGTGCTTCAGCTTGAAATCCAACAGCGGACGAGAAAAAATTGTGATAAATTAGTTTTGTAACTGCCTACAACACCAAAAATTAAAGAAAATCAGTTAATTACAACAGCTGGAAAAAAATGTTGTAACTTTTTAAAACAGTCGGGAATAAAGGACTGCCGGTATTAGAACAACCAAACATTGGAGCGATGAGGTCTAGCATCTGAACGCCTCATTGTTTATAATGTTTGAGCTTCAAAGGAAATTGTAAAGGTCTATCGACATACCTGAACACAAAAGAATGTATTTATTGACACCAGCTGAGAACAAAGGAATGTGGCGGCCGTGTCCGCACTAGCTGCCCTGTGACAAGAGGCCTCGGTACGGAGGGACGCGGCCAGTCCACGTGCTGCACGCACTTGAGTTGCAGTCCACAACAACACTTGAGGCAGCCCCCGCCCCCACTCAGACCAGAGTGTAGAACAGTGGATGCCAGAGGCGATAATACGCTCTGCCGCATGGTGTGAGGGTGATGTTAGCAGCAGATAACGCTTATTGTGACCGCTGGCCCAAGCAGATAGGCCCTCGTCGGGGCCCCAAGGTCCAGTAGCCGGCGACACGAAAACACAACAAGCTGAAGGCAAGGGAATCGCCATTCAAGTGGCAGCAGCTGAGAGGCCAGGCATCGCCTCGCGTCCCTCTTCTGCTGCTGCTGCCATCTACTGTCGTCGTCTGCTGCTGATGATGATGTCTCCTCTCCACATTTTTCGAATTGTTCGCGCGCCAGATGTGACGAGTGATAGCCCCCGTCCCCACCGAAGATCGTTGACCTTGCAAGTGGTTTCGGCTAGCCATTGCTGCAACCATGCGACGCCCAAGATGCCCGGATGTTGTTGCACGGCTTGCGTCACCGTCCAGTGCAACTCGATGCGCTATTCTTTCAGGTCTGCCAGTGTGCCTTCCAAATATAGATGAGGGATATATCAGGAGTTTCCCAAACGACAGAGTGCAGAAGGTAGTCGACATCTTGTTGACCCTCTTTGACCTTTGATGATAGACAGAGCTTTGTTGTTAGCGACATCTGACGGTGACCATAGTCACACCATTGACGTGTATTGATGGACTGATGTCTGTATGCCGAGACTGACTCTTGGCCTCTTGCAATGTGATCCGCTGTTAGTCTCGGCGAGTCGTAACAAAGAATGTGAATAAACCGGAAGCTATGACGTCTAATGCCTCGTTTTAGCAGTTAAAAGAAAAACTCGTCTATCAGCAGTCCAGGGATATTAGTTCGTGATCTTACCACCCACCTGCTGCCGCTTTTTGGTTTGAATACGACCTCGACTGACTGACATAAAGCTGTTTGGGTCAAGCGTAAGGGGTCATGTGGGTTCGTGCTATCACCTTCGTGTGGATTCTTTAATTATATTCTATATTTATTTTATTTTCGTATGTTAACTATCAATAAAAATAAAACTGTGCTTGTCTTAAAGTTAGCAATGATGGGTGAGCTTTTTTCTCAAAGCCACTGCTATATAAATAATACTTACATAGTATTACAAATACTTACAAATACACAAATAATCATCGGAGTTAAGTCGTTTGGTTACAGCTAACTGCAAGCAGTTAGTAACAAAGGACCGTCCATGGTCAGTGGACAGTGACGCACTATAGTGGTTACGTACTTCTGGACAGTGACGCACTATAGTGGTTACGGACTACTGGACAGCGGGGCGCATTCTAGTGACCAGCAGTGGACTGGACAATTGGACACAGTAACGTGACGTAACACCCGTAAAAAGTGATGTCACAGTTGAATTAAAACATGATGTGCACTGGACAGTGGCGCCAACTCCTTTGTTCGTCTGAAACATGACTCGTGCATTCTGGGCGACCTCTGACCCTACCCATGCCATGCAGTGCAGCGCTGTAGACACCTCTTACAGAACGAGGACAGATCAAGTTATCGCTCTTATCACATTGCACCACTGTTATCTCTGGGCACCAAGTGTTTTTAAAGTTGTCCCTTTTTCTCAGACCTATTTCTCAAGAGAGAAAGTTTGTTGTTCACGTCTTCGTTAGTGGATGAAAATAAAAAAACCTACAAAATAACCGGTTCCCACCGGTAGGCAGCCTACCATTTCCAAAAAGAATATTTCCATTGTTTTCCCCGTTTTTATTTATATCCAAGCATTGATAATTTCTTGATATCTGAAAATTGGATTTATTGTTTCTTCTCCCTGCACACTAGAAATTCGTTTTCACGTGAAGGCGACTGATTCAACCAACCCGCTGGACCGTCCTTCCTTCCTTTTAAAGTTCTGCACTGACAGATACAACGCTGTCAATCTACAGAATAATATATTATTATTAATAATACAGAATAATAATGCGCTCATAAATTAAGCACTTGATATACAGAGAAAAATGTTGAGACACCGATTAGACTGGAAGGATCGCGCGGCAGTCGAGAATCACACCAGACGACACCAAGAGGAACGCGGCTGGTGCTACTGAGGTCAAGGCCACATTCCAGCAGACATGGAGCACAGACACACACTTAGGTCTGATGGCGGCCACAGCAGCAGACAGCAACACTCATACTCACACCAACACGCTGGCCTCCTAAAACTGGAGCTACTAGTCCACCTCACAAACAATCGACTGTGAGTCGACTCACTACTTGTCAACCGCCACTTGATTGTTAGAATAGATTGTTGTCGCCATCTGACCCTCTGACCACACCTGTCACCATATCACAGTGATTTCAGATTTATTAAAATAGATTGCTGTCGCCGACGTCCATCTGACCATCTGACCACACCTTTCATCACATCGAAGTGATTTCAGATTTTTTTCTTGTACGGATTCAAACCCTAAGCGCGAAAATATTTTGCTTTGAAAAACAGGGGAAAGTGGAGTTTTAAATTTCACAATGAACCCGTTCCTTCTGAACGGAGACCTGAAAGTGAGTCAAAGCTGACAAGACAGAGAGTGACGAGCACGGGATACGTGTATATTTACAAAACACACCTACAAAATATATTTTTATAATTATATCATTCCTCAACATCTTCCGTGTACGTGTACAGTTATTGCCTGAACATTTTGATAATTTTCTTCGACAATCATTGACTACATTGTTCAATTCTTTCTCCCGGAGAAAAAAATATATACATTTCTGATCTAAATTTAAATAAAGGGAGAAAAATTTCTTTCTAAGGTGACCACAGACTGGAAGTGACCTCTGACCTTTTTGTTGAGACTGGGAGCATTAGTGTGCCGCGAGAAAAAAAAAACTGGATCGCTCCATCTGTGATCATGTATACATCCTACATGTATACCTGAACCTCGAATTCTGTTCACAGTTAAATTGTTTGAACATTCAAACGTAGCCGCCATCTGTGCCCTTATGACACACTTAACCTGCCTCGCACGTGCACTTGAGGCTCGAACACACGTGGTGGAAAGAGATGACGGCTGCCCACTTGTCGGTGTCGCCGCAAAAGGGGTTGTGAGTGCCGACAGCAGAAAACAGTTACTTCTGTCCCCCCAGAAATCCAGCGACATGTTTGCCACTCAGGGAGAGAACAGTGGCGACTCGTCAAGGCTCGATCACGGGAGATAAGCAAGAAGTGGTGCGTGTAAAAAAAAAAAATGTTAGGAGAGCAGGAGGGACAGACGGTGAAAAGAGGGGTGGGGTGCTCCTAGGTGCTTGAGACTGCACTCGACACAAGGAATTGATGATGATGGCGATGGTGTGGCTCTGGAATGCGCCCGGGCGTATAAATACGGCCACCACGCGCTGTTCACCTTGCACTCCGGAACCGCTGGCTGGACGTCAACAGACCGTCAAACCGCAGGACTGGACGTCAGGAAACCGTCACAGACTTTGTAAGGTTCTCCGCCCTCGAATGCTTCGTATGTTCACGAAACTTGCTAACGACTTCAAGACTCAGGTATATTGCGCTTACTTCTCGGAGAATTTGACTAGTTTTCAACCACCACCTCATTGCTCTTCTTCTTCTTCTTCTTCTTCTTTTCTCCCCTGTGGAGATGTCAAGGTTGTGTTAGGTTTATATTGTGAGTTTGTATATGTGTGTGCATTCGTGTATGTTTGCGCACACGTGTATGTATCATATATATAAATGTGTTTGTATACCACGCTGACAGGAAGCAGAGAAAGAGACAGAAAAGTAAATAGAAAGTCTCGCTTATCAGAGGTGCATGACTTCATCACCTCCCGGTGTCAACACTTTAGTCAGCAATGGCACAGGCGGAATTCCCAGAGACGAGGGGAGCGTCCATAAAAGGAAATGATAGAACAAGGCTTGCACGCGCTCTGTCCCCTTACGACGCCAGAGGAGGTGGTGGTGGTTGTCGTGGTCGTGGTGGTGACCAGCGTCCTCTTGTGTTGTCCACACTGCTCGTGTCACACGACCAGACAGACCTGTGTGCAACATGTATTGTCATAGTTTCCATTCTGGAAGTCACTTTTCTTATATTTCTCACGTGGACACTGTTCCTTTCATTTTCTTCTTCGTCTTCTCTACCGTTTCTCTGTAATATATTTTGTCTTCACATTGCCTTCTGGTGAATATAAATCTCTTTAATCTCTTGTTTATTGACACCACTTCTTAGCCAAACTTCTTCGCTAAACATTCAGTCTGCGCAGTTCTTAATGAATAAATATATTTTTGTGTTGTCTTGGGTTCAAAACTGGTCTCTGCAGGAAAAATTGTTTTATCTACCGCATTCTGCATATGTGTGGATACAGTTTTTTATTTTAAAAAAACCTTCAGAGCTTTAACAACTTTGAACCTAAACCTAAAAGTATGGGTATACACATAGTTGTGTGCGGCTGGAAGCGTGCTGTATCCTGCTGCTATCAACTCGCGGGGCGGCCAGACAGATTATCGGTTGTTGATCTTCACCGTGGTTTGTCAACAACGCCCTCATCGCTAGTGCCTCCGAGTTCGCTGTCTGCAAAACCACTTATCTTCATCTCTGCATCGTCAGCTTATCGCTCTTTCAGTTTCGTTTAATTTTTTTCCTTAAGGGATGGAGGGGTAGGGTGGGCTGTTGTCGTTTTGTTGCATTTCACTTATATCACTGGCGGAAACTGCCGACATCAGATGCGAGTCCTTAGTTTCTTACAAACCATCATTGTTAAGGGTAATGAAATTTTTTTTTTTTAATTTAGAAATATTTTTTTCACTGTAAACATCCAGATAACTTTGGTGCGCAGTGCGTTTGTGTTCGTGCATATCTCTGTCTGTTTGTTTGTGTGTTGGGTGTAAGTGTGTAGGACTTTCGTCTCTGTGAGCGAGTGTTTCTCCTTCCGTCCCTTCCTCCCACTTTACTATTGTAGTTTCTGTACTTCCCTCCCCTTGAGCGCGCTCTTATGTAGTGTTTGTGTCTTTCCATACTGAGAGGCAGCGACATCTATGATGGACCTGATACTTGTTGCTACAGTTTCCGATCCATGGAGTTGACGCACAGTATAATAAATGTTCTTTCCTTGTAGGACGCGAATATGAGAGCGTCAATA
The DNA here is from genome assembly GCF_003073045.1 of Pomacea canaliculata. NCBI lineage: Eukaryota > Metazoa > Mollusca > Gastropoda > Architaenioglossa > Ampullariidae > Pomacea > Pomacea canaliculata. Next base: position 15,214,763 of record NC_037599.1, read on the forward strand.
ATCAGGACAGATTTTTAGACTATTACAATATTAACAGGTTTTTAGACAATTTGACTGTAATATTGTTAGAGATTAAAAAAAAAAAAAAAAAAAAAAGAAGAAAGAAACAAGGATTTTTAAACTTGCCATATTCTCCAGTTCCTGGCCAACTGCACTCGGCAGGAATGGCAGGTGGGCTTCTGTCAACCAAAGTGACGTCAACTATTTATTTTGGAAACAATGCAGCACTGTGACGTCACTGGTAAGCAGGACTCTCAGAGATGCTGAGCTGCACGCACACTAACCTGGTCGGGTTCTGAAGGCACGATAACACCATCACATCCACCACCACAACTGTCGTCGGCTACATTTTTATCTAGACGGAAATTTTTCCAACACCTTCCAGAGGTCAGTTCCAACAAGTGACTAGCACACCCCGCCTGCCACCCCACCATCCCCTCCCACACCACCGCCACGCGTCCTGATCACGTAGTTTCACGTTGAGCACGTGACGTCTCCCGGCAGACGACATCTGTATCTGTGCACGTGCTCGTGACCCGACGCCACCTGACGTCGCTGGTGACAGTTGCTGACGTTTTTCTTAAGACTGTAGACGCACATCCCATAAGGCAGCGAATTTCGCGCTTCGTATATTAGAAGCCTGGAGCGTACCCTGATATCAGGAGGGTAGTGAAGGGTGGGGTGAAGGGTGGGGAATACCAATGGAAGTGACGTTATCAGCGTCATCCGACACGCACGCGCCGGCGCGCTCACAAAAGGCCGTTTTTCTGGTTATCGCAGCCACGTCACGGAGAAACCAAAATGTTTCTGCAATCGTCTTGGGGATGTAGCGCCCCCGTCGTTGCTGATGACAGGAGTTGTCTGTAGCGTGATGACAGGAGTTGTCTGTAGCTTGATGTCTGCTCCCTATCCACTTGAACTATGGCTGCTGATACAAGGCACGAGTGGCCAGGCTCCATCACCACAGGCTGGTCCACTCATACAGGTTGGTCCACTCTGACAGGCTGGTGATCCTCTCTTACACCTTAGTCTACTCTCTTACACCCTGGTCTACTCTCTTACAGGCTAATCTATTTTCTTACAGGTTGGTCCGCTGTTACAGGCTGGCCCACTCTCTCATATACTTCATCTCTTACACTTCTGGCATCGCAAGCCTTTAAGTTCTTCGGATTGTACCACTCACTTGCATTCTTCGTGATAACTCAAAAATGCGACAACTACTTCTACACACAGAATACCACTTGAGTAGAACACAATATCATTTATTCCTGTTGACAGTTTTGATTATTTATGTATAATAAACATGTCAAATTTACTTACATAATATATCATAATGTTTCTCAAATTCAAAGTTCTTTTTCTGATCGCTTAATTTTGTTTATTCTGACCTTTCCTTTGAAGTGCCTGTTGCAGATGTATACTAGATACTATTTTGCACGATGTATACTGGGTTCTATTTATCGTGTTCCCCTTTATAATCTTCTTCATCGTCGTCATCACCAATGTTTTTTCCACTTGGCCAGCATGGCTGACAGTTGTGTCTCCAGCTGATGGAATTTGCACGTGCGTCAGCTGGCTTCTTTTCTTCTCTCTCTCTCCCAACATCTCGTGCACACTTTCTCACACACTCCCAGTTTCCTCACTGTGAACCCACATGTGTCTGTGCGCGTGCGTGCGTCATCACAGTCGCCACCTCTACCCTAGAGTACGGCCAGTGTCATGCCATGAAGTGCGATGCTGGCATAGCCGGATATCCGGCGGTCACGGGTCATTTTGGTCAAGAGGTCGTTCTCCCTGTGGATGTCCTTTGTTCTGTCTCTTGCACGACTACCGAGGGAAGCAACATAAACACTGCGGACACGTGATGTTAGCATCAAGCGATGAGGCTCAGCATCCTGCCACCCAGCCTGCCTCTCGTCCAGCTGTCACTACATCCCCCAGCTGACTATATAGCAGGGGTGGGAGCCTTTTATCATCCAACTGCCAATTTTTATATTTCTAACATCATTCACGGGATGTACAAAATTATCTACTTAAAAATTATCCTGCTCTCCTGGGTCCGGCTGAATTTTCACCACAATGTTAACCCTTTTGCAACATGTACTCTCAGTCTGCCTCTGTTGTCCTTTGAGTCACCACAATCTGCCTGTTTGTAAATAGTTGAGCGAAAAACAATGCTCTACTTTTGTGAAAAGCATTGCGAAACAACTGTATTTAGTCTGTAAATAGATGTTTTTAATTAGAAATTTCCTAGAGAAGAACACAGTTACAGATTTATAGCAACAAATGTTTTTTTTCTCCTAATTCACAATGTATGTGTCCTGTTTAACCAGTAATGGACGTTCCTGTACAAACAGTACCATTACACCATTACACCATCTTCCAGCTGCCACGAGTAGGAGACTGATTCTTAACGAGCTTACACTGCACGGGCTCAAGCATGCCAACGAAAATTGCTGAGCAATTAAAAAAAAAATTAACAGTAAACAAATGTTAGCAATCAGCAGAAAAAGAGCCTTTATGACAGGCCAAAAAAAAAAAAATGTTTTGCTGCCGCTGTAGTTTGGGTTGTTAATCGTGACTTCTACAACAGACAGTGAAATATGTATTGCTTCTCCGATGCACCACAAGGTGTCGCATAATACAGCCTTGTGCCTCGTTTTTCTGCCGTCTCAGACATTTCATATTTAATTACATCTTGTGCAGCTTTCTCGCACTCACTTGACAATATAGCTATGAGCGAGGAGCTGAAGGCCTTCCCACCGTGATTAGCACGCGGAGCGACCAGATACAATCAGGAGGAGCTTAGAGCCATGCGCTGGGCCCTATCGCCGGGCAGCCAGGACACCCGGAACACTCTAATCCTGCTTTACGTTTGACGCGCCGCTCGCAGCCGCCTTCCGGTGCCTTTGATGTTTCCTCGTGTTTCCTGGCGGCTGATAAGCGGGGTTTGTGAGAACCCACTCACAGCCTGGATTATGTGTGTACGTGAACAGCGTTCAAACGACTTTGAGGATTGTATTTCTCCGCTAAATGACTTATTACACATCACTTGTCCAGTCCAGTTGTCCGTCACTCTTCATTCTCTTTTCTCTTTGTTCAATCAATCAATCTGTGTGGGTGTGTGTTTAAAGAAGCAGCTCACTTCTTTATTGCTGATTTAATTTTTTTTTATATTTTTGTCTGCAGTTGGACTGTGCTGCGAGTTATCTGCGCTGAACTGTCCTGCCTCTACCTTGAGAACACTTCCTAACCTGACGAGGACAACCCGACCACTGAAGAAGGTGACGTTGCTGCGACGCTCGGTTTCTGGGCTTTCTCGGCAAGATGGCGACCTCTCGCGTGAGCCTTATCTCGCGGTCTCATCCCGTGTCGTCACTGACGTCATCGGGAGACACGGAGGACGAGCACCTGACCCCTGACATGGACGAGATGGAGGATAACGTCTTCAGTCCAGACGTCGACAGGGATGCTGAAGAAGAAGTGGATTATGACGACGACGACATGGGCGACGAAGAGGGCGCACGAGAAGGGGGTGGGAGGGGACTGGCGTGCGAGTTGTTTACCCTTGCCAGCGTTCCCTACAGACTCATGCCGCCATGTCCTCGCAACGTTGTTCTGCGCTCCGCCCCTGCCGCACTCAATCAAACCCCCATGTCTTCACCTTCTGCCCTGACCTTGCCCATTTCCCCGGACATGCGCAGTCTGCCGCTGGATCTGCGACGAAAGCAGCAACAACATGGCGCTCACTTTTCCATGGTTCGAAGTGAAAGCGACCTGGGTAGCTCTGGCTCGGGGCTGCTGGACGAGAGGTCCGGTGTGTCACGTCACCGACAGCCGCGCCGCGTGTTCACCAACAGCCGCGAGCGCTGGCGTCAGCAGAAGGTCAACAGCGCCTTCTGCCAGCTGCGGCGACTGGTTCCAACCCATCCTCCGGACAAGAAGCTGAGCAAGAATGAAATCCTGCGCCTGGCCATCCGCTACATCAACCTTCTCAACACCGTCCTGGACTACCAGTGCCACCAAGCAAAGCCCACACCACAGGCCGAAATCCATGACAACGGCGAGGAGCACGCGCACGAGCAGGAGGATGCGACGACGACTTTGGGTCTCGATGTCACACAGGCGCAACGTTCGCGATGCCTCCGCCTGTCGGACGGCCGTGGGAAGGATGACGACATCAGCGCTCTCGACAACCTGGAGACCACCCAGCTGTGCAGCCCTCACGTGCGGCGCGTTGTCCACCCGGATCGCGTCTGCCTGCACGAGCGGCCGCGCTTTCTGCACGCGCCGGAGACCCGCATCAGTCCGCACGATGGGGTGGGGCAGGAGAACCGGCCTCCCATCCGCTGCTCGCACCTCACCATCTTCCACAACAGCTCCATGGGCTGCATGCTGGTGCGTGAGCACAGCTCACTGTCAGCGTGTCGCGCCGATCACGACATGGTCCGACTGACCTCGCCCTCGTCCTCCAGGGGCAGTTTCTCCCCCGACACTGCCAGTCTCGACGATCTGCCCCCCTCACCCAACTAGACTGTTGACGGAGGTCACAAGTGTCATTCTTGTAGAGACCGGGATTCTTTAAGAATCGTGATGTCTGCACTGCAGTTGGCCTCGAAACAAGGGGACTTAATTTATGTCGCTATGCCGAAAACTCTTATAAAACAATGACTTGTACCATCAACAATTTTATCTTTACTTATGCAAATACACATTTTAAATTAAAACATTTAAAGAATTGTCATTTGATTGTCAGCTGCTTATGCAGCTCAACACAGTGTATATACGAGAAGAATCGTAGACAGCAAAACATTTGTGATCTTCCCCTTGGTGACAGTTCAAATCCAGAAGGTACATACTGATGAGGACTGGACACCTTCTTGCCACAATTTTCTATAAGACTGTTAGATTAAAACCTGGCCTTGGGTTGACACAAATATGTATTCGCTGTGAGTTATTAAAGTGTTCTGGATGTATGTCAATAATTTCTATTCTGAAAGTATCCGCTAGCGCTGTTTTTGAAGAAACCATTAACGTAGTCTCTTAAATTAATGTTTTTTTAAAATAATTATATGCATCATTTTTCTGGTGCATGCTTGGTTTGTGCACCATGAGTGCCACTATGTCAGTAAGTATTGCAGGTCTTCATGTCCAGTGTCATGTAAATAAGACCTGCATGTCCATGATCACTGTACTGTGTAAATTAACCAAGCAAGTCTACGAGTGGGGCCTCCCACACTATTACCTGCAGAAGGTCCAGTCACCTGCTTATTTCTCAGATAGTACAGTGTCTGTGGATGTCAAGTGGATGATCGAACTTGAGGATGAAGCGTGACATTAAAAAGCTGAAGAAGGAATGCTGCCATTGAGAGAAACTGTTGTGGACATCCCGTGTAAACAGCTAATGCACACAAATAAAGACTTTTTAGAAAAGTAATAGCTTCTGCTATTTTTATTTAACAATAAATTTATGTGATTTTTATTATGGGTTAATGTGTATTGTTTTACTGCACCTTGCTTGTATCTGACGCATACACACTATGCTTGTTTCTTCACCTCAACCGACTGTTCTTTCTTCCTTCTTTTATCCCTTGACGGATACCAGGTGGGCTCTTCCTGGGGTATCGGTTGTACACAACAGCCGACAACCCTCAACCTCGAAGGTCTGTCTCGAGCGGTGGCGAGCAGGTCCTGGCATTGCCAGTCCACTTCTTCACATTTTCCAACCAAGACTTTCTCGGTATCAGATACTTTCGAGGTACCCGGAAGAGCGGTTTTAGAGTGTCGTTCCTTACATGGGGAAATACATCTCTTGCTGTTATAAAGGTCAAGGTAAATCCGTGACCTTAGAGTCGTAGGAAAATGACGGATCTGAGTCTTCACTTTTATCAGTCTACTAAGTGTCCAGTAGTTCGGGTGCCGCACACAGATAAAGCCTCTTCATTTCACACACGTGTCCATAATTTTTGTTGTCATGGATTTCTGTTAACTCATCATTTTCCTTCCACGCTGACAGACAAAAACAACACATAACACACTCTACAGGGACTTCTACAGGCAACAAACACACACACACACCTCTCTGTTTCATGACACTCGCGCACGCGCACGCACAGGGAGGAGCAGGGGTGGAGAGAGCTGTGAGCCTTGTCCTCGAGTCTCCGCCAGAGTGATCCGGTCCGACGCCCGGTCCAGGTTTGCTGTCATGGACGAAACCGACTGAAAATACAAATTAATTGGAATGAGATCGGCGGGGACCAAGGACCATGGAAGTAGGGTTTCCTCGCACTTTTCGCCTGACTGACATCCATCAGAGGGCGCTTTGTTGCCAGTTTCCGGCCATGCGACGCCCGCGTTATCACATTAGCATCGTAAGAGTTACGTCGCTTGCTCTGGTGTCGGCAAGTCCACCACGTGACCGTCGCCGTTGACGTCACAAGAATAAAGCCTCTTTGTCTTTAGCTGTTCCGGACTAATTAACAAAATTAAGAAAGGACTGGTTGTACAGTACACAAGTATACCGGTATACCGTACTCAACAATATGAAGTGGAGGCTAAACGAGCACAGAAATAGTTACGACTACAGGCAGGAGAGGAAACCAACGATGATCTGCCACTAGAGGACGCTGGCAGCAGGCTACTGATAGAGAGATGCTGTGGGTCTAACAAGTGTATGTGTTGTAAAAGAAATAAAGAAATAATGGGCAGAATTCATTTATTTGCCAAGTGACGTGGTACGAGGAGAATGATTTGATTATGGCCAACACTTAACTACCAATCACCCACACACACACCCACACCCACACCCACACCCACACCCACACCCACACCCACACACACACCCACACCCACACCCACACCCACACACACACCCACACTGGCAGACGCCATTACTTATATGTACACCCACGAATTAAAATGCAAAAATTCCTCTTCTTGTGCCCGCACATGAGGTGCATACTCCGTCCCATACACGTGCAAATACGTGCGCACGCACGCACGCACGTTCGTACACACACTCTCTCTTCCACTATCTCTCTCTTTATTGCTCTCTTTCACTTTAAACTGTCAACCATAAATTGGATGTCGACAACTCTTATAAATATTTGGGCTTTTATTTTACCAAGAAACTTTCTCCTACGAGTGCAGTAACTGACCTAGCAACTAAAGCAAAGATAAAGACTAAACAGCTCTTGTGATGAATTTGAGTGACAGTATTTCTAGAGAGGTCTTTGTCAAAATATATGATATGCAGATTGCTCCTAACTTACTAAATGGATTTGAAATTTGGGGCTACCAAGCTTTTAATATGGTACAAAAAGTTCACCTATTTGATTGCAAAAGATTTTGAGGTGTGGGGTCGGATGTACCAAACAAAATAACTGATGGTGTTCTTGGTAGATTTCCACTATGTCTACTACCCAAAGTAAAGTGTTTCAAATATTGGCTTAGGCCTGTTAATATGTCAGATGATAGATTACCACGTAAAAGTTATAATATGCAAGAATTAGGAAAGTGCAATTGGGCAGCTGACATCACTGCCAAGCAGGTACTTGACTGGAACCCTCATGGGAAGAGGAGAGTTGGGAGACCTAAGCAGACTTGGAAAAGAACAGTAGAGAGAGAGAGGCAAAGAACATCGGAACCACCTGGGTCCAACTGAGGGTTGCTGCCCGAAACCGGATCCGTTGGCGATGTGTTGTTGCGGCCCTATGCTCCTCAAAGGAGCAACAAGGAATAAAATAACTAAACTAATTGGGCACACTTTGTGAACGAATTGCTATGTGTAAATGGTTTTGGACTGGTATGGCTACAGCAGGGTGTCGGAAGTGTTAAAATACTTATACGTACATTCCGACAACGACAGGAAGACAGTTTTACCCAGAACTGGCACTCCGAGCTGGAGAACAGTTCTCGATTAGAAGTACGCATCCTACAAAAGCTATCTCCAGCCTGAAAGATACATTGACCTCTACCAACTGAAATGTGTTAAAGTAACTTATACCCGCTTCATACTTGGAATATCTGATATAACAACACATAAGCTACGATACAGAAATGATGTGAGCTCACGAGAAGTGTCATGTCCCACACTCTTCATCTGCAAAGCTTATACCAACATCAAAACGCACGTACCAGCACTGCAAGGTGTGCACCCTACAGACCCTAACAGTGTGTCAAGTATTATGGGAGATACCTCTGAGGCCAGAGCCGGAGAAACTGTCCACTCTCCACTTCGTGAGAGAATAAAATTACAAGTAAGAAGAATGTAAAGGTTTTGTGTTATTTTCTCAGATGGTTGGGTTGAACTCGATAAGAAATAGTATTTCCCATAATTTGAATAAATAAACAACCTACATTCTCGCGATACCAACTGACAAACATCATCATACACAGAGTGATGCCAAACCTGTGACGTCACAAACATTCGTGGAAATGCCTTATTAACATAATGTACGTGATCCGAGCTCTCCCATTGGTTGTAGAGATAACAACGTAGGCCGGCGGAAACGATGACGATCAGCAGACCAGTAAGTGAGACTATTATATATCTTCTGGGGAAAAAAATGTTCAGCTAATGAGAGACTGTCGCTGTTAACGACTTTGTATCAACAACTGGACGTCTGTGCCCACAGAAACTTTGTAAACATAAACGTTAACGTAACGACATCAGCGTAGTACATGTCATCTGACATGTATCCGTACCGTGATGTCAACAGGATGATAGCTGCTCTGTGCCTGAAAACTGGCCTGTGTCGGCAACCTGGTGTCAGCCAGATGACAGCAGCTCAGTTCATGCCCACTGGCATGTGTCACCGCCGTGGTGTCAACCAGATGACAGCAGCTCAGAGCATGCCCACTGGCATGTGTCAACGCCGTGGTGTCAGCCAGATGACAGCAGTTCAGAGCATGCCCACTGGCATGTGTCAACGCCGTGGTGTCAGCCAGATGACAGCAGCTCAGTGCACGCCCACTGGCATGTGTCAACACCGTGGTGTCAACCAGATGACAGCAGCTCACTGCACGCCCACTGGCATGTGTCAACACCGTGGTGTCAACCAGATGACAGCAGCTCACTGCACGCCCACTGGCATGTGTCAACACCGTGGTGTCAACCAGATGACAGCAGCTCACTGCACGCCCACTGGCATGTGTCAACACCGTGGTGTCAGCCAGATGACAGCAGCTCACTCTATGCTCACTGGCATGTGTCAACACCGTGGTGTCAACCAGATGACAGCAGCTCAGAGCATGCCCACTGGCATGTGTCAACACCGTGGTGTCAACCAGATGACAGCAGCTCACTGTACGCCCACTGGTATGTGTCAACACCGTGGTGTCAGCCAGATGACAGCAGCTCAGTGCATGCCCACTGACAGACATCGACACGGTGATGCGTCCGCTCCACCTGACTACTGTTGTGATGACCGCGCATGAGCCTCCAAACGTGTAAGAACAGCTTTGTGTATGCTGACAGTTAAAACTTCTCCACTTCTTAAAACTTTTTTCGGGATGCTGCAGTAGATGTAAACTATTATCCACAAACGACACCTGAGCGGTACCACAAAATGACATTGTACTATATTTCTTTGTGGCAGCTGCAACCACAAAATTTACTCTGAAAAAATTGTCAGGTCCAAGCTAAGCAAATCGCCGTTACCGGCGTGTTTTCATTACCAGAGCATGGTAAACTCTGTTCTTAACCATTGACTGTTTTAGAAGTTTTTAAGAGTATATTTGTTCTTTTTTTTCTTCCAGAAGTAATAAATTTCTGTTATCAATTTCTTCGGCATAAAGGAATAATTTTAATTGCATATTGCTAAGAGCAGGCACATTATTGTAGCGTTGTATTCTCGAGATTTCCATTGTCAATCCTTTCAGTTTCCTTTCGATTCTTGGATCTTTTCATCAAAAAAAAAAAAAAAAAAACACATCCCCAACATTCTATTTTTAAGCATTATTCCGCGGCCAGATTCCTGATCTGCCAATAAGGCTTCGCGGCAATCTTACGGACGACTGTGTTTTATTTTGCACAGAAAAGGCTCTTGGGGGAAAGTGTAGTCGGTAAAGTGAAAAACGATTGGTTTTTGATTGGCGCTCGGCGGGGGAATCAGCCAATGATCCCTTTATCTCGGCGCCCAGCTTGCGCCTTCGCCTCATCCCCAGTCAACAGTCGCGCAGGCGCAATATGAGCTGTCTTCAGCGGTGGCCACGAAATATTTGATACCTCCTTATCATCTGGTCCCGCTTTTGTAAATCGTTCCCTATACGGGATGTCAAAGATTTCTTTCATTAAATCGGTGGCATCACTGCTTGTCAGAAACTTAACTGAGAGTTTGATGTATTATCTCTATGTCACATGTGATTTAATAGTCGGTGGTGTTTTATACCGATGAAAGATTTAATCCCCGAAATTTCGCTCTTGTCCAGCTGTCGGTGTTGAGTGTTTGTCAGTAGTTTTCTTAGCTCACCTTCACAGTCAAGAATGGCACAGTCCTCGTTTTGGCACATCCATACGTCTCTAGCGTGTAACACCTGCTGGTCGTCGGGGGGTTTCTTAGAATGAACCAGTCCACCCCCCATTTCCTTTAACTTTCCACAGCATAGTACGACACCACCTCTAAGTAAAAGCACTTTTAAAATAAACCGATCAACCAGCAAACCCTCACCACACACACACTCTCCATCTAGGTTCACGCAAACGGTAAAAGGTCTCGCATGCAAGTTGAGAAGGAGCTTATTGTTCGGGGGAATTTGCTGACACAGTTCTTCTGCAGCTGTCTGGTGTTTATCTAACTTTGTTTGCACGACTTCTCAAATGTGTCGTGATTATCGCTAGAACAAATTTCAAACACAAGGGAGTTTTTTTAGGCTCCTCACCGCAGGAAGTGAGCCACCGGAAAGCTGAAAAACGACGAGGTGACGATTTGCGGGCAGACAACTGTTGTATCAATTAGTTATGACCGCGCACGATTTATCGCCAACAAGCGGCGGAAGCAGAGAATGGTTGGAGCCTCTAATCTCTGCTGCACACTCCAGCGCCCCACACAATGTGTGCGCGCCGTGCACGTGCTGTCTGCAAGGGCAGATAACGCTTGCCGCCAAGAAGGCGAAATGTAAACGACCGTATGATCCCTCGCCGGAGGATTTCTTTAAGAACAGAAATAGTGTCACAAGAAGTGTCCATGCGTCATGAGAATCAACAGAAAAGGCAAGGAAAGCGGCCACGAGGAGGGGGAGGAGGGGTTGGAACAGCTAACTGAAAGAAAAAAGTTTTAAAACGCATTATAAACTCCAAAAAAGAAGAAAGATGATAGGTGAATGTGATTCGTATTTTTTTTTTAAAGCCTGGCGAGGCGAAAGACTGTTTCACTAACAAAAACTTGTAATGTTGAAGCTTTTAGACATTCTACTTTAATTCACAAATAAGATAAATTATTATATTATTCAAATCGTTACCCATTCTTTATCCCAATCTCATCGTGTGTTTCCATGTACATTAAGTTATTCCACTCTTACCTCTGACCTCAGTGTAAATACGACATTTGTATGTATATACCACAGAACAGAACAACACGCACATATATGAGCCTGTGACAAAAGGTCGGCCCCTGAAATGGGTAATGTGTCGCAAAATTAATTTTAATACTCTTTTTTCTGATATATTTGGTGAAACTGTGTGGCATTAATGTCCATAAAAGTAGCTGTATGTACATAAATGTATAAAGATAGCTGCTCTTCTAGTTCTTGTGCCGGTAAAAATTCGACACCTTACAGGGTCAGTGAAATCTTAAAGTCGTACCCATTGGACAATTAAAGTCTTTCCGTTTCAAGCGAAATTTATATATTGCTGTCAATCTGTTCGTGTTTCTGAGATTCATAGTAGATATTTAATAAAAGTAGCGTTCAGACAACCATTGTTTACACACGACCCGTCGTCTACTAGACAAAAGCGATTATATATCTCGGTGATCAAAGTTTCCGCGATTGGGGACAAAGTACCATGACGACCGTAAGTATGAATTCAAACCGCATTTATTTTGTGCAGGATTGTGTTGACAACCACTTTGTGTGCACATTGTAGGACTGTGTGAGCTGAAAAGTTTCACCGCACCCCGAATGTTTGAAACGTCATAACGTGAATAAAATTTACGTCAAACGTGACGCAACCTCGACCGACCATTGTATTTTTCGTCGGCAATGACGCAATGCACGTATTGAAACACACAAAAGATGTAAACAACAACACACAACAGCCCAGTAATGTCATGTGTATCTCATGAAACCTTTGTTCATCCACTGAGGTAGTTACAGATTCAACCAAGAAAAAATAAAGATGTCAGCAAATCTCAGTTCGACTACATCAGAGGCGAACTGTTGTCACAAGCTCATACATATATATACACACACACACATCACAGAGTATCACAGGCCACCTCGTGTGGTAGAAGGAAGCACCACGGACTTCGATTTGTAATACAATATATATTTCTTACAGAGCTTTTATTTTTAGTCTTGAATTTTCACCTTTTGACACGAATCGTTAGAGCTGTGGATGTTTCTCGTTGTCATGGCTATATTATTACGGATTTATTACAGGAGAAGTCGTGATGCGACTTCACACCTGACAGGATTTATTGCCTCAGTGTCCATGACCAAGACAACCCATAAGTTGAAAGGTATCGATAGTGACCTCGCGACCATCACCTTGTTTTGACGAGCCTAAGTTGAGGAAAGCAGAGATTGACATGAACGGAGTAGAGTTCAAAGAAGTGAATGGGTTTGAAGACCTTTTGAGACACTTTTTTCCAAGGATGGCAGGAGCGTGGCACACATGTGGGCACTTTGGGTAGTAACAGCGACAGTGGCAATGACCAGGCTGGACAGGAATTGGTGATACAGCAACATCAGCTAAGCTCCTAACTGCAGACTGTACGTGTCTCATCTGTCTGTATGGACGCTAGGCATGGTCTCTACTTGCTGATACAGAATCCTTCGAATCTCGTACCAGAAGCACAAAGCCAGGGACTGTACGGAGCACGCTCGGCATCCTCGCAAGACACCAGGAACCCTTCCTCGCGTCTGTCAAGCGGCGAAAGCTTGTCTGGTTCCGCCATGTGACCCTGCACGACACTCTGACCTTCGGGCTACTTTGAAGAGGGTCGATGCAGAGCCTGAGGTGTATGTATGTAGACATACATCTCTTCTGTTTTATCAAATTTCAGTGTGAACGCACAAGCGTCTATTTATTTCATTTTATTTTCACCTTTAGTGTGAACAATTTGAGTTGAAGATAATCTCCAATCTCATCTTTCTAAAATCTAGGCAGCAGGTCCGTGCTTGCAAAAGTGTTAAAGCACTGTGGAGAAAATACAGCTTGACCAAATATGGCAAGCTAATTTTTTTTTAAGTTGATCACTTTGTATAGCCCACAATTAAATGGTGTTATAAATAATTGGCCTTGACATAAAAAGGTTCCCACCCATGTTCTAAAGGGTTAGGTTCAACAGCTGGGTCACTATCGAGTTTAGTGTGCTTAACTGTGTGCTCCAGCTAACAGACTTTCTGTGACACACACACAAGCAGATGGACAGATAGGCATACATTCAGACACAAATAAGAGGAAGGAAGAGTTAAATAAATAAGAAACACAAATATGCCCGGGACAGTGTGGGGTTCTATTCTACGATTACCTTGATTAGACCTACGGAGCATTATGGATGTCGACTTTTTTATGACGATGTGTGAGATGGTAAATATATAAAATTTGATAAGTAATTTCCATGAAGAGATAATTATTTGATATGAAAAGCACGTGTGAGTGCGAGTTTAATGCATTGCACATAAACAACTACAGACAGCCGACAGAAATCCATTGTTGTCCGCTTTCCCTGAAAGGTGGCCGTCTTCCTTCACTGCCAAAAATCATATCAATCGCTCCAGACTGAACTACTGGCTCGGACTTCATAGCACAGCCTGTGTATTTCGTTTGACAAATCCTTGTTCCTAGATCGACTGCGTGAGTGCACTTAGGTAGTGCACGCATCCATTTTGTTAGGAGAAAGAAAGAACACAAAAAAAGGAGTCGGCTGAGAAATTCCTCTGTTACATGTAAGGATATTAAGCCGTTAGAAATATATTTAGTTTAGTTTGTCCAAATCCCGCGGTCTGGCGGCTCAACAATACAGTGAAAGCTATTCTGGGTTCAGTTCTCGTCTCGAACACGTTGTTCTTTCTCTGCATGTTGCATCCCTTCATAGGGCTGACTGTTTTACCGTGATATTATAGCCTTAGTTGCTGACTCGGCACTTGGTTAATATCCATTAAGTCTGAAACACTAAATGTCCTAGGTTTTTATTTTCAAAAAACCGGAAAGGGGAAAAAAAACAACTTTACATGTCCGGGATTGTAACTGTTCCGCTTCTGATGCCAGGTTCAATATTTTCGCTTTATAATAATATTAATAAACAGTGAAGACTTCATGTCACAACAGTTGTTAACAGTAATGCATATGAAAAATAAACCCAACCCTTTACATGGTAAGGGAGGCAACCCTTCAAAACTTGAAAATCATAGGATGGTTGATAAATTCATATCTGACAAAATGTTTTTATCCTTTTTGAATTGAAAATTATAATTACTATGTTATATGCTGAGACATGTGTACTTCGAATACTTCTATTTTTTAAAGAGCATGTGCTGCCAATGATGTCTCATAACGAAAGAGTTGTCACAGCTTTATGTACATCAACATGGCATGCTGTATTAACTTGCAGTCAAATCAGGCACAAGCTCTATCATTTATCCAAAGATATCTAATATGGGGAGGGTGGTAAATTATTGTCTACGTCAAAGAGTTCGTGATTAAATATCTTTTTTTGTAATGCACCACTGATCCTTTATCATTTTCTAGTTTGATAATCTTTTTGTATGTATACATATGTAGGTGTTGAAAATATAACCATTATGATTATTTAAACAGGTGGCATGTAGGGCCCAAATTTCTGTATCTTATCACACGTGTCCAGTGATCAAGATCCAATTTTTTTTTAAATGCAGTCCTTAATATAGTTTACTGCAGGTTATATTTGAACTATTTTGGGTGAGCACTTCTTTTTTTAACCTGAACAATAAGACAATGCGGTAACCAGAAAGCAGGGAGAATTTTTTAAAACAAAAATCCCTTTAAAATCTACACTCATTGCAGTGGTGTTACCCTACAAAACATACATGCACAAAAGCCTCAGAGAATATTTAGATTCTGGCTCTATTCAATTCAAATGGGGTCAACAAAAATAGCTTTTTAATAGCTTATACAAGTGTTACTTTTCTCTAAAACTTTGATGCCAAATCATTGAACACATACACACATAAAAGGTGGGTGGGTGATCATTTTAAACTATCCATGCAAACCAAAAGTAAATTCATAGGCCTTGCAGTTCTTGGTTTCATAACGTTTTCACAAATTATCATCCTTTTTTTGGCATACAATTGCTAGAAAAATGAAAATAATTGCTTTGGTCACCCTGACCTAAAAACAAGACACTTTTAAAGACTTAACCATCCATTACCCCCATCCCTGGTAGTATGTTTTCTTTCTCTCTCTCTCACACACTAAAATTAACAATACTTCATTAATGGATAAGGGGCTGAGTGTCAGGTATCACTCTCAGCTTTCCTTTAGAATGGCTCATGTTTTCCGGTCATTGGTTGGTAAGATTTACACACACACACACCATCAGTTTTTCAGATGTATATGAATTCGGAAAAACATGGAAAGGTGCAAACTGTTGCATTGTTGGATGTCATACCAATAAAGTAAGATGCCGAGACTTGGCATTTATATCAATTCCGAAAGCAGTAGTAAAAAAAGTCAACATAATCTGTTGAGAAGATGATTTTATGCAATAAAATTATTGATAAGCCCAAATGTGTTTTCTATGAACAGAATACATTTTACAGAGAATGCTATTGTTGATTTTGCAATTAATCTTCTGTAAAAAATGGTTCTGATGAAATAAAAGCATGCTCACTGCTAAAAATTTTTCTACTTTAGGAAGATCCGCCATTTTTAAATCGGAACTGGAAGTGAAAGCCCTTTTTTATGAGGGTTTGTTATGATTGATTCTATGATAGGGCAAAGAGGCAATAAATGAGACACTTATGCAGTAAATGAAGGTCCATGGTTAATAAACCACAAAGAACTAGAAAAATCTATAGTTTTTTTTTACAAAACATTTTCCACTTTATTTATGTTACAATGTCAAATTCCTTTTGCTTGCACAAACCAACTAGGTGGATTATCCTTAACAAAAGGAGACCGGAAATAAAAATTTCCAGATATAAACACAGAAAACAAGGGAAATTAAAACGCATAAAGGGGATGTAGAGTATGCTGTCCAGTGGCATTCACCTGCGATAGTGTAAAAGTTACAACATAGCAGAAATGAGAGCCCAAAATAGTCAAATAATTGTCAGTTTCATCAGTCATTGTTTGCTAGCATGCAGGATTCTGAATTCTGGAATAATAATCAGCAACAGTACAGTAAGCTTTGCAGATCAAACTGATTATTATTAGCACGAGTAACCATTCAACAGCAATACAACATTCTGAAACAAGTACACTGATCATTTGTCTATTTTTAGTAAGACAAAGGACACTCTCTTTATCTCCTATCTTCTTTAAGCTTTCCTGGCAAGTTAAATTCTCTTGTCACCAGAATGAAGGGCCCATTAAAAACTAGCAGAATTGATGACACACTCCTCAATAATAAAATGCTCACAACCATTGCTCTGTCCTGCTTGCAGTATAAGACTAGATCACACAACTATTTTGTGAGTATGAGGAAGCACTCTTTTACTCTGCTGCACCTAAAAGTGCATAATAGTGATCTGCAGAAAACACACCTTCAGATGGTAATAATTAATTGGAAGGTATCTGATGAACTGAAGTACACTGACAACAGAAATTGTACACAAAGCCAGGTGAACAAATGCTTTGTAACTACAGCCTGTTAAGCTAAGGTTTCATGAAATAAATGTCTTAATTCCAGAACAGCTTCAGCAATCCAAGAAGTTTGCAGCCATTAGAAGTTCCAGGGCAATCTCAGGAGCAATAGGAAACTCAGGTATCTCTGTTGAACTGTTGGTATAGCGCACTTTGTATGTGAAGTACATGCACACCTTCTGCAGTACATGTGATCTGTGACACATAAAACATGACATACACCACTCTCATTAATTCTAAATAAGTAAAACCCTTGAATTTTATTTTCTTACCTCAAATAACACAATAAATCATTTACTAAAAAAGAAAGAAACAAACAAAACTTGCCAACTCAAAATAAAACTAAACAACCTTTAATAAAGGTTGCAAAATATATGTGCAAAGCAGCAGGTATAACATATCAACTAAAACATCTGCTACTCACGGAATCTCTCTGAAGTTTATCTCATTTGTTTCATTCTCTGCAAACTGCCCTGTGAAAGTACACAGTAAATAAGTAAATATGCAAGTCTGGGTAAGCACCTAGACTCATATGTTAAGCATTATAGTCTTCTAGTGAATCTTGCAAAAAAAAACCAAAAAAAAAAGTATGAAATTCAAGAAATGAGCCCTCCCTCTTCCTTCAGAGTTGGTGAATTAAAATGAAACAAGAAAGTGGAAATACAGATTTATTAAAGTTGCTATGCTTCAATGCTGAAAATAAGTTTGCTTTTCTTTGCACAACCATGAGACGTGTTTGGTGATGCAAATAGCAAAAATTAATACAAAGTCATGGCCTTTATAAGAGGTTTACTTTTAATTTGTAAGAAAATACTACTTACAGCAGAAGATACAAGACCTTCCCATTCCAGCCACTAACTATACAGTTTTACACTTTTACAAAGTATTCAGTTCAATAAGTACCAACCTGGCCCACTTAACATGGCTTTGATAGTGCCAGAGGTCAGTGCATGGTCGCGTTTGACAATGAATTCATGTCCATCCGATGAAATAAGCTTCACATACATGGCGTCTGGACCTTCGCACCCTCCGTATACCTTCTCCTCCTCTCCCTTCTCTTCCTTAGAATCAGACATTTTCTGCAAAGTAACATACAGATAAACTCAGCGTGAGGGAAGCTTTCTGCAATGTAAATTTTAGCCTATGACATAAGGCAATTTTACACAACAACATAAAATGCTCAGGCTGTCACCAGAATGGCCAAATGTATCCTACTTCCTTCAGTGATTACCTAACTCATTGAGTGCATAGTGTACAAATGTGTAGCTGCATCAATAACTACTTTGAGCCACACAAGCATGTGCATCATATTCAATCATTTTTTTCTTCCAAAACTGATAACAAAAAGGGACACAATCTGATCATTTAGAGCCATTTTAGGCAAACTAGGTAAATGGATTTGCTTTCTTTACATCTTTGCTCTAGAGCTACATGCCTACAACATCAACATATACATAAAGGTCAACAACACAAACTTCTGGATTGTACTTGGATGTGTTAATGCTGTCTAGGTTACAGCTGATGGGAGAGCTAAGACTACAACATATAGCTTATGTTAATTAATTAGGCATATTTGTGTGCAAATCTGACAAATAAAAAATATGTCCATAAATAGCTTTAGGGATTGCATCTTATAGGGGATCACAGTATGGAAGATCTTAATGCGGTTTTAACTCTCTATGTTAGGAAATTCTAGTAGAATAAATTTTCATCTTGTCCACTTAAAATGTTTAGAAAATAAATCAGTGATAATTGGAATGAACAAAATCCTCAGTAATTTTATAACTCAAATACACCAATTCTGCATTCTACTGATGACAGGCAGCACATCAACAAAGTGCTGAAAATTTAGTTGGTTTTTGGTCATTTTTAAACTCAATAATAATCACTTCCTTATTAATTAGACACAACTACTGTATTCGAAAGCTGAACCATTTCTTCACAAAGTCCATTCCCTTAGAGTCTGTAAGCACTGAGATTTCTTAAATAAATAAAAAGAACATTTGTATAGCGCCTCTTTCCAGCATCAGCCAGACTCAAGGTGTTTTACATATAGGTACAAAAGCAGATTGTATTGAATTATACATATAACAATGTAATATTAATTTCTTTTCTATTTTAGATGATAAAACATCAGCTGCAGGAGGAAAGTGAACCCATTCAAATTTAACTCCAAATAAAAATCCTTCAAAACTTTAATATAAATTGGCTCTAACAATGTATAAGCAATCAAGCCTCTTTCAGATGATAAAGAACAGGGCCGGTTGATCCGATCACAGCTTAGAACAGTTTAACCATCAATCACAAAAGCAGGAGTTTTGCTAGGCAGAAAATTCACATTAAAAAATTGTAATCATTACAAAAATTAAGAAAGTAAAAATTAAAAGGCACCATAACTTATCTCTTCTTGACTTCCTATTTTATTATCTCTTTTCACCCTAAAAACAGTCCCTACACAAGCACAAACATATACAGTCAAACATGGTTGCTCTTCAAATAAAGTGACAAAGATATTATTTATATCCAACCCTGCGATCTAAGCTGAAGACAGTGTAGAAAGCATCATGGACACGTTTCTCCAGATCTACCATTTACTTTTTTTTTTGGACAAAGCCCATCAAGTCCACTACCCTGGAAAAAACATCTCTTGATTTTGTTTCCTGGAATTCTATTGAAAAGGGAGTACTAAAGCAGTTGCATAGGAAAATGATCAGCTTTGGGGATGTAACAAGAAAAGATTTCTCAGGCAGAACAGTCACCCTATGATCTGCGCATGCACTTAGGTCGCAGCTCTCTTCACTGATTGTTAATCGCCAATGAATTAAATAAACTAAATGTGGTGTGATGGAAGTGGAGAAAATATGGCTGTAGAGATCGTTAGTCAACAAAATCCTGTGACAAATGGCGCGCAAAAACCATTACGAAAAGGCTGACTATCGATGAGATAGCAGAAGGACGTAGCTGGAACGAAAAAAGGTCACAGATAAGCAAATCATTCAAAAGAATGACAAACAAGCTTGCGTCAAATACTAGGCAAGAAACAGATTAAGTCATCAGACAACAAATACAGAGAGCTTTGCCCCTTCAGCCAGTTAGGACATCGCTCTATTTTGTGAATAATAATGAAATATATTGGCTCACTCTTTGTTAAAAGAGCACTGAATTTGATAGCCTGCTAAAGAATAACTAAACCTGTGTCCCGCTTAATTATGCAACCGTTTCGACAAATAAACTGTGGTGTGGTTGAAGTGGAGAAAATATGGCTGTAGAGATTGCATCAAATACTAGGCATGAAACTCAGAAGTAGATGAAAAGACATGCAAAGTACTGAGAACCATTGACTGGTGGGAAAGCAAAGTATTCTTGGTGATGTAGCATCAAATTATATTCTGTGAAAATCAGTTTTGGTATGATGTGCAGTTTTGATTTTTCAATAAGTTTTTAATTCAATCGAATAAAGCCAAGGTAAATAGCTTCAAAATTTTAAGTTTAAAATTCCCTTTAATTATTTATAGGTATTTGGGTAATTTTTGTGGGAAAACAATTGTAAACAGTCATTTCGGGGCCTTAAAGGCCTAAGGTGGATATGATGAGCGTTATTTCTAATAATTGAGCCTGTTTGTAATAATAAAAAAAGAATTTGCAAAAGCTACGCCCACACACACACACAGAGACTTTTTTTAGCTTTTACGTTAAACTGCGCTGAAGCCCAGGTATAAACTTCAGAGATGAGCGATGAAGAAGACAGGCGTTTTACCTTCGAATTCTAAGAACATAATTTCTTGGAATCTAGTTACTTATATCCTATGATTGCGTCAAAAAATGTACCTTTACCCCTGCCAGCGTCAAAGTATTTATATCTTTCGATCCACACAGTCAGTGATGCGTTAGAAAATACTAATTCTGAGCTGGAAGTGTGAACCAAGAAGACCGGAACACGTTTTATTCTTTCTCGTACTCTTCAGCACTTTGCTATGACGCCATCAACAAATGGCAAAGATGATTAATACCACTTGCTATAATATAAAAGTTAAATTAATTATATGGTATAATTAGAAGTGATTACAAACATATTGCTTACCGAAACTGTATGTGTTTAGAAGCAGCAATCCCCAAATAAGCGTGAGAAGAAATGCAACCACACTGTTCGTTTGTCCTTACCAACAAGTAACCCGGATGTGCCTTATCACATGACCAACACTTAGCCAAGGGAAAGAACTCTTTCTTGCGATCGACGTAACGCTTTATGACATAATAGTTTGAAACACCTTTACAACACATTTCAAATGGACACGAACAACCGGAATCATATTTATTTTATAGTTTGACCACAACGTTTAATCTTTAGTTTGATTCGTTTGACTTTAAGGGGATTAAACATGACACCATATAAAATTTGACTACATATATATAATTCTTATCGAGTACTTTTTCGTGAATTTTCTGTTTGTTCACAAAGTGTGTCTTGTGGTTTGTGTTAGGTCTGTGATATTTTCGGCTACTGCTTACATTTTTGTAGCACATTTTTGTATCAACTTTTTTTTAATGCAATGTGCAACTCGTTAGGTAAGAACATATAAGGTATGCAGATGCGATGTCAAGAAGATATGAATAATCTCCCTTACAAGTCAGTGCGGAAAACTCTTCGATCTTTAAATAGCTACACTAAGAATTCCCTGACAACATCGATTGGTCAGAGATTTTAAAGTCTCTGGATTGGTTGAAGTGTGTATCCTCCTTGAAGCCAAAGAAGCACGGACGGAATGTCCGTGACTGAAGGATTTTGACTCTTGTTGCTGTGATCGGCCAGGTAAGGTCGCGAAGATGTTGGGCAGAGCTCTCCTTGGAACCGTGCGACTGATCACGACTGTGAGTATGCTCATATCTGTAAATGAATGCACATTTGTTTAATTACTCCAGTGCATTATTTACGAGGATCCCTAGGGTTACGTCTTCTATCTTTTAGTAATTATTTGTGATTTAGGAGACTAAGACTATAACGAGAGAGAGAAAATATGAGACGAACTTTGTCTCAAAAATGTTATCTGCAAGCCCAACACTGGACAATTAATCTGAAAGGACCAGTCCATTCAAGATAAGAAAAAGTTTTGTGTATGTAATATGCGTATCTGAAGTGCTAATACAAAATGAGAATACAATTAATAATAAAGTCAATTTAGAGAGCGCTTTATCCCACCATCAAAGGTTATATAGCTCACAAAGTACTTGATAAAAACTTACAAGCACACAGACACTCACAACAGAACATGCAAATGTTATGAATGTAGAATGTCATATATGGCAGGATGAAAGACATGTAGTTCATATATTTGCTCTCAGCTTGCTCAATTCAGTTGAAGAACTGTAAGCGAGGGTGCAAATGCCCCTATCTATATCACAGTTCCAGTAAAGTTGGTTTTTATTGCACCCATCCCTGCCTGTTGGGCAAGCTTAAGGCACTTTACAGCAGGTGGTGTAAAGTCAAAATAAAATAAGACTATTTATTTAAGCTGACATAAACAGAGTGAAATAGGTTGTAGCAGATGGTGTACATCACACCAGAGGGTAGCGAGCACAGTGAAACCACATTAAATAAAATACAATTTGTTTTGACATTATATTTAAACATACATAAAGTTCTGATATAATATGGTTTATTAATAATAAAAAAAAAACCAGTAAGGACAATGCCAGATGACCAAACACAAAGATGGAGAGTTGGGTGACTTTGTGCAGGACAAGGCGGTTGTTGAAACATTTGCAAAGGGACATAATCCTTGTTGGGCCCAATGGAGACAGGTTTGTGCATGACAATGTCAGGGCTAAGAGGAGGCATTAGAGAGCTTGGGGGATGGGGACAGCACTGATAAAGGAGAAAAGCTAAAACTAGTGAGTTGTTTACACACACACACACGCTTTTTTTTGCTCACCCTCTCACACATTCAGAATGCACTTACTGAAAAGGGAACAAAATAATGCGAATTAAGATCATAAAGCTCATTCTTAATTTAAATATTTGTTTTTGTTTTAATTCTGATGGCATATCTTATGTTGTTCAGACTTACTGTGTATTTAATGTTTTTGTACATTTTGTAGTATTGTGCACTGGTTATCATTGATATGCTGTCTCATATACAGAGTCTCATGTTCATATACATTGTCGCACTTAGACTGGGCAGTCAAGCCAGCATGTGATTCTGCAATATTTCATCTCCTTCTCCTCATCACCAATATTATGGGTGTGGATAATAGTTATTTTAATAATAAATAAATGAATTTGTGCTGGCGTCAGGGTCAGAACTGGACTATTTTGCACTTGGCGAAAGATATATACAACTTTATTAATCTGCAAGACAGGGCCGTGCTTAGGGGCAGGCAGACGAGGCATCTGCCTAGGGCCCCGCACATTTCATTAAATAACAACCGTGGCGATCGTGGTGTCAAGGGCCCCGCACATACCCTATGCCTCGGGCCCCGCGGGGGATAAGAACGGGCCTGCTGCAAGAGCAACTACAAATAAGAGTTATAGGTGCTCATGTGCTATCAATATATCTGAGTATGTATATATGTTGATTATAGTGAATAAGTTCTTTATCTATATATATACACTACACCCTTTCTCCCCTCAAATCAAATAACACATTCAACAATAATTTGTTGTGATTATCAGATTTGAACATGAAAATAGATTAATTTTGGTATTTGCTTTGCAAAGAGAAAGGCTGCGGATGAATTGCCATCAACTATAAGGTGTTAAAAACTTGTGTGAATGACAGCACACATCAGTCATTCCTTTCATTAGAAAAACAAATTAGCCAATAATCAACAACAGCATAAGCTAGTTAGTAGTCATCAACAGCGCAAAGACACAGACAAGTGCCTGGATATGTGTATAGTTTCAGAAAGCAGCTGCACACCAATATTGACACAAAGTTCTTTTGCTTTTTCCAAACTCATTTGTTCATAAGAGAGAGAGAGCAAGCCTTCAATTCTACAAATTTCATTTTCTTCAGGCGCCCTAGCTGCAGACTGCTCAACTATCTTACCTCATTTTTCACCTACAATTGGTGACCTTAGGTCACCTCAAGCTAACACAAGATCATGGCCAGCAGAACTTATCAAGCAAAGAAAGAAGAGTTCTGTCCCTTCGCCTAATATGCAGAGGGGATCTGCTGTCCGTGATATTGTTTATGTTTTGTGGTCATGCTTCGATTTGGATAAATATGTTGGACCTTCATATGTGGATGTAGATACTATAAACAGTGTAGGATGGAGTCATTACATGATGGTTAGCATGGCAGACATGATTGCCAGGGAGTTAAGAAAAGTAATTTAGGGATAGCATTTAATGAACAGATATGTTTTCAGAGAGCATTTGAATGTAGCCTTGGACTCTTAGTGGCAAATGTGATGTGGAAGAGGGTTCCACTGATTAGCAGCACAGAGGGAGAACGTCCCTATGTGACTGTCTTTGTAGGAGGGAGGGATAGAGTGATGAGGAGCGAAGGTTTCGGGCAGAAGTGTGGACAGACAAGATTTCAGTAAAGTAGTGGAGGGGAGGAGCCTTCAAAGAATCCATAGCATAGAGTTGAGAGCCTTAAGTCTATTCTAGCTTTAACTGGTAGCCAATGAAGAGAGTGAAGAAGTGGTGTTACATGTTCAGATTTGCAAGTCTGGAAAACTAGATGAGAAGCTGAGTTCTGGACTTTCTGAAGCTTATCAAAGAGGTACTGTGGACAGCTATCAAGAAGTTATTCTAGCTTAGACAGAACAAAAGAGCAAATGAGAATTTTGGTGGTTGAGATGGACAGAGTATGACGAATGGAGCTGATCTTCCGGAGCTCATAGTATGCAGAACGACAGATGTGAGAAATATGTTTATCAAGAGACATGTCAGCATAGTAATAGTTTGCTGTCCCAGAGTTTGTGTAGTTGGCAGGTTTGTAATGACTTTGTTTTATGTAACTGCAAAGCAGTGTAGTTTATGGTATCAGTGGACTTGTAGTAATAGGGTTTGATTCATCGAGAAGCTAATTAGGTTGGATTGCAGTGGAAACTACAGGCATATCCTCTGTTGTCATGTTATGTGGATTTTGATGTGTTATCAGGCCATTTAATAGTGATGACGTGATTACAAGCGGCTTGTCTTCCCTAAGCACAATAGTCCAGTGGTAACACTCATAATGTCACTGTAGCTTATTGGTAATATGTTTATCGTCACTTGAGCTCAACAACCCATTGGTAACACCCATTTCGTCATTATAATGCAGTGGTAACATTTATATCTTCCTGTCACCAGACCAACAACATATGGCCACAGGAATTTTAGTTATTGTGCAGCAAAACAATGGAGCTCTCTCCCTTTCCGTATCCGCCACCTACCCACTATTGAATCCTTTGGATATGCACTGAAAACGCACCTCTTCTGTAAACATTACTCCTAGCACCCTTTCCCATAATGCGAGTCCTTTTTCACACCCTTCCTTTTCCAATATCATGATACTCTCACCTCTTGTTCTTGTTATTTTGTTCCACATTGTGGTTTTTTTTTTGTATTTGATTTTATTCTTCATTTAATATGGTTGTTGATTCTTTTATAGTTCACATGTTATTTGTTTGTTTTCCTGGCCCTTGTATACTGTCCATGTTTCGTTCTTGTTATTAGGCGCTAAGAGCATACTTCTTAGGAATGTGAGTATGTGCTTTACAAATTTTGCATTTACTATTATTATATTATCATCACTCTAGTGCAGTGGTAACATTTGTCGTCTCTGCAGTGAAAAGTGTCAGGATTCTTTGATGAGACAAACATGACAACTGTCCACAAGGCTGGTCATCAGTTGTTTTGTCCCACTTGTCAGCTATCCGTAGTATTCCCTCACAGTGTGGAATCATCACATGGTGGAAGCATATTCTCATTCACTAACCCAACCATCATTGCAAATAATCTCACTGCGGCAGTACATCAAGGATGTTTAGATAGCATAAAACATCAAGGATGTTTAGATAGTATAAATGAGCGGTTACCAGCATTGCATGTAGTTTTTGGTGTCCATTATGTTTAGACGCAGGATGCGCCCAACGGAGTGTGTGCCGAAGCTGATTGATGTTTGAGAACATCGGAACCTATTCCTTTAAGTTATGCCGAGGCTGCAAAAACTGGTTGACACGCCTACCGCTGTTTGCACCAAAGTTAGGGCCAGGCAATATGGCATCCCCGTGGAATGCTCTATGTACCCAGCACCGAGCTGACACCCTAGGTTTCACTGGCGCCGTGCACCGACAAGCGTGTGTGATCCGCAAACAAAGGTTTGGGACACGCCAGGCCCTTTCTGCTTTGGTTCACAAAAAATAACATATCCACTGCCACTAAGTCGTCCCGGATCGCATCAGTTTATTTGTAAATGATGGGAATAGAATTATTTTTAATAATTTGTTATAACTCTTATGTCATTTTAATTTAGTTTTTTTGTCTTTTAATAAATGTTTCTAGAGGTTTGAAAAACCACTGTTGAGGTACACGGTATACATTCTCCGTTGTTCTCAAACATTAGAGTCTGAAATCCGTAAGATTTATTATGTATTATTCTGCACATAAATAATTTTTTTAAATCCTTTTTAATAAGTATTCAGATAACAGTTTTCGCATTGTGATTCTCTTCGAGGGGTAAATCCCGTACTCACGAATGCAATGCCGAGATGGTTGACGCCAGTCTTGAACGCAGCCGGAGGTCACGTGACACGTGCACAAACACAAACACAATTTGAGGTCGTGAAATCGTGCACATTCTTGGTCGGCTGCACGGATCACATAAACTGCACACGGCGGTCCCAGAGTTGGGAGTCGGTGCCTCGCACACACACAACCTCCAGCTAGTCTCAGCCTGAGGTCGCCTGCCGCCATACTAGTGTAGATAGCCACCGTCACCCCGTCAACATCATGGAGGTCAGTGAAGCTCTCTCTGGCGTTTCATTCCAGATGTCGTCGTCGTATCGAGTTCACGTACAGCTTAGTTTGTGATTTGCTGTTTATTATACTTAGGTTGGTATAATTAGTTTAGGGATTGTTCATTCGACGATCCTATGTCAATCGCCTTGTTAACCACGAGTCCTATGACAGTTTAGGAACTTTAGGCTGTGTGGCTGGACATGCTCAAAAGAAAATAAGTGTATGTGAAATGCGATTAAAAATTGCCCACAGAAAAATAATCATAATTAAAGATACTTTACTCGCTTGGCACATGGACCAATCTGCCGGGCCTAATTTTAACCGATGCAAACGTGCAATACAACCTAATATTTCAATTACTCGGCTCATTAAAGGCAGTTTATTAACGGCATAAACTCCACCCGCACCCTGCTCTGTTCGCTAGGATCGTACCTGATACCTCTTTCAATGTGTGCATCTTAATTAAACTTTTAACCATTCGTGCTGCCCGAATGATGCATTCATTCCAAGATGTTTGTAACAGAGAGTCAGATGAATAAGCTAAGGACTGTGTTTCGGATTTACACATGGGGACGGCGGAAGAGAGAGAGAGAGAAGAAATGAAGTTAAGATAGATAAAGAATTTCTGTGTACACCCCTCTGTCCCTGCCCTCTCCCCCTCCACACACACAAGGCCCCAACAGATTTGTGTGTGTTTCCGATATTTCATCACACGTGCAAATGAACGTTTGTAGACAGGTAAACAAATTCTTATTGCATTGAAGGGCAGGGCATAGTCGAGACTGTGTAGTAAGAGATAATGGCATCTGCCACTGTGGTACACCTACAAACTGTGTGCGAGGTCGGTTATCTTGCCTTCAAGCCTTCCTAGTCATGACTAGGCCATCAAGGTCCATATTATGCACTACAGCAGTGTCATTCGTCACACTGTGTGCTGCTGACAGTCATGATACACTGTGTAAACTCATTATAAGCCCTAGCTGACAGTCGGCAAAAAAGAGTAAATAATTCCGCAGAAATAATAACATTTTATATAAAACCTACAATAATAATTTGAGAACGCTATATTAAAAAAACTTTTATATTTTATGCCATTTAAAGTAATGTTGTATAGTTAAAAAAAAAAAGGACAGCACACAGTAATTATAGTGAGAACATGTCAAGCTTTGGTGGTCATTCACACGTGGCTGAGCTCATCGCCTCTCCCTGCATGTTGCTATTGACCAACGTGTGAATTGTTTCCACTGTGTGGAATATATATATTATAATATATATACTATATATATATAATAGATATACTCTCATATAATTCTGGGCTTGATAAGCATCATCACTTGTTGAAGCGTGTCTATACGGGTGGCGAACATCTGACAGTATTAAATATTGTCGTGTGGAGACTACACTTTGATGCATTATTAAATTTAACCTAAAATCATCCTGGGTGTACTTAGTGTCTTTGTCACACGTACCAGGGTGTCTGCAGCGGGTGAGGGGCTGACAAACTACTCTTTTTGTGCAGAGCAGCGTGAGGCCCACCATCAAAATCAAACGCCTGGACCACTTTGTCATCACTGTGAAGGACATCAATGCCACGGTGGACTTCTACACACGCGTGCTGGGCATGGAGGTGACGACCTTTAAGGTCAGGAGTTTATCACGGTTGAAGTACTTGATCAAAATCAGGAACTGCACTTTGAACCATTTCCGACGTTAAACGTCACAAACAAACTGTTACATTCAAAAGGAATCTGCAGAAACTATTTCTACAGGGAGCCAGAACTTGTGGTTAATACCATTTTTTTTTTTTTCAGGGCGGGCGGCGGGCCCTCAACTTTGGGAAGCAGAAAATCAACTTGCACGAGCAGGGCAAGGAATTCGAGCCAAAAGCTTGCTGGCCCACGCCAGGCTCCGCTGACGTCTGCTTCATCACCTCCACCCGCCTGGAGGATGTCCTGGACCATCTAAAGGTCAGAGAGGAGTCTGTGTGTGTGTGAGAGAGAAAGACGAGAAAGTCAGTTGAGTATATTTTTAGTTTCAGTTCTTGGAAATTCAGAATAAGCGGATGCTGTAAACTGTTGTATATTATATTAATCTTTTCATTGTCGGATATCAGCGTGGGCGTTTTCTTCATCCTTGTCAGCACCATCAAAGTTATTTGGGGGAGTTTGAGTCACAGACCGTTAACTATGTTGCAGGCTTGCAACGTACCTGTGGAGGAAGGGCCTGTAGAGCGAACTGGGGCCATTGGCCTCATCAGGTCCGTCTATGTTAGAGATCCGGACAATAATCTCATCGAGGTATCCAACTATGCCAGCAACATCGACACATAATTCAGGAAGAGAATGACCATTAATGACTGAATGTTTACGATTTTTTTTAAATGTATCAAGATTACCCAATAGCTAATACGAGTCTCAGACTTGTACACAGTAAATTCAGGTGAGGTCGACTCAGATGTAGCGGAAAATGATTGTTTTATGGGATGCACACAGGACTGACACATAAAACTTCCCTGTAAAATATTAGATGGACACATAGAAGCTACTTTAGGATTATTTTGTGATGTGCATCTATACTGTGGGATTTTCTGAAAGTCCATGTATGTAAGAGTGTCGTATAGCCTCATTGCGGCAGGCACAGTGCAAGTGAAAAATGTAGTTAGTAGAATACTAGAGAATCCTTTAGAATTAATCAATAATAATTCAGTTAATCATTATGTTAGTCAATAACTCAACATTCCACTCGTTACTGTCAGTAAGATGTTCATTAATCTTGTCGATTTCAGCTTTTAGAATTTATTTTGATTCCAGTGGGGATTTTTTTTTTGTTTACATATTTTAACGAGACCATTGTAAAGATATTTATCAACATACCGGATATGAATTGTCTTTCAGTAAAACAGCAAGTTTATAGCTTTTAAAGCCATGTTACGTTCAGACTGTTTATTCGAGAGTTATGGACAAAAAATCCTTTCTTTCCTTGTACACATTTTATACTTCTGTTAGGTATTGTTCACATTAAAGTTTCGCAAAATGTGTGCCTGAAGGTTTGTGTCTTACTAAACATAACTGCGTAGTTTTCTTTCAATGTTCACGATCAGTTATTAAAATATCAAAGAAAACGAACACATACTAATTTATTTGTATAAAGAAATTTGGAAAAATGTAAATACCAAACATTTGCACGAATTTATTGACCAGTTATAAAATTATGAAGTAAATTATCTTCACAGTGGATAAAATACAGAAATGTTCAGTTTTAGTTGGTATGGTGACAGGGCAGTGTTTAGGTCAGAAATGATGCGAGTTACAAAGATTAGTAAATGACTGAAGAATTCTGTGTGAAAATGGGTACAATATAGATAATACATTAAACATAGGAAATTAAACGTAAATAATGATATCGCCTCTTAAAGCAGATGGAATAAATATTATTGTACATCGATGCTCTTGCCATGCCAGTCAGAAGCATGTGGTACTCCTGTGTCTCATAGCCGGTACCTCAGGCTGTAAGGTTCTGGTCACGCGGCGTGTCTCGCGAAACCGAAAGACGAACACGCTGCGTCCTTACCACCCACCGGTGCTGACACCTTGCTCCAGACAACCACAGCACTCAAAAATGATGTAAAGAGGGCATGGACAGGTCTTCTGATAAGATCAAGGAAAAACGTCCGAAATTTCAAAGTTTTTCCCTAATTTGTGACCAGACGACCTCACTAGCCACGAAAGATAGGACTAACCACGAAATGTTCAGTTGTAGAAATGTTGGGGCGATTCCTTCACTTCCGGTCGGCAGACAAACTAATGATGAAGTCTTTGCTTCTTGAGAAAACAGATGGACCGCGGACATTGCGTTCCCGAACAGCTGCCTTGGCCTTCTCGAAAAGTTGGTCTACGTACTCCACGGGAGTGCAACCCTCTCTGAGGTAACTGATGTGGCCTGTAACATTGGACATAAAGGTAGAGATCTGACTTTAAGTAATTAAAATAAACATCTTCAATGTTTTATCATTTAAATTAGTAAGCTTTAATGTCTTCCCGCTAACATGTGATGCTTTACTATCAGTGGAAGGATTGTCACACTTATAGAGTAGTCTACTTGTGAGCAGCAGCACCTACCTTTGTCGATGTTCATACAGTTTACGACAGTCGAAGGTGCCAGTTCTTTGGATTTACCATCACACACCATGGCGTCAATCTTGTGTCCTGAAACAAGATTTTTTTAAATGTTAGTTGTCAGTACATCAGCACACTTTATTTAGACATGAGACTGAGTCACATTTACCCCAAAGAAAGCCAACTGTTGTTATACAAGTGCAGCCATTCAAAAGAAGACATGAAGCATGCTTACCCAAAGTGTCGACCACCATGCTGTGATGAATGCTGTCCTCGCCTCCGCTGATGTTGGCGGAAGTGACGGCCACAGGGCCGGCCAGACTAACGATGTAGGCTAGCGGAGCGCAGTCAGGTACCCGGATGCAGATGTTATCTTTGGTGCCAAGCAGTTTGGCGGCCTCTCCCAGCCCTAGGCGCTGTAGCCAGTCGCCTTTAGGCACCACACAGCTGATACCTGTGTCAAAGGCAAACAGCTCAGAGTAACCGTGAACAAATGAAGTTTGAAGTAGTCACGTGCACAGAACCATTAGAGAGGTACGTGAACATATTCGGCAATGTGCACTTTGGTCTTTATTGTATTTTGATGGTCATAGGACTTACACCAAAACTGAATGCTAACTGCAGTTAAGCTTCACACGGACGAGGACGTGTAAGTTACCCATTTAATTAGAAGCTCACCTCCCGGGTAGCATCACCTCATGAAATCCCACAGAAGTTAAAATGTTGGGAGAAGAACGGTGGAGGGTTACTATGGAAGAGAATATGAAAAAGAACTTCATTTCAAAATGATTTACAAGGCCGATCTATTCACCTCCCGGATAGCAACGCTTCATAAAATCCCACAAAAGTGGACTGAATGGTGGGTTGACGGCGGCCAGCTGGTCGAGACTGGCCAGACACAGACAGATGGGCTTCTCCGGGGGCCGGCCCTTGACGTGGTAGAGACGGGTGATGCTGGCCGGGTGCTTGCACGAGGCGGCCAGAGCGTAGACAGTGTCCGTGGGTACCCCGACTACTTTGCCCTCACGCAGCATGTGTGCCACCCGCTGCAAGGTGGAGGCTTGGTGTGAGGGCAGGAGCGGGCAGGGAGCTGCGCTCACTCGCTTCTTGGCCTCTTGAAACAGTTGCGTGACGTAGGCAATGGGTGTGCAGCCCTCGCGAAAAAAGGTGATGACGCCTGTTCACATGAAACACGTTCATAATATTTATGTGCTGCTATCGACGATTTTCCGCTTTGTTATTCAAATTTCTCTTTCTGTTTAATAACTGTAAAACATTTATGTCATTGGGTGATAAGTGTAATACATTAAAGTGGATTGGTCAGATGCAACAACAAACAAGCAACATTCTACATTCCTTTGATTATGCAAAGTACATAACATGTCATAGAGAGGTACTTCACATGTGACTTCATTTTTCTGGAAGTAAATGCATTTGTCGGGTTTCTCTGAGCACGATTTTGTCGCGGCCCCAAACAGATTTCTGTGTGTGAAGTTGATTCCTCAAGGTAAGAGAGTCACCGCCCTTGAAGAAACATTCTTTTCTCTTTCGGAGAGCACTGGGGCTGATCTTCTGTGATAACGAATTATTGAGCATCTGGTATTATAAAGTACTCGCCTTCATCTATCTTGGTGCAGTCTACGACAGTGGATGGCTGCAGCTGCTTGGAATCACCGTCACACACCATGGCGTCGATCTTGTGCCCTGTGAGATCGTGGGAACATTAAATAAGCTAAAGCATTTTGTTTGTTTGTTTTTTGTTTGTTGGTTGGTTTTTTGTTGTTTTGTTGTTTTTTTGTTTTTTGTTGTTGCTTGTATTTAATGTCGTAGTCGACTGCTAATAATAATCTAGATAAATCATTGGCATAACTATCTTCACCACAGCTATTATCATCGCCACGAAAATTATTATCACTTTTAAGGAGACAGTTGCTACATAAGAGATAAGCACTACAAGAGATAATGGGTATACCCAGGGTGTCAACAACCATGCTGTGGTGAATGCTGTCCTCGCCGCCGCTGATGTTGGCGGAGGTGACGGCCACAGGGCCGGCCAGACTGACGATGTAGGCCAAGGGAGCGCAGTCGGGTACACGAATGCAAATGCTGTCTTTGTTACCCAGCAGGTCCGCGGCCTCCCCTAGTCCCAGGCGCTGCAGCCAGTCGCCTTTAGGTACCACGCAGCTGATGCCTGGCATTGACAATAGAGTAGTTAATGCTGCACTGTTATGTTCATAAGACGAATGTAAGTAACAATTATTTTGGGAGAAAAAACTGTTAGAAAATGATTTAGAAGGCCGATCTATTCACCTCCCGGATAGCAACTCCTCATGAATTCCCACAAAAGTGGACTGAATGGTGGGTTGACGGCGGCCAGCTGGTCGAGACTGGCCAGACACAGACAGATGGGTTTCTCCGGGGGCCGGCCCTTGACGTGGTAGAGACGGGTGATGCTGGCCGGGTGCTTGCACGAGGCCGCCAGAGCGTAAACGGTGTCCGTGGGTACCCCGACTACCTTGCCCTCTCGCAGCATGAGTGCCACCCGCTGCAAGGTGGAGGCCTTCCTGGAGTCCAGCTGAGGGCAAGGCGAAGTGCCGAGGGTGTCAAAGTCTTTTATCAATGCGCTGAGTGGCGGCAAGGTCTTCATGTCCACCGGCTTCAACTTTATCTCCAGCTGAGTAAGAAACCAAGTTAACCAGTTAAGCATATAAAGTGTTTCTAGTCAGTTATAAGGTGTTTTGAGATCAACATCAGAAAGACATTGAATGCACAAATAGTTGTTTCATACAAACCTGTTTCAAAATAATAATAATATTATTATTACTACTACTAAGAACAAAAATACACCTTTTAATATGAAATGTATAGAAGCTTCAGAACAGAAAAGTTCAAAAACATTTTGCAAATAATAGCGGTAACAAGAGCAGAGGACACTAGATGTAGACGAGAAAACTTTCCACTTACTTTGGAGACAAAGATTTGACCGAGGGTGGTGGGCATCGTGACACGAGCTATCGGCGAGTCGAAACTGAAAGCAAACAAACAGCAAAGGAGTCCAGTCTGTCAGTCAGTCTCACGAACGAAATACGTACACACACATCATCACACGCAGACTAGATTGCCACAAACATTAATCAGAAGCATTTTTATACATATTTCAGATAATTTTTTCCCAAATCAGAAACGCTCTACAAAATCAGAAAGACTTCGGAAGCAGAAAATAACTGAAAGCAAAGTCATTGCGCATCCTACCAGGAATCGTCGAGTCCAGGTGTGGTGCGAGTGACCGGCCGGCTGTGACTCGGCCCCAATTTATGGCCTGCTCACCTGTAGTGTGGGGGGGGGGGTTGATGACCTCACTTTGTGAACATTCTGATGGCATCAGCATCCACAGCATAATCCTCACATCTCTGGCTTGCATTGATATGACTCCATTATTTTGTTTGTCATCGTGCTCTGAAAACTGTGCACCTGCAACAGCTTGCCTCGTTTCATTAAATTTAAAATTCATTCTTCCAATGGATTGCAGCGATCTTTGACAATATCGCTATTGTTTTATCCTGCCATCAAGCTGAAAATTACATCCAAGCGACTTCTAAGATGAATTGTTTGAAGATGACTTATAATGACATCATAAAGGTACAACAGATGGCATAAGACGATCATACATTACTCGCACAATGATGAACAATATCACAGGTCCTACAGACTCCCATCACCCTCGGCACATCGTATACCTGTAGGACTGGAGCATCTCTGGACTGCTGACCCTAGAGTGTCGTCAGCACCATTGTGTAGGACACAACTGAGGGCAGTTGGCCATGTTTAGTCCTCAGTTCGGGACCAGCGAGGGGTCCTGTCAAGCTGCCCACCTGTGCAGGAAAAGGAAACATGACTTGGTAGAAATTATTTGTTAGCGAGACAATCGGGTTTAAAAAAAAAAAAAAAAAATATTCACTTGATGGGATTTGAAACGTGAATGATCAAGTGAAAGATGGAAGAACTTTTATATAAAAAAAAAATTGCCACAGAAATATAATACACACGAACACAAAGTGATGACCGAAGGTTGACAGTCATGAATAATGTTCTTGTGAATAAACGAGACTGTGGCGATGAGTGCATGCGTGCATGTGTGTAGGAGTTTGTGGGTGGGGGAGGAATGTATATGTATGGGGGTTTAGGTGGGGGGGGGGGAATGTATGTGTATGGGGTTTGTGTGGGTGTGGGTGTATGGGGGTTTGTGTGGGGTAGGGGGTGTCAGTGTGTGTGTGTGTCCGCGCGCGCTTGAGAGTGTGTGTTTGTTTGTGGGCGTGTGTGTTTGGGGGTATTCATAATGGCGTGTTTGTGTGTATGCATATTTTTGTGCGTTTGTGTTTGTGTGTGTGTCGCAAATTAAGACGTTAAGCCCACGTTTCTCAAGCTTTTACTTGTGAAGCTCCCCAGACGAAAACAGTTGCGTCCCTTGTCCCGCTAGGGGGTCTGAGGGACTTGGAAAGTGAAAAGATGTTTCTTAATTTAAGAATTCAATTTTTTTAACATTGGAAATAATGTCGTTTTCACTTGATCAATGCTCAAATATGGACCACCTGTCACTCATTTAATTAAGGAAAACTTTCACAGATTCTTAGCCCGGTTCTAGAATTTTCTTTTCGTGTTCAAATATCTGTATCTGAAGTTGGGCATGATGAGGTATTCAAACGCGTATCCGGACACCTGTCGAAATACCCAAAAGTAGCAATATACGTGCAAAATTAGCAATATAAGTTAATGCTTCATCTAAGTATAATTTAATTTTACAGTGCAAGCTAATTTCACTAATACCGATATGATATATGAGAGACTTTTTTTATAAAAAATGACCACCTTCTCACAACCCTCGTCAACACGTCGCGCGCGCCGCAGGTTGAGAACCTCGGGGTGAAGTGATCTTGGTTGCGTTGATGTTGCGTATTAACAATGAATGTTGCACGATGTGTATTAGTCTTATGACACTAATATGAGATGTGTACACTTCATGAGTGTCTTGTACACATGTAGTAGTTTTGTGACACTAATGTGCACTTCAGGTGTGTTATGTACGGGTGTAGTAGTAGGTTTGAGGCACTAATATCACACGTGTACACTTCGTGTCATGTAAGTGTGTAACAGTAGTTTGTGATTCTGATGCCAGTGAATGTGTGTCTGTCTGTGTGTGAGAGAGAGAGCTTCTTGTCGTGCGTCAGCTGACAGAAGGTTGCACGGACAAACAAGAAGGGAGAGAGGGATACAACACGAGTTGGTGAGGGGGATGTTGACGGGAGGTAGTGAGGCAGGGGTGGATGGGATGACAGTGTGTGCTTGCAGAAAGGGGTAGGTGGTATAAAGACTTGGGGTGGGTGGAGTAAGTAAGTGAGGGGGTCTACACCACAGGCTGGCAGACAATGACAAGAGCTGGATGGCAGTGCTATCACCAACCCAGCCACCGACCCTACTTTCCTCCCAATTTACACCCAATCGGCGCACGTCCGCCTGATGCACGCACGCACACACATACACCACACAGAGGGTGCGAGTGCCAGCCCATGGTCGTGAGGCCACGAGAGGTCTTTCATGTGCTGATCGATGACAGAAGTTCGATCGGGTGAACCAGTCAGCAGCCCTGCTCCCCATTCCACCCCATCCCCACTCCCGTGTGCAGTCGGCGTCGTAGCGCGACACAGGACATGTAGGTGAGACATGTACAGTCTATGAGTATGTAGTAACAGGTTTGTGACAATCATATCATGGGAGCATGGGGGGTGTCTGCTGGAGTGTAGATGATCACCTTTGTGCATGTTTATGTTTGCTGCTGTCTTTATTAAAGGTTGTGTATGTCAGCTTGCTTTTGCGTGTGGCTGGGATAATGATAGACAGCACTAAATACTCGTTTATCGTAATGTCTGTGTATGAACGCACGTATTTATAGATGGATAGACGGACTTGCTTTCTCTGTGTTCTTTATGATATGGTGGATGTAGATATATCATTATTAGAAGAACGGGTATAAATAAAATATAAAGAAATCTGAGTACAATGGGAGAATTGACACACAGATATGCACTGTGTTTAAAAGTATAAATACATGCAGCTTCCCTTCTCAGGCACACGAACAATGGTTTCATTAGGAGCTTTGTTTTATTGCTTGAATTCTCCTAGGATCTTACAATGAAATCCCATTACTTGAAAAGAAGTCTCGACTGCCACAGAACTCTGCACTTTGTACTCTGCCCTCTGCCCTCTGCCCTCTGTTCTCTGCCCTCTGCCCTCTGCCTGGTGCTTCAACCGTTTTGTTGAGCCGTTGACCTGGGGCCACTGTACAGTTGTACAATCTCTTACATTGTGGACCCAAGTGTAAACGAATAAAAGAAATATTTTACTTTAAGGGGTAATGTGTCAGTTGCTGTTGTCTAAAATGAAAATTTGTATTTCAAAAAACAACAATAAACCTTTGTGAAATTGCCGTCTACATTGACATAAGTACACATGACATTTTACACATAAAGACTTAAACATTCATGAACACGTGTAGCAAATAGACACACAGATGACATACTACACACATGCGACAGAAATATCTCCACATACACACATTTGTTAAAAGATAATAACAGGTTGATGACAGATTTATCATCTTTATTTGAAACTGAATTTTTACTGCTTTCCATGATCCAACGAAGGGAGATGTTTAAAAGTATTTTTAGCTCTGTGCACGTGAAATTATACAAGAACATACTGTTAATCTTTATTCTATCCGCCATGTCTTCATGTGGAAATTCTGTTGTTATATACTTAACAGCATGCGATCTACAAGGCATTGAACCTTTTGTTAAGTATGGAAATGTGCAATGCAAAGTCGCTTTATCATTTATTTTTTACTATTTGTTATTATAATAACAAATTTAAAATGATAATTATCTTCGAGAATCTTCAGATTCACATCATCTCTTGCAATACTCATACCAAATCCCTTAAAATATTCTGTGAAAAACCTGTTTCTTCAATATTCATATACAATTCACAAAGAAATGTTTTCTTATTACCATGGAGCAGAAGGTGTCGCCAATATCATCAAACTCGCTCTGTGCATTATTATTCTGTATTACTCTATTTGTGAATAACCCACCCGACTAACTGTCGCCAAGCTTCTGAGCATCTGTGTGACTGTGAGTTCTTCACTTGTTTCAAATCTCTCCAGTGCTGTGCAACACTTGAACATTTTCTTAAACTCTTTTTATTTTGAACTCATAAACAATGCCCCTTCGAGAGTATTTCCTGTTGACCTCTTAATACAAATCAGAAAAAAAGTAAAACCCGGTAATGTCAATCTTGAGGATTTCTTCTAATTTTTTATTATGCAAAAAACTGATCGGAAAAGTAAAGAGTAATACAACTTGTGAAGTGTGATGTCGTGACATAGTGAAGTGTGATGTCGGGATGTAGCGAAGTGTAATGCAGTGATGCAGCGAACTTGGATGTTTCAAATAAGGACTGATACTCTGGGGAAGGACAAGATGGCCTCCTACTATCAACACTCAGAGAAGGCAGCCTCCTGGGTTGTGTTGCTGCGAGATATAAACGCTCAAGTAAATGAAAATAAATGAAATACAAGTTAGATTTCTGTATCCATGCTATAAGGGCAATAGCTAGTTATGGCGAGGGTCTTTGATGCGAGGCAGGGTGAGAGAACTATGTCTGCCATCGTCGATTTTGTTGTTTTTAGTGGGATAAACTGCACTAAATTGATTTAGTGTGGAAAACTACACTAAATTGATTTAGTGTGGAAAACTACACTAAACTGTTTTTGTTCCAACGGTAACAAAGGACAAACATGCAAATCAACAAAAGTGCCAAACATTAAAAACAGCTGTATTACTGTTGGACTACTGATTTTCTGATATAACAACAGAAGGCACTTCAAAAGATTATTTCATCATATGTTTTGATATACTTTATGAGAATATTGCTAGCTTGGTTATCTGGTGTAATAAAGAATTGTTATCATCATGCCAGTATGTGTTCTCTAAATGACATTGTATCATATTAATAACAAAAACATTCCACTTTGGTATAAATGTATGCAAAGTCAGTCGCTCACCAAGAGCTTAGACAGAAAATAATATTTACAAATGAAGACAACTCCTACTAGGATATAATGAATTAAAAACCTTGTTCTCCCATCATTTGCTGAGGTTGTGGGCACACAGTTTCGGCCTGACTATGAGACATTATACAGGTATGTGATACACACTTACACACGCTAACTAATGTTCCTTTTACCACCCTGGATTTCCACGTGCAACCATACTATCTCCCCTACAAGTTCTCTCCCCTACATTTTAACTCGCAGTCTCTGCTGGCCGGAAATGAGTAGCCGGACAATCAGCGCATGCGTGTAGGTGTCGACCAGCTGGTGGTGCACTGGAAGGCTGGCTATGCCGACTTAGTCTTGCTGGCACCAAGCGAGTCTGAAATCTCAATACGTGTACTCTTGTTGTCAGAGTCCGCCTTGGCCTCCTCGAACAGCTGGTCCACGTACTCCTTGGGAGTGCAGCCCTCTCGGAAATAGGAGATGACTCCTGTGCAGTAAACACAGTGGTGAGACAAGAGAAGGGTCTTAGAAATATCTGTACTTTATTTCATCTATTTACTCACTTGTCATTTTGTCTTTAAGACTAAAACTAGGTTTTGAAAATAGCTTGAATATTTGAAAACAGAACATTGAACGGACGACTACTCTTGTTGTATCTATATTCATCTTACTCTCTCTTTCTTATTACTTACCTTCTAAATATCTTTGTCTACTTTGCTGTCTGGTTACCTATATTATTTTCTAATTACCTAAATTAGCTTTTTGCCCACCTTCATCAATCTTGCAACAGTCCACAACTGTGGATGGCTGGGTTTCGTTAGACTCGCCGTCACAGACAATGACATCGAGTTTCTCTCCTGGAAATGAAATAAAAACATAATTACCTTTTGAAAAGTGCATCTTATATATTACTTTACTGCCACATTTTTTAAAAATCCAGACAAGAAGATACTGCCTAAGACCTTTTAGTCACAGTGTACAAGTAATGTCTACTGGTGCTGTACAGGTAGATAATACTGACACTGTTCGTGTTGACCGTTTGTGTACATATATCCTATACTGGCATGTTGTACAGTGTACAGGCACAGTGCACAGTCTGTATTGGCACTGCGTAAAGGCAGTGCACTGACAGTCTACGGGTACTGTATAGACAGTCCACCTACCCTGTGATGACCATGCTACGGTGACTGTACCTACCCAGTTCAGTGATCACCATGCTGTGGTGGGTGCTGTCCTCGCCGCCGCTGATGTTGGCGGAGGTTAAGGCGATGGGGCCGTGGAGACTGACGATGTAACAGAGGACGGAGGAGTCGGGCACCCGGATGCAGATGTTGTCCTTGGTGCCCACGAACTCTGCGGCGTCGCCGAGACCCAGACGCTTGAGCCACGCGCCCTTCGGCACGACACAGCTGATGCCTGTCGTCAAACACTCGTCAAACCTTTCGACTTACATAATACACTAGAGGCATTTCTACAACTGGTAATGAGGTAAAATGACATTATAACAATAAAACCCATATATTATATTATGTCCCTATTTTTATATACCTGTTGATTTTTATTTCAAAATATGTTTTTTCGATGACTTTTTTTTTACCCGCTTGGCCCCACCCAATCACAACTGGCGTATAATCCTCTGCAATCGATGGATTATATTGAACCTTCAACACTTCGACACAGCACGTTTCGTGTAGTACATCAACATTTAATATCTCATCGCCATTCATCATCTCCGCCAACACCTCAAATGTCTTACCTCCGGGGTAACATCTTCTCAAGAAGTTCCACATAAGTGGAGTAAAGGGTGGATTGACTGCAGCCAGTTGGTCCAGGCTGGACAGACAGAGGCAGATAGGCTTCTCTGGAGGTCGGCCCTTGACGTGGTACAGACGGCTGATGCTGTCCGGGTGTTTGCAGGAGGCTGCGATGGCGTACACGGTGTCTGTAGGCACACCCGCGATCTTGCCCTCGTTCAGCAGGCGCACAACCCGCCGCAGGTTTGACGAGCGGCGAGACGAGAGCAAAGGGCAGGGGTCACCGCCATCGTCCAGTAACTTCTCCTGCGTGAGACAGAGACAAAGATTTCTGTAGATTGTGACACGAAGGCATTAAAACTAGATCAATGCAAGAGTCAAGGTAGTTTAAGAAAAGTGATTCACTTTCCATCAAAATCCGTGATTATAAGAAAGCCATGATTCTCAACAGGTTGCTTTGTATGTTTGTATATTTTTAAATGTCAGTCGCAGCTGAAAACATTCTGTTGGGGTGTCCTTACCTTCAGAACTGGCTCTCCGACTGGAATGCAGTTGGACATGAGCGTGGTGTTCATGATCTCGGCAAAGGCAGCGTACAGCGAGATGAGGGCTGTGTGGCGAGAAAACCGTGAATGTTTCAGTCCCCAAGTTATCAGAGTGGTGTGAAACCAACCCCTTTATATTAAAAGTCTCCTTTGGAGCAACCACTGCCTGTGACAATCTACCTCCCCATCAACATTTCTTTCTCGCACTCTATCATCACTGGATAAACAAATTTAATTTAGCTTTAATTTTTAATTTTAATGAGATAAAAAGTTTCATTCCTTTAACCACCACGACTGTGGGTTTTTTTCATGACTGTGAATAAGCGAAACCTTTCCACCCCGCTGCCAAAGGTGTGCACCTGGCGGTTACTTACCTGTCAATAATGAAGTGATGAGTACCATCCAGTTTGGACTGCTGTTGAACATGGTGACGACCTGCGCAATGACACAAAGCTCCATGAAGAGGGCGAACGGAATCCAGACTCTGGTAAAGGTCGGGGTCATCACCAAGACAACGGTGAAGAGGCACAGCATCGTGACAGCCGCGCCCTGAAGGTTCACCGCCAGAGTCGCTGCAGATCATATACTTGAGTAGGTAGTTATTGAACTTCAATACTTTCACTTTGTTTGCGTGTATGTCTGCGTATGCATGTATTTCTCTGTGCATGGATGTGTTGGTGTTTTTGTTTTTGTTTTTTTGTTTTTTGTCTGTCAGGCAGCTTTCTCATTTTACTGAATACACTGCCCGCCTCCAGGACACAGAGAAGTTAGTGGTTGCACAAAGCAGTCTCATCATTGTACTATTGACAGAAATGTAATCATTTACTCACGGTTCAACAGAAAAGTGGCCCAAATGGCCCAGAAGGCCGCCAGTACTGTCATGACGTAGGCCTTTGCTAGGGAGCCAGCGGCGTAGGCCAGACGAGCGGCGTACAGGTGTAGAAACACACCTGCCGTGAGAATCCAGGGCACAGGTAGTACGAAATTGGTGGCTTCCATGGGAGACAGAGACAGCAAAGCCACGGAGCTGGCAATAAAACATATTGAGTCCACCACCTTCATATCGATGGTGTCCTCCTCGGTGTAGTCGTTCTTCTTGTTTGGGGCGCTGATGAACATAAGTGACATTTTGTGGACACTGATAGACATGTGATCATAATTTGTGGACACTGATAGACACGTGATCATATTTTGTGGACACTGATAGACACGTGATCATATTTTGTTGACACTGATAAACACAAGTGATTAGTCATCTTCTGAAGACTAATAAACACAAGTGAGTACTGTGTTCCTGGAGCCGATACTGATAAGTTATTATTTATGTTTTTGTCGACAAACAAAACATTGGCCAGACTAATATTTTTAATTCTGAAGACTGCTCAAATGAATAAAGAAAACTATCAACAAGGATTCTTTCCTTTAGGAAAATTCTTTGAGTAGCTAAATCTTATTTTGGTTATATTATGACTTGGAATTGCAAGCTGTGCAAACATTTTTGTAATGTCTGCTTTGATTCAATCATTTAAAATTTCTTTAAAATGCCAGTGATTAAAAGAAGAAATTTCTGTATAAAATATGAGTTGAAATGAGATAATTAGGTTGCAAACTGACTGGAATCCCCCGAAGAAGCTGTCCAGTATGGCGATGAGCTTGACCTCGTTGACCAGTTCACTGCCCAACCACATGACAGGTTTCTCGGCGATGGAGTTCTCCAGGTGGGCCATGCCCACGTACGTGCTCACAATGGCCAGCACGGCGGTTGGTACCCCGAAAGTGAAATTGTGGGCGAAAACCGGAATGTGGTCCACTGACATGATGGCCACCACCACGAAATACAGGTTGTAGAAGAAGACCACCTATGACATCAAGTCGACAATTAACAGTCAGAGTAGCCTCTCTTTGTCTTCCATTTTAAGCGTGAAAACGTTCGAAAGTCGTTAACAAGTTTTCATTTTAAAATATTCAGTCTTACGAGTAAACGTGTATTTTTTTATTTGTTGCCTTTCTATTCAAGAGTAGTGGCTTAATAATAATAATAATGTTCTCTGAAATAAATAGTCTTGTCCATTATGTCCTGTATGTCCTATATAACATTCTTCCACAACAGATTTCTAGGATAAGTTTTAGCAACAACAACAACAACAACAACAACAACAACAACAACAAAAGGAGGTTTCCAGATTCAACTTCGACATCTCAGGTCGAGATTTTCAGATTTAGCTAAAGCAAGAGAAAACGTTTGAGAGGTTCTCACCCTGGCAAAGATGATGGAGGCCAGGGTGACGACGATGAGAAGGACGACAATGGACCACTGGCCATAGAAATTGATTCTCTGGACCAGCGCGGCATCGGCGAAGCCGTCCATGTTCATGAGGAGCTGAGTGATGCCG
Source organism: Pomacea canaliculata (assembly GCF_003073045.1). Taxonomy (NCBI): domain Eukaryota; kingdom Metazoa; phylum Mollusca; class Gastropoda; order Architaenioglossa; family Ampullariidae; genus Pomacea; species Pomacea canaliculata. Next base: position 15,258,637 of record NC_037599.1, read on the forward strand.
CGCGACATCCAGAAGGCGAAGTACACCACGAACTGCACGGCGTGGAAGAAGTCGTGGCGCAGGAAGGCGTAGTACGAGGCCAGCATGTGGCAGAAGAGGCTGAAGATGAACATAGCCATGGCGGGTCGGAAGTCCTGGAAGTAGCCCAAGTGGTGGAAGATGAGGACGGTCGCGGGCACGACGTTGCCAAGGTAACCCATGCCCATGGGCTCGCCGTACGTCGTGTTCTTCTTGCGCTCGATGCGGCGCGCGCTGGTGCTGGCCGTGGTGCGGATCAACAGCGGGTCGTAGATGGCGTTGCCGAAGCCTGGCAAGATGTACCGTTGACTGACACCCTGTACACAGTGTACAACACGCTCAGTCACTTGAGGCTAGCAACATGCTGCTTACCTTGCATGTAGCATGTTTTTGAACACGAGGTAAACAATGTGGTCCTTAACTCGAGGATAAGATACTGTTTAACATGAGGTTAGCAAGACCTTCATTGCACTGAGGTTAATGTCTTAATTAGCCTCAAGTTAATAAAGTGTTCGTGATTCCGTTATTGTGATTTACTGGTGAGCCATTTATGTCATGACAACTACATTTGACAGTGACAAACCTTGAGTGTCATGACAATGACTGCGTAGAAGCTGCTAAGGACGATAATAATCTCGAAAGCTGCAGCCACTCGGCGACCCCACAGGAAGAAGGTGCCGACAGTTTCGAAGATGAGAGCCAGCAAAATGGCGATGAGGACAGGTGGCATCAGGTAGTTAACTGTCAGCGCACACAGGCACAGCACCACAGACACACCCATGAAACCTGCCACAGAGGTCAACTTCCTGACAACGTGTGTGCAAAACCTCTCTCTCTCTTGTTATTCCTTCTCAAGTTCACAAATTCCTTATATATATAGCTTTTGACCTGACCTGATCTTCTTTTATCTGCATTTCGTTATCGTCTGCATAATGCATTGGCTGTCCTTAGTATATTGGTTTCATTGGTTTTGCATATTTTTGTTTATCTTAGGAACCGGATGTATGTGAGTTTGGCTTTTGGCATCAATAGAGGTCAAAACCAGAAGCGTGTGCAGAATACATACCCAGCAGGCCGGGCATGACGCCCCGGCTGAGAACCTGGGGGTCTAGGAGTGGGGTCAGGATATGGTTGACCCCAATAACAGTCCACAGAGCCGCAAAGACGACGAACGCGGTGCCAGTCAGGTGATCAGCGAAACGCCGGAAGCACAGCAAGCCCGCCACCAGCTGCAAGAAGCCTCCGAACACAATCAGGTGAACACCTGCACAGGACAGACAAGGTAATGCCTATACAAAGAACATTACAGACATACAGACTATGAAAAAGAAACAACATGGCAGTTTCTTCAGTATGTACGAGACTGCAGTAATGCGGGGTTAAAGGTCCGATATAACGAGCGCGCGCCGAGACGCACGTGCAAAAGCAGAGTCCAGGCTGAGGCCCGACAGTCACCTGCGAGAGACTGCGCCATGGGGGAGAAAGGAGGGTTCAGCATGTTCTCCACGGCCACCAACAGACCCGCCATGATGTTGGCGATGAGCCCCAAGGCTCCAGGCTCGGCGTAGACAGACGCCGCGAAGTCCACGGGTGGCGGCTCCAAGGGTGCTGGCATGGCGGCCATAGTGAGGCTGAGTGAGTGACTGACACTTCCTGTCAACATAGCAACAGCACCACACAGGTAACATAGCAACAGAACCACCCAGGTGAGATCGTCAACAACATTGTACTCAGCTAACTCAAAACAAAAAATGTTGGTTAGTTTTGCATCTCAGAACAGAAATGGCGAGATTCTTATTGCCAAAAGTGTTTGCGAAATTGTTGCTGTCAAACAAGAATGTTCATGAACTTCTCAGTTAGTCCAACACATGGTAAAATTGTTGATGACTACTCACGCGTCTACAGTATGTCTGTTTGTATGTTTGTCTGCCTTGTGTGTTTGTCAATGTGTCTGTGGGTAACTGGGTGGGAGTGACTGCTTGCTCCCTCCTCGCTAACTACTTTGTTTTCACTTCCTGGAGGGTGGAGTAGGTCAAGCAGCTTTCATTCCTCATTCCTTCACGGACAGAATGACGGGGGCATACAGGTCAGCAATAGACTCCTGTGAGAATGTGTTACACGTTGATGTTTGTGTACATACACGTGTACTTTGCTTTTAGGATGCACGGTAAGCTTTGTGCTTATATAAATATAGATTGATTTGGGTGTGCACTGTACAATGTATATATGTGGATAAATATACATATGAAGTGTTAACTTTGGTTTGCACTCTGTTTGGGTATATGAGAGAAATAAAAACACGGAATAAGACCGACAAGAGAATTGCTGCGAGAGTGAGAAAAGACTGAAATCTCACCGACCTTTCTGATAAGGTAAAAGTGTACAGACCTACAAACACGGAAACAGAAGAAAAAAAGTAAAAAAGGGGAAAAGAACTCCTGCAGGTGGCGCCTCTGGTTGTACAGATGCACTAAATCATAATCATCTCGATACGTGTGACTTACAAAGGAGGACGAGAGGTCAAGAAAACATTCATGTCCTGTCCGTCTCAGGTCAAGTTTTTTTTTCCTGGATGGTCACATCGTTAGATAGCGGATACTCACCTGTCTTCTGGCAGGTGAATCGTGGTTTGACAGTCCGAGTGTGCTTTCCTCCTGTCGGACAGTTTCTCCTCTTACCTACTCACAGTCCAATGTTTCAGGCGGGAAAGGGAGACAAGCAGAGGGAAAGGGAGTGGTTGGGCAGCTCTGGGTCAGGTGGGGTCAACGAGTGTGCAAACGTTATGGTATAGTCTGAGAAATATTTTAAACGAGGAAACTGCAAATATGTTGACCAATAATTTGTTTCAAATGGACATAACTTATTAAATTGATAAAATGTAATGTTCATTGTGATATATTCTGTTAAAGCTTTGCACCATGACAACACACATACATACCCACAAACTTTGTCGCATGAACTTTTGCATATTCATGACTTGCTCTCTCTCTCTCTCACATACACACACATACACCCACGCGCACACAGAGAGAAAGAGGTAAAGAGACAGAAAACGAGAGAAAGAGAGAGAAAAACATCTCCGTTGGAGTGTGTTCCGTGTTCAGGGTTCCGTGTGCCGGTGATGGCAGTCAGGCTCCCCCGGCGCCTAATCCTCTTGACACCTCCGTGAGATTTCGTGGAACGTGTCAACATCACTCAACTTTTTCTTAAAACCCGAGACAGAAGTCGGCATATTACTATGCACAACCTTTTCTCCTGCTTATGTAACAGCACATCACAACAGTAACGGACTCGTTAGCAGGGCCTCGGGCTCGGCAGCCAGCCACGACGCCTAACAGACATCCACTACAAATTTCTAATTTGCCGATCGAGATTAGCAGTAACTTTGATGCAGACTTTGAACTTTATCAAAATCTGTCAAAATCGAGAAGAGTACAGGAGAATAGGGAAGTGTATGCCTGAGGTGTTGAAACAAGAAGTCTGTGGACATGACTGAAATATTCTTCGCCGCCTGAGGACGGACACCACCACCAAGCATTGGCTACATTACTTATCAGTTTACTCACAAGCTGGGACAACTTATTATTGTTTTTTATAAATGAAATCAAGAGAAGTATCACCTGTACTTACCTGTACAATACGCCGAAGCCAACTGTCCAGGTGATGGTCTGACTCCAACAGCTGCCTTGGCAAGTCGTCTGCGTTGTCCAAACTTTCAAACTTTCTTGGAACAAAGAAAATATTTCTGAATCGTCAGTGGGTGTTACTGGATGACAGTGAGGTTTTTTTCAGAAGAAACACTTCTCGGTGTATGTGGTCATGGGTGCAAGAACTAGGGCCGGGATATTGTGATGGGAAAGGACCGGCTTATGATGAGATGATGGACGTGCGACTGAAGGGAGGGTCCACGTGCCGCGCCATCAGAGGTCTGTCCGGCAACATGCCAACTGCTTCGTCCTGTCCATACCGAACCACGCCATCATTTGAATATCAGTTTTTTAGCCTGTGTCAGCCGTACCACATCACTGTGTGGTGATGAAAGCAAGGCGTGACCGTTAAGGTGGGCGTGGGGGGCTTAAGGGAGGGACACGGTCTAAGCGCAACTCATCACTGACGTCACGTGTCCAAAATAGTTCGGAGGACAATGGGAAAGCCGGACTTTCCTGCAAGTCTAGTGCACTGTCCGTCACCTATGAACGCTACAAACCAAAGGACGAATAAGCTTTCCTTTAGAAAACAAACAAACAAAACAAACCGCTGCATTCCGATGAGTGTCGTGTGCATGAAGTCGTCTGCTTCCTGCTTCACGTGCGGGAGACAAGGTTTCGGTGAGTTGAGCGCGTTTGTAAGAGTAGTTCATAGTGAATGATGCTTTTGTCTGTGTGTTCGACTGTCATGTAGAATGACAAAAGCCTAGTAATGCCGAGTTCAGACAACAATGCGTTGTTTACTGGAACATTCCCACCCCCACCCGCAACGTGTCCAAGAACTCGCAAGTCCTCGGTGTGTGACAGTGTCATTGGAACCGTCTGTTAGTCGCGAGGAGTTAATGGCACAAACTGAGGTTCTGATTGGTGGAATAAGCTGTAAATCCCGTTATACCATGATTCAAATATGTCCAAAGTTACAAATCGGTAGGCTTCACTTTTTCTTCAAACTGTAGCAGTGAAGAAGCAGGTCACTGAGTTCTGATTTGCTTGCCCCTCCCATGGGACACCTAGTTCCGCCCCCTGTTGACCAGACATGCTGGAAAGTCATCTGCACAGGCTGAAGCCCCGCCTACCTCAGCATTGTGCAGTAAAATGTGACTACAACAAGATGACCACAGATTACTGGGATGTGTCCTGCAGCTGGGCACAAGCTGAGTGAGTCTCAAGACGGAGAAGAGGTAAGTAGTTTCACTTTCAAAGCTGTTTGCATTTTTTTCTGACACACACCTGATGTAGATGTTTGATATCAGGCGCTGCACGGTCATACAGTGTCGAGTTCTATATACAAGGTGGTCTGGTGGTCTGTCTGGACTACTGATTGGGAGTGTTTTCTTCAGGTAGTGGTTTCTCTTACTATATTTATCAACGGCTCTTCTTTATGTATCAATGCTCTGCAATCTGCTGGCTGTAGATGCCAGTGGTTTAGTGGAAGCCCTCCGAGCTACTATCTACACACACACATATGTCTGTGGACTCAAAACACAGTTAAAATGAACATATCATTTAAACAGATTCTGTAACGGCTTCATTGCTGAATTGGTGAATCTGTTGCCGACAGAATCACTGTTTAAAGTGCACGAACTCTGACATCATAATTAGCATGTTTGCATATTTAAATTTTAGTCATTTTGATGTGTATTGAAAGACTGCAGATGCCTTTCTCTTTACAACAGAGACACAGAGCATTGGAAAGATCGTTGCTTTACAAACAACCTCTACTAGCTGGAGACAAAGGTGAACAATCAAAATGGCGCCGTTGGTCCGCCAGTCATCTGCCACGCTGGCGTGCGTGTACAGCAACTTCATTCTGCTAGTCATCCTGTGCGTGTTCAACTTCACCATCCTCGCCAACAACCTGCCCGTCAACACAGGCTATGGCATCGCTCTCATCCTCTTCTCAACCATCGCCGCCATTATGGGTACGTCACAAAGGTCACGTAGGTCACGTGAGACCTCGCGGCGTTTGGCGAGACAGGAAGTTCAAGATATAGCAAACAAATAGATTACACGTGTATAATTATGATGTTTGACATCTTACACATGTATTATTGTGATCGTTGAGAATAACATTTACTGATTGCACAGAACATTACATTTGACAGTAACGAATACATTACACTCAAGCGACGTATGTCGTTTAACCTCTTGACCCCTGCTACAAGCTGTCCTTGTTCGTGCAGGTGTCACTGCCCAAGACCCGGAGGAGACGTTGCTGCGGTCCTTCTTGCTGTGCATCTCCGTTCTGTGGACTGCAGTGGGCACGTACCACGTAGTGGAGGGCTTCTCGCCCACCGGAACTACGGACGCGCAGGCGCTGTGGGCCGGATACGGCGCCTTCCTTCTCATCTTCACCTTCTTTGTCTTTGGTTCTCTACACCACCGCTCCAAATTCACTGCTGTTCTCTCACTAGGTCAGAGGTCAACAAAGAATAATCTGTTATTATCAACACTGCTGTAGAGTAAAATAATGGCGTCGCACTTTCGCTTTATTGTAACAAATATGTGTTAAGGTGTTGTTCTCAGTAAAGATTTCTCTTGAAGTCGAATCCCAGGTTTGCCAGGTTAGACATTTTTGCGCATTATGAGCCACTCACTTTCTTCCAGGCTACTTCCTGGCCTGCATCTTTGAGATCTGCTCGCTGTGGCGGCCGTTACGGACGAGCGTGGGGGCCTACTACCTGCTGATGGCGGCTCTTGCCCTCTACTGCGTCGTGTCCATCTTGCTGCGCAAGTTCCGTTATGGCGAGCCGTCCAGCACCTCGGCGGCCACCGTCCACAACCGCGCAGTGTCCCGGGACTACCTGCCGCTGGGTCACGCCGCCAACACCATCGCCTTCGCCATCTACGCTGGTCACGTGACGGGCGTGTATCCCTCCGCTGCGCAGGGTTTCATGTGGATCTTGACAGCCGGCTGCTACCAGCTTTTGGCGGCTGTCGTCTCCGTCAGGCGCAGCGACCCCTACAACGGTTTTTACTTTTTCCTTCACAGCATGTTCTGGATCGCCAACGGTTACAACCTCTGCATTGAATACGTCACCGGGGTGCCCGTTCCGCCGCTCATCGCCGTGACTGTCATCTTTTTCATCACCTTTTTCATGGTGGCCGTGGCTTCGCTCTTCAGCGAGATTTACCAGTTCCTGCAGAACTTGGCGCTTTGTGTTCTGGTCGTGGCGGTTGAGGTGGACGGGTCACGTGGCGCCTTCCTTGGAGCCATGGGCTGGATCCTCTTTGTCTTGTCGCTGTACGGTCTGGCAGCTCACGTTTCGCGAGCCAAACACTCCTCCTTCAAGTTGCCGCTTGGTGTCCGCTGCATCGACGGGCCTCGATTCCGGAAGTTTGTGGAGAGAAGCTGCAAGTGCTGCCTGTCCTGCTTCTACGGCAAACTAGGGGACGCAACTCGAAGCTCCAGGACCAGGACGCTCTTCTCCGAAGACTTCATCCTGGGCTACTCCAAGTACCTGGACCTGGATGTGGTCGGCTTCGCGTCCAATGCCATCGTGGTGCTGGCCATAATGTGGACGCCTCAAGGCCTGTGGGTCATCCCCTGGGCTGTGGTCTTTGGCGGACTCGCTCAGTTCATTGTTGGCTCCGTCAGCTTTTCCAGAGGATTGACGTTCGAGTCTTGCTCTTTCATTACCTTCGGAGCGTTGTGGTGCATATGGGGGCCATACCGAGGCTTGGGTGCCTTGGCGCAGGTAAGGAAATTCATAGAGTAAGAAATCTGAATATGTCTACTACTGCTTATGATTAAATCCAGAGTTAGTTGAAGACCAACTAATGTCTGTTATGAGCTAAGGCCGAGCGATAAAACAATCTCTGATCATCCTGTTGCAAGGACAATGGCCCGGATGTGGTTGTGGGATTGGTAGCTTTCCTCTGCGTCGCAGTGCTCCTACTGGTCTTGTCGCTGACCATCAGTAAGATGTGGACGGTCGTCATCTTTATGTTTATCATGATCCTCATCGGCTTCCTTCTCTTCGCCCTTGGTCTCCAGGCTGCCTTTGTGTATGAGATAGTGGTGAGTATGCAAGACGGTCAAATAAGTCATTTCCAGCTTTGCGTACATACATGAGCTAGTGACAGAGACGAAATAAAAATAGAATTTATATATATATAAAACCATTTCAAGTGGCATAAATATTCAGATGTCAATGCATACTTTTGGATAACATTGTCATATAATGGAAAGCTAAGACTGGTTAACGACAAAATATTTATTGTATGACCTCGGGTTCGCTTGTCTGTCCGTGCGTGCAGATCGGCATCGTCTTTGTGCTGGTGTGTCTGTACTGTTTCGTCAGCACCAGCCTCAAGGCAGTCATAGGGAGGGATGTCCTCCCTTTCGGAACCCCCCTTCTCCAGGTCAGCTTCCTCCATTCACAAGGCAGCCGGGCTCTGTGGGCGGACGCCAGGAGAGCAACAGGAGTGAAGACCATCGCAGGTTTGCTGACAGACAGTGTAGTTATGTGAAATATTACACTGCTGTAATAATCCCTGTGATATGTATTGTTCTGTTGAGTCAAAATGTGATATTTTTGGTATTTCATGAAGAGTATTCTGTTTTTTTAGACAACATATCAAGTGTTTCACTTTGCTGTTTTCCAGACATCATGAACCGAGGTGGAATCTGCGGCATTCCAACTGATGTTGTCTACGTGCTGGTTGCGGCTGTCAAGTTTCCAGACGCCGTGAAGGTACGTCTGCGGATGTTCTGTGATGTTGTTATGACCATTATAATAACAGTAATAACAGAGCACCAGTACCAGTGGCCTGCGACACGTGCAGATCATACGACATCCTATACAGCAACTGAAACTTTTCGCCGAAAGAACCCAGACAAAGTCGCCATTTACCAATAGTATGTACCCAGGGTATTTACTACCCACTGCATCCTATTGTACAGTTTTCTTGTCTCCTTGTGTAGAGAGCCTACGATACGAAGAAGGACGCGGATGACCGGCCCATGTCCATGTGGATCTCTCGTGTGGAGCAGCTGGAAGAGGGCCGGGGCTTGTTTGGCGAGCTGGTGTGGGCCTTCATGAACGAGATCTGGCCCTCCACTGTCAGTCTCGTCATCCCCAAAGGTGGGCATGAGATCATTGTGGGCAATGGCGATTTACTGTTTGAGAGAAATGTTTTCGTCTATCAGACCAAGATACAGCCAATAACATGTGCTAGAATCTTTTATATACACTATATTTATATACACTATATTTTATATACACTAACTATATACACATGTGTTACATTACACTATATATACATGTTAGCATCATATTCTCAAGTGAACATTGGTAAGAGATCGGTGCCTCGTCGTGCAGGTCAGTGGTTGGAGAACCTTGGTATCGGTTCTGCCAACAGCCTGGTCGGACGGCCGGACAGCATCGCCGTGCGCATGCCCGACAACTGCGTGACGTCATACCTGATAGACCAGACGGGGCCGGTGGCCACGACCTCCGCTAACCCCACCGGCGAGGCCGACACGACCCACCACCTGCAGGTGCTGGCCAAACTGGGATTGGAAAATGTAGGTGTTGGGTGAAGCTTGCTCCACAGACATATGTAGTGCTAATGATTGTGATCATTCCATCATTCTTTGATTTGTGTAGATAGAAATAAAATGTTTCCGTTCTTCAGCAGGTGAATGGAATTTGCTAGAGCTTCGTTCGGAACCAGTTGTCTACATTTATTTTTATCGGGTTCTTTGTTCCTGTATTTCCTGATCATTATTCAATTTCCTATTTCAAATATTAAGGTTATGTTACATGACAAAAGACGGTTATTGAAACTTGTTTTTAAACCAAAAAGAAAACAAAGTTTTTAAAGCTGTTTTGGAAACGCATTTTTCCTGTCCCACGAACTTGTGTTGACTAACTGTGTGATGTCGTCGTAGTTGTCTGAGTAGTCGTTAATGAACAGTTTGCACTTTCAGGATATGATAGTGATGAAGCAGTAGTTATGAGATGCTTCTGATAAAATGTGAATAAAATTGAAGGCAAGCCTGTGCATTCGTTTCCCGTAGATACGATAATGTTATCTTCGTGGAGATCCACAGATTCGATTTGAATATGTAGGTGGACGGGATCCTGTGTGCCGGCCCATCTCCCGAGAACATGGCGTCCACTGTGGTGGACACTCGCCGCATGAGCCAGGGGCAACTCAGCTTCTTCCGTATCGGGGTGGTGCCCAGGGCGCGGGTGGAGGCGCTTTTTGAACAGGTCCGCACCAACTTCAACAACAACGGCCCCACCATCCCACCGTCCATCACCGCCAACACACCCAGCGGGGGACACGTCAACCCAGCTTTCGTCAACGACAACGGCGACAGCAACAGCGACAGCGGTGTCAGCGGCGGCAATGGGGCGGAGGACACCGGAAGTGACGGCAACGACTCCAACCCTGTGCACCTGCCAGACCCCGCAACCTCCCAGGTCCTGTTCGAACAGGGCCAGAGCGGGGGCCCGGACATGTACTCCCAGCATCCGCAGGGGCACGACAACCTCGTGTACGACACGTCAGCTGACGGCGAGACTTTCGGCAGCGACTTCTCCAGTCCCTTCAGCAGCGGCCGGGCCTCCCCGACAGGCTCCAACTCCGGTCGCCACTCCTCGTCTCCCTTCGCTGCAGGTCGGCAGTCGTCGCCGTCAATCGAGGAGCTGAACGAAGTCAGTTCTCCGTATGAGCCGATGGTGGTGCTGCCCTCTGGCGCCATGCAAGCCCAGTCGTCCCGGCAGCCGGGTGGCAGGGTGGCCAGTCCCCATCCACACTTTCGGGTCAACCCTCTGTTTAATGAAAGTCCTCAGATTTAGACTGACGGACAGAAGTTAAGGACTACATAGACAACCCTTTAAAAGTATCATTTAAAGGTACAAATTATTGTAACGGATGTTCTTTTATTTTGTCTCAGCTGCACAAATATTGGCACAATACAAATAATAATATTGTCACTACAGATATCGGCACATCCTTGCCACTTATCTTTTGTCTTTAATTTTTCGATCTTTCGCAAAGAGGTCATTTCTCATAGACTGTTAGCTTTAGTTCAGTCCGACTGGCATGAAACAATATCTTTGCATTTCGTCCTCAAAGCGGCATGAAGCTTAACGAGTGCTTAGAGTTGACCTCACACACGGCGTGACGTCACATACACGACGTGACCTCTCACACACACACAGACGCTGTACAGTTGCACCTGCTCCGGCGCTTGTTTGCACGGAGCCTGCACAGAGCATCACTGTGTCACCTGTCGGGGTGAAGATTATGATTTCTTTGGAATATTTTTCCTTTACGTATGATGTAAGCATAAGAAGAAAATCGTGAATGGGCCATAATCTGTGATTCAAATAGTTGTACATAACCTTGCATAACATTCGTGCTGCTATTATTATATATCTTTTTGAGCTTTTGGTGCTTTTTAAACTGTTATTTACTGCTACTGGTTCTGAGAAGAGAGAGGAATACATATGTATATAACGACAGACAGACAGAAAGAGAGACAGACAGGCTGACAGAATGAACGCATAGTCCTGATTGCAGTTCGCTGTCAGTAATATTTCTACATATAAACATTTTATCTTTTCGCTACAGACTTTCTACTGAGATATTTCCTAATATTAGAGAGTCTGGAATGAACAGAAACGATTTTATTCAATTTTAGAATAAAATACTAAAACGAGGTGATGTTTAATTTCAAGTGGTGTTTTTCGGCCTCGATTGCCATCTAGTAGCTCCAGATAAGTTTTGTCGGTTTCTTTTATTGTAGAAACTTTCCTTTTATTAACCATGGAAAGAACTAGACGGTCAAAATAGTAAAAAATGTTGAAAGTAAAGGCAGTTAAAATAATTAATAAAGAGCAGGCGTGCAGCGTGTGACCATCACTAACTGTGAGACTTGCTGGAGCCAGAGTGGCTCATCATCTCCACATGTAAACACTGGATGTCAATGTGTACGTAAGTGTGTACTGTTCTGTACAGATAAGTGAGTGTGTAAAAGCCTTGCATCAAACTGTACAGAGGTATTTTGACGATTGGTGACTTTTAAAGTTAGTGTTCGTACAGGAAGTAATAAATATTTGATTTTTATTTACTAATTTGCAGAACTTGTGTATATGTGTACATGTGATTCTTCGTCTGTGTGTGTGTGTGTGGCCGAATGTACAGATACAAGAGCTCCCGGGAAATACGTGTATGTTTGTGTGTACAGTGTACTCAGCAGGACTGAGCATGATGACTTGCAGATGTAAGATAATGGAAAAGAACGTGCACACGAGCGCTAACACACTCACACACACACACAATATCTCTCACATACCCACAAAGACACAATATCACGCACACACACAAAGACACAATATATATATATCACACACACAAAATATCTCTCTCTCTCACACACACACACACACACACACACACGAATATGAATGGGACAAATCTTTTTATTTCACATAAATAATCTAAGAAAAGTAATTTTATCGTAATAAACCAAACACAGTGAGCACATCTGTCAGTCCGGTAGGACAGCACGCTGCCATGTGTAGAGCTGCTAGAGATGACGAGCATGGCTCTGTCCACAAAGGACGACTTGTGGTGGTGGCTGTGATGGTGCCGATGAGCAAGACAACCAAAGACGAGATGTACATTAGACTACATCCCTCAACACTGATGTCTCGGTATTTTAAACTGCACCACACACCTGGCGAATACACCTGACACTCAGACTCTGGGTCATGGAGGTCATACAGACTGAACTGCCAGGTGGTCTTCGTTGTTTTCAAATGCCACGATTGTCATCAGATTGGGATCCACTGCTCACTAGCCAATCACCAACCAGCTACACAACCTTCTTCACTTGTCTGCTTGCTTTCCATCTGTGTGCCGGATTCAACACACACCCGCACACACGTACGCAAACACACACACACGCACGCACATATGCACGCACTCAAACACACGCATACACGCACGCACGCAAACACAAGCAGATAAGTGTGAGTGGAAGACTGCACAAAAGGAATCAGTCTCATCATGTGCCATATGTTTGTAATATCATATGAAAGCCAGCTTTCTGTGTACAAGTCGAAGTCGTCAACAATTTATAAGCACACAACCATTACACGGCTACAATGTGCACGCGCATATACATCCCGTGTACACGTGTACAGTCTAAACTCAGCTCGTCAGACTATACATCTGCAGGGTGTATAACAAAAGTGAAATATATAACAACCAAATCCGTAATCGGCCTTAGTCTGACAACTACACAGACTTAGAGGAGCAAGTGACAGTGGAGGCACGCCGGTGATAACTGTAGAAGCAGCAAAAGTCAGGAACGACGATGGAGATGAACATGTCTCCCTTACAAGCTGCACACCACTTCACATGACCACCTTGCACTCATAATGTCCACCGAGAAGACTTTGCTTACAAGTTCAACTAATCAACAGCAGGACAGTCGTTGACACAAGTCCGTTACACAGTTACACGCTCTCTACACATCTCTCTACACCTGTGTGTAGTACAACTTGTGTGCGCTCAACTTATTTGTTCTTAACTGGAAGTACACGATGTAACAGCTCACCCATCTTTCCAGGGACGCTGAAATAATTATTGGTCCTTGCAAGCAGGTAGCCGTGTACATGTCATCAACAGGTAAAAGAATGCCAACTGCCATGTAAACAGATGCATTGCACGATACAATGACTTCTCGAAATCCCTCCCCAACCCCCGCAACTTTGAACACCTAACCCCTCAACATTTCGAACAAGTCGTCAGCTTTCTCGTCGGTGTTCATGAGGTCGACGGTGGCGATCAGAGACCTCTGGTGGTTAAAAGACATGTCCTTGGTGTTGGTCAGAAACTTCTTCTCCAGGTCAGCGCGGGTCAGCGGGTGCCGCCAGTGACCGTAAGGGGTGTCACATCTACCCTTAAACACCTCCCCGTTCTTCATCGTCACCTGGACAGACAGGCAGAGGTTGACATCACAAATCGTGATAAGGGACATAACCGTCAGATCACGTCACGTCATGAACTAGTCGATGGTGATGTAAGTACCAGCCTCGAAGCTTCAACAGACAGACAGACAGACAGACAGACAGACAGACAGACAGACAGACAGACAGGTAGTCAGCCAGACAGACACACAGGCAGGCAGGCAGGCAGGATGACAGACAGGCAGGTAGTCAGCCAGACAGACACACAGACAGACACACAGACAGGCAGGCAGACAGACAGGCAGGCAGGCAAGTAGTCTATGCGTGGGAAAGTATTTCCATGTTGTGACCACCGACTGCACTCGACTCACCTGGATCTCCACGTACATGTCCTGGAAGGTGGCCACGTTGTCGGCAGGTGTCTCTAGCGTCGTCTTGCGCAGCAGGGCGTGCAGCTGCGGCCGCCGCATGTAGCTCAAGATAAAGGAGTCGGGAGTGACCTCCCCATCCAAGAGGGCGGTGCAGGCGTTGAACTGAAATGAGTGGCGGGCCTCGTCCGTAGTGCTCGGCAGGGGGCGGTTGATGTACTGCAACAGGAAAACAAAAACCTCATGTCGCCCAGAAAATACAAGCATCGATAAAGGTCCCTCGTGGTGGGGTCACCATGATGAGCTAAGTTCAGATTTGTTTGCTAATACATCGCAAATGGGACTAAAGACGCTTGGAAACTTTAAGAACGGCCTAAGAACTGTGCAATGAACCACTGTCTCGGTTGTGGTATAACACATTGCTTTTCCTCCCTTTGGGTGTAGACAAGTTATTTCTCAGCTTCCCCCCTCTCTTTCTTTTTCGCTCTCGTCTTGGTTGTGATTACCTTTGAGGGAGGTGCCCGGATGATGATGCTCATCACATCTTCAGGGCGGACTTGGCGGAAGGTTGAGCCACTGGCCAAGATGGCTTCTCTCACGGCCATGGTGGCGTCGATAGTCCAGTGCATGCCCAGGTGAGCCGGGTACCGCTTGATGGCGACATCCTGTGGGTATATATAATACACCTGTGATCAGGTGGGTTTTGTCTACAGTGTATCTTACTATGTTTTCATTTAATGTGGACATAATATCATTTCTGGTACAGGTCTAAGCATTATCATTAAACATACACACAGAGAGTAACCAGCAGTTTCTCAGCGTCAGGTGTGACAGGTGCGGCGCTTACCTGTGAGTGGAGGATGAAGTGCTTGTTACTGCTGTGAGCGGCGAGGAAACTCTCGGGGTCGTAGTCGTGGTAGAAGGCGCCGAAGCCAGACTTCATATCTAAGATGTCGTGGTTGCCGCTCAGTCCGTACGACGCCATCAACGCCGCCTCCATCCCAAACCTACAGGACACCAGAGTGCAGTCATGCGGACTACATTTATCTCTTTAGTTTCTTTGCACTTTCATTAAACGTCTATAAAAGTTCAACTTTTTATTGTTCTGTCGTCCTTGTTTATGACATGTATCAATATCACCAAACATGTAACCTGTTTATGACATGTATTTACGGATGTCGCTTGTTTATTGTATCACATTTGTTTCCTAGTGAAGTGTACCGCCTGACTAGAGAAGCCAGTGACGTCCAAGCATGACTAACGGCTCGTCACTTACCTGGCGGCCTTCCCGGCATGCACTGGCTTGGTGGGGGTTCCTGCGTTGGCCATGGGTGCCCCGGCGAAGGACGTGGCGACGGCGAGGGCATGTCTGACGGTGCTCGGCCCCGCACCGAGCAGGCGGGCACACGCCGCAGCACTGCCCATCACCCCCACCACAGCAGGCGGGTGGAACCTGACAACACACAGGCACCGTTAGTCAGTCAACAGACACATCCGGGCACCTGGCTACAGAAGCCAGAGAGATGCGTGACAATATCACATCAGACAGACAGACAGACAGACAGATAGACAGACAGACAGACAGACAGACAGACAGACAGACAGACAGACAGACAGACAGACAGACAGACAGACAGACAGACAGACATTTGTGGAATAATTTGTGTTTGTAATCTTTAAGCCTCAATCAAACAGTCGTGCATTTTATGCTTTGTTGTCACCTGTCAGGTATAGCGCGAGCGCTGTCGGAACACCTGAGCAGCAGGCCTTGCACCTGAATCCCCACATTGTAGGCCACCAACATGTCGGCCAGGGTGGGCCTGTAGTCACCCGTCAGGCTCTCCGCTAGCGCCATCACTGCAGGTAGCACGGGACCACTGGGATGGGTGGCCGGGTCCCACGTGTCATCGAAGTCCATCGAGTGCACGCTGATGCCGTTGATGAAAGCAGCGATAGGCGGCGAGGCGGTCTTTCCTACAACAAACAACATCATCTAGAACTCTCTGTTCTCTCCCAGCTCAGTAATTGTGGGTATCTCACGAAGTATCTCACTAAGTATCTCACTAAGTATCTCACTAAGTATCTCACTAAGTATCTACAATTCTTACTGAGTTACCGCACGTACCGTTGGAGCCCCAGATGGCGCTCTCTCCTTTTGTCGTGCTGTAACACTGCAGCATACAGGACATAATTTTGCGAGTGGCTTCTGACCCGAAGCCAAGTATGCCGACACCCAGGGTATCCAGCATCATGCGCTTGGAGCGGGCCACTGTGACGTCAGAGAGGTCGTCCAGTGTGGCGTTGGCCGCCAGGTCCGAGATCCACGCAGTCACGCTGACCGCAGGCAGACACCTGGCTGTTCACCACACAGAATGTTTTGTATTTTTAATTTCACAAAATACTCCAGTGTGTCACGATAGGAAAAAACTTGAAGAACAGAATCCCGCTCAACATTACTTTTGTGTTTCTGTTATACCCGCTTCATTATTTTCGCGACTATCAAGAAAGCTCACTCCATTTTTCTGTTCAGTAATTTACTAGAACCAAGTTGATAGTTCACATAACTGGCCTGTCCAGTATTACTAACTGTTTAGTATATAGTATAATATATAGCATATACCCGCCATATTGAGAGGGAAAAAGTGCGTGCGTGCGTGCGTGTGTGTGAGAGAGAGAGGGAGAGTGAATGGTCAGTACCGCTGAAACACCTGCTGTGCCAGTGCAGCAAAGTGTCTACTTGGCTACATGAAAGCGTATATCTACGTGTCACGTGCTTACATAGCACTGCCACAGGTGTCTGTACAGGTGTCGGGTATATGTAATGCCATAAGTCAGGTACTTACATAGCACTGCCACAAATGACTGTACATCTAAGTACCAAGTATATGTAATGCAGTAAGTCGGGTACTCACGTTGCACTGCCACCTGTGTGTATGTCCTCCCGCTGGTGGGCGCTCCTGTCCCTCCCGGGAGATCGGAGTCTAAGGCAGATGACTGGTGGCGGCAGGACAGTAGAGAGCTTGCACGGCCGTTACACAGGCGCCTCCCCATCACAAATGTCGGCTGGTGAGGAAAGCACTGGTTAGGAAGTGAGTCTGTGAATGTTAACACAGGGTCTTGTCCTCTTCTCTGTGTATGCACGTGCACGTGCGTGTGCGTGTCCGTGTGTGTTTGTGTTTTGAGGGTCTGTGTGTGCGAGCGCGTGCACCTGTGTATGCAGTGTACATACTTTCTCTTTTGCTCATTTGGAGAATTGTTTCTTTTAGTTCTCAAATTGTGTGTTGTCTCGCGAATTTTTTATTTTATTTTATTTTATTTATTTATTTATTTATTTTTTGTCTGTGACTGGTTTCAATTAAAACAGATATCTATTAAAAATGTTTAAACAAATAAACGCAATCATGTCTTCTTAACTTTTGTTTACACTGTTATTAGTTTTGAGAACAGTGAATCCCGATGTATACCTGAAGACTAACAACCACTAAAGCATCAGGTATAAGTGAGGGGGCAAACAGCCACTGAAGCACTAACGGACACATCTACCTGCACTTACCTTGCTCATCTGCTGCATCATCTTTCAGTAACGACAGGCGGTGCGATCCACCCTTCGTGGGTCCGTGTGTAAGTGGATATTTGATCTCTTCCACAACCTGAATCGCAAGCAAATGAAGTGCCAATCGTCAGGTCTGCCATTTATCCCTCCTTCAAACAATCAATCGTGGGCGTGAAAGTTGTGTAGTATCCCAGGGTTCAGTGCAGCGCGCGCGTGCATGATGTGTCCTGCGCAATCAGACCTTCCCAGATCCCGTGATGTCACCAGGAAACACTCGGATCCTGGGTTTCTCTGACCCCTGACCGTCAGCAGGGGTCTCCATACAGCCAGCTACTCACTTTATCTTCCTCCCTTCCTTCTCCCCATCTCATCCCGTTTGTCAGATTGAAAAGTTATTAACGACTGTAGTCGTCAGTGCTCTCGTCAGTGTGAAGGCTGAGCACTGGTCACTAACTTTCTTCACATTGATCAGAGGTTAAATGTCAATCTGGAAACGCATCTCATGGAGTTTGCATGCCAGGGCTCTTCAACCTTTCCGAGGTGTTTCATACTTCTCTCACAGACTATTTTGAGTACATCGAATATCTCAGTTTGTACACACTTTTGTAATATTTTTTTCTGCGTATTTTACAGAACTTTGAGCTCGTCGGCTGCTGTAGTGAAATCATGAGCATTCAATAAAGACAGTTTGCTCATCTTACAAGCATTTCGGTTATCAGGATTTTACTTTCATATGCATCTGACCCGCCCTACCCGTTCCGCTTGGTTTGATTTCCCTCAGCTACAAACAGGCTCCGGATGTAACTCATCCGACAGTCGGGTGTGAGTGCTGTGGGCTTAAAGAGAAAAACCCAATGTACAAGTAATTTCTGAAACTGATGGCAGGGTAAGCAAATCAGGTTCGGGATGGTGCTTGAAAGTCATATGAACACCTGTCACACCTTAAACGTTTTACGAGTAACATCTGTAAGACAGAGGTCAGAGGGTGAAGGACAACAAATTTCCATATGCATTGTCAGTCCAGAAATATCCTGATATACATATAGACTTCCGTACCGTCCTGTGAAGTAGAGCAACAAGCAAATCGGGTTTTCCTGCTGGAGTTGTTACAGGACCTGTGTTCACACCACTGAGTCACCAGTTCATGTCTCGACACATGACCCAGTGACGTCTCTTGTTATTAGGTTTAATACTTATGTCTCCGCTTTTACAATCTGCCTACTCAGACAAATTTTATGTGAGCTTGATCTTAAATAACCTGACTCCTTTTATGTTTGTTTATGAATGTTTGTCCATGTCTGCATGATTGTTTTTCCTTCCATCTTTCGTTTTCTGTCTCGTACTTGTCTGAAGCGCAGAGAGCTTGATCCTCCGTCAGCGTGGTTATGTGCAATATAAATTACACATTTAATAGTGTTGTTGTTGTTGTTGTTGCTGCTGCTGTTGTTGTTGTTGTTGTTTTTATTATAACTCTTTTCTTTAGGTCACAACTCTTGTGTGAGCCAGATCTTTAGGCCTTTGTGATTATTCTCTGAATTTTTATATCCTTGCAGTCATCTGGTTTGATGTTGTTTGCTGTCCATGTTGTGGTCGGCGCTGTCTCTTCCCCCCGACTTTAATACTTTCATCTGATGTGTGATGTTTACTTGAGTAAAACAGACTAATCTTCTGACGGAAAAGTTAACGACACGAAGAAAGCTCAACAGCTGTAGTTATGGTAAAATCAGTTTAAAAGAAAGGGATTTTTTTCTCGTTCCATCATCACTTTGTGTTTGTGTCCATCTATCCATTCTAGTGAGTTAGGGTATTCTTTGGCTGTTTGACTTGCTAGCTTGTAAGTTTTTATATGATGTGGGTATTGTATAAATCAATCTATTCATATATTTTATAATAATACATTTAAGACAATCAGACAATTAGGAACTCGGGATCAAATGTTTCCTTTTGTATTTTATGTTTCAGTCGCCGAGTTTACTTCTAACGACATTGATAAGGAGAGGTGAAAGAGGAACATGCACTTGATTCATGCTGCAGTTAAACAGCTTTTGTGCATGGAGGAAACATAGAGACAGCGGTGGTTCTTGCTGCTGACACGGCAGAAAACAAATGAACATTTGTTTGAAGGTGGAGAGAGAAGCGGTCGCGAGCGTGCACGGCGATGGAAGTGGCGATGTCAGACATGAGGTGAGTGTGCGGGGAACGTGCACGGCCACAAAACACTTCGCCATTCTTCCTGCTCACATGAAAGAGCCTCATAGACAAAAGATCCGAACCCAAAATAGACAGAAGACAGACAAAGCTCATGTAAGCCGCCGGGACTCCCGCTGCGAGTGTTGACTACTTGCCGGTGGCCAGGTGAAAACCAGACTTAGGCACATCGCCTTTAAAGTCGCTGCGTTCATCGCTGAAAGTTTCATGTGCAAGATGGCGAGGACGACACTTATCACCTTCTTCCTCTAAAGAAGCAAGTTTCAAATGCTGCAGGACAAGTCACTTCCTGGTGGGTGACTGTGGACCATTGACTAGGACACGGCCTGCCGTCAAGATGTCACCAAGCTGCTGTTGCCGCATCACCCACCCCTCGACCCCCCCCCCCCACAAACAAACACACACCTTGTACTGGAGTCGCCACCCTCACGAGGGACTGTTGGTGCCACGGTTAGTTCTAGAGCCAACGTTGTTGTGCTGCTGTCGTAGTTACACAACGCCGGTAATTTGTGGGTGGTGATGGTGATGAAATTCCTGTTAGCGATGTTCATGATGGCGGCATGTATCTTGATGCTCGGTATGCTCATCTCTGTCGTTGCCACATCATCAGTAATCAAAAATAAATAAATAAGCAAACCGCAAAGCTGAGAATGAAAAATGGTCCCTGGAAATAACTCGGGAGAAAACTCGTCAACACAGCAACCATCCCTTAATTCCCCACACTATGTCTTCAGCTACAGCCTACAACCACCCCTATTATTATTCCTGTGTCCACCCTTACACTATCCTCTATAAAACCTTGCCTACAGGGCTATGTGACTGTTGTGCCCACATAACACCTTGCCTACACACGCTAGACATCCAGTTACTCAGCCCATTATAATCTCGGATTAATTATTTTACCCATAAGCAACGATTAAATATCAGATTCATAAATGGTCTGTTATATCCTTCCCTTCTCCATCATCTATGGTCTCTTGTCTCCCTTTATTCTGTAAGTAGGGTGGGTTCTGCTAGTGGCGGCTGTGACCAGCTTTATGAAGCATCCAAGAGTCGTTTGAAGCTGGTTATTATCGTCGTTAGCCATCGTCGTGCTACTGTGTTCTTATCGTTATTATGCCACGTTGACACTTATTAAATCTGGGCACAAACATCCTTCAACGGAAATTTGGCTCGGGGTCTGTCTTTCACTATTCTTCTCTTTAAGTGGTTTGATGTGACGACCATCTCCAAGTAATTTTATGACTTGAGTTGTCATAATACATGTTTGTTCTCGAGCTAGCTCAGATGCACAGCACTCTTGCTGCAGCAGGTCACTCTTGTATAAATAGAACTGACAAATCTTTCATGACAAGGTCCGGAGGGCGGGGTGGAGTGGGTTCGGATCTCGTCACAGACGTTTCACGCCTGACACTCGTGTGTGAGACTCAGACCACGTGATCTGTTTCTGGCTTTACAAATGTGATTGCATGTACTACGTGCACATGTGTGTGTGAGAGAGATTGACATGACTGCCTCTGTGTTGTTTACATGTTATTGTCAGTCGCACTGCATCTGTTTTGACTGCATCTGTTTTGACAGCTCAGCGTGTGCAATGTAGTAACTTATTAACACTCTCAGTGACTTCTTACTTACTCATCTATATGCACTTTCGCTCAGTGTCCTGTGTGCAGCCGCTTCGCACCATATTAATTAAGCATGCGTGAAACTTGATATGTCAACGGTTCAACTGTAACTATACATTGAACATTCTTTGTCATATTCCATCAAGTGCTCACATAATACATTCTTTGCACTGAGCGAGACAGACTGGGTGTGCACTCTGTGATCCCTTGTGGGACTCTCTGTGGATGCAACACTACCACTACCTTTTTCTGGTGTGTAGTTTGTGGAAGGATCATAATTTCCCCTCTCGTGTACAATTATAACTAACACATTATTTTTAAACTTTGCCCTACTCTGAAAGTCAGTATCCTTTCATGTAATAATTCTACTTCAGCATTTTTTTTTTCATTCTGCGTTTTCCAACTCTGTCTACCCTGTTACCTATTCTATATATGACAGCAGTCTGTACTTTCTCACCCTGTTTGTTGGGAAAAATCCAGGGTAGTTTGTGGATTCCCACGCTGTCCTGCTGTCCGCGGACAAGGGAATAATCCGAGATGAAGCCACCTCCATCACGCAGCGGGAGCAAAGGCGTCATCTACCAGGAAACCCTCGATGGCATCACGTGACCAAAACGTCCGTCGACAGTCATTTTTGACAATATAGTGTGTCGGCCTGTAAACATCATTTGTCGGTAAGCTGCACTTTCCCGTTGATGAAGCACAGGTTATCTCGATGTCAGCGAGGGCTTCCTGTTGAAAGTGGAGTATATATATATTTGGCTGTAGGCGGTCGTCAAGACGAGTTCCTCGCTAGGTTTTCGAGAAGGACGATCACACTCAGTGTGCAGTGACAGCCAGCGGAGACAGTACACAAGGACACCATGCCAAACACCAAGAATGACATCGCCAAGTCCTTTGACAAGGATGGCTACATCAGCCCCATCGAAGTCCTGGACGGCGAGGAGACGAAAGAACTTCGGAACAACTTCAACAAGTTTGAGGAGGACATAGGTAGGAGCTGCAGGTTAAGATGATGAAAGCATTTCTCGCCGTTTTAAATGTCATTCGCTTGACAGCTACATTTGTGTTTATGGTTTTAGTTTATTAAGGTGGGCTGTAAGTGATTGTTTCTTTTCCTTTTACGTTCTCACGTTAAGCTTTATTTGATTTGTATTCTGTTGCCTATTTTCCCGGAAACAAATGGTTAATGAGATCCAGTTTCATGATCATTCTGCACAGTACAACTGAGGTTTGTAAAGTTTTCTACAGGTGAACTCTCACGATGTCTGCTTTATATTTGTAGACAATTAACTTCTTGTTGACGTTTAGCTTGGAGAGATTGTGGTAGCTTTCATGGCACCACTCAGGCAAGCATGTCTGTGCAGGACAAGAAAATGCACAATACTCGCTGCACAATGTGCACATGGAGCACCCGTGGGTCCTGCGAGTGGCCACACACCCCCGTCTACTGGCCCCCCTGCGAGCCATCCTGGGACCTAACATCCTCCTGCTGGACTCCCGCTTTATCTGCAAGTACCCAACCCCCGAGGACAAGGATGCCTTCGTGGCCTGGCATCAGGACGTGCGGTTAGTCACGTGATCCTTCACGCTGCAGAAAGGGGGGGGGGAGTCCTACTTAACGCTTGTGTTGACGACTTTGTGAAAATGTTATTGGGGAAAAGTAGAAAAGAAGAAGAAAAGGAACAAAAATATAGTGATTCTGATAATGTTAATTAGGATGACGATATCACCATCATCATCATAATCATCATCATTATCATCATGACTTTGATTGTATTATTATTATTATATCATTAAGGTACTGGGGTGTGGAAGGCGATGTGGTGAGCGTGTGGCTCGCAGTGGACGACGCTGACGTGGAGAACGGGTGCATGCATGTCATCCCTGGTCAGTCTTCACACAGCACACCTGATACTCTGTACACTTGCTGCCTCACACACATCACAGCTGGTGCTTCATACACATCGCACCTGGTACTCAATACACCACACTTGTACTTGTGATATACCTGGTATATACAGAAGTAAATATTATGGGTGTGTGGAGGTCATGTCTTATAAGCAACGTGTTTATAATGAGATATTACATACATCGAATGATATAAACAGGTAATGACAGGTCGTTGACCACTGTGTACTGAATCGTCATCAATTTAGCGGGAGGAAGGCGACTATCGTCTAATATAATTATCAAACACAGAAACAAAATGTTCAGAGGGAAGATGGTGGAAACTTGAATGTTCAGTCTGCCTGTGAGCTCTGAACAGCTTTTCTCTCTTCTCAGGTTCCCACAAAATTGGCATCCTCACGCATGAGAGTTCGGATAAGGACGGAAACCTGCTGAGCTCTAACCAGTCCATACCCTTTGACCTGTTTGACGTCACTAAGTCCACGCCCTGCCCTCTAAAGGTCGAGCTACTAAAGACGATTGGCTGTGTGTCAAAAAGTCTTGCAAACTTCGGCTTCATTCTTTTTGCATTTTTACAAAATATTCTGGTTGAGCGTCATTTTGTTTTTGATTCTGTCTGTTTGTTTGTTTGTTTGTTTGTTTGTTTGTTTGTTTGTTTGTTTGTTTGTTTGTTTGTTACCTTCTATAACAGTTGCATTATTACTCTACCTCTCACGTGCACCTGAGTGCAGGAAGCTGTCTCACCTTGTTGCTGCTCTGTTGCCAGGCAGGGCAGATGTCGCTGCACCACGGTCACCTGGTGCACGGCAGTGAGACCAACCGCTCGTCGCGTCGTCGCTGTGGTTACGTCATCCGCTACATCGCCACCACCGCCCGTCCGCTCGACGACCCCGACCGCCCGCGCAAGTTCCCCGCGACTGTACTGGTATCGGGCAGTAACAACACCAACAACTTCGACGACCACTCACCTGCGTGGTATGACTGGCGTGTCTAGGTCACGTGATGGCAAGCGACTGCTCTCTGTCCAGACGGCAGGTCGGAAAGTCGATAGATTTTCATTAACAAATTTGGGTGTGCGGGTAAATTCTTCTTTTCGGATATAGTTTGATACTCGTCAAACTGATAACTTCAAATGCATTTCGCGAATGTATATTTATTTCAACAATGATGTTACATTTTTTTACTCCGCCATTTTCCGTGTAATTTGTCTTTTGATATAACCTCCTCTTAGAAAAAGAATCTCTGGACATGTCACTTATGTAATGACTATTGGCAAGCTTGACCATGTAACTAGGGGCTTTGTGCGGTTAGTAAACTAGTTGATGTTGCTGTGGAGTTGTTGATAACATCCTTAATGATTTTAGCACTTTGTGAGTGAAGGAATGAGGTGACACACTTCACTTTAGTTCCGTGAGTATTGTTGAGTCCACAACTTTCACAATGTCACGTACAGACTCAGTCCCTTCACTGTTTATAGGCGGGACTAAAATGAGCATTAACCGAGACTGTATCACAAGACTAATCCGTTTAATTTTAACTTCCATGAAAGTTTTTTTTCAATAAAATATTTTGTCCACTGTCGTCACTTGATCTTGGGTCTTCATTCGGACGAGTCTGTCTGCCTGTCTGGGCGTCTGTCTGCAGCAATGCTGACCCCCACCCGCCCAGAAGAATAACTTCGAACTTTTCTAACAGAGTCGTGTCGCCAAGAGGGATTTTTTTAAATTTTTTTATGAGAAGACTTCAGCAAGTAAAATCTGAGCTGATGTGTCATTAAGGAATAAATATACAATAATTACCTTCAGTCTTGGGGCTGCTGACTGACTGATTGATACAATCACTACCTACAATATTGAAGTTGTTTACCGACTAACATAATATCCATACGGCAACGCTAGAGACTGTCGTGCTCTTATAACACTGCATCTTCAGATAAGACATCTTCAGCGCTGCTCGCTGGAGGGAAGCAACTCCATAACAACCAAGTAACTAATACTGCAAGAGTTGCTGCCCATGACGCTATATTTCCTGTATAGTGTTTCCTGTATAGTAAGAGGTGCACCCGGTATAATGTGGTAAAGACCAACATGAACGGTTTGTATTTTCTCAGATATCACTAGAGATAGGCAAAATAAGCCTAGTCTGCCCTTGGATGCTTAGGTCAAGGAGCAGATGATGACGACCTACTGGTCAAGCAAACAGAACTCGTGGTAAATACTCTGTCAAAACTGTATTAAACTGCTTCAATACTCTGTCAAAGTTGTGTGAGGTAAACTGTTCAAACCCTTTCTCGTTATCCGTTAACTGTCATATCAGATTGCTCGCTGAAGGGAAGCAACTCCATAACAACCAAGTAACTAATATTGCACGAGTTGCTGCCCATGACGCTTTATTTCGACACTGGTGTTTCCTCTAGAGCAAGAGGTGCTACTGGTCAAGCAAACAACACTCGTGGGAAATTGTCAAAACTGTGGATATTAAACTGTTTCAATACTCTGTCAAAGTTGTGGGTGGTAAACTGTTCAAACCCTTTCTCGTGTTAAATGTCATATCAGATTGTGATGTAAACAGATTTGTGTCACGCTAGGTGTCAAATTTATGTCAAATGTCACAGTGTTATTTATGAAGGTTCGGAGTGAGATGTTAGCAGTCTTCGGCGATAGGTACAAATGTTTTGGTCGATAAGTAGAGAGGTATTTGTCTACAGGTAGAAGAGTGTTCAGTCACTGCACAAAAAGGTTTAACTCTTCACGTGCCCCGCCCCAGTTCTTGCAAGTTAAACCACGGAAAGGCATGCTTGTGACTAGGACAAACATTTCATGGAAATGGCGAAACAAAAAACACCGTAGTTGTCAAGAACGGCTTATATTATGGTGGGATGTGATGAGCCACATTGGTGGTTATGTGTGTTTTATTTTAATGTGAAACAAGTTATTGATCTCAGTCCTCTGTTCACACAGGTTAACTCCTTACTTCACCTCTTAACTATGTGACCACAGCGCCGTGTCACAGTCTAGTCTCGATATTTGGTTCCCCGGTTCTCGTTGCATCTTAAACAACACCCGCTAATAAATTCCCTCCATTTGACACATAGCTTCATTTCACGTATTCCCTCCAATTAAACATTCCCTCGTTTGACACAAAGCTTTACTAAACTCCCATTAACACCGATGGTAATAATGGTGTAATTTTTTCACTGTATTTTAGCCGAAGGGTGTCTTTTCTCATTAACTGTTATCCTTTTGAGGAATTACACCTACACCACACATTTCTTCCATTTTTGGCTGCTCGCTGGAGGGAAGCAACTCCATAACAACCAAGTAACTAATATTGCAAGAGTTGCTGCCCCTGACACTTTATTTCGACGCTGGTGTTTCCTGTATAGCAAGAGGTGCACCCGGTATAATGTGGTAAAGACCAAAAGGAACGGTTTGTGTTTTCTCAGATATCACTAGAGATAGGCAAAATAAACCTAACTGTACATGACATCTGTTACCAGGGCTGGGCATAGGGGGTTTTCTCCAGGTACCGGTTTCCTGCTCCCTTTACATATTGCGAAAGTACTTCGAGGTGGAAGCCCTTTCCTTCTAAATCAACCAACCAGCTAACCTGTACATAACTGTTGTAGTGTACGAACAAAGACTACAAGATATCTTTGAAACGATCCCAGTCTTTCTTCTCAGACCTTTCTATCGCACTATGCCAGACTGACGCTTGTTGAAAGTTCTCGAGTCAGCAAACAACAGTCTGCCCATGGAGGCTTAGGTCAAGGAGCAGATGATGACGACCTGTTGGTCAAGCAAACAGAACTCGTGGTAAATACTCTGTCAAAACTGTACTAAACTGTTTCAAAACTCTGTCAAAGTTGTGGGTGATAAACTGTTCAAACCCTTTTGTCACTGTTTCACTCTTCACGTGCCCCGCCCAAGTTCTTGCAAGCTAAACCACGGAAAGGCATGCTTGTGACTAAGGACAAACGTTTCTTAGAAATGGCGAAAAAAAAAACCCCCGTAGTTGTCAAGAACGGCTTATATTATGATGGGATGTCATGAGCCACATTGGTGGTTATGTGTGTTTCATTTTAATGTGAAACAAACTATTGAAATTTATCAGCACCCTCAGTGACTTCTTACTTACTCTTAAACAACACCCGCTAATAAATTCCCTCCATTTGACACATAGCTTCATTTCACGTATTCCCTCCAATTAAATATTCCCTCGTTTGACACATAGCTTTACCAAACTCCCATTAACGGTTTTTCGCCCAACACCACACTGTTGATAATAATGATGTAATTTTTCACTGTTTTTTAGCCGAAGGGTGTCTTTTCTCATTAACTGTTATCTTTTTGAGGACTGACACCCACACCACACATTTCTTCCATTTTTGGCTATAGATCACTCCGATGTGGTCTCATCAACATTTTTCCCATTTTAGGCTTAACGCCTCCATCATGTCCTGTCGTGTGCCCTGCTATTTTTAGCTCTGCTCACTAACCGCCGACTGTTTTCAACCGAGATCCACGTGACCTTGCGTCATGGTGACGTCCTGTTGTGTTGTCGATCATCGATCTGCTTAAATATAGCAACGACTTCTCAACGTCAGCCTTAGCTCACCTGCCACCGTCGACTACGACTACGATTTTCTATATATAGAACAGCCTCCAAAAATTGCCTTAATTTCACTTCTTTTGGCTTGACCTGCTCTTGTGTAACACTTGTATTGAATGAACACTGCTTTCTACCCTATCCATCAAAAGACAGGTGTGCATTGTTTGTTGGTGTAGGGGTGGAGGGTAGAAATTGATTTTGTAGCCTTTAGAACGAGTTGACATATTATTTTATTCACTTATTTAAACTACTCACGACAGTTCTATCTACAGAATACTCACGTGAGTTCCGCTCGAGAGTTTTTCTAAGTGGGGTGTGTGGGCGCTAGAGGCTATAGTATAATCACTAGGGTTATTGTCACTACCTCTGTTGTCATTTCATACTCACGGAAGGTCCTAGACCATTCATGTCGGCGATTCACTTAGAATTTTATGTCACTTCTGTCTAAAAACATTCAGGTCAGTTTTGTCTTCAGCTGTTCACGTAGGTTCGAATGCAATAATATAAAAAAACAGCTTTCTGGACAAGCTCTCGGGCCTGTGCATTGCAGTACAATGAGTCTTCTGACTCGACTCAGAAAATGACTTTCCAGTCCTAGGGGAAGAAACTCCGGACACACAAGTGAGAAGTGAAGCTGGTCCAGTTGTCCATTTGACATGGTCGCCCACTCGTCCACAGCTTCCTGCTACCTCGTCACAGACCCACCGTTGGTCAATAGTCACTGCAATAGTCACTTCAATAGTCCCTCAAATAGTCCCTCCATTAGTCCCTCCAATAGTCACTCCAATAGTCACTCTCGGTGACACCAGTCTGCAACACCGTGGATCATCATAAAAGGGTCGACAATACTTCTTCCTTTGGACTCCTGTCATAAGGGAAAAACAGCCGACTCAGTTGGGTAGGTCATCTTACTGGCATGCACTTCATCAGCTCTAAACAAAAACTTGTTTACTTATCTATTCATTCTCTAAATGTACGAGGCTGACAAATATTAAACCAATTATAAAATGCAGAATCCTAGATTAACCCTGTTAGGTAAAGATGAGATCTTGTCTTGGTATATCATGGTATATCTGTAAGTGGGATAGAGAACATGTCCATCAGTGCCCAGAACTTCCGAACTTTAACCCCGTTGACACGCCCGACTACTCAACCTTGTTGACTGACGAAGTCATAATGTAACTGTCTCAACGACTCGTTGTACAAACATAACTTGCAGAAGCAAATGCACCAGTAAGAAGTCTCCTTTAGAATATAGATACTGCCTACACTTTTTAACCAAGACATTTTCTCGCCTGATCTCCAACACAATATTTATGGAAAACCAAATACAAAAAGAAGTACATCCGAACCAGAGAAATAATTAGAAGTGACAAAAAAATGAAACTAATTAGGATGTAAACGAATATAAAAAGACGATTTGTATCTACTGATTTATTGAATTCACTCCTGTTTTACAAAGAGACGATGTGGTTATCCCATGAAAAAGTCAGTTCCTCCTGTCTTCCTTAACGTCTCAGCCGCGCGTGAATATTTCAACATCGCTTCTGATGGCCAGCGTCTGATCGTCTGGCATACAGAGCGATGCTCGAGGGAGGAGGTGACAGACGATGACACTCTCTAGTCCTTCTTCTACAATGTTTTTAATATTAAATGAGAGAGCTTCTCGTTTACTCTCCGCTTTTCACTTATCCTGCTCCTTCTCATGACTTCCTTTCGAATGGTTATGGTTAAGGAACATTTGCTTCCCGGTAGTCGGCAGCACTGTAGTGTTGTGTAGCCAGTAGCTTTAGTCATAGCTGTTTGATCTATAAAAAGCTCTCTGTAGCTGTACTTCGTGATGCTCCAGGTAGTTGCAGACAGCTTGTCGAGCTGCTGAAGAAACATGGCCGCTGAGGGAGGATTCTGAGGTCCATTCAAAGTTTAGCACCAGACGGCTGTAACAGACCGCATCAAGGCGAATGAGAACGAATGAGTGATGACTAAGGAGCACTTCACGAATGTGCGCTGATGGTACATACTTTTGCAATATGTTCTTTTGTGTGTGGTGCAGTGTACATACTTGGGGAAAACTAAAAAACCAGTGAACCCACAGAAGAAGATAAAAATGTGTAACAGGAAGATCACATCCGTTTCTAATGCACTTACCAGACACGAAAGGGTTCCCCCTTCGCTGTATAAAGTATGGCCATGGGAGTAGATACTCCATTGATTGAGTGGTGCCACCCACCAGGCACCCGAGGATGGGTAGAGCTAAGTACCCGACAGTTAAGCCGTGCCACTAGCCAGACACTCGGCCACCAGCGTCGGCAGTCGAGGTTTGTGTCCGTGCAAGGGGAGATTATAGATTCGCGTTGCTGCGGGGTTATCTGCCGGGCTGATTGGATGTTGTTGCGCTAGAAGGTTGTTACTGGTAACATTCTCCTGGTCTGACAGGATATCTCATTATCCGGCATCTATATCAAAAAACAGAGATTTTATGTGACATCAACCCACAATGCTGTTTCGCACAATCAGGTTGTCTCGTCTCTCAGTTTTCTTTCTCTCGGCTACTCACCCCTTATTTTAGTTCTTCCATGCACATATTCAGAAACAATGCACACATCCAGAAACAAGATTTCAATGTGGAGTAAGATCAAAAGGGCAGTATGCTAGTATGCAAATATGCAGTACCAAGTGAAGGTGCAGCATCTAGACCAAAATAAGTCATCAAAATATACACGTACACGTACCCAGTAACTATTCGTTTTTTCGAGAGCTTTGTGTATGGAATAGGCAAGCTGAGAGAGAGAAAGGGAGGGTGGGAGAGAGATGGGGTGGGAGAGAGAGAGAGGATGGGAGATAGGGGATGGGAGAGAGGGGGTGGGAGAGAGAGGGGATTGGAGAGAGGGGGTGAGAGAGAGGGGGATGGGCGAGAGAGATGGGGTGGGAGAGAGAGGGGGTGAGAGAGAGAGAGACGGGGGCCGGCTGCGAGCCAGAAGATGTTAGCAGCGAGGTGGAGATCGATATCAGCCTGTGATTCCAGCCCCACGCGCCTGCCTGTCACACGCAAGAAGCCAGCCCTATTGTCGAGCCGTCGTCGATGCTTAGTGCTCAGCATCCTTCTGTGTTCCTGCTCGCCCTCATCCCGCCCACGCACAAGCTCTGGCTCTCAATCACAGCGTTGCGTCACTAACGAGCTAGCGCCCTCACAAGTAGGTCAGCGGAAATCAGGGCCCACCACCCAGCTGTGACTTGGTGAGCTGAAGTCCGGTAGTCAGCAGCAAGCATCGCCAGGCGGCCTCCCAGCTGCCCACGCAGGTCTGCCATCACTCGCACCGGACACCAGCACCATGACACACCGTGGCAGCGGCGACCGAGGGGTGCCAGCCACTGAAGGTAAGGCCGTTATGTCACTCGCTTGTTGAGACTGGAAACTGCTCCTGAGATTGCTGCCCCTGTTATTTTGTTTACTTTCTCCTGTTCATTGTTCCAGCCTCAGCCTTGTCACTCTGTGAGTACATGGCTGATCGAGCATGGTAGGAAAATAGACATGAAATGGTATGAAGGCATAAGAACAATATTGACTGTAGGGTATGGGAGGAAGTATGGGTGACTAGCACTGAGCATGTGGTCACTGGTCTGCACGCCTCCCTGTTGTGGACTTGATAATAAATAATAAATAAATAATCTGCTACTTATTGTTACTGAGAATTCCTGGCTCACCTAACCTTAAAGTCTATGATAACTGTAGGAGTTGTCACCTTCTCGCTCCGCCATGCCTTGTTTACACCTGAGAAACAGCACCTCCTAAATCCTTTCTGAGATAAGCATTCAAACGTGGGTTGTTTACATGAGGGAATGTCTCACATGTACTCGCCAAACACAAATGTGATGGTGTGTATGTAAGGTACATTTGATGGACAGGGCAGTTAGAACTGCTTGCTTCTGGTGGTGCGAGACCAGATGTCTTCGGTGTAACCAAGGTGATCACCTGACAGCAAAGTGTGGTCAGTATAAACTGTATAATTCTAACTGTGGTCAGTGTAGATAGTAGTAATCCTTACTGACAGAAACACATGAGGTCAATGTCAAGATTTCAATCATACTTGGGCAGCACCATGACTGTCATCACCTTTCTGACCTCTGACACACATCAGGTGCGTTGAGGTTGCGCCAGCAAGTCACGTGATACAACTAACGAATAAAGTGTTGTCCACACTGGCAGCAGGTGGGTGTGCGGATCAGTGAACAGAACAGTACAAGGTCAGTGCTGATCAAACTTACTTCATACCATACTGTACCTTCCTTACCAAACCACGAATTCATACCAGTTGATGCCTTCCTACACAACACCATAAATTACCATACATAATACGACACACTGTCTTCATTCTAGGTACAGCCGCAATTCTTTCACAAACTTGCATTTCAACAGCACGAAAAGCTGTTGTTTGTCGATTCTACGATTAAAACCCTGTTTTAATTATGCAAAAACTTTGCAAGAGACCTCAGCTGAATCCCTTATCCTGAATGGAATCCTTTACTGAATAGATAATCCGCCCGTTACAAAGGGATGGGGAATGAGAGTAACATTGTGTATAAACAAGTATTCAGAGGCTGTAAAAGATGTAAATATTTATTACCTATCACACCCACACATTCATATGTATATATTTTCCCCTCTCATTTCTCACATTACCGCTGTTATTAGATGGTAGCGAATACATGGTGAGGCCGACAGCTAATGACAGACCATGGCTCAACTGATTAATGTGTATGAAGCATTAAGGACATTTTCCGCAGCCCATAGAATGCACAAATCCATAAATCAGTTGGATTTCCTGAAAAGGATTCTGCTTCCCGCCTTTGGATGCAGGCGCAGGATCGATCTGTTTTGCTGCTGCAACTGAGACGCCGCCAGACCGCAGTCACAGACATGAGACAGAATGTCCATCTCCTGCAATGATAGGCAAACCTGTGTGTTCGTGTGGTTAGAGCCGCTACAACTGGTGTATGTGCTCTTAGACTATGTATCAGTGCTTGTAAATAGTTTTCGGAAATAAATGAAAATATGTTTTGCTGCTGACGACCCAGTTAGACATGTGTTTAGAGAGGTCAAGGCCTCGGAGAGCTTTGCTGGCAAAGCAGAAATACAGCACTGGCTTGTGTCCAAGTGTTTTCAATATCGTCTGTACCTGTGGGACTGTCTGCGATGGTCATTTTACATATAAACACAAGTAAAGGACAGGCAGGCTAAAGATGGTTCATGAAATTATTCTAGAATTATTATTATTACGAAGATTTCGGATGATCTTTCAAGTGTTGCCTGGTTGGGCATGACCTGGACAACACTGAGCATCCCGAGATGCAGAACATGGAGCAGGATAATGACGATGTGATGTTTTAAGAGATCTGTTCCCTGACCTCCGTAAAAGAACGAGGCTGTCCCAAACGATTCAATCAATGTCACATGGTCATGCAATAGAGCCTACAGTGCTTGTCCTCCAGCGCTCATTCATCTTCACTTCGCAAGACGAGGTCAAGACCCTTCTTTCCAGGGACTGAGTGAGGGAAGCAAGCTCCTTCCCTGGCAGCAGGGACAACGGGGAGCCTGCGACCAAAGACTGGCTGAGGGAGGTAAAGCCAAGGGTATCAGGGACAGAGTGAGGAAAGTAAATACCGAGAAAGTAGGTGGTGGTGGTGTTGGTGGTGGTGGTTCTAAAAGACCTACTACCTCTCTGGTTAATACCAGTGGTGGTGGTAGTGGTGGTGGCAGCGTCTGTGGTAAATAATCATGTCTGATGCACGGTTCCCCTGCAGGTCCTGTCTGTCTGATGCCACGAGAGTCCCGACAGACACTGCGATGCCAGTCCAAATGTCAGGCGAACAGTGCAACCTGATTAACCATTAAAAGTGAATGAACGATTGAAGTGGCAGTCCCTCGCGTGGCGCCTTTGCAATGATTAAATATTATGGGATGAGTGCCCCGGGATCAATGTCTGCAAGAGCTCGGCAGTTCCTGGGGGGGGGGGGGCTCTCCTGCAGGCTGCCAGCTATTATGGCGACAAGTCCACAGCAAGAGACTAGGAAGCTAACCCCAGGGCTGAGTTATCCCATGCTAGAGACAGACAATACCATGGCTGAATAACCAAATGCAATGACAAAAAACAACAGCGGTGAGATGAGTGGCCAGGTCTGTTTTACAACTGGCTTTATTGCAAGAACGGTTTGGACAGGTCTAACTATTCAACTCTCGGCCCTTGTCGAGGATTATTCACAACTGGGTATTAATGAATCCCTAAATACTGGCTAAGTGTGTACAGACTGATGTCTGTTGTAAGAGTATGTATAAGTCTGGAATTGGTAAGTGTGAGACAGATTTATCAAAGGAGATGAGAGACTGGAAGAAACAAGTTAATAATTGTAGTCATCGTCGTCGAAGGAGGAGGAACTGTCGATGTCTGTCTTTAGATGCTTCCTTCCCTACTGACCAATGCTGCCTGCCTCCCATGGTTCTTCAAACCCTGCACTCACTCAATGCCCAAGTGAATAGCAGCTTGCAGAAATGTCCCACGACTGGAATCACGGAGATCACACAATAACTAAGAATACAGACTGGTGTGTCATGTGACTCACACAACATAATTATTTAACGATGCATTTTGTATGCATCAGTTTCAAAACATCTATTTGAAGCAACCGTGGCTTACACAAATGTTTCCGTTAATACGCAGGAATTGCAAGGACAAAGAAAATGTATTTATGCATCCATTTTCTCACCCTCTCCCCCACACACACACGCACGCACGCACACACACCATGCGTTCCCCTCACAATATCTTCTGACAGCCAGTATTTCTCCCGTTGTTCCAGACAGCCAGATGGATTATCCTCATTACATTATTTTTTTCCTGTCTTTGCACGAGATGGAGGATCTGTGGACTTGGAATTACATTTCCTCGTTATTTGGAGGATTCTTGCGGTTCAAGGGGAAGTAACCAGTCAGTGTCGAGGGGAGTTAACCGCTGCTTAGACCCTTTCAAACCCAAGAGTATTTATCTGAGACAGTTCTTTCAGACGATGCATCGGACTCCTGAGTGTTTGGTCAACAACCTGGAATTTTTAAATATTTGGCCTAAACCGTTTGAAAGTTTAGTTTTCAAAAGATTGTATTCATTTCTGCTGAAAGTTTAAGATCAGTTTGCAGGAATAGCATTGAATTCATTGCAGGATGCGTTAATTTGGTGCTGCACACGAGAACGATGCCTTCAAACATTTATATTTTGACCAGTGTACAAGAAAGATAGTAATATGGCTGTTATTGTTGTTCAATAGTATGATGTTTACAGAAGTGCAATACTTTCCGTGAATGCCCCTAGAGACGGCCATCACTGCTTTAATCTTGTCAAGTCAGGCACAGTCTCCGAAATCAGTTTAATTGATAAATTAATAACTAATAAATTATTTAAAATATTATTAGTATATTTTAGGAAATCTGTAAGTTTTTTGTAACTATTCATTGCCTAGCAACAGTTCTCCCAACTAGAAGTTGAAAGATCATTGTTCAAAAGAGAGAATTAGAACTTCTTGTGTGTAAAAATGTACTTATCTTGTACCCAGCTCTTTACTTTGTTGCTGCCCTGGCAGGGTTCCCAGGGATCAGGGATGGTGCCAAAAAAGGACCTTAAAAGGACCTTTCATGCATTCGTAAGGACCTAAGTGACAGTCATCAATGCTTAAGTTTTTCTCTTGTGTGGTCGGAAAGATGTATTATTTATGAATCTGTGGTCTTCTCTATGTTCTCAAATACATGTATTTCTAGTAATAAATAATCAAACAGTTAATTTTGATGCCTGTCTGCCATATTTAGATTAGATAACTTAAAAGTGTCCTTAGCACGCTGATAACATACACGTTAATGTTCCAAGTTTTCTAGAAATCTAAGTAATAATAATTGCAAAACCTGAAAGCCATTCTTTGGTGTAATACAAAAGTCAGTTCACGTGTCTCTCTCTCGCACACACACTCTAACGGGAAAGAGAGAGAATAGAGCTATGCACAGTAGTACTAGAAGATCAAGGTTCAAGAAAGAGTAAGTTTCTAAAGACCTTTTGAAAAAATAGTGTTTTTTGCGAATACGGAAGGGCAACTAGTATTGTACAGATGTGTAGACCAAACATGCGGCGAAAAATCGTCGGTATTTTGCGCCAAAGTCGAATCCGGAAATAAATTTGTGGTAATATTTTATTGATAAAAGGACTTAAAAGGGTCACAGAGAAAATGTAAGGACCTGTGTGAGAATTTGAAAGGACCGCATGGCAAATAAAAGGACTTAAAAGGCCTTTCGGCGAAAATTCAATATAAAAGGACTTAAAAGGACCTTGCAAGGACCTGGGAACCCTGCCTGGTTTACATGGTTTACATGGTTTACATCACCTTCCTTGTGTTTCACTATCATCCTTCAGCCACCATGCTTTAAAGAATCGTTTCGTTACCTCGGTATTTCGTTACCATCCTTCAGTTCATGCAGACGTGTTGATGTGGTCAATATTATCAAGAACAATTTGTATCCTTCTCACCAGTGTCCTTATCATCACCAGGTCAACAACAAAAAGCAATCAAGGCGAGAATAATTTACTATCGTAACAATGATTTACTATCCTGTAACATTCTGTGGTTTTTGTTTATGCTTGATTAAAAAAAAAATTCAGTTGCAATGACATTGATCAGCTAAGGTCTGTGTCTTCCCTCGCCGTCTCTTGTAGGTCAGCTGTATCTCATATCTCCTGTAAAAAAAAAAAATCATACTAATTATTTTCGTGCCGATCGTGTTCTTGGAAGCCCTTTCTACTCACCCACCCACCCACACCCACCCACCTCTGCACGTGACTCAGTCCAGGGGTTTGCAGGCTCAGGCTCACATTTCCCAGCAGACGCAGCTTCCATCCCCGGGTAGGTTTCTCCCTACAGACATCTGACATTACAGGCGGAACGACTCGTGACATTCGAAAACTTGCGGCTGGTGTGCCACCCTCGGCGATGCGAGAGATGTTTTGGTCATATCACAACCTCGGGTAGGAGCAGTGTAGGTAAGGCTCGAAATCATCCTTCGAAATCATTACCGGGTGAATTGACAAAATAACAGTTGGGTGAGAGAGAGAGGGGGGGGGGAGAAATTAATAGTCCCACTCATTCATAACTACCTACCTTAAACAGTTTCTTAAGATATGATGCTCATGCTGTTGTAACTGTTGCTTCCCAGCCTGCAAGAACTCTTGGGTCCCTCATGGGACCTCTTCGGGAAGAAAGTTGGGTCCCTCTCGGGTTTTGGAAGCGGGACCCTAAGGGGACCTCGTAGGGAATTCCCACGGGTTGCCATGTTTTCCCACGAAAGACCCACCCACCTTCCCACCAAAAAACCATTGCATACCCACCGATCGCCCATGAGAAGTCGTGTTTTCCCATCAAACTCCCAACTCCCACTCCCTCTTGCTGCATTCCTCACCCTTTCTCACTTTTACTTACACTGGTACACAGGCTTGCACACCATGAAGAAAACATTCAACAGCTTTTCAAAATCTCGTTTCCTCACAACGCATAAATAGTAGGCAAGAGATATCATTAAACAATTTTATTATTTACACCAAAAAACTATTTAACAGTTTACATTATTTAAAGCATTAAAATTGTTTTTGAACATAAGCATTCATCCAATTATTTACATAAAAATTGCAGTCAATAATTTTTACCCCATGAAAGTTATTTTTGAAATAATTATTTATAACATAAAGTCAAACAATTTACATAAAAGATAGAAAAATATGACACCAAAAATCGATCCATGAGTGGTGGAATCCCTGTAGAAGAAAAGAAAAAAGTTACAATGCATTTACATATTTTGATTTTTGCTATGTAAGTAGAACTAACCTCTCACATAGATGAAAGCTTAACTCTTCCTTTATGCACTCAACACGGGTGGCCGATTTTGCCCTGCTCACTTGTTACGCAGTATTTACATTGGGCTTATGCATTGTTGTAATTTTTTTAGGCCTTTACAGCTCGTGGTTTAAAAGAAAAAATTAATAAATAAGATAGTTTAGGCCTTTATGAACACAATTATCTCCCTTACATGACGAAGGACGTACGTTTGAACGAAAGTCTCGCCGATATTCTACACTACCTGTCCTTTTCGATGGTACACATTGCGAAAATCATGCATCTGAAACGTCGAATAACAAAAGAAAGAACATCCCAGAGGATATTCCTGCTTCAGATGAAGGAGAATTTGACCACGAATGGTGTAAAAATGGTTTTCATCTGCTCCCGAATTTTTTGTTTGAAATGTGTAAAAAAAAAAAAAAAAATTTCCAAACTTCACATAATATACCTAATTTTGGTTGGATTATCATAAAAGTGAGTTCACGTGCAAGATTACGGTAAAATTGTTCCACTTCTACACATTTTGATCTGTCATAATCAATTTAAATTTCTGTTCTATCTTGTTTAGTTATTTTTTAATAATTTTTTGAAAAGGTTAAATTCATGCGTACAGGGGGGTTTGACCGCCTTTAGCCTTGTGTAAAGAAAGAGTTAAAGCTTTCATAAATCTACTAATTACTAGTGAGATTACAAGAACTTGAACAAGAGTGGAATAAAAAGATTTTAAACGGTAATGTCTTGATGGCCATTTGTGTGTATAAGAAGTTTTGGATAATATCTGAAAGTAACCAATTAATCTTTAGTACAAAAAGTAAAGTAAATAGGCCTACTGAATAAATCCACGAAGAAGAAAACAATGCTCACATTAATAATTTTAACTTGACAAACTCATTTTGTAATTCCACTCACCATTAGATGGCATCACCCTTCGAATCATTCCTCAATCCATGTCTCTTGGACTGCAGCTGTGCACAAATAGAAATTGTAAGGTAGACTTAAATGCTATTGTACACAATAATAAATTTGTAAATGTAGAGAAAATAATACTTAGATTCACTATTTTTTTTAAATTGTTCGGAAACTTGTCCTTTTAAGTTCATATTGACGTACACCTCAAAGAAATCAAAACCAAACAAAAACTACACACCAATTAATATACTTCTCAGCTGAAGTGACTGGAAACTTTTTCCCCTTTGGTTCCACTGAGCCAACTCTGAAGATAGCAGCCGTTTTAAAATTCTCCGTGCACGAGAGGTGCTGAACCTGTTAAAAAAAATCTTTAGTTGTTTCCACCATGTAAAATACTACAATACAAATGCGAAATAAATTAATTCACTGGATTGGATATGTTTAAGATATAATGCTGAACCCTACTCCACTGATGAGGGATCAATGGTTGCATGATGAATATAGCTACAAACCAGACCCAGTCTCTTAAATAAACCCTAGTGGGACTTCAGAGAAAATAATGGCATTAAGTGACTCAAATCACCAAGTTAATTAAGAGTTTAATCAAAGCTGTTCTTTATGAAAGTAGAACAATTTTAGTGGTCATAGTTAATAGACACACAGACTGCTCATTTTGACACCATGAAAAGCAAGTGACAGAATTATTTTATAAATAAAATCTATGCATATAAAATACTACATTATTTTGTACTTCATAAAATGTGTATTATTTTTAATGCAAATATTACACTGACCACACATTCTTGTCAGGAGAGTTAACCTGTAAGCCGATGCTATGCCTGCCTGTTTGTTAAATGGTTTATCAAGACTGTAAAGCATAACATACATATTAACTGATATATTAGCTAAAGCTAAAGGTAACATTTAAAATGTTGTCTAGTACTAACACATGATACTTAAATGACATACCACTTTTGTTCTAATTCCTTTCTTCATCAGCTCCTCTTTCCCCATATTTTGAAGAAGCAGGGTGACCTGATTCAGTTTGTGAACTACATTCTGTAGTGTTTTGCTCTGCTCATCAACTTTGCTGAGAACTCTGTTCAAAAATGTATTTGAAATCAAAATATTACTTTTAGTCTTAAAAGTAATGACAAAACAAAACTATGGATGCAAGTCTATTGACAATTTTTTTAATTAACAGAAAATGTTTAGATGGATATAATAAGGATGTGCATGTAGACCACTAAAAACACAAAACCTGTGCTTGTATAGTGATCCTGATGAAATCATAGAGGGAGACAAAATAAACTTACTGGTAAAATTCACTGAGCCAGACCTAGTCAGTGTGATCTGCAATTAAAGATTGTTATAATTAGTTCTTTTTGTAAATCATGTAAAATAAACTGAAAAAATGGCATGCAGCATTTTAAAGACAAAGAAAATATATGTGATCAGATAAGTGAGTGTTAGAAAAATGACAGACTTTGACAAAGTTCATTGCATAGCATTGGATTTAATACATTTTGTTTTAATTTCAAAGTGTATAAGTACAAAAATAAAATTCTTTCTTTTGCTTTGCATTAATTTTCCAAAATTTTAGTTGTTCAGAAAGCAATGTGATTGTCTTGTTGCTTTCCCCTAGAATGCACCAAGACGGACACAAACGTTTGGTAATCGCCGCACCGCTGTTATTGAGAAAGCAGACGACGAATTTCAAGCATGACTCAATGAGTTCATGTCATAGATTTCAACTTCGAAGTTAATCATCAATGATACGAGAGATTGTGTGTGTGTACTTTACCTCTTGACTAGTTGATTTGAACCCATCATGCACTGTCCTCTTGCTTCTGCCAATCGTATTCGCGCTCAACATTTCGTTTCTGTAATTAGTAAATACGTGCAATTAGTAGGCAAGAGATACGATTAAGCAATTTGATTATTTACAACAAGAAGGATATGGTTAAACCATTTAAATTATTTACAGCACATATAGAAGACAGCGTCATGTAAAAGCGAGTTGCCAGTGGATGTAGTATGTGTGAGACCTGCCGGGTACAACACGTGAAACATTTCACAAAAAGCACTACAATACTTATATATGATCATAAATTATTCATGACTATCCACTGTTATAAAGTATAGTTGTTTTAATGGCATCTTTCACTTAACTTTATTAAGACTTACTTCAGAAATCGGCGGTGTTTCACTTGAAGATGGACGTACAGTTCAAAATGTCTGCGCGCCGGTCAAAGCTGAACCGGACGATGTGACCTCTGATTAACCCTACACGCGGCGATGGCGAAAGAGGGGGGAGGGTGCCAGCGGGTGGAAGGATGCGACACGATCACGTGGCTACCAAATCGAGAGCGGCTGAAGAAAAAAAGCGCGATGGACGCGTCCGTTTAGGATCGAATTACACGCTTCCCATCCCAAAGTCTCACTTCCCTATAGGGGCCGTTCAAACACCCAAAGCCCATGCACGCTGGGTTGTTGTCATGATGTTATGACTGTTTCAACAATTGCTACAATTAACGATGCCCACTGTTATTGTCTGCTGTTATTTCTATAAGAAGCTATAAGGTCAGGTGAAATAAAGCTTCTGTCTGTGACAGTACACATGGAATCGATCAGTCACAGCACGTGTTTACTTTGATGTTAATCGATGGGATCGAAGATACCTGTCGTTCCTCTCTCAGCTGCCATGATGCTTATCACGA
The DNA here is from genome assembly GCF_003073045.1 of Pomacea canaliculata. NCBI lineage: Eukaryota > Metazoa > Mollusca > Gastropoda > Architaenioglossa > Ampullariidae > Pomacea > Pomacea canaliculata. The sequence continues at coordinate 15,300,123 of NC_037599.1, forward strand.
TGGAGTTCCAGACCCGCTTGATGACTCGTGCGTCACACGGCCGCCCACAAACAGACGACCAGATCGACCAAAACGATGTCAAGGGGAAAATAGTGCGCAGTACACGAGATCACATGATTGCTTTTCTCCGGAAACAAAACGATTGAGCGTGAGTGCAAAGTTCACGAGGTCACTTTGTGACCTATTTTGTGAAAGGACGAGGAGATTTTTCATTCTATGATTCTAACAGTTGTAATTCCTGATTATAAACAGGGTCAACAGACCAATGAAATAAAACTGGATGAAAACTGAAAGAAAACGTTTACATCGCGAAAATTCGCAGCAAATAAATTGAAATGATCCACGTGAGAACAGAACAAACGCCTGGCATCCTCACCTAGACAAGAACATGGCAATGAAATGTGTGGACAGTATCACAAAACTTGGGGTAATATGACCAACTATACTGTTGATACATATGATAAATGTGTGGGTACATACATAAACATCTGTCGACTATATCCAATTCCACGCCCTGTACGCCTTTGTCGACGATTTATCACTTGTTGCAGTTTAGCTGTTTATGTTTCTATTAACTTCTTTATTCAAGTTACTGGTGTTCAAGGACTGGGATATATTTATATTGATTCGATCAGACAGTCACAGACATCCAGCCACTCGATCATGACCTATAATGATCAATGTTCGCTTTTTTGTCCACAGTCGAATGTAACAAGACTGAAAACGAGACAAATGAGCAGCTGATCACTAATAAAATCCGATTAAAATAATTAGCATAATAAATAAAAGAAAATCGTGATTGGAAGGCCAATAATCTTAAATAACAAGATACATTTTATCAAATAACTAAGAACAATTCTACCAAAAATGCTGAATCGCCCCTTTCATGCTCGTCATCTCAACCCTCGGGTCTTTTGGCAGTTCAGTCGAGAACGAGGCTGGTGGCCCTCGTAGCGACTTGACAGATGTACAGGTTCTGTCCTCGTGTGGCCATTGGGCACAAGAACACAAAATCGAATGTTACATCGCGAGTGTGATGTAATATCATCTGTATTAGAAGAATGGTTAGGTGTCACATGACGGTCAGTCGTTATGTTTGCTTATGCCGAACATTGATCACTTCGCAACGGTTAGCGCCTGTCACCAATACAGTGAGTGCGGCTGTCCTGGGTTCAGATCTCGTCTCGGGCACGCTATTCTTTCTCTGCATGTGCCAGAAATCTTGTGAAAATTTTCATATTTGTGTAAAATATATGTTTTTCACATCTACCATCAAGTCCATTGTATCGGTTCATTGTGCTGTGGTTATGTCATAATTGTTTCAAAGCTTTATGCTGTGTCACATGACTTGACTGTCGTGTCAGTTCAGTGTCCTATGCATTATGTATCTGCTGTGTCAGTTCAGTGTCCTGTGCATGACACGAGGCACCTGTTTGTGTCAGTGCCGTACGCTTTGCATTCGATTTTTTCCCCCCTGCCAGAAGAAAACAGCCCTCCCAGCGGGAGATTGCGCCCGATCAGAATCCACTAAAGTTTTGCTAATACTCCAGACTCTCTGCTTCCTCCGCGAGTGGGGAGATGAATGTCGACAGTAAAGACCGCGGCGAGCGCCCGCCAGGCGAGGTGATGGCGAGTGATGGCGAAGTGAAGTTTCCGTTACGTGCCCGCCATTGAGCCGTTGGCGGCGTTTATCACAGTTATAGGGCCATTGATTTCGTCCTTGCTTTTTCTGCTGGTCTTCCTTTTAATTCTAGTCCACACTCGGGACTTGTTTCTCAACAGCCTGACCACCTGCTGCCAATTGCAGATAGAATGGTTCGTCTACGAATGATGGTGCCATAGTTTGTAACATTTTTTTTTATTAAACTTCGCGAGATTACCTTTGAAAGAATAGAGATTTTCATTGATGTTTTATTTTAGTCTTCCTACACTAACCGTCCTGCCACCCCTCACCCCACCCCTATTCTCGCTCACAGACTGAGAGTGGAGATGACGAATGATGCTGTACCAGAGGATGCCCGCTGCTGTAGTTTTGACTGCAGCAGGTTTCTGATGGCCACCCCAGTCTCTAACCTGCTGGCCACTCCAGTCTCTGGGTTTGTGATGTGCGAGTATTGCTGGCTACACTCATTCTGGCTGACTGGCTTTCCTCAACACTCAATGTCTCTCTGCCTGATTCTAAACTGGCAGAGACAACGGACAGCCCATTGCTCACCCCACTGACATCATTGACCGGCTCGGGGTGACAAAGTGAGATGTCAGTTGAGGGCAGCCCTAGGGCTGGAGGTTCGAGGAAGTCAAACCTGTCCTTTCTGTATAGAATAGTGTCCTTTCAAACGTAACCTTTCTGCATCTAACACATTTTTTCATTAAATGTACGGTTTTAAATAAATTAGATATTACACGTTGTGCGTAGTTTTAAATAACATTAGATATTACAGGTTCTTAGTGTTGTCAGTAGTATGCATGAGTTAATGGCTCTGCGTGATTTAAAATAGTATTAGATGTTATTTGTTTGGCATGATCATTAGCACAATACTGAACAGTGTTCACATACGTCCCTCTCTCCTCTGTGTGATGAAGTAGCACTTTAGGGTTCGGATTAGGTTTAGTTTAGGGTTAGGGCGAGAGATAGAGGTAGTTTCATCATGTTTGGGATTTATTACTTACCTACTTAACAGAAAGTTTTCTGAGTGTGTCTGTTGGATAGTGAGGCATGTGTGCCAATCGGGGGCTCACTCTCACGGCGATTTCGGCGATTTAAAAAAAAAGTGGTCGTTTATTTAAAACAAATCTGTATTCAGGAATCCAGAGCCGTGGGTATGCTGGAGCTTGCCTCCGTGTGCATGTATACTTCACGTGTGTTTCGCGGGTATCCTGAAAACACACACACACACCACTTGCACACACCACTGTGTTACACCATGGTTCCGCACCGCCTCATCTTTTCCAGTCAACACGCCTATCTCTTCCCCCAGAGCCAAATTTACAGACACGGAATCGGTGATGGAATGGAGGCAAGTTCTCTGTCCTACGGTTTCTATGGTAATCGTATGTGGGCGTTCTGCAGCTCAGCGTTCATTGCTATCGTTACCATGGCAAAGCACGTGTCGCTGGCACAAGCAGCGCCAGGCTCTCCATCACATCGCTGCTTACTGATGAGGGAGAAAATGGTCCGTTCCCCACCCTCACCCATCCCACCCCACCCCACCACTGCCCAAAAAAGAGCAACACGTCATCCTTACCCTGCCTTGACTTTAAGTATGTCAGGTGTCCTCTTACCTTCCTGAAATGACTTTCGGGAGGAGGTAGTACATAGTAGTACATATAGTAGTACATACAGTAGTACATAGAAGCCACGCACTCCCAACTTTTACGAGGCGAACCACCCTAGTTTATCCAAGGTGTCAGGGACTCTCTACTGTCAAAAGTGTTTTAATTACTTGTCCTGACATCCAAAGTGTCCACCAGCAAAAAATGTAATAAAATGTTTGTTTTTGGTATTTATGAATAGGCAATCACATCACGGTGAAATTTAAAGGTAGTAAGCACGTCCCTGTGCACTTTTCTCTGGTTCTGCCAGTGGTTGTTCGTGTAATCCAAATTTATTTGGTGACAGCGTGGGTATTTATTAATGTATATCTTGCAACAAAGCTAATGTTCACACCTATCAGGCTCTTTCGGCCAGCTGTTATTTCGGGATGAATGTTTGATGCTGCAGCACACATGTTTGAAGCTACTTTTCTTTGAGCTACTTCTCCTTCACCATGTGTAGAACTGTGATACGACACATGTTTCAGATGTGTAGAATGATACAACACGTGTTTCAGATGTGTAGAGCTGTAATCTAAGCTGACCAAACTACACGGCCGTTGCTGGCAGTCATGTCCAAGGAGGAGAGAACCCGCCTGGTGTCTGTAGACAGTGTCGGTGGCGGTGTGACCAAACCAGGAGACGAGGTGCATCATTCCCCGGGTGACAGCCTGCCTCCAAGCAAGCGAGGCAGTAAAGGTAACGCGGTACCCTGAGGTTTTTAGTTTCTTTTTGTTTAGTCCAAGGTTTTTATTGTTTTTGAGAGAACTGTTTCTGCTTAAAGGCCATTTCGCACTGTGTAGGGGTGGAGTGTGGACTAGGGTACATGGAAGGAATACAAAGGGTGATGCATCTAGATATACAATTTCTAAACGACAGTAACTGGGTACTGTTACTTGTAGACATGGATCACTGCAGTTCAGTACAATTTCTAACAAAGGTGAACCGTAAGGCTAGAGACGTGGGACTGTCTGGTAACATTTGACATGTTTCAGATGTGCCAAGGGACCAGGGGGACGAGCATGCTGACACGAGCGCGGGCTCTACTACCAAGCGGAAGCGGAGTTGTCCCATGTACTTCGGCGTGAAGTCGTACCTGCATCAGTTCTACGACACTCACACTAGCTACAAGGACCCGTCGGTCTACGAAGACGACGACGATGCGTACCTGCTGCACCCGAACCCACGGCGCCGGCGCTGTCCGCCCATCTGGTGGAAGATCTTCATGTGGGTGGGCGTCAACCTGCTGCTGTTCGGGGTGGTGGGGATCTTGGTCGGCTATCTGGTGCCTCCCAAGACCGAGATCGTAGGCGAGAATAAGCCGGCCGGTGAGTGGTACATTGACACCAGCGCCAAGAGCTACAACACCACCCTGGACATGTGCAAACTCATCGGCCTCGTTCTCTTCTGCATCGGCGGCATCACGCTGGCCATGTCGCTCCTCTTCCCCAGCTTCTTCAGCCACTACTGCGAAGACGACGCCGATGATGTCCTGAAGGTGCCGCTGCGACCCGGCGGCGGCGACGACATCGAGGCCGGCGGGAAGGCCCCTCTCAGCCCCATCGAGATGACCATCCCTGCCACCTCCAAAGTCAAGGGAGTGCAGCCCGCCCGAAAGCTACCCGAGTCCTCCACCCCATCAGCGACAGGGGCCGTGGCGTACAAGGACTGATGCATGCCGGAAGACACGGTCTTAGGCTCTCTCTCTCCATCGCCAGTCTCTTCACATGCTTGTTGTTTGCTTGTAATGCAGCGCGGTACGAACGCCTGCAGTCGCAGACCGCCACAACACAGCCTCGTGCTACTCACGGGTCGATGAGTAAAGCGTTCTCGGATGACTGTTGTCTTGAGTAAACAGTGGACTGGTAATCGATGTTTCACAACTTGAGATTGTCAGGCTGGCGCTGCGGGTGGCTGTAATGTTCCTGGAAACGTCGCCTGCCTCAGCTTAGTGTCGTTCGTTATCAACAGTCGTTTCTTGACGTTCCGTAGAAATAGGGCATAGCAAGGAAGGAACTGCCAGAGTTTCGCTAGCGACTGTGTATGATGAATCTTTCTGACATTTGCAATGTTCATAGCTATGATTATTTCAATTAATACCAGCATAACAAAAGGATGTCTTGTTTTTTAAGTGGCTTTTTAAAACAAATTCTTGCAGATATCAAGAGGCTAATGTATGAGGAAGGACAAGGGCTGGAATCTGGAAAATGGCAGAAATTAAGTATCCTCTCATACTTTTAGAGGGAATCAAATATTCAATGTAATCAAATCTGAAAAATTTGGGGGGAAGCACAGAAATTAAACACTGCCCTATAAGTCATATTTTATCCATTTAAAAAAAAAATCGTAACGTTTGTGTAGCAATCATGACAAATACTGATTTGCAAAAAATTAAAAAAAAAAAAATTAAGTGCCAAATGAAATTCTTATTAAAAATACAATCTGATGACCGATTGTTCAAAAAGGGGTAAATCAGTATTTTTAAATAGACAAAATTTTTTAAAGGTTCAAAATATTGTTTCATACAAAATGTCCCAAATCAGGCCTTTCATAAATTCTGTTGATACAGTACTAAGGCCAGCTAACATTAATCAGAAAATCTGAAGGGTTCAAATACGTTGCTAAATCTTAGCATATAATTAACAACCATTATTTACATCACATTTTGCCATTAACAATCTTGTGTGAACTTGAAATAAAATTCACATAAATATACATCTTTCTTCAAAGTTTGTTTCTTCCTCTTCTCCCCCCCTCCATCCATGAACACGTACGTGTGTGTGTGTGTGACAGCAACAGTACAAAGGATGACTTGTCATAGCTGCTGCCCTTAACTGTGGGCTTCTTCTTTATCAACTTCATAGGGATGTAGATATGCACCCAAAGGTAAAACTACCTTAGAAGCAGAAATGGACAGAGACCCAAAGCCTAACTTCATGTCTTGTCCACAGCTGTGAATGAAAAGCTTCTCTAGAAGTGTAAGTAAAGCAACCTTTGGACTCCCAGCTAAGGCACTAGGCAGGTGCTGGAAGGTCAGTCTGAAAATCACTGACATCTTTGACCTCACAAAGTGCTTTTCATTTTTTTCTTCCAATTCAGCTTTTTCTTGAAGTCTATTTTACTTAAAAATTCATGCAAGAAATCACAGACCCTCTAAAAGGTATGAAAGTTACTTTATTGCATTTATTGCTCGAATTACAATGCTCATCAACAGAGACTAATACATAAAATCTTCAATTATTATCTCTATCATCATCTTCTGCCATATTAGATCAAATTTTGGACAAAAAACATTAGTCTATGATTTAGTCAGTTTCATGTTTCATGTCTGTTGTCAAAACAAAAAAGCTTGTATGACTGGCTTCTACTTGAATATTCCAAATGATCAGTCCTTATCATTAGCAATGAAGATGATGATGCAAGTAAGATATTTAATATAGCATCAAAAATTACCTCCTCACATTCACATCACAGTCAAATTTAACCGGCATTTACAAAAATATCACGTAATACTGGACTGGTGGCACACACATCCTACACCATATTGCTTTGCCACCTATTTTAAAGCTAGCTTTTCTACTTTTTGCTGTTAACAATAACAATTTCTGCAGCAAACAGAAATTTTGGGTTATTTTAAATACGAGTATTAGTTTTGCCTTCCTCTGTCTTATTAAGCAGCATTTTTTTTAATTCTTTGCAAACTGCTTTCAGATTCTAGTTATAGTTATTTTATCAGTTTCCCAAAATTTAAAAGATATTTTTTCAACAAATGGAATATACCAATATTTCAACATTTAATTTGAAAGATATGTTGAATTTTTTTGGATAAATAGTATTTTTATCTTGTCTTTTCCCTTTATGTAATGTAAATCCATGCTCAAAGAGCAATAACTCTTACTACTTTTAATGAAAGGGGTGTGGGGGGGGGAATTGGTGTTTTACACCGTGCCAGCAACTAACGCTATATCACGGCAAGGCAGCCAGCCCTGTAAACAGAAGCCACGTGCAGAGAAAGAACAGCGTGCCTGAGACGAGAGCTGAACCCAGGACAGCCAACCTTCAGTGCATTGGTGAAAGGCGCTAACCGTTGCGCCACCGGACCACCATGAAAGGGGTGGGAGTGCATCATGAGACGTTTAAATTAAACTTTAATTAAATTGTTATAAGGACTTCTTTCCTTATTCAGTTATCTGTTCTTAAGTGATGCCTGGTATTATGGCAACATGAACCACAACTTTTGCATAGAAATTAGAGCTTAACACAAACTGCAATCCACATAAATCAGGTTATGTCCAGAAATGTGAGGAATAACAAATTCAGAATTTATGTGAGGACCTTGTGATGTTATTGTGTTAAACTTTCATGACTAACATTCAAAAATAATACAGATGTTGCCATGCACACATGAATGTTTCTGTTTCACAAGAATACTGTGAAACACATATATTTCATGGTTTGAAAATAATTATGCCCATAAATGCCCATCATCATATCCACCGTCCAGATGAATTATAGATGAATGACTGTTTGCCAAGGGGTGCAGGATTATAATGAGCTGCAAGGAAAGACAACACTAAACAATACTTCAGAATAAAAATATAGCATCTTCACAGTGGTAAAAATGTATGATTGAACACACTTTTAACTAGCAGGGGCGCCCATCATTGTCACTGAAGTTGAAGAACAAACTGAACTCTTTCATCCGTTACACTGTTGTCAACTTTGAATCTACTATTCATTTGACTTGAGCTTATTTTGTTCATTAATTGACCTGTGGAATCAAAGAGATGCCACCTATCATTTTCAATGAGAGATAAAGATTGAGGTCTGCCAGGTGTATTTTTCTCTCTTGTCTCTATCTCTGTGAAATGGTGACACTAAACTGTAGTCTGCATATTTTTTTATTTTATCATTTACATCTTACAATAAATATAATCCAGAGCAAAATACATAAACCAAACAATCTATAATCTTTCTGTAGACAAAAGTAGGCCTGCAAAATGCTAGAAAATCACAGCGCTCACCACCGCCCTAGAGTTTGCTTGAATTATACTTCCTTCTGAGAAAAAATGTATATTTCGTATGAAACAACAAATATACACTATAGTGTCTTTCACAGGCCACAGCCGTTATTCTACATCCTTATCCACAACTACCAGCAATGCCAGACAACGATGTTTATCTCCCCTTCACGGAGAATGGATGGTAAGGTCTTTTGCGTTTAATCTGGTTGTAAGCACACTGAGCACTGACAACTCTACATAATTCTAGAATTTAGGTTTGTGGATATGAAATAATAAGTTCCCACCAAAGGTTAGAGATATTAATGCCCAAGCTATTTTGCTCTTTAACTGCCTTTGGTCATGCTTTGGTATCCATGATCAATCACATGTAATAACAATTACTCCTATGAACAGATCATGCAATAAGCCCGCTCGTAAACTACTTTTTCTGCACTATGCTAACACTCAATGGTCCTTTAATTTTTAGGGCTTTTTAAATATGTTTTTAATTTAGTCCTACCACTCACAAAACTGCCATCACTGTATGTGTAGTATCCACACCCTTATTAAAATCTAAATAGTAGATTTGTGCACCCAAAATGTTTCACCTTTAAGTACTTTCCTATTTCACAGCTGCAGAGAGTCTGTAAAAGTACTTTTGGTCAGTAGAATATGACTACAGATAATACAAATTCACCCATGTCTGCTTTGGAAAAGTGTCCAAATTTCCTACCTACCCTGGAGTCAAATCCCAACCTTTGGGTAACTGCAATGCTAAGTACTGCACTAAAATTAACAGTATTTACTGACAATTACTTATATGGGCTAGTAAGATAAATACAAACAAAAGATATATGCCAGCCTCAGTGAGATGGTATGAAGCATGTAAAGAATGAATATCAAAAAATATATAAGTAGAAAAAGATGAAGCTGACTAACCTGGTCCTGGCATATCAACAGCGGCAGATACAGCATGATCGGTCCATCGGCTAGTGTTGGAGACAAAGGCAGCACTGGACATATAATGTTTGGCTGGACCTTCATAATCCACCACATCATAAGCGCCTGGGCCAGGTGCAGGCGGCACCTCTGGAAGAGGCATAGCTGGTGCTGAGATACACAGGTAGTGCTTGCGGCTGAAACAATGAGTACTTTTTCTTTCAAAAACTGCACGATGAGGTAAAGTATTTAGCAATATATCTGCACTAGATGAATGATGTTGTGTCTACTGGAAGAAATACTGCTGTCTAACAGATTTCACCTTTACAACGATTCCACCTTAACTACATCCTGTCTTGTTTTCTTTTTCTGACAATTAACTTGGCAAATATAGCTACCATAAAGACTTTTTGGTATCCGAGAAGCAGAAACACCAAAATTTATCAACAATGCCAAACCCAAGATCAAAACTTACGGCCAAGTTTGTTTCTGAGGTAGCTCTACTGGTTCATTTGGTTTGTAGTGTGCAGGCCCAGGGTGCTGAGTACATGATTAATGTGACAAAGTATAAAACAGAAGGCATGCAACTGTGCTCAAAAAAGTGATAAAGTGAAAAAAGTGAGTCAAAGGTCACAAGCAAATTTGTGAGTTGTAAAGCTTAGTGTAAATATCTCAGCATCCATCAAGCTGTAGAATTCTTGCACTTACAAAGACAGTGGAAAACAGATATGTATATGTAAATATTTGTAAACTGATTGTACTAGTCACTTTTAAAAGAAGTTTAAAAAGAATTAATACAAGTACAAAACATGCATTATGACTTTTGGAGATGAGAGATAGTTTACACAAACTATGCAGCTTTACAAATATATAGTAATGAAAAACTTGCATTGTATGGGTCAGGCATAAACTTTCGCTTGCTTTGTGACTTGAAACTCGAAAAAGGAACTTTTGGACTCTCATGTAGGAAATCATCCTTTATGTGGTATTGACCTGCAGTTTAAAAAAAAAAAAGCCTGAAAAAAATCCATTGGCATCAATTACTGCAGATAATGATTTTATATGTCAAAAAGTTTGGAATGAAGACCAGCAACCATCATGAAGGTTAAAAACCTGCCCTTCTGAAATAACACCAAAGATGCCGTATTGCCTGTATGCAATAATCAAGCAAAATCCTTCTATACCTCAATAAATTACAGTTAAGACCTCCTTATGTGGCTATGGCTATCAAAGAATTGAGGGTCATCTTTACTGCACATATAATGAAAATAAGCACATCAAGTGATGTAGATAAAAACATATGAACATGCATGAGCAGCAAATACTGTACACCATGCTGAACAGGTAGCACGACTACAACTAGTGCTTAAAACTTCTAACATCGTGTTTAAAAATACAACAGCTGCAGTAACAACAAAATTTAAGTCTGTTATTATACTAGCTGTTTCATTGATATTACAAGTGAATATGCTCATGATCAATTTCTGCCCGTGAGACAGTAGTCTAAGAATTACCTCATCTTATGGTATCCAAACAAGTTATTTCACACTTTTTGCAAGGTATGTTGGGAACAACAAAAAATTTCAGATGGTCTGTAAAATACACTAAATGTCTTTTGAAGTACACCAGATAACATTAGCTGTTAGATCTACAAGATGTTTTACAAGGGTTCAATGCACTTGAGTATTTATACATGTATTCTGAACTTTTGGAATACTTACATGGTGCTGGCATTTGAGCGTGGTCCTTGATAATCATCCCTTCTCGCTTTGATTTAGATTTAAAGGCAGCAGATGCTGTGACGTTGTTAGCTTTACCTACTTTCACCTGCAGGACCTTGTCAACATATTTCATTATAGTCTTAATTCTAGATTTTTAGAAGCATTAAAATACAAAACTATAAATAGCTAACATTAACTCATGATACTCCTTTGTCTTTTATTGGCTGCTTAATAGTCTGCTCTAGAATTGTTATGATATTGTGTAATAGTGCAAAGAAGAAACGCTGTGTCAAGTTAAGTCTAAATGCAGCCTTCTAATCATTTTAAATGATCAGTAAAAGACTATCAACTACTTTCTGAAAAAGAATAACAGATGACACTTCACACACTGAATCCAACACTCAAAAACAACATTAAAGCAAATATTTTTATCCTATTTCTTTGTTCTTCAGTGATAAAGAGGACACACACATTTAAAGTGTGCAGGTGTTTCTGCTTCATTTGTCATATCTTTATATTTTTCACATGATGCACTTCAGAATAACATACATTGTACATGTTTGGTGCTGGAATGCCATTTGTTTTCTCAACATGCTCAGCAATAGGCTGGCAAAAGACACTTTGTGATCCCCGGTTAAAATCTTTTCTGGTGGTCAGCATGCTTGGAAGTCCATAGAGTCCAGGACCAGGGGCAGTTGATGCAATATACTTAATAGAGCGCTTGGACTGAAATCAAAACAACCTTCTCTTATTTTTTATAACAAAATTCCTTTTCGCAAATGCATTTTTACAATTTCTCTACTACAAACTTAAAAACTAATTATGTCAAAAAATTTAATAGTATGATGAATAGACAAAACACATTATCACAACAAACTAAACCTAAATCTATTTGCTGACACAACACACAAAAACTAGGCGCTCCTATATGTCTTCTCAAACTAGTTATTGTAATTTCTTCTCTTCTGTCAGTAATTGTTGTAAGCCATGTATTTTATTTGTCCCATTGGTGCCAAAATACTTGCCTATTTTTCTAGTTAAACATGATCCAATAGTGTGGTCTTTAGATCTGCTCTGTCAGCTCAGACTTTATAAGACACAGAAGCCTGGCAGGATGAGAAACACCTTATCTTTGTCAATGATCCCACAGACGCACCAACTTTCTACTCACACCGCTTACATACAACACTACCACACTTGCATGGACATCTCTAAGAAAATGAAGAAAGGGTGAAAGCACAGCTAGAAGGAAGTAATCATTGACCAGTACTTCTTACCATCTCAGGAAGTATGACACCAAATCTCCCCAGTTTTCAAGATGGATTTAGAAGGTACAATGGGGACTCTTCAGCATGAGCACCAACCAACCGGCTTTCAGCTGGCATCTAAGCCAGCCTGTCCCATACGCACCACTCCCCCCCCCCCAATCCCCCAAGAGGGAGAAATGTCATCTTTGACACTTTATCGCATGTTCTCTGCTACTAGCCATTAGAATGAGGGTAATATACTTACTATTCTATATTGGCATATGTCAACACAACTCTTTTTCCTATGATATTATATACAAGTAAATAAATCTACAACAATACATCTTTTCTGCATGAAAAATATGATCTCTATACCACATAAACACTAAACACTATACTGTCTTTGATAGACATGCATTCTGGTGCACTGTCTGTATCTTCCAAAGCCTTCAGCACAATGTCTGCACTGGAACAACAGCAACATACAGGATGCATCTTGCTCTGGACAAAATCACAGATTTGGAAGTCAGTCAGTCAACAGAAATATGACAACAGCAACCCTTCATCCAATATCCACCAAGGCTGGCAAACTAATGCCCTAAAATTTGAAGATCAACAGACATACCTGAATGTGATCTTTAACAAAAGGTTGACATGGCAAGGCAAAAAAAAACTTAACATTTTGAGAAAGCTGGCTGGCACAGAATGAAGAGGAGGAGCAATGACAAAATCCTCAAAACCTTGTATCAAGGAACTGTAACTGTGTTAAGACCCCACCTTGAATATCAGTCAAGCGCTTGGATGATAGCAATCAAGAGACCCTGGACAAAGTCCAGAACCAAGCACTTAGAATGATCACTGGAGCTATAAAAACAACACCAATAGAATAAAAACTGGAGTGGATAAATGCAATTCTTCCCCTTAGCAAGAGAAAAGAATGCAAGACACTAGTACAAGCCACCAAATACAGGCACAGCACAGGCCATCTAACAAATGCCAGACAAAGGCAGCTATCTTCAGGCATGCTTAAGAGATCAAGTTTCATGAGAGAGATACAGGCATTGCTAAAATAACACCAGAAATGATTTTCTGTAGAAGCAGAGAACCAGGTCCCCTCTAACAATCCTACTCCCTGGGAAGAGACAGAGAACTGTCTTGCCATCTGCACCATACTTCCCCATTTTGCAGCCAAGGACAAATGCAGCAATACAAACAACAAAACCCTGGTGCTTATCATGCTAGAAGAAAGCTACCATCAAGAAGTATAGATGCAAGTTTATATAGATAGGTCAGTGACTGGCGCCAACTGAAATGAAGGAGCTGGGGTATATATTTCCAGTACCCTGATGGGCACAGGTAGATGGTGCCCATACCAACAGACTAGTGACAGAGCTGAAGCCCTAAACAGTGTAAGCAGCAGAGCAAGCTCAGACTCACAGGTGGTAATACTAGCAGGTCTGTGCTGCAAGCAGTCAACACTAACCAGCTACATATGTATAGCTATGTTCCTTTGCCTAATAGATTAAGGGGATTGGTTTCCTTGATTTTGTTTCTGCATTGTCATGTTTCCATTTGGACGAGTGTAGAATCTTTAGGTTTGTATGTGCTTCTGCTGCATTTGCTCTCCTTTTCTGTTTTGCAGCAGGACTGTATATCACGTTTTCTCAAAGCTAGACTGTATATAACATTCTCTTGATTCGCCACTTATACAGGAAACTACATCTGGGGTCAACCCCAAAGTGCTCCTGAAGGAATGCATAAATTTATGTTCAGCTATTCCTAGGCAAGAGATGCACAATGTTTTCTTTTCATTTAGGAATGTTGGAGTGTCAACTTTTTTATTTCTATATCATGTGACAGTCATTCTTTTTTACTCTACTAAAGGAACTCTGTAACCCTTAAAAGACACCAAATGGTTTTTTGTAACATGTATTAATGGCTGTACTATAATATCTACTCATGCTCTACATGGATGAGGGATGCAGAAACCAAAAGTATTGATCTACCAGAGGCTTGTCAGTTCTTTTATACGTCCTGTCTGTTCCTACAATAAGCTACCTTTAAACTGGAATTAAGTAAAACAAAACAAGAAAAATGATAAGCAAAGAATAAAGCATTTCTACACACACACACCAAAGAGACAGTGATAAAAAGATGTTGGCTACATTTACAAACTAGATTTTGAATGCATATTTCATTCAACACTATGTAAAGTCAACTTTTAAACATTTTGTTGACAAATAATTATTACCTTTGAAGCAAATCCACCCGTGCCCTTTTTTGAAAAGGATGGACTCTGTGACTCAAACACTGCGTGAGTCAAATATTTTCCTGGAGCAGGTGTCTCAGTCTGAGTGAAAAATACAAAGCAGCAAGATATAAAACATGGTTTTGGTGACCACTGAAACAGTATCATCAAAAGAATACATAAGAGCAGCAACCATATACCTATTATGTCTTTTGCAATACCTTTAAATGCGTGAGTACGTATGTAATATTATACTTACATATTTAATAATGTATGTAAGTATGCATGTGCACAGACTGGAGCTGGTTGTTGGTATAAGCACATAAATAGTCATGGCAGCTGACAAGATCTGCCACTCTTGCCAGTCAATTGTGAGCAGATCCTGCACAGGATGACCAGTCCCCTCATTCAGATCAATAATGTCTACAAAGCATAGGTTGTAAATCAGCTTTCCATCAATGAAATGGAAATGGAAGTGTGATGATCATGAAGGGTTTCACACATGATGTTCTCCAAGATGTTGAACAGCAGAGGTGATGGAAGGTGTTAAGCTATTTTATACATTGCCTTGATGACTTGGATAAGACCCTTTAATCAGGGCTTCTGCTAAGGCTAAATTCTTTGGGGTCCCAGGGACCCCTTCTTCAGATTTGTAAGGGGTTCCTATTCTTCGCCCAAATTTGAAGGGGACCCCATTGACGAAAATTGAAGGGGTCCTCTGAACTTTTAATGCGTACTGTACGCAATTTTTTACATAAGCAGAAGCCCTGTTTAATGTTGAATTTTCACATCATATGCCATGGCCACTCATGCCAGACTCTGTCAAAAAGTATTTTTGAAGTCTGTGAAGTAATATGACAGGATGTGACAGTTGATGACCTGCTCAACTGTGCTTCTACTTGGTCTGAAGCCTGCCAGTTCTTCTGCTAGAACAGTGGTTCTTAACCTTGTTTGAGGTACCAAACCCACAAGTTTCATATGCACATTCACCGAACCCTTCTTAAGCGTCATCGCGAATTGCAAGTGTGTCTTGACTTCCGTGGCGGAGGCTCCGCTGAACCCCTGAGACCGACTCACCAAACCCCTAGGGTTCGATAGAACCCCGGTTGAGAAACACTGTGCTAGAAGTTCCTCACTCTAACTTTCAACCAGTGACAGAGGATGAACTATTGAAATTAGTTCGGCGTTGTCGCCCAACCACGTCTGTGGATGATCCTATCCCCACTAGTGTTCTTCTCCAGCACCTTGACATTCTACTTCCTGTACTAGTTCGCATAGTCAATGCTAGCCTTTTCTCTGCCTCTGTACCCAGACAATTTAAAACAGCTGTGATCAAGCCTATCTTAAAGAAGCACAACTTGGACCCTAGCTTGTGTAAAAACTATAGACCTGTTTCGAATTTGCCTTTTGTTTCGAAACTTGTGGAGCGTGTCGTTGCTCAGCAGTTGACATTCCACCTGGACCGCTACAGCTTATTGGATAAATTCCAGTCGGCGTATAGACCCAAGCACAGCTGTGAGACAGCCCTTCTGCGTCTTATGAACGATCTTCTGTGCAGTGCGGATGCAGGGAAAGTGACTCTTGTGGTCCTCCTTGATCTGAGTGCGGCCTTCGATGTCATTGATCACTCCACTCTACTGACTCGTCTCCAAATGGAGGTGGGCATTGGTGGTTCCGCCTTGCAGTGGTTCCATTCCTACCTCAGTGATCGCACACAAAGGGTGATGGTCAATCAAGCTTCTTCAGTGACAGTTCCACTGCTGTGCGGTGTCCCGCAGGGCTCTGTTTTGGGCCCGGTTCTATTTTCTATTTACACATCTCAGCTTGGTCCTCTCATTGAGAAGCATAATGTGAACCGTAAGATGTTTGCAGATGACACTGAACTCTATTTTTCATTTAGTACTGACAGTGAGTCGGTGCGTGAGGCAGTTTGTGCTGTAGAAGATTGTTGCTTAGAGGTCAAGTCATGGATGCTGAGGAATAAACTCAAGCTTAATGATGAGAAGACAGAGGCGATGCTATGTGGTTCCAAGCTTAGCCTTAGTAAAGTCTCTCTAGACTCCATCCAAGTGGGTCAAGCTAGAATTCCTCTCTCCAGCTCCGTACGGAACCTTGGACTCTATGTTGACAATCTTCTAACTATGTCTGATCATGTCAGTTCTGTAGTCAAGGCATGTTATTTCCATATCCGCACTCTTGGACGACTCCGACCCAGTCTTAATAAGAAGACTGCAAATGCAGTTGCTGTGTCCCTCATCGGTTCTACATTAGACTATGCCAACAGCTGCCTCTGGGGGATTTCAAAGAGCGAGTTGTCGAGGCTACAGCGAGTGCAAAAATACGGCTGCGAGGATAGTGGCAGGAAAGAAAACAACTGACCATATTACTCCTGTACTTCGTGACCTACATTGGCTTCCTGTGGAGAAGCGAATTGAGCATAAATTGTTAACCTTAACCTATGGCTGTCTTCACGACCTTGCGCCTGCCTATCTGCAAGAACTCATTCGCTGTTACCAACCCCAGCGGAACCTTCGTTCAGCAGCACACTTCAGACTTGAACGACCGAGTGTTCAGTCAGGGAATGCTAATAAGAAGACTGCGGGTTTCAGATCCTTCTCCAATGTAGCCCCGCTTTTGTGGAACTCGCTTCCCCTCTCGACCAAGGAGTCTGATAGTATTGGATCTTTCAAGAAAAATCTGAAGACTCACTTGTTTAAACTTTTTTGAAGTTTTCATTTGACCTGCAGTTTGGTGGCTGCTGGGATCACCGCGCATTGAGCGCATCTTTGTGATGCGGATACTGGCGCGCTATAAAACTACATCATCATCATCATCATCACTGGTAGTACTGATGAGATTCTGTATAACTTTCAGCATGACTTTCCTTGGGTGGATGATTAGCCTTATTATTCCATAGTTATGGCACTGTTTCTTGTTGCACGAGTATGTGTGTGCCAATTTATTCTGTTTCTTATACTTGCTGTTCTGTAACTGTACTTTTCCTGGAGTTCTTTTTACAAGGAACAAACAACTGTAAATCAACTATTCAAGAGAATAATAATCATTAATGGTGCAAAGTCAAAAGCTTACATAAATAAAATCTTGAAACCGCTTGGCTTGGGCCATGAATCCTTTCTTATCAGCATTTTCTGTGACAATGGTTTGAAACTTTGTGGGAATGGATGCATTGGCAGCCACGACAGCATGACCTGCAATTTGCAATTATATCATGTTTGAATACTATTTATGTATTATTGGATCACAGCATAAATGTTCTTCAAATAGCCTAATGATTATCTTCACTTATCAAAGTGTATGTATATGTTTATCCCACAGATAACTGATTTACTATGACATTTTAAGAGTAATTCTGTTCTGCTTGATAAGGCTAAACAATCTCACTTTAAGTGTTTTTGATAACTTTATGCAATCTTTTACAAACAAGAAATATATGCACATGTACTTTGATCTAAAAGTGCTCTAAAAGAAGTTCTTAAAGATTAAAAATTATATGAGCAGATATAAGCACATTTTAAAAAGCATATTAATAATGAATAGCTATGAGCCAAAATTGCTTTGATACAACTGGGGGGAAGGCTTGTTGTTTAGATTATGCCAACAGTTAATCGTCTATTCAGGGCTGTTTACTCATTGATAAATAAACCAGTCTTAAAGGTTTGGGGTTTATCAACCCAAAAGTTAGAAAATCTCATTAAAAAATATTTTTTCTTAAATAAATCTGTAATAGAGAACAGAAAAAACTAGCAAAGAAAAACTTATGTAACTTGATCGAAACACTGTTGATTGAAAGTGGTTAGAGAATGTAAGTTCTTTTAGCAAATGTTTCACAACAAGCACATTGGCTTTCACTGGATTGTCTATGCCATATTACAGTCAAGATAACTTGTCTCTGCTTTGATTATCACGTCGGCTGATGACAACAGCAGGATAAAGTTGGCTGTGGTATGAAGCATGCATGTATCCATTTACGAAAAGTCTAACATTAATAATTTCATGATTTACCTCGACATTTTTCGGTTAAAAATACGGAAAAATTGTACAGACACAAGTAAACAGCTCTGCTATATCATGACAAATCAGCTGGAACTGCAAACAGGTCCCACGTGCTGAGAAACTTGGAGAGAAGGCGCGATAAGGGGATCAAACAATGGTGATGCCTATACAAAACACACCTAGCAAGCCACTATACCGTCGACTAAGTTATACTAGCTATTAACAGAGCTGCCTAACTTGCTCACAAATGCATACATATTTCATACTCATATTCATTCTTTGTCTTACTTCTCTACCAAGAGATAAATTCACCTTTATAAACGTGGCCAGCAGGCAATCTGCCCTGTACTCTCATGTTAGCAGCAATTTTCAAGCTGTCCTCCATTTTAAAACATTTTGACACTGCACTTCGAAACGGATAAAATTGCGCTTGAAAGAATGCTAAACTTCTAGTAACTATTATAAACATGAATATTAATTATATATAACTCAAATATATTGATTGCTTAAATGTGTCTATAAAGTGTCTATCTGAAGTAGTAGTTAATAAAATGAGTTTGTTATTATCCGATAAATTTCAGCTCAAGGATACATGACGAAAGCATTCTTCGTTGCTAGGACTAACCTTAACTAGAGGGGGAGTGGGATCTTTATAGTTCATTTTTTTAGCAAAAGAAATGAATACAGAAAGTGTTCAATCGTAAAATACTCCATTTTAAATATTTTACACAATTTTATCTTTGTTTAAAGGGATCTGCAGGATGAATTTTAAAAAAAAGTAACAGGGCTTTGTCTTCCCTTCCCTTTTAGTTCGGTCCAATTTTACGAAGCATACAATGAATATAAAGGGTGCGCTTTGCGCGCGGCTTTCGAAGTTACTTTTGCGCAGCAGAAGGTTTGAGTGTGGTAGTGATAATAAGTCTGTAAATTTAGTTCTTCAGCAATGCCTCCACCTCAGCTATCAGCTTCTACAGAGACATTTTTCTCTCTTGAAGACGTGCATATCAACGACGAAAATCAGGTAAATGTCAATTTATTGCGCATACAAAACTTTCCCCATGACAAAGAGATTACCTGCGTTAATGAGTGTTAATGAAAATCAGTAATGTCGACAAAAGAAAAGCATATAAAGTCTTGGGCTTCTATCAATGGTCTTTCATTCGTATATAATTTAAGTGAGTGAAGAGGATATTCGATCAATTAATTTATTACCATTACATTTTGACTCATAATATTTTGAACAATCTCCCGCCATTTTTCTGTGCAGATCATCGAGCACTAGTTTAATCAGACACATGGGAACAGTTCCCGGATAAAAAAAAAATTAATTTATAATGACAAATACAAAATAATCTTTCACGCTAAACAGTGTTCTCGCTTAAGTTCGTGGAGCGATTCTGTTAAGTTAGGACAAAATCGCCTTTGGCATGCTTTGTGTCCGAGTTTTATAGTAAGCTGCCAGTAGTATGTGAACAAATATTTTGTAAGCTTTTCAAGAAATATTAGCATCATGCAATCCGTGCACATGTCATAATAAATATGTTTTATCTTTAATTCGCTTCATTCCAGTAATTGCGGAATTGGATCTTTGTTTCAGCCACCTTTGAAGACACTAACTAGCAACAAGAAAAAGCCGCTAGGAAATAGTCAAAAACAGGTGAGATATTCTCACATCGAGATTTGGTTTTGCCATTATACACGGCAGATTAAGTACAGTTGAGATGAGGGAGGTTAAAATGAGTTTAAACTTAACAAATTCCATAAGACGCAATCCTAACAAGGGTCAAAAGTGGCGGGAAGGGGATGTAGACAGACTGATTTCACAAATTGTGATCCATTCTCAGTTAAGACACGTAGTTTAAAAAAAAGTAGTGTGCTTGGGGTTTTTTTTCAATCAAACCAGTGGTTATCCTTTTCAAAATATTAATATAGAACAAATGATAATTATTTCTTATCAGGCAATGGTCAAAATTGGGATGCCTTCTTTAACTCGTTTTATGCATTGAATTTTAAACATAGCTATACCTATCTGCCTTAGTACTTTGCAAACCACATTTGCCTTAGAAATTTCACTAGGTACTAGCTATCATCTTTTGTATTTCAGAATATACACACACAGTCCAACCACTTGACATCTGGTGTAAAACAGGTAACATTTGTTATCTACCCAGAATGCAGCTATGTATTGTTACACAGCTAAAAAGTATCCAACCATCAGATTCATTTGTCTTTAGTGCATTTGGGGGGGAAATGATGTATCAATGGATAAAAAGCAATACCTTAATTCTCCACAAGTGTTTCAAAAGCTTTTAAACAAGATTTATCAATATCTTTTTCTAAATATTAAGTTTCTTGTATGTACTTTTTTTAATTAGGACAGAAAAAAGCAAGTTTCTGCAGATGAACCTCTGCTTCGTGACAACCCCAGGCGATTTGTGGTGTTTCCTATTGAATATCATGACATATGGAAAATGTACAAAAAGGCAGAAGCATCATTTTGGACTGCAGAAGAAGTAGACTTATCCAAGGATCTTTTACATTGGGAGAGGCTGAAACCTGATGAACGTCACTTCATTTCCCATGTTCTTGCATTCTTTGCTGCCAGTGATGGCATTGTGAACGAAAATTTGGTAAGTCTTGTTGCAACTATTAACCTTAAGAAGGCTACCATACCAAAATTTGGATTGGTAAAAGATAGTTTGAGGTATCTTACATGTTAGGATTTCTGTTTTGTTTTTGGACACACAAGCAGAGTAGAAAGTGGTTTCTATTTTAGAGAGAGCTTGATGTGTGCATGGTCTTATTTGTGGGCTTCAGGTTGAAAGGTTCAGCAAGGAGGTGCAAGTGACAGAGGCACGCTGCTTCTATGGCTTCCAGATTGCAATGGAGAATATCCATAGTGAAATGTACAGTCTTCTTATTGACACTTACATCAAAGACCCAAATGAAAGGTTTGTGCCTTAACAACCACTTACGTATATAAAGAATTTCAACAAATTACCTCTTGCTTTTATGTTATGCTTGTGGGAATTGGATGGCAGGTCAAAAGATTTTTAACTGTCACATTTCTGAGTACAGGCCTTTCCTTGCAATGTAACTCTAATTTTGATGGCAGTACAAATGTCTTTGGCAGAACTGCAGGTCATCCTGGCTATTATAGATTCCCTCACTGTAATGCTTTGGTTAAGGGTACACACTCCACTCAGAATCTAAGGATTTTCAAATCCTCCATTTGTCTTTTGATATATTTCTTCCTGGTAAAACCATTGTAAGACTTTTAAATTCTGTATTGCAATTTATACTAATTTTGTGAAATGCAAATTTTTCAGGGATTACCTCTTCAATGCCATTGAGACTATGCCCTGTGTTAAGAAGAAGGCTGACTGGGCAATCAGATGGATAAATGACCACAATGCAGATTATGGAGAGCGTGTTGTAGCATTTGCAGCAGTTGAAGGAATTTTCTTCTCGGGCTCATTCGCAGCAATCTTCTGGCTAAAGAAACGTGGAATCATGCCAGGTCTTACATTCAGCAATGAGCTTATCAGCCGTGATGAGGTAAAGTGAAAGGCATGTGGTGGTTTGGACATGTGTGTGTGTGTGCACATTAGAAAAACACAATGATGAAGAGGGGCTTTGGTAGCTTGTTTTCAAAGCTGTTTAAGCAAATACTTAAGTACAGTCAATACAAAACTAGCTTTAAATACGTTTTATGGATTGATTTGTTAAAGAAGTAGTTGATGGTTTAAAAGTTATAATTTACCAGGAAACATTATTTTCTTTTCCTAGGGGTTACATTGTGACTTTGCGTGCCTCATGTTTCGCCACCTGCATAACAAACCATCCCAAGAACGTATCTACACAATCATCAAAGATGCTGTACAAATTGAACAGGAATTTCTGACTGTGGCTTTACCCTGCAATCTCATTGGCATGAATTGTGAACTTATGAAACGCTACATTGAGTTTGTAGCAGATCGTCTTCTTGTTGAACTGGACTGTGCCAAGGTATGCATGCATATGCTGAATGCTAAACAATGAAAACTTTAGAGAGATTGGGTCAGGTCAGATCTGATTTAAGTTCCATTTTCATTAGCATTTTAGGTATGAATCAACCATGGGCTTATTCTATTGCATATGGTGGTGGAGTTTTAAAATATGGTTTTCATCTCTTTAAATGTGTAAAAGGAAAAAAACGTTGATACAGCAAGAAGAGTTAACCATGGAATGCTTCACTGTGGGTTTTTTTGTTGGTTTTTTTTTTTTTAAGTACAATAAAGTAAGCCAAGTTCATCTACAACCAAAATTGTACACCTTGTCTTTCCACCCTAGCAAACTTTATAAGTTTTATAAGTAACATTTTTAAAACCTTTTTTTTTTTTTTTGTTTCTCTTGCAGCTTTATGGCTCTCAGAATCCCTTTGATTTTATGGAGCACATCTCCTTGGAGGGCAAAACCAACTTCTTCGAAAAAAGAGTGGGTGAATACCAGCGTATGGGCGTCATGAGTGACAAAACAGACAATCACACTTTTACCCTTGATGCAGATTTTTAGATACTGGTGTAAAATCAATTCTTTTAAGAAACCTGTTTCTATCAACAAACTTGGACTGTAATTTATTGCAATAGTTGCTTTTAATTTGTTTATACCAAAATAAAGAATGTTAATCTGACTTATTCTGTTCACTGTTTCTCTGCTTAAAATACGTCGAGTTGCTTGAAATTTAAGAAGCATTTAATGTTGCAATTTAACTGCAGAGCAGGTTGCTGAGACAGAAAAGAGGCAATGAATACCAGTGTTGCGAAAAGATCCTTGTCTCGGGGCACTACATATAGTACCTATTACTGAAGGGATCTCTATGCAATCTAATTTTCCTTTCCACCCCTACTCCTGTAAAATTGCCTGCCTTTGGTGGAAGTGTTTTACTACTAAACTAATGGGTTTCCACTCTGCACAATAAACTAATGGCAAAGCAATGCAGCTGAACATTAAGAATGGTAGTGGCAGTACAATATATTCCAATATTTACACCTATTAATCTACAATGAAGACAACAATTTTAAGAGTAATTTATGGAATTTGCAATAAATATTAAAATTGTTTACACAGGATATATACAAAGTGCCCCATAATGAATATTAGAAATATTATTTGTGGCTGTTAAATGGCTCTTGACCAAACTGACATGTTAAAATAACTAAGAAAGTAATCCAGAGGGGTAAAAATCCCTTAAGCTAATTCCCTTATATATTTCAGCACAGTAAATGTGTTATGACAATACTCAGTTGGCATTAGTGTATGAAAAAACTGCTGTGGAAACAGCATATAAAAAGTTACTGGCTTTTAGGTCATTAATGCTTGGGTGTGCACATGAAGGTGAATACTATGGTAATAACCACAACATGACAAAGTAGGAAAAAACACTTAAAAATCTCTTCGCGTTTTATTTCAGACCTTTCATTCCTAGGTGGTTTCCTCTTGCACTACAAAAAATGTTAAGACAATATATTTTGATGTCTCAATTGATCTAACCTTTTTCATGGCACACAAATGTGCATGCATATGCACAAACAAGTGTTGAAAAAAAATGTTTGAATCGGTCCTTGAAATATTTTTGTGGAGATTTAAAAATAAGAGAAAGCAATATGAACAAAAATTGGCATGGCAAGAAATATCTCTATTGTCCCATTCCATGATGCTAGATGTGTGCACTTGAAAGTTTTCGATACATGATTCAAAACTCTACAATAATAATACACATCTAACAATAAATTAAAGCATAGTAATGACCTACATCACAGCCCAGCAAATCTTCACCATGTTAGCTGAACATGTATCTTATCTACAAAGTATACCAATATGATATTGTACTCTGGAGATGTACCTAACTCCACAAGCACAGAGAAAATCTACCTGTCATTTTAAATAATTTCTACCTGACACGAACTAGAAAAACAACTGATAAAGTATTGAGAAATCTATGCTGTGGTTCCTTCAGTATGCTTTCATGTTTAAAGCTTTCTTAAGAATGCAAAAGCCACCAAAAAAAGTCATTTTCCATCAAAAGGTAGAGTATTTTAGAAGCACAAAGTGCATGACCAGAAAACCCTTACTCAGGAGTGAGCATGGTGGTTATCATCGCTACAGGAATAACGCACATTATTTTTCACAGTCCGCAGTCTACAATCACTTCCTGCTGGAAAAGCTGTCATGCAGAGAGACCTTCACTGTCGTCATCATCACAGCACTTGCACATCTTGCATTTGCAGCACAAGATGCAGGGTGCTGCCAGAAGCAAGAAAGGAGATGCCACCAGCAACAAAACCCCAAAGCCTGCAAAGATTCCAACCACCTGGACATAGAAAAACAAAGCAGCAAAGTTCATAACAGCCATCATCACCAGGATCTGGCATGATTCACAAGTTTTCATACCTATTTATAGGTCAAAACAAGACTTCTTACCTACTAAGAGAAAAAATACATTGGTTTCATGAAATTCTTACAAGTGCTTTAAAGAAAATTCCTCTCACATTTAACTTAGGCTCAACTTTTGACATAACATAGTCAAAATCCGGGGCTGGGGCTGGTTGGATAAATGCATTTCTTTACATGTAAATTATTGATTAGATATAGAGATACATGTTTTGCAATGAAAAACACAAAAGGACCAAAACTTATTGCAATCAACTGCAAATTTGTATAAGTCATGCCACCAAACTATCACAAAACAAAATCAGTGACCATGAACAGGAAAGCCGCCTGCAGTTAAAATAACCAAAGTAACTTTCCTGATGAGGCATCTGCTAATAGCAGACAAAAGTTAGTCCCCATCATGAAGTGCAGAAAAAAAACTCAGTATGCATAGGTTAACAAAAACAGACGTCTTATTATTCGTTAATATGCACAAGCTCTTCATTAAATAAAACAAGGTTAATCTTACTTCATTTTTTATTCATGTGTTCACAGTCTTCTTGTTAATAATAATGTCTTTATGGATTTAATAAAAGAGCAGTTAACCAGAGGTTTATGAATAAAGTGTCATAAATTATAGCTGGCTTAGACAAAAGACACAAAGAAGAAATGGAACGATACACCACCTGTGTTCGATGCCAGATAACAGAAGCTCTGGAATGTCCCAGTTTATTCTTGCAAGGTCCTCTGTCATAATGCCGCAGCAAGAAATCATCCTGAAAGGCCACACAACAGCAATGGTTTACAAACTGATGCACGCACATTACTTCAATTAAAAATCTCAATACATTTTCTCATCATGCTGATAAAATATTTTACAGTTATCAACCGAGATATTCTACCAAATGCTCCAGTTACCCTTCAACAGTCTCAAGCCAAAATTTCCCAGTATGCGGCAACTGGTAGGATCAGACAACAGAATTTCTTGGGATTTTTTTTTTTAATGCACAAAAATATTCTAGATCCTGTGCATTGCAAAGAATGTTATTCTTTGATAAGAACAAACATAAATTACACAATAATTTCTAAATTTCTACATAAGTTACATAATTCTTGCCCTTTCAGCAAACTTACATCCAATGATTGCAGACAATACCAGCAGAAGACATGCTTGCAGCGTTTACACATCATCTGAGCACAGCCATCATTTCTTTCAATTGGAACATGACACATAGGGCAGCGTTTAATTTTGGCATCTTCCTCATTACTGAAGGGTATGCTGAACAATTTAAACACACCCACGAGTTATGTTCTTTGCACATCTGCAACAATACTTTCAAGATGCATATATTTTTATCCTGTCTGTACAACCCATGTCGCCAGGCTTATCCCAAAGACATGTTACCTAAGGCAATTCATCTGTTTAGCATACGTACACAAGATACTTTTTAAGATATTTTAAATTTATTGTGCAAATTATTTTTTTAACACTTAATAAAATATTGTGCACTCATCTGTGTTGACGTTTATGCCACCATCAAAAAGTGAAATTAGGTTTTTAAAAAGAAACAAGTTACATTTACATCAACCAAAATATTTGTACTATTGTACAACTGATTCTTTGCTTTCTCTATTAAATTTAAATACAACAAGCTTATCAATCTCTTCAAAAAATAATACAATTTAAAACCGTTTACTAAGTATTCTAAATACTAATCAAGTTCTAGATAAAACTCAAAGTAAATTTTATACCCGCTGTCATCAGTGCACACTGTTCGGATGATGTCATCACAAGGTTTTGTGGCATGCCACTTGGATTTACACAGAGAGCAGAACTGCAGTCCACACTAATACAAAAATACAGAGAAGCTCGTCAAAACAGCTACGGCTACATCATGCCTTTCTTTCAAAACGTTACAAAGTACAAGGCATTGAAAATATGACATGTGTACACATTTTAGAGAAACAGTCTGTCATACCTTAAAAGTTTCAGTCTGGCTATTGTTACATATTTATTGGTGCACAGCTTCTACTGTTTATGTTGTTAATGTAATGGATTCATGCTCAAACATGACCCTATAATTTGTCATAAAGCACTGTACAAATGTACATTTAGTATAAGCAGAAGCAGAAAATTTGCCGAAATTAACTTTTCCTACCTGAATTATGTAAATTCAAAAGAAATTCAGTATATTTAGTGGACTTTCCAAAAAATGTTTCATACTCAGGTTTCTGCTAGATATGATTTTCAGACTGTTTAGTCCAACAGACAAAAGAAAATCCTAAAGAGTAGCAACAAAATCACCAAAACCACTTATAAAATCACCAAAGATCTGTAATTTATTTTATTGTTACATATAAGTCCAGCATCAGGATGGCCAGAATTCTCAACAACTTCTTTTACCACCATCATTTTCATCTACCATCACTCACTGGGAAATGGTCAGCTAAAGTTCTATATTGTGTTAACTTTTTCAAAAATAAAATGTCTAAAAAAAATTTTTTTTAATTGGGTACAGAACAAATAATGCTATAAATGGCTAATAGTTGTATACAGTATTTACACTGTAGAATTGAAAACAACTTTAATATAAAAATTACACCTTTGCATTTTGCCTAGAAGACCCAGAGCTCCATTAAAAAAAAACAAAGAACGTAAACTGGTGCAAAACTGGTGAAAGTTACAGGAACATTAAAAAATATTGCCAACGAATTAAAAAAATTGGCATGGCATTTTTAGAGAAACCAACACAGCCAATCCTTCCCTGCATGATGCTTTTACGGTGAAAAAAAAAAAAAAAAGCAATAATTCACTTCCTGAATCTTTATTTTCATGCCATACATCACTTCCTGAATCTTCACTTTCATGCACACCAATTCCTAATCTGGTGTTAGAAAAGTTCACAACATCAAAATCTTCAGAAAGCATTAGATATTTCACAGATTTAGATTATTTTTACAATAAGATCAAACTGTGATAAGGTTTCCTATTCAGTTCCATAATGTCCTCACTGTTGGACACTGCACAACTCTAGGACGAGCAGCTTCTGCAGAAGGTGCTGTGCACACATGACACACTGTCTCACATCCAGCTTCTGGACAAAACATGCGGTTGGGATCCATGTCCACCTCTGAAAAAACATTCCAGGCTGTTTGATTAGTTTACAAAATTTCATTCATCACTTAAAAGAAAAACACTTTTTGTGCCAAAATGTTATTGTGAAAGCTTGAATAGATAATGTGGGAGATGTAAAATTAACAAGATTATAGAAATTTTGTTGCAAACCATAGCGTTTACACATATATTTCAAAATGAATTAATTGTAGATTCTTTGATTATTTGTTCACATAAGATGAAGGAGAACTATCTTTTCTTTGACCAGAATGGGCAAAGCTAGTGTCCAATATATAAACTTTACATACCTCGTAAAAAATGTAGTCTTTGATATCGATGGAACAGCTGTGTATCCACAAGTTTTTCTATCTGGAGTGCAGAAAGTTAGACATAAGTAATAATGTTCATATGTGCATATAACTATGCCTCTCTGTTTTCCAGAGGTGTGCAGGTTGGGTGTTGAAGAGTAACCACATGTTTATATATAACAATTAACTTTTTATTCCATGAATTTATTTCTTTAACATTATTCAAGGACTCCAAGCAACTTCTCACCTCTGATGCTTCAAGTTTACCCTGCTTTTTGCATGATGCATCAGGGCATGTTATCTCAGATATGTTTCCCTCTGTGATCATCACAGTCAGATACTGTTGGACGCACTGCAAAATATGACAAAATACAGCAAACTTTGCTTTCAAAAATTTCAGATCCTGAATTAATGTGCATGTAATATTTATGAAATTACTATTATATTTATAAATGGTATGTCATTTAAACAAAATCAGAGGGGATCATGTCAATCTTCTTGTTCTTGTTCCAGCCAACCTTACGGACGAACACTACAGTGTCCTCTAAGTGTCTTTTGCTTCCATAGAGCTTTCTTTGGGGCCATGTCACATCCCCCTCTGCTTTCAGCCTGGGCCATTTTAGGACAGGCCCAGGTGAGGTTAGTGAGAGTGCCATTTAGTTTGCAGTCAACTGTACATAATCCTAGGATTACCTATCACCAATGCTCAAGAAAATGGATGTGTCCCTTGTGTAAGTGGGTGGCTTTGCTGCCTTCCCAAGGGTCTTTTTCTCATGGCAAGTTGCTATCCTCTTGACCCATATTTGGAAAGCTGATCTATGCCAAAATTTCTAGTAAGCAACTAAGTAGGGTGAAACAACAGAATTTGTTTTTTTTTAAATGCATGAAAATACTCTATATCCTGTGCATTGCAAAGAATGCTATTCTTTGATAAGCACTAACATAAATTACACAATAATTTCTAAATGTCATTGTGGAACTACTCATTGCTTTCTGGCTACCTTGTGGAGTTTCTAAACAAGATATAAGATGAGGAAGTTTGTTTCCTGCAAGGTCCTCCAGAACAAATGGCACATTGGTGAGGAAAGCAACTTGTGGACACTTACTTTCCGAGTGTGTATTATGTGTGCTGCTTGCATGAATGTGTGAATTTCTGCATGATAGCTTAACAAGTGCTTTCCTGTCAGTGATACAGCTGGGTCTGTTAGTTTATCTAGGAACTGGATATATATATATACCTGCTCTTCTACTGGATATCGCATTTATTGCTGCGCCAAATCCAGACTAAAATACTATCAAAACTTTCCACAAAACTGCACATCATTATCTGGAATAGAAAGCTAGGATGTCATTTGGGGAATTGACAAGGACTTAATGGTGATCATCTTGCCAGTTTTCCATTTTTTTCCTCCTTTTGGGTCTATCTGGTTGTAAGCCCACCTCCACTACTGAAGTTGCCTAATGCAAAAAAGTGCAAGTCTGAAACTTCAATGGACAGTGGTCAATCATTTGGACAGTAATAATCCAGGATATGGATCTTTGTGTCCTTCCTTTTGATGTGGATTACCTGATACTCAGCACCTTTCATGTGAACTGTTGCTTGATTGGCAAGGCTGCTGTTTCTGACCGAGGTTTTATACTATAGTATTTTAATGGAGGAAACAGTGCCATCTGCTATCTAGACCTGTCTTATTACATTCTTCATCAGTTGGTCTGGGACCACTCATTGATCCAGGCTGGCCTTGTTCATATCTCAGATAACCTCTCTCTCTATTTATATAAATGGACTGTTTACCATCTGCCACTTATAAGCCATCAGGGAGGGGATGCTCACCCACCTGTTGACAGGAAGCCCATTTCTAAATTATGTTCACAAAAATTTTAAAAGCCAGAGTAGTAATGGGCATTGCTGAGACCAAGTAAAACATGCAAGATAAATGGTTGAGTGATACCGTTATTATTTTATTACTATTTTATTTCACTCATTGTTGTAATTATTTTATTAAAGTTCATATGTACTGTCTCCTAAATTGTTTTACAGTAAATATGGAAAAGTAACTGCTACTTTGTAGGGAAAAAAGCTGCTTTTCTACCTTTCTTCTGATTTCTTATAATATCAGGATTGCTTTAGTAGCCAATAAAATGCAATTAATTTCAAATTTGATCCCACAAGTATAAGGGTAACAAATTTACACCAGAATAAAATTACAACAAAAATATGAGATGTCATTGTTCTTGTACTAGAATGTCATCCTCTTGAATGAGTTGATAAACATCATTATTGTTCACAACAGAGACAGAAATCTTTCTTTGTTGGGACCTCTCTAAAACTTAACAAAATACCGTCACACCCTACACACCCATACAATTACTACACTCTCCTAGCAATGATTTTTAGAGGCAAACAAACACACATACACACACAATACATTTAATGATCAACTTAATGTACTGTGACAAAAGGGAAGTTTTGTTATGGAAGACCTGAAACACTACTATTGATCTAAATATTTTGACCTCTAAAGCAGGGATTTCACAAATATGAAAAACAAGAGATGCCCAAATCAATTTTGAACGTGTGCCATATTTTAAAAGCTATGGAAATATTGTGCATTAGAAAAATTATGTGGACAAGTGGTCTTCAGAATGGTATCATGAATGATTTCCTTTTAGAAAGTGCCATGAAAAGTACTTGAAAGTTGGTCTTCACATTTCCCTCATTTACATAAAACACTGTACCAGATCCATGTATACATTGTCTAAACTGGCTGGTACAAATACTCTACTCCTGTGGCACACATGATATGTTGCTTAAACAAATGTATAGGAAACAATCTAACTGTACAGAGTGGAACAGTTCAACAGATAGATAAGGATTCAAGGACTGAGTTGTAGTTAGTAAATCAGAAGGGTTATTATGTTTTGGGGGTTTTTGGTGTGTATTGGTCAAAACACTCAGGGTGCTGCATGTCACCCTGCTCCAATTCCTTTTAGCACTCAACTTTTGCCTTTTTTGTTGGGGGAGAGGAAGGTGCATATGGTAAGTTAGTATAAAACGCCATGAATCTCCTCAGAAGAAAAATCACCAAACTTACAGCCAAACAGTAGAGACACTTGCACTCATAAAGTTCATACATGTCTTGCAAGGGGTGCTCTGCTAGGCACAACTTGCATGTGATCAAGGGATCAATGGCCAGATCAACTGAGTTCTTAGATGCTGAATAAGTTGCCATTTTCTTCTTGCTTTTTCTTTGTTTTGGCCTGAGCCTAAAAAAAGGGACCAAAAATTACAAATACTCAAATACTGTGAAAATCTGTATCAAAAGCTTCATATCCAAATATATAAAACTTAAATAATACTTATATTACCCTTAAACTACAGCAGACACAAAGTAAACATGTAATATTTCTATCTTGACAATGTTTTAAGATCCTGGTTGAAATGCAAACACTTTGCAACGCGCGGGTGCACGCACACACACACGCACGTGCACATACGCGCGCATACTCTACACAGAGAGAGAGGGGGGGGGGGGTAATAAGTGAACCACTGTTCTGTTCCCTGGCCAAACAAGCACCAGTCAATACAAACGTCGCATTTTGATCTTTTATTATTATTTTTTTTTAATCCAAGAACTATACTTCCACGTCCACATAGCAGCTGTTCGCTTCTTACGAGTGGGATGGGTAATGGAATGGGAAACAATATTAGTTTAATCTTTTACAATATGTCAGTTTTATTTACCTTATTCTCAATTATCACTGTTCTTCACTTTTCGTTTACATTGACAATTGTGATTCGACAAGGCGGATCCACTGAGAGTAAGAGAAGATATTATCGATTAGGCAGAAACGAGAAAATGGAAATGAACAAATGACACCATGAAATACTCATTTTGTACATTATATTTCTAAATAACAAGAATAATAACAACATACTCTGCCTTACGCGGAATTAGGGATCGTTCGCGGAGGAAAAAGAGTGGGCAAACATCTTGAAGGCAGGGGCACGTACCGAGCTTATCAACATTGTCTGTCGAGTGCGTAAAAAATCTGACTTGGACAAAGGATTTGAACGTATCGATCAATGCATTTTTTTCCGGGAATTTAAAGTTCTCGCTTATTTCACAAGTTTCGAGAGATTTTCGTTTTTGTTGTGTAGAACTGGAATATTATTTCTATACCCATTATTTAAAAGGCTACGTTCCTAATGTTTTGTATGAATTTTGAGATTGCTTAATCTGAGCGAGTATTTTCGCACAATATGCCTGCTCAGTGCATGCCCATGGGCCTAAACGCGCATGTGTGTGTGTGCGCGCGCACTTTCAGGATTCGTTTGTACGTGCCACAAATGCAAATGCAAGACAAAAACAGTGGCTAACAAGACCTATACATACTATTTACTAATTAAACTTCTGTTATTATAAGCAAGATTATGAAGTAACACGCGGACATCACAATGATTTACGGTACATGAGATCATGCATAATCAACTGGAATGCATTTATTCCCATAGTCGTCCAGTCTGTAAAGAAGAGAAAATTTAATTGTTGACAAAACATAATTTTGTTTTACTTTCCGTCAGAGTCAATCGACGTATGTCACCCTTTAAATAAAGGTGCACTATAGTCGCAATTATATAGGCATGCAGCCTAACCGTAACCCTAACCCTTGCATAGGGCAGAAATAGTGTGTGAATCTCGATCAGTTCCTCAGAACTACAACAGATCAATTCATCATCCACGTGCATTTCGAAACAAGTGAAAACAGACCGAGAAACTAGGCTATAGAAACTGCATCTTACTGTGAGCTGGAGATCAGATCATTTTATATCATTGGCATTATATAAATTGTTCCGCAAATTTCACGATTAGGCACGACGGCTAGACCACAAAAATTAACGTATTATAGACACAATATCAATTTTACATGGCTAGAGCTATCAGTCTATTAGTATGCAAGTTTCTAATTTAATTTTATTTCAAATTTTATTTCCAAGCTTTAGATATACATTTAGAAAACTATACCACACGTACGTCTGAAGCAGATCGAACTAAACGGAATGTACACACACCGATCTTTTATTTGTGTTTTGTCTCATCTTCGATCGCTGACAAAACACTTGTGTTTAAATCCATTAAAACTAAATATATGCATTTTTTAAATTTCAGCATGATATTAGTATTGAATGATTTGTTTGTTTCACATTTGCACACGATAAGAATTACGTCAATCAGCATTGCCAGTGAGATGATTTCAGGGAGAGGGGGAGTTAAATGTTCTCTGGTCATATTATAAAAGCATATTCCTTTTCTTCTTAAAAATAGCCTCTTGCTTTAATATTTTTAAGACTGAATTCCCTACGGTTGTACCATGTATGTGTATATTACAACTTCGTGGT
Organism: Pomacea canaliculata; assembly: GCF_003073045.1. Taxonomy (NCBI): domain Eukaryota; kingdom Metazoa; phylum Mollusca; class Gastropoda; order Architaenioglossa; family Ampullariidae; genus Pomacea; species Pomacea canaliculata. Next base: position 15,333,842 of record NC_037599.1, read on the forward strand.
TGTACGGTATATTGAAGTTTTATGGTCGAGTACAGTCAAATCCAAATAAAGTACGAATCCAGCATTTTATTCTCACGGATTTTATTTTGATTCGTAACCATAAGCAGGTTTTATTCAAAAATCTATCACTGGAAACATGAAGCAGTATTTTTAGTTAAAGTTATTTTGTATTTCAGAACATTAATTGCTAAAAAGTGCAATCGGATACAATTTACACTTGCCTTTCATTGGTCAATTTCAATCCATACGCCATTTTACCGCCATTTCCCTGTGATCGGTATGTCAGAAGGCGAAAATCAGACGCTTTCAGGAAAGGAAGAGGTAAATTGATTTTATTAAGACATAACGTTTCCTGTAAATTATATTACTTACTAGCAGGCTTCCAAATTTAGAAGGACTGCTGCCCATACATAAAGAAATAATCATATCCAAACATGGCTTTCCATTGCAATTCATCACCCAGTTTCAGCGGCCAAGTCCGTCAAACAACAAAAACGTGTAACGCAGGTACTGTTGCAAGTTTCTGTTGATCATCATAAAGAAATGATACGGCAGTGTAGCAAAGTAAATGCAGACACAGCTTTGTTGAAAGATTTGACAGTGTTTCAGTTTGAATATCTTTTACAATACTTAGCGTGCATGCGCTATTGTGCCCTGTTTCTGAAAACAATGTTTTTTAATATCCAGTTTTCACATTGCCTAATTGACTTCGCTATGCAGTCCATTTTATGATTTTTAAAAAAACTTGCATTCGGCTGTGGAGGATTAAATTTTGTTCAAAGAGAAGCATATAATTAGGTTCTGACGACAAATATTTTGCAAACGTCGCTTTCTGTTCCAGGTTCTTAAAAAAAAAAAAGTTGAAATAATGATCGATGTTAACAGACTAGCCGAGAATAGGATCAGTTGAATATAAGAGAGTAGGGGAGGGAAGAGTAGCGTATTTTTTCATGGAAGAGCTGTTGATCGAAATTATTTACTTAAAATACTAAAACTAAAGTGTCATTGTTTAAACTGTATAAATAAAATGTATGAACCATGTTTTCAGAGCATATAATATGCGAATGTATGCATGTACCTGAATGCAAGTGGACATGATTAACAAAAGAGGTATCCAAAGCTTGAGTAAGACAGTTTTCTTTTGCTGATCGGTAGATTATATTATTTTTTTTATTGCAAAAGAAAGTAGATGGTAACAGTATGACTCCCTTGTAGAGTGAAATATAAATGGACTATAGCCAAGGCAATTTGAGGAACAGTTAAAGTGGTGGTAGATTTCTGGAAACATTTTTGGGTTTTTGTTTTCACTGTGACATCTCAGTTACACCGAAACAAGTGATGTATCCTCTAGCTCTTGCTTACTCAATCAGTATTTCAAAACATACATTTTAAAATACAGGCAGTTCTCAGGTTACGTCAGCCCCGAGTTACGATGTCTCATGGTTACGACACATCTCCCATTTACTGTATAAAGCCTTGCTTCAACTTAAGTGGTTTTGTGTCATAAACATCGTAACGCGAACTTTGTGTTTGATGTGCATTTTGTAAGAATTAAATGTATTTTATATGTGTTTTTTGATAATTACTGTTAGGATAGGATAAGTGTATACAGTATGTTATTTACGTACAGTATATATGTATGTTCCGACTTACAGCGAAAATTGTTAACGACGCAACGTAGGAACAGAACAACATCGTAAGTCGAGGACTGCCTGTACTGAAAATGCAATCTTGCCAAGTATTTTCATTTGGCTGTATGGAAGTACATAAATAATTTTTTTCTAGAATATTGCTAAAAGATTAACACATGCATGCATTTGGGTGGATAACAATTTTCAAGTTATATAAGTTAAGTACATATCTGTGTAGAAACATACAGTTGGTGATATTTTTGAGGTCCACTAAAAACAGTATATGAATAGCCATCACTGTGCTGACCAAAATTAGGCCTGTTCTTTAGCCAAGATCTCCTCAGCTACCGCCAAGAGGTGGCACTGAAGCACTGAAGACAGTAATAAAGACAGTACTGATGTTCCCTCAGGCATGGAAAAACAAAAGCAGACCTTTCTGAAATCATATACTACTGATTTTAATTACATTGAACCCATTACAAAAGGGAGACAAGCATACATTTTGCACACATTACCAATACAACATTGACTTTTGAGTTGCTAGTTTTTCACCACGAGAAGTCCCAGAAACATGCAGTCACTAAGACAGGTGGAGCAAAAATGTTCTGCCATATGACATTATATAGTTTATGCAGGAAATTCTCAAAAATAGAAATAAAATCTTACATTAAAATGTATTTTTTTACTTTCATTCATGATCTTTTAGGCTTTAGTTCTTGTATAAAATAAAATTTTAGGCATAAAATCTAAACATCCTGAGCATATCTGCCCGAATCACAATTCAGGTACTTGTGATAACTTGTTAAGCCTCGTAACACCCCCCCCCTTCCCTGTGCAGTACGTAATAATGCCTATGAATAAAGCAGTTACAACATAAAAACATAAATTTTATACTTTAATGTATAATGCAGTAAAACCCTATACTGTTTACCTAAACTTTTGTTAGTCATAATTGCATGCCAGATTTTAAACATTTCTATCCAGCATTAGGCAAAATACAAAAGCATGTATGCTGTTCCCTTTAGGTATAGAGCTATAAGTGACCACTAATAATGACAACATTTGCATCTTCACCATTCCTTCCAGATTTATTGTAACAGTTCTTACTTGATTAATTAAATAATTTGAAAATACAAGTGGTCAGTTTATAAATTCTTTTTTGAAAGATACCTTGGTTGCTCCATTTTTATCAGACTTAATGGAATGTACTCAGGTTTGGGTGTTGTTTTGAGCGGTCCGGTGGCGCAACGGTTAGCACCTGTCACCAATACAGTGAAGGTTGGCTGCCCTGAGTTCATTTCTCGTCTCGGGCACGCTGTTCTTTCTCTGCACGTGGCATCTGTTTACAGGACTGGCTGCTTGCCGTAATATAGCCTTAGTTGCTGACACGGCGTAAAACACCAATCCCCCCCCCCTCCCTTGGGTGTTGTTTTAGATCTTAAAATGTACTCAACTTTTGATTGAAATCATCGAGGTCCTGTAACTTTTTAAGTGAAGTTAATTGTTTTGCTTCAGATGGAGGTGACTGAGAACGGCGAAGAAATGAAAAAACAAGAACAAGAAAAAAATGCAGATGACCTAAATGATGATTCTGTAAAAGAGGAAGAAGAGGAGGATGAAGATGATGAACCTTTGCCGTGTAAATAATTTAAGAATGATCTAGCATGCTTCAACCTTATGTGTAGAGCATTCAGATTTTTGTTGGACAGGGGTCAGATTTCAATCTTGTTGACTTGTGGTGAGAACATTGCTAGTCATAATTTTCTTAGATACACTTTTAAAATAAAAAACATTTATTTGCATCAGATTAGTTTAAACTTTTTTCACATCCATTGAAGAAGGTATAAACTAAAATCTTGTTTAACAATAATACAGATGCAACATTTTTAGGGAGTTAGTACTAATCCAGGGACAGAACACAACTGGACCCAACATTCTTCAACACAGATGTAATTTACAACTTTAAGCAGGTTAAAGAATGAGTTGTGTAGCTCTGACTTTCTGTCATGTCAGTGGTTTATTATATACAGGTGGGTTTTGTTGTTGTGGGGTTTGTTTGTTGTGTTGTTTTTTTTTGTTTTTGTTTTTGTTTTTTTTTTTGTTTTGTTTTTTTTTGTTTTTTACCTTTAGGAAACAGCATTAGGTGTTCATTTGTCATTTAAATATAGAGAAATCATCTTTTTTATCAAATATGAAAGTATAGGTTTGTGTCCTGAACTTGCTTAAGTACTTTATATATGTATATTGTTTAAACACTGCCATCACCTTCTGGAAATCGCAGCATATTTCTACAGTCGGGGTCTATAAGTGAACTGAAATGTATGAAAGAATAATGGGATTTAAGTTTGGGAAGTACTTTTGGATGTAATCATTGAACACATTGACAGTTTATTCACATTAGTAGCAGAAGACTGATTTGCAAATGTTGTTTTCAAAATCGTATAAGAAAAGCAGATTTTTTAGTCTGGATGTACAATGAGTTTTAAATGCATTGCTGTTGATGAAGTGGGTTTGCTGGAGAGACCAGTGGTGCTAACATCAGGCAAGAGGGAGAAGAAGAAGGTGGAGAGGCTGTCCATGTCCATCAACATGCCCAGCAGCGAAAAGAAGAAAGTTGAGATTCAGGAGGGTGCAGGAACCAAACTTGGTGATTGCCCACGAAGTAAGTTTGCACCTAGAAATCTTTTTACATCATCAGACCTTCCCTTGCTACAATGTTGAAATTAATTGAGATATTAATGCAGATATGGCTTGTGAAGCATTATTCCCTGTAACAGATGTATTTTAAATTGTATGTGTAATTTTGTAAGGGAGAAATAGTTTGAGAACATGATAATAAGTTTTATATGAAATGGGAAGGTCTGGAGCTTTTTTTTAAATCATTTGAATGCATTGCACGAGATTTTAGCAATAATTTACACAGAAATTCTTAATCAAAAACTAGCATTGTCTTAAACAACAATGACTGCAGTTATGACAATTGGCCTTTTGGAGATCCTTTAATGAACTAAAACAATGGCAAATTGTTTCGGCAGTTCAAATTTCAACAAAACAATATTATCAGAATTATAGAAGAGGTGATCACTGTCAAAAATCACAGCTTAAGTTGAAATAAATTATAGCTGGAGATGCTTTGAATGTTCATCAATGGATGGTCTAGTATTAAATGATTCATTTGCAAATTGTTTTAACTAAATGGTTGCTTGTGTACATTGTGTGGATAGTGGTTGTCCCTTCACTGTGCTCAAGTTTGCCTGAGTCACATAATTATTTGCTTTGTTGCATTTATATCCCACCATGTTGTTTTTTGCTCTCCATAGTAGCCAAGCATGAAACTACTTGTTATCCTATATTTTAATTTGGCGAGTAAACTTATTCAATAGTTCTGCTACTGGTATGTGTGTTTAAATTTTTCCTCCTTACTTTCCAATGAATGTACGCATTTTCATATTCACATGAACTGGTAGTATCTGCATTCCAACTTGAGCAGGTTTATTTCAGAAGATTTTACGACTTTAATTCGAAAAGTTCTAAAGTTGCGTTGTGTTTGTTTGTCCTTTTTTTTTTTTTTTTTCTGAAGTTGAGTTTAAGCTGGGGCAGACAAAAGCTATGGACCTGAAATCTCTTCATCGATTGTTATTTAACAGAGCTGGTTCAGTAAGTAGATGTTCATTTTTCTGGAGAGTAAATTTAACCCCTATCAGATGTTTTGATACCTTTAGGTTTGTAGCAGCTGTCCTTTTTAGAAAGCAAGTAAACTGGTAATAACACGAATAAAAATGCACTTTTTTCCTCTTAACGAACACTATTTTCGACAACCCAAAATAGGTTAGCATAATTAAGATGAATAGGTATTTGTGGAGGTGCACATTCTAAATAATTTGAATTATAAATTTGGTATGTGAAGCCCAGGGCAGGAGTGAAAGGCAGTAAACTGTTTGAGTATTTGTGTTTATAAAGGGATTGTAGCTGAAGAAGCAACAGATCCTCCCTTTCTTTTGGGATTTAAGGTTGTTCAGAATTTGTATTGATTTCAGAACACAGAGGTTAAGAAAAACATCAGACAATTCAGTGGCTTTGTGTTTAGCAAGGAAGATAAAGAATATGAGAAACGTGTGACAGCATTAAACAAGTAAGTTAAGCTTATTTATGTGTTGATGGTTGGTGAATAATGTTAGAAGAGATGATGATCAGTAGATCGAACATATTACTTCTGATGTCAGTGATTCATGTAATCAGGCTAAACTATACTTGAAAACTGGTTGCTGGTAAGAGGTGTTACTATAGTAACATAGTTTATCAATTATTTGAAAGTTTATATTCAATAAACCATATCTACTTGCCCCATAAGCAAGAATCTGAACCGTTAAGAAGTAAGGGCTATGAAAAATACTTGTTAATGTCTTTGTCTATATTAGCAGGTTGTTTTTTGGCTTTGATAGTGAAAAGTCTTTTTGTATAATGATTTGTGAAAACAGTTCTCATTGATGCAGGATGACCATCCCCCAGTTAAAACAGATTTGTGAGGTGCTGGATATTGAACGCAGTGGTGCCAAACCTGTTGTTGTAGACAGAATCATGGACTTCCTTATGAAGCCATCAAGTTCAGGGATGAAAGTTCCACAGAAGAAAAAGAGTAAGTGACAGGCAGTTTTAAACCTGTGTGCTGGTTTAAATAAATGGGATTATTTCCTTTAAAATAATAACGTCCCACATTCCTGCAAAGCATACGTGTTTCATAACAAGTTTGAATTAGGATCATTCTATACATGCTTTAGAGAAGAATCTGGCCAGAAAAAGAAATGTTATTTCAGTTTATATTGGCTAGAATATCTTGTTGGAATGAGATTTCATTGAAAGTTTAGAATATCTTCATATTGAAAAATCAGGGTGTTGAATATAAATCTGTATCAAAATGACAGTACAGAACTGGTCACACCAAGAATTATCTGAATTGGTAGAAGCCATCAATTGTTTCAATTGCATTCTTAAGAATTTATTGGCCTGTTATTTCTTGTCTCTCTCTCTCTCCCCCCCCCCCCCTTTTTTTTTTTTTTTTTTTTTTTTTTTTTTTTTTCCAAACAAAATACAGAGTTGGTGCTGTTTCTATGCTTAATTGTTTTGGAAATATTCCTTAAAGGGAAATCCAAAAGTTCTGGGGAAGGTGACCGAAAAAGCACAAAGAGAAAAAGATCCCCTAAGAAGGATTCAAAATCAAAAGCTAAAAAGGATACTGTGTCAGACATTTCTGACTCAGATGAAGAAGAGGAGGAAAATGAAGATGAAGAAGAGGAGGAAAAAGAAAAGGAATTATCAGAAGAGGAAGAAGAAAGTGACAAAGAAGTAAGTTAATGTTTCGACTAAAGCTGGGTTCTTGTCAACAGCATAACAGTATGCAAAGGTTTTGTAAACCCCATCGAAAATTGTTGAAGGTTCAAGTTACCCATATTAATATACTTGAGGTTTTAGTCATTATTTTCAGTAAGAAAAAAATACGCACCTATGGAAATATACTAATATTGTCATGATCTTGATTCCTGATGTCAGACTATTATTAATTTTATGACGTTTTATGCATGTAAATGTGTCACTGGCATTTTCTAGGAAGTTGTAATAAAAGATTTCATGTTTAGATTAATATTAAATGTCTTGTATGGCGAGACTTTCGACCTCAGCTCTTGCGTCTCATACCTCCCCATGTGATGCTTAGAGTGGTGGCATAACAGTTAGTGCCTGTCGCCAATACAGGGAAGGGTGACTGTTACTGGGTTCAGCTCCCATCTCAGGCATGCTGTTCTTTCAGTGCATGTGGCATCTGTTTGCAAAGCTGACTGCCTTGATTTGATGTAGCCTTCTTTGCATAAAACACCACTCCCCACTTCCATCCACTCACCCACCCCCTCTTAGAACTATCTTACGTGATTAAGCATATTTGCACATGGTGGGGAAACTCTAAATTATTAGCTTTATTGAAGTAACTTTAAGCTGTATCCAGTTGCTGAACGTGATTTTCATGTTTGTAGCCACCAAAGAAAAAACCAAAAACTGTGAAGAAACCGGTGAAAAAAGAAAATGCCAAGGCTAAAAAGCAAAATGGCAAACAGGAAAAGCCAATCAAGAAAGAAAAGAAAGAAACCAGAAAGAAATGTAAGTAGTTCAAGGATACCAGGTAGTTCAGATGTAACAAAATATAATCTAGGTTTACTTTTTAAAGTTTATTTTGACCTCCTCATATCTTTAATATGTCAAATAGTAAATATATTAATAATCTCTTATGTGTAAAGGTCCAAAATTGTGTTTAGATGTATTGAGGTGATCACATTGACCCCCAAAAAAGTCAGTTTTTCAGTGTTTTCTAATCAGCTGCAATACATTCTTTGGTTTCTGCTTTTTTAATCTAATGGCAACTTTATTATATGCATGAGTGTACTGTTAGATTTTAATGTCTTGTACAGCTGGCTCTGAGGATGATTCAGATGATGAACCCCTTGCCTCCAAAAAGGATGAACCTCCAAGTGTAAGTGTGTGTTTTTAACTCTTACATTAATTAGTTATATGAATTTGCTTTTTATTCTTATATTGTTGAGCAGGTTCAAATTATGTATTATAGTTGTGCCTTGGAGGAAGCAATCCTCTGACAATTTTAGTTAGAATGTTCTATTTTGTTGGTGTTTGATATTACATTTTTCTTCATGTTCTAAAATTTGGTCTGTCTGCAGAATGATGAGCTGAAAGAAGTAATCAAGAAAATATTAGACGGTGCTAACCTTGAAGAGGTCACAATGAAAACAGTTGTCAAGCAGGTCGGACTATTTTGAATGTTCTAAGGTTCTTCCATTGTGTGTGTGTGTGCGGGCATGTGTGCTCGTGAATAGTTTGTTATAATGCTTTTTTTTATGTTCCAGGTATATGACAAATATCCATCATTTGATTTGACAGACAGAAAAGATTTCATTAAAGCTACAGTCAAACAGGTTAGAGAGCTTATGTTGTCACTTTGTGCTTCAAAGTTTTAAGAAATGGATTCTTATGATGATTTCTGTAGTATTATTGTTATAGAACATAGTCTAATGCGCAAAACTGTGTTCATTGATATTTTGTAATGATCTTTTCTTTTGTCAACAGATCATATCCTGAGGATAAATGGGCAAGATGTGTGTGTGCAGTGTGTGGAACAAAGGGCAGCAAGTTAACCTGTGGTTCAGTTTACGACAAGAAAATGGTATTGGGAGTGCATATGTTTGTCTGATTGGTAGTCTGGTTGTCAGTCTGTCCCCTTTTCCAGCAGGAGGGCAGTTTGCTGTTTACTGTTAGATACTTTTTTTTAAAGCAAGTCAGTGGTGGCATCAGATTAACCAGTGCAAGAAAAAGATGTGGCAAACAGGAGTCTCTTCCAATCTAGGATCGAGTTCCTCCATGAACAGAATTATGTAAAAATGTTTTTGGACCAAATTTTAGATGAATATGTGAAAGCTGTGTGCGTGTGTATTCAAGTAGGCAGGACACTACTGAAAGCTACTAAAGTTCAGGAGTATACTGAAAAAGCTAGCAAAGGAAGGATTAAACTCATTTGGAAGACCATATTCTTTGGCTCTAGAAGTTGTGAGGGTTAGGGCCTGTAGTTCAGTTCCACTTATTATTTTGTCACAGGAATTTTCTGGTTTATATTACATGATGTGCAGTACTAAAGACAAATTGCAGCTAGACACGCAATCATGTGATAGATTTCATATAACAAAATTGTTAAATGCCAGTCATTTCTGATGCAATTTTTAGGCTGTTTTGTGGTTTGTTTGTTTGTTTGTTTTGTTTTTTTTTAATATTCATGTTTTTATAAATATATATATCAGATTTTGCATAAACAGCTTGTTTTTAAATGTGGGGTTCACAATTTCCTTATTTTTAAATCCTTATTCAAACCTCATTTTGTATGACTGGCAATATTCTTTTCTATAAATCATATACCAGTGTAAAGTTCAGAGACGTTAAATTTTGATGGTGTGACACTGTGCTTTTGTACCTTTGTAACAGTGAAAACATGTTTTTATTTCGGAAGGCTGGGTAGGTTGCTTTTTACTGATTTTTTTTTTATAAGGAAGAATCTTGCTGAAGTTATGTGTGTGTTTACATTAAAATAATATTTCAAAGTTATGAATTATTTCCTCTTTTTCCATTGCTGTGTGCCCTCCCAGTGCTCTGATGAGGCTTGCATTTCTTTTTACCAAATGATGCATAGTTAGTTTTAGAATTTTTTTTTTTTTTTTAATATATATATTTTATTTTCTTCATCTTTCCCACCTCCCTCCCTCCCACATTATCCCCTAAGTTTCTTTAACAGAATGATGCTCTGAAACACAAGTTTTAATATCCCTGCTTGTTAGAAACTGCATAAATTGTATAATTTTGAAGCAGTCACACACTTTAGAGGTGGGTGTTGCATTTTGAGTGGCTCGTCTTCATTATCATTTTGGGTAGTACTTTGTGCATACAGCAAGAAATTTTGGGATCAGATGGGGTAAATTATCCCAGTTTAAGACACTAGCATTTCTGCTGAGGCCTCAGATCTACCCGTATTTACTATTTGGTATTTATTGAGGATACGATTCTTTAAGGGGTAAACAACCAAAACCAATGTGGTGCTTAAAGATTATCATGGAATCCAGAGTGTGTAAGTAAATGGTGTAGGCTGTCACAAAAGTGCATTGTTTTTATTATTCTTTTACTATATTTAAACATAGGGGGGAAAATCCTTTTTCTCCCTTTCCCAGCTAAACATCTCCACCAAAAGGTATTTTCATAATTGCTCTGAGTTCAGCATAAACTACATTTGTTTATTTACAGACACAAGTGTGTTTGTTGCATTATTATTATTATTGTGGTAGGTAGGAAATTTGAAACAGTTTACATAACCCAGTGTCGGAAAATCTTTTTGACATGTATTAAAAGAGAAAGGCAGTAGCTGTGTCTTCACATCCACAAGAAGCCTCCTTGAGCTAGGGTTCAAAGCTTTTGAATGGCAACCTTTAGAAAACAGAAACTGTTTCAGCACCGCCTGACATCTTTTGCTTGCTTAGTAAACAAGATTTGTTAATCTCAGTGGTCAAATATTGTACTGTTACTGTAAAAGCTTCCACAATATCAGTGCTTTGAAATACCAGGAAAGTGTTCACCAACTTGTCCCCACCTGACTTCTTAAAAGTCGTATTGCATTATTCATTTAACTGCTGTCCTGCAGCAAAATTTTTGCATGGTGAATTTCTAGACGTTTGCCTGGAAGAAAAGGGAGTTAGAAAACGGTTGTGCAGACCTTTTTTGTAACTAATGAAGAAGCATGACATACAAAAGTGAATTGTGGTATGAATGGTGTCTCAAATGTGTGGACAGAGGTTGATGGTTACCTGTTATGATGTACTGTCTTCTTCTGAAGACTTAACCCATAGGAGGAACACTGTACAAAGCATTTTTCACCAAGATGGCCCACTATATGCCAAGTCTGACCACAGAGACCAGCCTTGAGTGCAGGCTGAGTCTTATGTGCACTGGGCATCCAAATGGCCTTTTATTGAAAACAATTGTTGATTGACAAAAGCTGCTTATTTGGAAAAAAGATTTTTCTGCATAGCAGTGCCTACATAACTAAAGCCTGGCCTTGTTTAAATAGTTTGTCTCATAGAGTATCTTTCAGAACTACTTATGTACATAATGTTTAATTGTATGAGATCGGCATCTTGCATAATGTTAAAAGGAGGCCATCGGAGGAGGTTGCCAATTGAACATAGGTCATTCTTTTATCTTAGAAACATAGTTCTTTAAAACTTGCATGGGGAATTCTGAAAATATATATATACACTATTTCATCTTCCATTGAGTTTGCCATAAAATGTACTATTGGTGAAGAATAAAATGATCAATTTTGAAACGCACTAGCTTTCTGTCCATCGTGTATGTGGAATGCTTGATGAATAGAAATTCATTTGCTTTTTTTTTTTTTTTTGGTTTTTGGTGGTTTTTTTTTTGGTTTTTTTATATTTAAACAATATTCATCGCATCATTTAGTAAAACTAGTCGCTCGACAGTAAGCATTTACAACGTCAGATAAAATAACCAAAGATAAAAAGTATTGAAAACATTTACTGCAATGGTCAGACAAAAATTAAAACATTCTAAAAATAGAGTTACAATGAGCATATAGCAACGTAGCTTTTTAATACGTTTTCGCAGATGATCACACGAATTAAAATATTAAAATAAAATGTAAATATTTTATTATTTTGTGTTACTTTGTCTTATTGCAACTGTTTGTCCGTTTTCGCTTGTCTCCGATCCGATCACACTGCATGCAATCTTCGCCATCTGTTTTTGGACCTCGAGTAGCACGTGCTATGTTCTAAGTTAAGACACCAAATAAACTGCTGCCTTGTTTATCTGAAGCCTAACTTCGTGATGCCTCCATGCATGCTAAGCTTACTAACACCAAGTTCGCAGGCTGATGTAGGAGTCGAGGTACGCCGGAAACGTTGAAGTGTTTTGCTGCAGTGGAATATCTCCTAGCACCTGCTTGCTCGCTGCGACGACAGTAGGGAGAATCATTCATGACCCTGACGAGAGTACGAGAGTGAAGAGAATGTGTAGGTGGGGATTTCATTGAGGGAGAAGAATGTATTGAAAAAGAGCAAATGATAACAAAGGCATGTAATAATGCACAGAAATACATTTACACCGAGTACATTTTTTTTTTTTTTGGCGAAGCATCTGCCGCTGTTCTCCACAAGACGGGAGGAACGCGTTCTCTAAAACACTTTGCTGTCTCAGTTTCACATTAGGAAGAAAATTTTCTCTTTTACCCAAACATGTAACACAATCATCCATCTTTTTAGCTTTTAAAAAGAGTCCAGAACGTGAAAGTAAATAAAATTACACGGGAGTTTCTTGAACTAATACAGCAAGCTGTCCGGAAGGTTGTTCAGTAATTGATTCCATGCATGAAAGCTCGGGACTGTGGTGTTGTGTCCTCGGCTCGTGACTGCTGCAGTGTTGTAGCTGCTGCAGGTCTGTCTGTCGTATGACGTGCTGCATGTGGATCTGGTTGCGGATCTGCGCAGACTGAAACTGCTCGCGGGCCACGAACTCCTGGAAGCACTGGCGTAGGTAGGCCTCCTTGTTCTCGCGGCGAATGTATTTGACCATCAGCACCACCAGGCTAAACGCGTAGAAAAGCAGCACCACCACGATGTACATGAGTGCATTCAAGCTTTCTTCTAGGGAGTGTTTAGCCGTGTCGGGAAGTGCAGTGGAGCATATGACGGAGTCGTTGGTAGAACTGAAGTTGCCCATCAGAATGTCCGGCACCTCGCCTGTTACCATCGGTTGAGGCGTTGTGCTGGCCAGTTCCACGTCGATTAGTGACAAACATGGTCTGTCTAGCACACCCATTCTCTAAGTCCGCGCCCACCGTGGAGTTTTTTGTCTGAAAAATTAGCAAGAGTTTGCAAATAATGCAGTTACATTTTTAAACAGAATAACCACCTAATTTTTCTCTTTTCTTTTTTTTTTTTTTTTAACTTCTGAGACTTTTGGTAGTCACACTTCCTGATTAATATAATAATTCTGTGGCGTAGAAAGATGCTGGGGTGGGTGTGGGGGTGAACTACATGCTGACAATGAACCACACCTATGTTCTTGTTCCATTGTTTGACATCGTTATCATTTTGTTCTCTCCATGTGGTGAGTGGGCCGAGTCTGGAGGTACAGCAATAACAGGTCAACTGTGACAGAGATGGAACACTAAGCCCTCAATACTATGGGGAGCAAAAGGGGATTTTTCTCTCTATAGTTATACCATGCATTTTATACTTACAGAATTCATTCTATAGCTATACAATTCCTTCTATGCGCATTCTATATTTATATAATTCAATTCTGTAAGGATATATTGCATTCTATAGCTCTGTAATGCATTCTATACTTACAGATTAAATTCTATATCTAGAGAGAGAAAAACCAAAGCATTTCATTTCACTCAGAAGTTGTTATCCAATTCGTTTTAAATACACAATTCCATCCTGTAGCTACAGAATCCATTCCAGCGATACAATTCATTTGTATACTTATAGAATGAATTCTGTAACTACGGAGTGCCGTAGGTACCATTCAGCTCATTGCGATTGAGCGACCACTGAGAGAGGAAGAGACATCAAGCGAGACAGAGAGAAGAAGAGACATCAAGCGAGACAGAGCGAGGAAGAGCTAGGCATCAAACGGTCCTTTCCCACCCCTTGCCTGAGTGCCAGTGCGCATGGTGCCGACCGAGCTTCCTCTCTAGCTTTATGATGTATTCTATAATTATAATGCCATTATACATGTGCACAAATTATATAATATGTTCGATGGTTATGCAATTCGTTCTATAAATATTGATCAGCTTCTTACGGCCAGAGACAAAAAATTATACAAATTCCCTGGCGCCATAAACATTTTAAGTATTCGCTCGCCAGCTGTCTGCTGGCCTGTCCGCATGCTAATGCATCGTCTGTTCCTTTTTCTAACATTTTTCAGCTCTACTTATTTCACATTTATTCAGATTTACTCTCTAATATTTGTAAAACTACATTCTGATTCACTTGACAACAAGTTAATTAGAGTATGGATCTGTGCGACTACACTCCCGATGAGAAATGTGATTCTTGCTCTGTGTATTTTCTCTTCTGCTTGGCGATAACTCATACTTCGATTCCAGAAATGTTAGCAGTTAATATTATTGTATCTTACTTTTGTAAAGCGCTTTCAACCTGCATTGATAATGGGAAAGACGCTATAGACATCACATTTCTTCTTCTTATTATTATTATTATTAGCAGGAGTAGTAGTTTCAGTTTTATTCTCCTAATATAACAAATTTAGTCCATATTGACTTCTGAACGTGTCGTCTAACGTTTTACGTTTTGACTTTCCTTAGTGCCTATGTAGACTCGCTGATGTTTATGTTATCCATAATGTACAGTCAGAGCACGAGACAGCTTAATTCGTGTGTCTGTGAAATGTCCGGAAGCCTATGAAGCTAGCTTTTGCCAAATCCTGGCGCCAACAACTCTCTGTGACAAAACACAAAGACCTTGGCGACAACTGTTACTGCTGCGGCCATTCACTAGATACCTTGTACTCACCTAAACACAGCCGCCATCTGAAGCCACCACATTGACTGGTCAGTCGAGTTCCGCTGCAGGCCAAGGCATGGTGCAAGCATCACAACAGTGCCCTCCAGCTTCCCGAGCAGACTACCAGACTGTCGTGATAGCAGTCACACCACCGTCACAGGTTGCAACTATGGGTGGCGACGGGTAGTGGGTGGGTTGGGAAGGGAACTAGCGATCTCTCGTTCTCTGTCTGTATCTCTCGGGATTCTCCAGCATCTGTCGAAGTTCAAACTCTATGTCAGCTCCCACCACCTGCGCTCTGCCTCCCCATCTGATGTCTAGCAGCAGCTGCCAGATCCCGCTACACTGCCACCGAGCGTGTCCGAAGTTGTGTTTGTGCTCGGCACGCGCGCGCGCATAATGTCAGGCTGGGCCTGGTGTCTGCTCTGTGCTTTCACAACATCGTGAATGAAGCTGCACCACGGCTCACACTAAACAGATGCAGGTCGTTCATCCTTTCGGCGGCGCCGGAAATTACCAAGCAAACAAAACGCAGCATCGAAAGGGGCAGGGTGAGGTGGGGGGACTTTGATTCTCTGCTGTACTCCCTTTGGAATGTAGTACAGGCAACTTCGTGGTTTCTACTAACATAATATTGTGGTGTCTACAGATCTGGTTAAAAACATTTCAACATCTTTTTTTAACAATTCCGCAAATCTGAAATCTTGCCTATGAATTTAAAATGTGTAAACTTCTTAATTACACAATTGTTTCTATTTTTTGCCGAAACATCATATTGTTAATGTTTTGAGATTAAAAACATAGTGGCTCGTCTGCAGCGAAAACAAGAAATCCCAGTTCCACACATCTGTGATCTTATTGATATCCTATTACTGTCTGTCGAGATTTTTTTCTTCTGGTTTTTTTTCCACCTCTGCCGACAATCCGTACAGTTTCGTAACGACCTAACCATCGACATCAAATGAAAGGCCAGTGTCAGGCGCAGTCAAACCGTGAAGCCCAACGATAAAAACATCTACCTGCTCAAACTTCTACGATTTAAGTAAGTCTGTGTATACCTGCTTGATAAGTCACGTGACCTCCCCCTCCCACCGATCACTTGTGACGATATTAATGAGCGTAAGGCTCTTTTCCTTCCATCCCTCGAACACAGCGCGATGAATGACAAGTAGGTAAAAACTGTCATAGACGCTCACGCGCGCCCACCACTCACGCAGTCGCCCGGACATTAGCGGGATCTGAACAAAGACAACAACTGTATCTGCCTCCTCCAGTCTCTGTTCAAGTTTTAATTATAAAAAGAAATGCTCTAATACTCGCTGCGTAAAAGTGCACAATAAAAGTAAATGAAGCAATATCTCAACTCAGTTACATCCCAAGATGGCTGATTATAATTACATAACACTTCTAACTATGAATATTGTACTAATAGAGAGTTTTTTCCCCAGTCAGTAGTCAATTGGATCTGAAGAACACCAGGAAATGTAATTGTCAAACAACGCTCACAACTGAGGCTGTTCTCCCGACACACTTAATTGCAGTCACTGGAGACTGATGTGCCCTAAATTCACTAATATATATTCCCCCAAATATTAACAAAAAAAAAAAAAAGAAGCCGCCTCTATGGCACAGACGTTGAACTCCGGCACCGCCTCTTGGGAACGGGCGACCGCACCCTCTTTACTCAGTAATGCCAACGATACTGAATCCTTCTCGATTCGCATCTTAAGCTGAGCTGCTCCTAGGGCCAGTTGCTGCGCCTATTAATAAGTTATAAAAGGAGAGGAATTTACATACGTTAAATATTTATGTGCAGCGAGCACTATATTAACTACATGCTGTCGGCATCAACAACAACAGATCACATAGTGCGAAATGATATCGAGGTTTCCCAGGACTGAAAAGATGGGAAAGGGAGCCTTCTCATCACTCAATAATTTATAAACTGCAGAAAAAAAATATTTGGGAGAAAAGCAGATGTTGACTACGAATTTCACTTTAAAAAAATGTTTTTTCGTTCATCAGACACTTGAGGAGGGCGTTCTGCGACTTATACAAGGAGGGCTACATGTGGATAAATCAGCTAGTGCCTTGTGCTGCTATTATGAATAAATATTGCCTTGTTGTGAATCCGTTACTTTAGGGCTTTTGAGGAAAGTAGGGTGAATGTAAATACCTCGCGCTCTTAAGCTTGACGCACAAGGTGATGAAAATAGCTGTCTGCCATAGAAGAAGGAAAAAACATAAAGGATTTTCTGTTATACGCACTTACATGAAGGGAGAGGTGCACGGACACATACACGCACTCTTCCAGTGAGAAGAGTGGAGTGAATCAACTTAAGACGAGAACCAAGACATGTCTCACCAGCTATCTGTAACAATCCCCATCAGACAAGTGCCTTCATTAACTATAGACTACGGCAATTACGACTGCTGCTTGCTGGGACACACCCGTCTTCAAATGATTTTTCATGCATGGGTTCACACAGCGAAATGTTAGTCTATTATTTCCTTACAGCTAGTCTCTTCAAGCGGTTTTGAAGTATTTTCAGCACGCTTACTGCTGGGTAGGTAGGCCCTTCGTGTTTTATCACCAAAGACCGTAGAATGACTTTGTTATCACACTGTAAAAGTAACGATCGTCCCCACTTGGTGGAATGTGTGACAAAGCATTCACACAGTGATAGCCTCATTGAGTACTTTATGATCACACAGCAATGTAATCAATTCCTTTATAATGCACTTTCATATATCAGCTATATGATTTTTTTCACGCTCTGATAAATACGACATCCCGCCATATCCATTTCGAAGCTTATGTGCTGGACGCGAGTCTTGAGGTCACTGACATCAGCTGTCATATTCTGGCAGGGTCAGATGTGCTTAGCGACCGACCATCGCCCTTAGCACAGCACAGGAATCCACCGCGAGCTGTGTTGACAAAAGCTTATCTTCTTGCTGATTGATCCCCTTGTAGAATGGCCTCGTCATGAGAAATACCATTCATAGGCCCCAAAGCCATGGGCGGTGCTAGATCACCTTTAACAGTACCATCATCCTCAGTCTAACTGTACATGATCACAATCATGGCAGACAGACTGTCAAGGATTAAAAAAAAAAAACGGTGGAAAACTGTGTGACCCACCGTTTATGAGTTAACCAGCGGCTGCTAGTGTTGGAGTCTTTTTTGAAGGAAGATCAAGCTATAGCATTGCTTTCATTGTCTACAACAGCTTCAAGTCTTCGAGGAAAAAACTTAAAAATAAGCAAGATGTCTGCAGAATTTCCATACTGGAACTCACGGCACCCGAACCCCCCCCCCCCAAATATGCTATTCACGATATGGAAACCAAGCGACCATCTAGTAAATACCTGCAGGGGCGGGCAGGGTGAGGGTGTAGTGCTCACATCTGGGATCTTCTCGAGGACTTGTTCACATGACGTTATAAAATGCTCTTCCCAAAACCAGAAGAAAGTCCACAAGAATCGAATGGCTTCAGGTTTTATGCCTTTTTCCGAAACTACGTCACACACTACTTCAATCACCGCGCTTGTCTTGGCCTCTGCCAGCTGTTATCTTCCCTCTTCTCTCATGCACAGCCCCCTCCCCACTCTCTCTCTCAGCTCTGCCTTTTGATATGGTTCCTTTCATGTTTGAATATTTTATTTACTCTTACTTATGTTAAAAAAAACACACACACATATAAAGTGATGGGCAATTATATTTTCGTTTTGTAATGCACAAACAGTAAAAACAGACATTGAGAATGATTGTCCAAGTGTACTTGGAAGCACATCATGACCACGGTCAAACGACGCAATAGTTTTCGAGAATGTAGCGGGCATACTCAGGTGAGCCACTGGACTGATACAGAAGCGACAGGTTATGGGCCACCTCATACTTCAGGTCAAAAGTCTGCAAGCAAGAAAATGACAAAGTGCAAGTCCCTGCTAGACACAACATTATCCTAAAATATGCAAAAAATTCAGCATTTTTCTACTAACAATTTCAGTGTGATAGTGAAACTAGTACTTACATCATTGTCCACAACTGGAGGCAGGTCCAAAGCCTTTTTATAGTAAAACACTGCAGCATACTTTAGGCCTGAACAATGAATAAAAGATGGGCATTTTGTTACAACTGCTGTTCTATGTTTAGCATTTGTGACTATTTCATCCCATCCTCAACTACCATCTTATTAAAAGCAGGTTTCAAGTTTATGACTAACATCTGTCAGAAATATCTTTTATAACTTGTATCTTGTATGGTTAACTGTTAGTGCATTTGTAGTCTTTCAGGCACATTGCATTGACCTTACGGCTGCACAGGGAAATGTGCTCTACAAATTCTATCATCATCCTTCTCCTTATCATCACCAAAATAAACAAGTCCCTGCGTGGGTTGCTTGGTCCTTAGTACCAATAACTAAAAAGTATCATGATGACACTGATAAAAAAATATTTTGATGACACAACACTTTGAAGCTATATTTGATTCTTGGATACAAATTGGAATAGCAAACAAAATCTAACAAAATATTTTACCCCAGTTAAAAATAAGACAGGTTAATAGTACAATTTTTTTTAAAAACAAACTCAAGTCCAGTTGTAAACAGAAGAAAAATGT
Source organism: Pomacea canaliculata (assembly GCF_003073045.1). NCBI lineage: Eukaryota > Metazoa > Mollusca > Gastropoda > Architaenioglossa > Ampullariidae > Pomacea > Pomacea canaliculata. Next base: position 15,353,254 of record NC_037599.1, read on the forward strand.
AATAAAGATGCCAATTTTTGTGACTAAGGACTTGTTAATATAAGTAGGGACCCTGTACAACCAGCAAAATAAATAACATGAATTAAATCCTAAGGTAGATGTACAGAAGATGTAACAAAATTGTCTCCAACACCATGGCCATATCATATAAGAAGTCAAGAAGGGCACTTACCCAGTTGGTGCATGGCCCGACCCAGGTTGTAGTAGGTTTCCTGACACTCTCCCCTCAATTCAAGATAGATGTTGAGAAATGCAATGCCCTAAAAGATACAGACAATGAACAAACGTCAGATAAAAGTTCTCATACTCTCCTTTCAAAAGGCAATTTCAGAAGCAACATCTTGAAAAGATGCAGCCTAAAAGCAGGATCTGACAATTAATTTTAATGGTAGATCTTTACAAAAGATTGTCTTGAACTATTCTCTTGCTGTTTCCTCAGACACTCTTATTAACTTTGTGACAAGAATAGACAGTTATAATCTATTAACAAGGACATATTTTCCCTCTTTATTGTTATTTCTATTTTAGAAATTTTGTTTTCCTAATAAAATATACTTACTAGTAGCAATAGCAAGAACAGTGATAGTGGTATTCTATATGCAACTACCAAAAGCATTTTATGAAGCTGTATCAAATGATTATTGGTAGTGCTGTCTTGAAAAATAAAAGCAAACATGCTAGAATGTACACAAGATGAGTTTTTTTTTGATTATATTGTTATTGTTCATTATTCATCTATCCATCCATTACTAAGCCTTGCTCAATGCATCCTTTTCTACTTTTTTCACCCAAAGATCATCCATTAACCCCCATAAGCCTCTGTGCTGTCACTAGTCCACTTCCATCATTGCTGACCTGCATGAGAAGCCAGTTTTTATGGATAGTAAACTTCTGACTGCACATGTGCACATAGCAGAGACCAATGAGTAAGTTGACCATTGGATCAGTAGGTATTTGTCGAAAAACTGCTACATACTCTCCTGAAACAGAGGTGAGCAGTAAGCAGTCTAGTTGAAAAGAGACAAAATAAGCAAATGACTAAAACACTTACAGGTACAGGCCACATGCATGGAACATGTAAACTTTTGTGGATGACTACCTATTATCCGTATATTGTTTCATGTGCTTTACATGCTCTCTGGAAACTCTCAGCTCATGCCTTCAGTGCTTATATAGCATGTATAAAATAATCTGGAAACAACTATCAGCTATCATTCACACATGCACTCTCTGGCATACACACTCTGGCATAAAGCTTAATTTTAACAGCATACAACAATGAACATATAGCTTGAAGCCACTTACCCAGGGCATGTTTGTAGGTACCATTTTGCAGGCTATTGTGACCATTTATCAAACCTGCAGGAACATGATCGGGATGCTGTGGAAGTAAAAACTGAATGCTTATTAAATTGAAACACACAATGCTTGTTGCACAACTACCAACACAAGCTTAAGCTATTGTCACTGCTTCACTGTGTGCTGAAGTAAACAAATGATTTCAGCTTTAAACAGAGAACATTCTTTTATTTCAAACTTAAAATAATCACTTAAGCTTTTTTTGATATCAAATATTTTTTTGATGCAGAGTCATATGTTATTATTAAATTATTATTAAACATGTGAGATGACTGAAGTGCTAAAATAAATGCATAAGAATGTGGAAATATTGGTTTGCCTCTATTCATAACAGACTTAATGGAATAAATCCTGACATGCAAATGACTAATTTAAAGTAAATAGGAGAAAAAAGCATAAAAACTAAAGAGCAAATAAATTATGCATAGCTGATCACATAGTAAAAGTGTACCCTGAACAAGTAGCGAAGACAGAACTTGTGATGCCGAAGATCAGTAGAGAACTGCATGCACTGCATAAACAGGTTCCAGGCTGGAGCATTGTTTTCCTGAAATCAGAAATAATTGCAGCCTTAGACTTAGCAAGAAATATCTGCTTACTGTTAATTACCGATGGGTCATGCAGCCATTTTTCATGGACTCATCTGGTAAATCAACAGGTAAAATCTGCCATTACCTTAAATTTTAGTACTGTTTTCGCCAACTTTAACTATGCTTGATGCCAGAATATCAAATAGACTTTGATAGACCTGATTTTCTTTTTTTATTATATTATATTTTTATATTATATTTTTTATTATTTGTACAACAACTACAGACGTGGAAGTGGGGCTGGATTGGTCACACCTTGCAAAATACAATACAACTTTAGCGATCCCCAAGGGCAATTCAAAATAGTGCTCATACTAGCTATAGTATATACATATACATCATATCAAAAAAGGTAATAAAGATAATTAGTCTCTTGACATGCAACAGCACAGACTCACCTTGACAGAGATGTCCCTGATGATGCGGTAGGCAAAAGAAGCATCTTTGTCCAGCATACAGACAAGCAGAGTCATAAATTCTGTCTCCTATGAACACAAAAAGAATCATGTATCTGGAAGATTACTGGAACATCACCATAGATATGTTTTTATTTTAAAAGATCTGACTACAAAATATTGACAACCTAGTAGGGTGGCTAAATGTCTTCAACACCCATCAATAAAAGTCTGTAACGGTAGAACATGCACTCAATATAAAAATCCTGGTGAGTCTTAAACATTTCAATTTTAAACTTAAATAAAATTGAATTTAAGCCTAATTTACAAATGCACCAGGGTATGAAACCCAGAGAAATATGTCTCTGCTGCTGAGCAGACAGATCATCGGGCAAAGGTCACTGACTGCCAAGAAAAGCATCTGCTTCAATAATCTTAAGACATAATTTTCCACTACAGCCTTTGTCCACAAGCATTTTCTTTCTCATTCTACAATGCCTCCTCTCCCCACCAAACCTCTCAATTGTGATAGATCAACCAATCAGTTACACAACTATCTTAAAATAAATAACATTTTTCAATTAAAAAAAATAATCTAGAAATCCAAGATATGATGCATTTTCAGTAAAAGTGCTCTTTAATCATGCCTAAGCTAAAACTAGTGTTAGCTAATTGCCTTTCTTGTTGCTCAAAAGACAGTTGATAAGGTCCTTACCTTTGCTTTGGATTCATCAGTCAAGAAGATGGGACAGACTAGGCCAAGCGTGGTGACTTCTATCAGTTGCTTTGTGTCTCCCAGTTCCAGCAGAACATTGCACATCTACAGCAGCACATGAAGACTATAGAATCTTTACAGAAGTGTTTCCAGAACAATAAACCTTAAATAGAATGTTTGCTTTCAAAACTGAAAAGTAATATACAATATTGCTACTTTTTCTTATGACAATGCTTTAAGACATTTATTACCAACCATAACACAGAGTTATTGAAAACTGAGATAAGGATTACTTTAAACCTGCAATGATTGCCATATGTTATGCCATAATGTGGAGAGTTTCAATCATGACAAAATATTCTTCTTAATTAGCATTTCAATTATTTTCTCTTCATTTGCCCTCCAAACATTCCTCAGACAAATCCTTACTCATCTCAAAGGTATGACCCTACTGCATTATTTGTATTGTCACAGACATCAGGTCTTCTGCTTACGCAAAAAATTGCGTACAGGACGCATTAAAAGTTCGGAGGACCCCTTAAATTTTCGTCAATGGGGTCCCAGGGGACCCCTTCAAATTTGGGCGAAGAACAGATACAAAATTAGGTAAATGTAGTGTCTGACATTGCAGCCCAATCAAGTGTTGTCGTCTGCTGCAAGGTGAGAGTTTGCACTGAGTGTTTTTTCCCTACCGGGAAGAGTTCCATTAACCTATTTCCAAGATGTCGTTGACAACGTGGTTAAAATCATCGTCTCAGAAAAGGAAAGAAAGTGAGCACCCCAAGTACAGTGAGCATAAGCTCATCACAGATGCTTGCACACTCTTCATGGCACAGAAATCTCGCTGTTTCTGACTAGACATTACAGCGCTTTGTGTGCCTGAAAGGCAGTTGAACAAAGTAGTTGATTTGTTGGGGTTTTTTTTTTCAACTTTGTAAAGGGACCCCTTAGAGTTAGCCTGGGACCCCTTAGAAATCTGAAGAAGGGGTCCCTGGGACCCCAAAGAATTTAGCCTTAGCAGAAGCCCTGGACATATTATTTATACCTTGAGGTACAGGTTCCACAACTCATCATCACTTATCTTGTTCTCCTCTTGCTTAGCATCATCTGCAATAACAAACATCTGATCTGAGTTGTAGTTATTTGTATATACTTGTGTTCCCTATATCTTACAAACTTGGATGATCCACATCTCCTGTACATATAAACATGTAAAAATGCATAAGCAAACTTCTTTCTTCAATACTTAATCAGGGTTTCTACTTACGCAAAAATTGCGTACAGTACGCATTAAAAGTTTGGAGGACCCCTTCAATTTTCGTCAATGGGGTCCCCTTCAAATTTGGGCAAAGAACAGGGACCCCTTAAAAATCTGAAGAAGGGGTCCCTGGGACCCCAAAGAATTTAGCCTTAGCAGAAGCCCTGCTTAATTTTACAGATATAATTTAAAAAAATTCTTTTTGGGACTTACTGTTACCAGTCTGGTCAACCTGACTTAAAAATTTCCTGACTGATCCCAGCCTATGACGAATAGAACGACAATGGACAGCATCTGAAAGAAGAGCAAACAGTTATCACTTCCAGACATCATGTTGTCTTTACGACTTTCACTACTCTTGCTGAGAGAGAAGGTGAAGGTATTAGAAATGCTTGTTGTGTTCTTTTTGATTAAGTGCATTAAGTATTGTGTTTTTTTAACGCAGCATCAAAGTCAGATGCATAAACATTTGTTGTAAGGTACACTGAGAGTGATTATCAGTTCTTAGAAAGCACTCCAGTGTCTTAAAAAAGAAGGCAAGTGAAATGGCAAGTTAAGCTGAAATAAATCAAAATCAAATCAAATCAAATCAAAACAGACTTTATTGTCTGTCGAGGAGACCCCCGACAGAAATTTGTCTTCGCTCACAAGGGCAGGCATACATACTCATACACACATTTAACACATAGTTAGGAGTAAAAGTTAGGAGCAAAAAAGTGTAGATTGCACCAGTCCATCAAAGCAGTTTATGACAGATACCAATGTTGTGTATAATGTCTTAAATGATAGATACTGATGTGATTCATGTCTTATATAATTAATACTGATGTTGTGAATCATCTTAAATGAAAGATACTGATGTTGTGAATCAATTCTGGATTTTAAAACATACTGCACACTTACAGTAATGTCTAAAACACAGGTGTACCAGTCAGGGTCATGCTTAAGGGCAGGCAGACAAGGCACCTTGTTTTTGATAGTCGTCAGGGGCCCCGCAGTTGTGATTAAAACCATGGCGATAGTGGCGTCGAAGGCTCCACACATGCCCTAAGCCTTGGGGCCCTGCGGGGACTAAGAACGGGTCTAGTGCCAGCTCTTTGAGACTTGGCTTGGTATTTTTTCTATAAAAAATTCAAGCTACTCCTAATTTGACATACCATTTATCAAGAAAGGAATTCTCTGTTGCTTTTGCTTTCTCTAATTTGCTCAGTTTTTGCTTGCTGTACTCAGGTTTGAAACTGTATGGCATGATCCCCTGATTGATGATGGCAATGTTTAGACTACCACGTCTGGCAGACTGAGAGTTAACTCCTGTAATAGATGGTTTCAATGATCCCACTTGACAACAATCATTTGAAGATCGGTGTGTCACAGCAAGCAGCAGTCATAATAGCTGTAGCCTATAGTTAATGGATGCACTTCACTAATGGGGATTGCTACATATAGCTGGTGAAACATGTCATGCTTCTCGTCTCCCATTGATTTTCCTTGTACCACGCACCATTGTACCATCATGTCATTTCACTCACCTTCAGGCTGAAAATTACAAAGGTGCCATGGCAAGTTGACCTTCAATATTTTCATACCTTTAAAGGACTGTTGGTTATGATTTCCCTGAATGTGATGAAATAGAAGTCTACGACTTGCGCTGACAAATTCACGGTACTGGCCCTGAGAAAACAGAAGGTGGCACTTATGCAGCAGCAGGGTCTGGTCTACAACTGTCTGGTTCCCGGATTCATCACTGCTATCTGCAAAGTAAGTAACAATTTAGCTCCACAACTTCTTATAGCAAAATAGTTATCCCTTGGCTTGCTCAGCAGCATCCACAAAGCTATCTTTCTGAAGAAACCTTTCAAAACAATATACAAAATGTCAACAATGCTAACTACCTGAAGAAACCTTTCACAACAATATACAAAACGACCTGAGATATACTTAAGCTATGAAAATGCTCTCCTCCCCTTTCCACTCATACACATAGAAACACATGCATCAACATATATATGCGCACACACACACACACAGAGAAAAACAGCAATGAATGTCCACCTGTAGTTAGCACTCTGATTGCCTCATCATGTTTGCCAATTTGCTGCTGTAGGGCTGAGAGGGAAACACGGGCCTCCAAGTGGTTGGGAGCCAGCTCAACCACTTTACTGAAGGCCTGCACAGCTTGCTCCAAGTTTCCAAGAGAACTGAGGCAGTCTGCATACCGAAGCCACACTCCAGCCTGGCAAGACACTACTGCATTAGTCTCTTAATGAGATTTTAAAGATATGAAAAAGAATTTTTAAATTACTTTTGCAAAATGTTTTATTTCATACATCTTATTATCTATTTAAACTGCATATTTTCTAATATGTGGACAAAAGTGAAGAAAAAGTATGAAGAATGAAATTTTATTTTATATTCTTTTTTCTTGAGCTTACCAGATAAAATGACCATAGGAGGTAATAGACTACATATGCTCTTTAACCATCAAAAGTTGACTTCCTGATAGCGAGCTGGCTCGTGCCTGGCATGCCAAGCACTCTCCTGGCCAGGTAAGCAACAGCCCTCAGACAACTATAAAAGGCAACAGCAAAGCCAATTCAGCAGATTTTACAACCAACATTCACCCCAATCAAACAAAAACTTAATGGGGGTCAGCATGGGGTTCACTGACACAGAGTCTCCCAGACTGCCATGATCCCCAAAAGACTGTCCTGGAGGGACCAAGAGTCTTGGAACCGAAGAAATGGAGGGAACAGTAAAGCTCCCCAACTCATCTCTTGCTGGCACTGGTGCAGAGAGTAAACTTTGATTCTTTCTGAAGTGCCACATCTCGCCTGCTGTGACAGAAACTAGTCCTCAAGATGACTAGAAGAAAAAGTTGGTAAGGAGATGATAAAATGTCAGTTCCAATTTCCCCCTTTTAGACAGAGGTTACTGACAGGTATTTCTCATCAAGTCTCTGCAGTACAAGAGCAAAGCACAGCAAACAAGGCTGGAGAGATAAGACACAAAAGCTGAGGACAATACATAGACAGGTGACTGGTGCAGCATATGGCTCAAAAGCAGATAGCAGAATAGCAAAGTGCATGGCAAAACTGCTGAACTGGCTTTGCTGTCATGCAATCAAAAAGGTGGTTGACAAGATTTTTGACCAACCTCACTAAAAGACTTTGATTTAATGAGAGCTTGCAGTATTGGAAGGGCTGTCTGGCATTGACTAGTTTCCATATAGGCTTCAGCAACATCGAAGTATAAGTCACCAATTTCTTCTACGTTTTCTTGCATCAGCACCTCCACATGCTCCTGCAATGAACAACATGTATTTAAAATTATACAGATGCATTCCATACAATTAACGATGGGAATGCACATGCACGCACACATACACACACAGCAACAACAACTAAAGCAAAAATAAAGTTAAGCTTACTGAATATGATGCGCTTGTAGAAATTGATCAAAACTCACCTTTGCAAGCTGGCTAAATCCCAGACTTATGAGGCAGACACACAACTTTGCTCTTAGATCCACAGGTAAAATATCTGGAACCTTTATGCTGAAAGTCACATCAAGATCTAAGAAATTATAAAAGTTAAATAAAGGCAGAATCTATACCCAAACAATAATATTCAAAGCCTGAAAATTGTAATGTACAAGGGCAACACATAGCAGCATAATTTACCCATGTTCTTTCCCATAGGGGCCAAAATTTATCCATTGTTCTCTGGAAAAAGCCCATATTTCTCAATGCATACTGCCCAAGAACAGTAAATCTTGTCCTATGCAGTGTGTAACACAAGACAGAATGGCACACTGAAAATTTCAAGTGTCTAGCCAGGGACTGTGTGGTTGCAGACCTGCATATGGCATTTTTGCCTTCTTTAAAGTTGACCTCTGGATGAAGAGGGCTGCCCTGAGCCCAGTGCTCTCCACTGCTTAACACTGCCTCCAGTCCACAGTAGTTCACCATTTCCTAATCAAATGAAAACTTTTACCAGTTTAATTAACCTCGAGCTCTAAGAAAATGACGGGCAATTAAAGCCCTAATGGCATATCTAAATCTGCTCTGTGAAGGACAGAGTGACAGGGATGAACAGCTATCACATCCCTCAAGTCACTTTTACATCTAGATAGATCAAGAGTAACAACAGGTTAACTTTCATCATCTTCTTCCTCATCCCTTAAATACTTCATTTCAAACTACAAAAACAAAAATGGCTACTGTAGGCATTCATGAAAGAGATGGGTCAGCCTTGAAATCTTTAAAGGTGGTCACTGTAAGAAGTAAAAGGAGCAAGGCATTCCAGACATTAACATCAGAGAAGGAAAAGGAGGGGCACCCTACTTTGTCTCAACTGTTTTTTGCATAAGTAATCAAACTGTATGCAGCCTGTCACTTTGCTCCATTTAAACAGCATGTACTTTGATTAATAACACATGGAACATAAACTGAACTCACCTCCAAACAAGTCTGATACTGCTTCAGAGACAGATGAAGCTCTAACAGCATGTTGACATCTGCATATGTGCAAAAGAGCAGTGACTTTAAAAATCCTCAGTCTGTTGTTTCTAATACTCTAACAGCACACATACACGTATACATAGAACTTACAAGCACATCAACCTGCCTCAAACTTAAAGACCTTTAAAATCCACAGGATCTCACATTTACCTTCTGCATTCACAAGTGAAGGCCGGTTAAGAAACATGGATTTCAAAATCTGGATAGCTTCCTTTGTCTTTTTTTCTTCATGATACGTCTGAAAATTGTTTACACATTAAAATCCTTTTATTTTCTCAAGGTTAGGTGAAGTTTGAAAATTTGTAAGCAACTTGTTTTTATTAAATAAAGTAACTAGTAACTAAAAAATAAGACATTGTCATGCATATACATATTCATAATATAAAATGTTCTCAACAGTATTCATGTTTTACGACAGGATAACACAAGGCAACAATTGTTACCTATACAAGAAATAAAATCAACATAGAATAAACTTCTAATCCTAAACTTTTGTTTTTCAGAGGTAGATTACCTTGCAAAGGTTGCGAGCCAAGGTCAGGTACTTGTCATCCATGTTTGACTCCTGACTCATGATGCGCAATATCTGGGTGTAACCCTGCAGCGCCTTGTTCCTCTCACCAAGCTGCTCATATAGACTACAACGCTGCATCATCAGCTCAATTTTGTTGCTTGTGGCACACCTGATAGCTGAATAAAATCCAAAATGTTCCAGAAAAGGCATTAAAACTGATGGCAAGTCAAATGGAGAAACAGAAGGAAATACATTTGACCTATGTATAGGAAACTAAAGATTAATTATACAGCAGCAGATCTGTAAGAGGGACAATGATAATACCATGTGGCTGGTGATTATTTTCAGTATTTCAGCTGTTTTAAAGCAAACACTACACGAGTGTTTAGATAACATAGGTTTATTGGTAAAGGGAAGAGAGCCTCTGCACATGGATGTCATCTAATCTTTGGTGTCTGCACCAATGAAATATATAACCTTCTTTACAACTGCATTTGACAACTACTTTTTTAAAAAATCAAGCACCAACTAATCATCTCTAAAAATGAACGAAAAAAATATTAGGAATACCCTGGTTGTAGCAATGAATGGCCTTTTTGGTTTCGTTCTGATCCAACAGCATGTCTGCTACTCTCATCCACTCATCCGAATCATCCGCTCTTAGGTGTACCGACAGAAGAAAAAACTGTGAACAAACACGAGACCAAAATGTTGACTCTTACGAAGCTTTAATAAGTTTGATACTTGTGCGCCTAAGCAGAAGAATAATAAATTTATAATTACATACATAGAGAAAGTCTAAATAGAAAAGGCAATGCATTTATGACAACAAAAAAATGAAAAAGAGTATATTATTTTTACTTTTGGTTAATGTAAATTAGCATAATTAGACCAGAAAAACCATGCTATATATCTCAAATTGTAAAAAGTGCAGCTCACCTCAGTCGCTTTGGTAATATCGCCTAGGTCTTCATAGATCATGCCTATTGTGTGGAAAGGCAAGAAGGCTTGTGGAGCTGAAAGAATCAAACTTACTTTAAAAAGTGATAAGCCTTTTCTTCTCTTTAGAACCACATCATATTGCTAAGTTTACCTGGTTAAAAACATTGCTGCCCGCTAGTTTGCTTCATGCATGCTAGACTGACAAACTACGTGGACCTTCTTATTAGGGCTGTCTGACCAGTTACTGTAGTAAGGAGTTTTTCTTTTACACATTCATCATGCAAAACCCACAAACTCAAGCTTTGAATTATTCATAACTTTTAAGATACTGAAACAGTCAAAGATTCAGAAATTCGGTTACTTTCTACTTACCTTAGCAATTTATAATATGCTACTGTACTGAAAATGCATCAGTTATAAAAGACAATGCAACTAAATGTCCTAAATGTCATCAGAACCAGCTACACAAGAGAAAACAGGTCATTCAACTTCTGGTTCACAAAGATCATAAAAAAATAACTAAAAAGCAGAGCGAGTTAAAGAGTTTTTCTCATCGGCTAAGAAGAATGCGTAAAAATAAAGTTATTATTTTTTTTAGTTATGTTACTACCTTTATTACTATCAGCAGAGAGACACAAGAAACAAATAGTAAGCAATAACTGCAAGACTCTTTTCTCCTACCCTGGGGCTACAAGAAACTTGTGAAAAATAAATTTAAAATTTGTTCCAACTTTCAACCTGTTTTTGTAGTTTTTTGGGGTTTTTTTCCCATAAACAAAGTCAACTAACCCATCCGGATTATCTCCATGCACATTTTAATTGCTTCCTGATGCTCTCCCCTTGCAAATTTAAGGTTGGCTTCTCCCATAAGACCTTGCAAGTGCTTGGGTAATTCATTCATTCTCCGCCGAGGCTGACAGACAGAAGATATATCAAATTAATTTTTAAAGTATCATGCACTAAGCAACTTATTTTATATGCTGTGATTTTTTTTAGCTTTGATGAGAATATCCTAAAATCAAAGGTTAACTTTTTAAAAACTCACAAAGTGTGCTGTTGTAATTTATACTAACACACACACACACGTGCAAACACTCTTTTCTTGTTGATCCCTTCTGTTTTATATTCCACAACACATGCAAGCATTGTTCTAGAAGAGGTTATGACAGTGGTTCTCAACCTGTGGGGCGCGCCCCCCCCCCAGGGGGGAGGGCGACGTGCTTACAAGGGGGGGCGCGAAGGTGGTCATTTTTTTAAAGTTTCTTATACCGGTATTAGTGAAATTAGCTTACATTGCTGGCTAAGGGGGGTGCGTGGACGTACCTTTGTTCGTCAGGGGGGTGTCACAAGTAAAAGGTTGAAAACTGCTGGGTTATGAGGTTAGTGAACAATCATACTTTTGCTAAAAATACCAAGTATAGCTGTCAATTTCTTTTAACTAAAAACATATATCCAGTATCCAGATCAAACTTTGATGGGTAACAGTCTCTAAGAATGCTGTGATAAAGTTTATGCCTGCCCCTCTTTCCTACAGTCACTTTATCTTTTGTTGTATAATGTTTTGAGAGTTTCTGAGATGAGCAACATTATTCTTGAATCGTCATGTCCTCTCAAAATAAACTGAAATTTTTTAGAAATTGACTGTATACAGTATGAACAACAATTCTTACTTTTCTTGGTTTTCTCTTCTTTGGTTCTTTTTCTGTGCAGGAATCTGTGAATTAAAAATGGTCAAATATTATAAAAATAATGAATAATCTTTACAAATTTCCTCACATGAAAATTCTTTTGATACAGACATATACAAAGAATTCTATACTGAGTTTTCAAGTAGTCTAAACAATAAAATTAATAATTGAATTTATAAAACAGTTGCCTGCACAGAAGCGAGTTCAGTGCCCTGATCTTGCAGAACTAAACAAACTGACAGCATTATAAAACTCCTGAAACATTTAAATGTATACAAATTTTAAAATTGTTATAACATCATTTGTGAACAGTTACTCCAAAGTTTTAAGAGTTGGACTCTGGTAAATAAATATTATGCATCTAACAGTATTTTAGATATTAATCATTTAAGAAATCATCTCTCAAAAAGTCAGAAATTACACAAGACTGAAACAGAAGATATTTACCGCCTTTATCAGGTTCCCATGTCTCATCGTCATCTTTATCTTCTTCCTCAGCATCTTCCTCATCATCTTCATCATATTCTTCCTCTAATTCTACAACCTTTCTCTTTCTCCTCCTTAATCTCCTGTTTTCAGTTTCTTCCTTTGCTTCATTCATGTACTTGCAAAACTCAGTGAAGTCAATTTTACCTGTGTCATAAGAAAATCATTAGCATAATGATAAGACTTTGAAGCAATTTTTAACACATATATTTCTTGCGTAAGTAAAAGCATAATCCAAATCTTAGAATGCTGTTTTATAGTTTGCATTCTGCTAAGTGTGCCAATGACTCATTATCTGTAAAAGTGAATTGTAACAGATTCATAATCTTTTAACTTTCTGTGAAAAAAATTATAAAGTAAAGAAAATTTACTTAAATGTCACTAAATATTAAAGATACAAAAATACATTTAAAAAAAATACCTGTTAAGTACTCAGCCAGAATTTCTGGTCGAACATTAAGAGCAGATGTAACATCAGATGCATTTGCTTGAATGTTGGAGAGTGCAGCTGCTCTGCTGCTTGTTGTGGGAAGGTCAAGGACAGACAGTGAGTCAGTGCAGCCATTTTCAGTTTCAGAACCTGAATCCTCCCCCTTTTCATTGGACTCCAAATAGTTCCAGACTTGTGAGACTGACAATGTATTTGGCCCTGCATTATCCCCGACAGATCCATCAACAGAAAAAAGCCTGTCGGAGTCATGTCGATGTCGCTTAATAACAAGTCCCTGAGTCTGCAAATTAAAAAAAAAATCACATACATACTGCTGACAAATCTGGAAAATCATTATCACAAGAATCAGTTGTAATTTAGGTTTAATAATGGTGACACACTGACTTGTTTGAATTTTCTACCCCTTCCTCCAGTATTCTCAAATGTATTTACATTTTTTTTTAAAGTATGTGGTTTGAAATGCTAATATGATCTTATATGATACAGGATGATATGTTATGTCTGTCCTCATCCATCCGATAAATAATAAAGTGCAAAACAATCTATTCTTTTTGTGCACACTTAACACTTCTTCTATATCTTCTAAAGAGGTTTAAGTGTTTCGATGCATATTCAATCTGTTGGAAAGCATTATTAGTTTCAACATTAGAGCTTGTTATAGGAATAAAACTAAAAAAGAAAAAAAAAACCTAAACATGAAAGTCTGTTAAGAATAATCAGAATAGTAACATCATCGTTTTTTTGAAAAACCAACTTTGTGTCCTTCACTAGCATGAAGAATACAGGTGGTCCTCGGGTTACGCCAGCCCCGAGTTACGATGCTTCGTGGTTACGACACATCTCCCATTTACTGTATAAAGCTTTGTTTCCACTTAAGTCATTTTGCATTGTAAACGTCGTAACGCGAACTTCATGTTTGGTGTGCACGGCGGAAGAATGTGTTTTTTGATAATTACTGTTAGGATAGATGTTAGGATAGGATAAGTGCTTAAGGTATGTTATTTACGTACAGTATGTACGTATGTTTCGAATTACAGCGAAAATCGGTTTACAACGCGACGTAGGAAAGGAACAACGTCGTAAGTCGAGGACTGCCTGTACTCCAAGATTCTACCCATATTCTTTATGTTTTTGCCTTAAAGCAACAATGTCATGCACCATTCGCAAAGAGAAACCTGTAGTGTATAAGCATTCTTTTGTACCTCTGGCTATCATCTTCTTTAATTTAAAAAGACAATGTCGTGTACACTGGTCAAAAAAACTTGATTGCGGTTACTCTAAGAGTGCTGTGATAAGGTATAGACCTTTCCTTCTTTCCTAGAATCACTTTGTCTTATGTTGTATAATGCTTTACTTGTTTTCTTCTTCATGGTCAGTAAGCATTTGGTCATGAATAAAACGGTTTCTTCTCGCTCCCCCATGTTCCATGTTTGATTGAGAGGGAACTGGTCGACCAAATCTGTGGTCGGTAGAGACCACACCTTTAGTACTAAAGTGGTTTTAATGGATTTTAAAACTCTTGTCCACTGTGAAAGTTAAGTAAAATATTTTCTTCTTACGTTTCTGTTCAGTTCCTTCCACGCTTGATATTGCTCAAATGTAACCTCTCCCTGAAGATAACGAAACAATTCTGCTCTTTCTTCTTCCGACGTTTCCATGGGTTCTTCTGCCATCATCCTGTTTTAAAACTTTGTTTTCTCGCAACATACAGGTGGCACGGGAAGCTACTCTCACCTCTGTATGTTCCAATGGCCTGGCCTGGCAGTGATCTCCCCTGTCTTTCAGCATGAAATAATCTAGGATTCTAGGTGCTCACGTATCTTTATTTTTTTTAAAGCGAGTAGTGTTTTATTAGCTTTCGTAAAACTGTAACTAACTTTCCTTGGTTTCTAAATTGAAATCGAGGGATGGTTTGTCAATGTAAAATAAAAGCCTTTCAAAAATAAAAACCTTGGGGGAAGTGCATTGATTAATAAAGTATGCAATGGTAATGACAGTCTACACTCTACAATCTACAAAAAGTTAATGCAAACTCCAGTTCTTTGTCATCATGAAAATTAAATATAGGTAGCTGAAAGTACATAACAGCTAGGTTTTAGTATTATCATCTATCGTTTGATCATTTTCAAAGTAGAACCATATAATTTGGATAATTACGTACGTAATATACCGATAACTGATTTGATGTTCTGACGCAACATATATGTCAGGACTCAGGTATATGCATTTCCCTCTAAAAATCTCCAGCAGATGGTTTAATTAGCACTTCTCTGAGAAAAAGTTACATGTACTTACAAAAAAAGCGACACGCGTATACACACGTCACTGTGCATGAGAACTACACCTAAAATATATTGCTGATACCAATTAACATATGATTGTTAACAGCTAGTGAAAAGTCACCTCCGCACAAGCCTACTGTTGTGGACGACACCCCACTCTCCTTAGTTTCAAAACACTCGTGAAATAATTAAACGCCTTCTGTTGTGTTTTCGATTTTTTTTATCAACGAATCGTCAATTTCTGGAAAGGATCGAGTCAATCTATATATAGCTGCCTCAGAACACTAGCTTCCATCATCCCCTCAGAGTGCTGCGCGATTTAAAACCACGCGATTAATAATAAGCTTTGGAAGTGGTTGAAATCCTTTTAAATATGTACACACTTCGGTAATTAAGCCGTTTGTTCTACGCTCATGCTAAATATATGCTTGTCGGATCCAAATGACGTTATTGTGTTCAGAAATGCTAAAACATGCAAATGCCTGTCTGTTGATTTCTGTTCCCTAGATCACTGCCACCGCAGCATAAATTAATCTGGGAAGTGGGTTTTCAGGGCCATGCCATGCCCCTAAAAAGTTTCATGTCTGGCACAGCCTGCAGGGGCCACAAGCATAATTTCAGACGTCTGCGAGCGGAAAGGCCCGACTGGCCAAAAGAAGCGAACCAGGGGAAGCAGGTTGGAAATCAGTAGATCACCAAAGTGACCACCAGCGGTTTGGGCAGCGGAAGTAAAACATCGGCACGGGTTTTAAGTGACACAGAGCCGCGATTTCTGGCCGTAAATCGTGGGAGTAAGAGCTGACCTTCAAGGTAACAGAAGTCAGGCTGCCACCCCCACGCGTCTTATTGTGCACAGCCCTGAGGGGTTTGCCGTGCCAAACGGGAGAGGGGAAGGGGGCTGGCTGGGCGCACTGTCTGCTCCCTGTGAGCTTTCCTCTGTGAGCAGTTGCCTCGAATAGTTCAAAGATGGCGACACGGGAGAAACCTTCCGGCGTCGTCACAAACTTTGTTTTAGCTTTGTCTGTGCAAATATTGACTTTATATTTGTTCACTGCACAAGGCCAGGTGCTAACACCGCCGTACTTCAACCTGGCACAAGGTAGCACCATTATTGCCACAGCAACATGCGGAGTGGACGTTTCGAGACCAGAACTGTTCTGTCGTCTGACAGGTGCAACAGGCGAGAGACAAGAGGATAGAGTGGAAGTGATTCAGGGTCAGTCTTGCGACTACTGCAACCCCAACCTCAGCGACCAGGACCACCGACCGGAGTATGCAATTGATGGGACGGAGCGCTGGTGGCAAAGTCCCCCTTTGTCTCGAGGCATGCAGTTCAACGAGGTGAACCTCACCATCCCGCTCGGACAGGTCAGTACTTCTCCATGTTGAGCAGCTTGGCTTGGGGAGGGAGGGAATAGGAGAGAGAGAATGATGCATCGAATACGGAATACGCATTAGTGCGAAGTGAAACGATAAAGAGATGGACAAAATTGTATGGCAAAATTATATTGTGTGTTATTGGTGTATGTGACGTGAGTGAGACAAGCGGAGAGGTCTAGCAGGAAGACACTCTTCTTTAATAAAAGTGAAGGGGTTGGGGAGGTTGCAGGAGGGTTTAGCAAAACTCAACGGTACCCTGAAAGATGGGGAAGGTGGTGCGAGAGAGTCTGCGGTGCCGACATCGGTTGATAAGTTTTTCTTGACGATGTGGTCAAAAGTGGACTCGACCATTGTAGTGGTCCGTGCGTCACGCCCTACTGGGGAACCAGCTGGTGGGGAACGTCACGGCTGTCCGGTTCCCCTACCAGAGGCACACTCGATCGCTACACACCCGCTCAGATATCCATTACGAGTAAACTGATGACAACGCACAATCAGCCTTTGAATGGCTAGAGCTTTCGGGGTGAGATGGGGGTAACGAGGTGACTCCACGCGGTGCTCGGGTAGATAAGTCTGGGTCAGGTTACCCACAGAGGAACGCCAACTGCGGTCTTTGGAAGACATGTGTTACAAACATGTCTCATCATTCACGTCCACTTAGACATACACAGATCTGAGCAAAGCCATAGTGCTTCTAACGGACGGATGACATGCGAAAAATAGGGAAAGGAGCAAGTGGGAGAGTGCGTCAAAGGGATGAAACAAAAGGAAAGACGATGATGAAGATGAAGTGACAATTTTTTTTTTTACTAAATGTAAAATGTACTTTTGTTCACCTGTTCTTAGTGACGTAGGAAAGGGAGGGGGCCGGGAAAACTATGCTGACAGTTCACATTCTTGTTCCCTCAGTGTCTTTTTTTAGGTGGCGGCTGCATCCCTTGCTCTGTCTGGTTTCTATGCCACTGGTTCTTACTACATCTTGTAAAATGAAGAGAGCGGGCCGTCACTGTGCCGTTATATGGCGCTGACTACGTGTTGAGGCCGTCACTGTGCCGTTATATGGCGCTGACTACGTGTTGAGGCCGTCACTGTATGGCATGCCTTGAGTAATACTATTTTCAGTATGTTTGTGTCATCAAACCAGGCACCCAGACTGTCCTTATATCATGTGTGTGTGTGCATGCTCGTCTACAACTGTCTGAAGACCTTGGGATGGAATATCCGCAGCCCCGGTGTTACGCGCCACTGGTTTTGTCGTCAGGGTACTATTATTGTGTAGGTCGGCGTGTACCCGGGAGGCACTGTATCCTTTAGTTGACCCCGAAACACGATTCCACATGCAAGGCTGCAACCTCGATCTGGAGACAGCGAGTGTCTCTGAACTCAAGACAGTCTTTTCCCAGGATTCTTTTCATATTTTATACGATTGCTAGAAGAGAAGCAGCGGCTTTGCTTTTATACAGCCGCATTTCCCTTTACCATACTGATTATAAGGCCAGGGTGATTCCGAACCCGAAGGCAGCAGGTTCGATACCCGTGTGACAAAGCGTGTTTCACCTCTGTAGACCCAGCTGTAGAGTAGTTACCAGACTCCGACCTGAGCTGAGAGAGGTAAGGCAGTGAGGAAGAGATCCCCTCTCCCCCTTCAACATAAAGCTGGCCCCTTGCACCTCACTCCATCACCGCAAGTCATGGAAGCCCTACTACTTTGTTAAAAGAAAACTTTAACAAAATCCAGACAGCGCAAATAGAGCAGACAGCATCCCGAGCAGTAGTTCCTGCAACTTGTCGGAACCAGACGGCAACGTGGCAGGTCCGAGAAAGACAGCGTGGTGCTGCATGGCGGGTCTGGCGGGTCTGGCAGCACACGTGTGTGTCGACCAGCACGTGAAATCACAGACTCAGACACCGCACACGTCCTTGAAATCCCGGCAGCCCTTTTCATGTAGAATTTGACTTTTCCTTTCCTTCTTGTCGAATTATAATGCAACATCAACAGCGGCAACACCACCATCAGTGCTAACGATGTTCGCGTGTGTGTGTGCATGCGAGTAGCTTCTCACATAACCTGTAACCCACCCCTACAGCCTGATGCTGCCGTCTTGACGAGTTCGGTGTGTTGCTAAGGGACCAAACGGCCAGACAGTAGCCAGCTTGCTACCGTGTGTCGGTAAACTCATTCTATGATAAGATGACGAAGAGGTGTAGACGCTAGTGTGGCAGAACGGGAGCGGGCAGGAAGCCAAGGCGGCGAGAGGAAACGGTCTGAGTTAGGAGGAAATGGGTCTTCAGGCTGCGGGCGAGCGGCGGGTTAAGTGCTTCAAGACAGCTTGTGTCCGTCTCTCGGCTGAATATCAAATTTCGTACAGGAATGCACATACAAAAACGCACACCATACACGCACATTAACGCACGCAGTTTGACATTGGATCGGCGGTTCTCAACAGTATTTCTGACCGCGAACCACTTTACTACAGTAAAAACTACGGCGGCCCACCGAGGCCTCGAACCACAGTGTACCGTGAATTTCAAAGTTAAACTGCCGCATTTCTTTCATTACAGTTCAAAACTAAATGTACTTTGTGACAGTAGCATAGTCATAAATTTATGTAAATTACTTGGCAAAGTACACATACAATTAAAAATAAGGCCGTGCACTGCGTTACTAAGGGTGACGGATGACGCGGTTAAATGACCGCTCGCGCTGTGACGTAAAGACTTGTTGGTCAGCCTGCGTTTTAGGCCAACGAGCAGTTTGGCATCGATAAAATTAAAACTCGTGTGAAATCAATACTGGTCTAATTAGCGTATTTGGCGATTTAAACATCACTTCGCTGACATGGTGACAGTCAGCCGCGGACCACCTGACTTATTCGTGCGGCCCACACTTGGTCCGCGGCCCACACGTTGAGAACCACTGTACTGGATACACCCGTTCACACACACACATACACCCTACACACGTTTTATCAACCCGATTTCGTGACAGCTAAGAAAGACTGGGGTACCCACTCGAACTGGAAGGCGGGGAGTATGTATGCGAGCTGGTGAAACGAAAAGCTGTATTATCTATCATTCCGTGATGAAACGACCAGCGCACAGACGACACACGCGGAAACTGGCGCCACATACCCGGGCCATGAGCACATTTCCTCTCTCGCTTTGTGAGGTCACTCGTGATGAGGAGCGTGGAGTGAAGGATGACAGGGTTAGCCATGGGTCTGTAAGTGCAGGCACGCTCTCTCACACACACACACGTCCACACCGGGTCTCTGATAAGCTCCAAAAATAACCCTCATAACGAGTGCGATGGGATCATTAGCACACTCGAGGCACTGAGACCACTTATTTATTTCTGTAACTCCGTGCTGAGACATCATGCACAGCTTCCTGTGAATACTTTCTACGAAAGGAGAACAGAGCTTAACTTGCCGCATGTAAGCTTCAAAACGTCTAATAGACAAATAGGGAGGATTATATGGGGGTGAGGGGAGAATGTTTTCATTATGTTCTGTTTAAGCCTGCAGTATGAAATTTTAAAGTTCATTGTTATTAGTTTTTTTATTTTTGCTGCCCCTAACCCCAGTTATGTTTTGCTCTTGTCCAACGCAGAGTCTGCGGTACGCTATCTCACCAGCAAGGGTGGAACGTGTTAGAGTTTACATCTCCTTCTTTCTATCATTGCGTTACACACCGACAGTTACAAATATGTGTGGGGTACATGCACCTGTGTCGCAAAGGTACCGGACACACACCTGACGTCAGATTTGCATTCATTTGTCGCAAGTGAAAAACGCTACAAAGGTGACAGTTTCTTCTCGTTTTCATCTTTCCCTCCCTTCCCTTTCCTCCCACGCATTCCTGCATGTGTCCATGTATCACGTGAGCAAGAAATGGGCGCTAAGGAATCACGTGACCCAGAGGCGGCGTTAGGAACCGTTAAGAACACGCGGGGCCTGGGGCCGACCATCCGCGCGGGGCCGGGGTAATGGAGTACGTGTATCAATATCCCTATTGATATGATGTCGGAAGCACTGATTTATATACAGTTAGATAGGCTGGATCCATTTCACGAAATAACGCACGAATTTAGTGTTTTCATTGTTGGTAACCTTTCCCACCGTCTGTGACAGTAGCGGCTTTTTCTTAAAGCGAAATAATATGGTGACGACAACTGAATAAACTGCTTGTTATTATTGTCGGGTTTAAAGTTAAGACATGGCTTCAATAATTTGCTTAATTAGAACTTAGAAGTGTTTTCTGAACGTCAATTTTTTTGTCACAACTTGTTTAACACAGCTGGCAATAAGTCATAAAGATGACCTCGGGGCTGAAGCGCGGGGCCCCTTCGAGAGCGGGGCCTGGGGCGGCCGCCCCATTTGCCACCCCCTAACGCCGCCTCTGACGTGACCAATGCATTTCATAGATTGTGGGAGGATCGAGAAGCGGAATACTTCTCTACATATACCCCACCTTCGAGCTTGTTAATGGTAGGGTGGTTGATTGGTTTAGCAGGAAAGGGCTTCCACCTAGAGGTGATTTCGCACTATGAGAGGAATCCTGAGTACCTGGAGAAAACCCCCGACGGCTAGGCCTGTGAACATGTCTTATATAAAGAGTCCCGAGACGAGAACTGAACCCAGGGCCACTCACTACAGCAGTGACAAGCAATACCCTGGGCGGGCACCCTTGCGGTACACCGTTTTGTGCAGAAGGGAGGCGAGCAGTTCACGTGACTTACCATCCAAATGTTTGTTTCTGTAACTAATAGGAAAATAATGTTTATAGTCCTCTTCGCCGCAGGTTGCATATCATGTTTTTGTATTATGCAAGGTATAATTATGTACGGTAACCCTGGACAGTGGAATAATATAATTTGCGGAAACAGAGCATTAGCATGTTATTTAGGGACAGTTTATTGGCTGTCACGACAGACAAAGTAGTGTCGGTCTACTGGTCGCAGTTGTGAACCAGGCTGTCACTTTTCGATGGCAATAGAAAACAGTTACAATCTTGAAATCGTTTGCCCGTGTGTGCCATAGAGATGACAATTATTTTAGCCACGTGCTGCGTATATATACCTGCCCCCTCTGCTCCCAATACCTGGATTTGTTCTAAGCACGTGTGTAGGTCACGGACCACGCGTCAGTAGCCAAGGTTGTGACAGTCTCGTGCAGGTAAAGCTGTGTGACTTGGCAGTGTCATCACATTCCGCAGTGTCTCGCTTCCTCCGCCATGAGCGGCCTGTCGTCTGCTGACTCAACAGTTTTTCGCCTCAGAGATCCATCCGCCCTCGGATTGTGCGCACGTCACTATAGCAATTAAAATCACGGCTAATGAGGGCGTGAATACTTTCACGAGAAGCGAATTAGGCCTAGAAGAGCAGAACAGTCTGTTTGATACAGAAAAGTGGTTGTAGCAGTAAAAATGTTTCTGTCACTTGGAAATCTCGGCAGTCCAGTTCTTCAATGTTGCCTCCGTCTCTGTCACGTGACTTCAGGGAAAGAGGTGTTGAAGTAAGCACAGGCTGAAAATAATCTCCAAACACACGATTCCGCTAGTACGCAATGTCGCACAGCAGCATGAGACGGCGGTAGTTACCTTCTGTTTAATTTTTTTTTTTATTCAGTGAATTTGGTGCAATTTCATGTGCTGCTAGCCTCATCTAGTTGGTTCTGGGAATGTTTTCAGGTGTCACCGGCCAGTTAGACTGCTTCCAGGTGTCGCTGACCAGTCATTGTTTCTGCAAAGCTTGACCGACGTGCTTTTTGCTCAGCACACATTTGTCGGGCAGATGATGCTAGACGGTGGCGAGAGGAAGGGGAGGGGGTTGCAGAAAGAGTGGCTGAGGGGATTTTTGTTTTTAAAGAGATGCGGTTGGGTAAGCCGGTTTCAAAGGATGAAGGTTTGAACATCATAGAGGGCTACGTAAAAGTGTTTATGCTGTTTCCCCATAGAGAGGACATTGTATCCGGTGTCTGGCCAGTTAACAAAGACATTCCATTAGTGCAAGTCAAGGCAGGGCTTACTATAGAGAAAGCACTGTATCCAGTGTCCGACCAGCTAACAGCAATTAGTACAAGTGGAGGCAGGGTTTGCTGTCAAGTGCTCACAAGGGTCACGACTCGCCAGAGGGGTGGGTGGGTGGATGGTGTGGTTGCTTGCTGAGCAAGCACACAAAGTGGCTGGACAAGAGTGGTGTTCCTGACCACTGTGCCTGGTCCGACTTTTCGCCAGCTGTGAATAGGAGGGGGCGGCGAGCGCTGTTGACTGTGGAGTCGGGGGTGGGGTCGTTGGTGGGTAGAACAAGCGTGCAGGCATATCGTGAGGCTTTTCAGAAATTTGATATTTGCAGTCTAGGGTAGAGCGTGGTGTCTGTCAACACAGTGATTGTATACAGTGTTCCCTGCACACAGGAGTGAGACCTCAACAATAGAATACAGGATATGGGTCACCATGTAAATAGGAAATCAAATAGGAACCCTGTATTTGGCCCAGGTGCAGAGATTTAACCTTGATACAGTTTTGATGGTGCGAGTACAAAAATGAGATCAGCTGCTAGAAATAATACCAACCGAGCTGACTGCGAAATAAATGAAGGGGGCTTATCACAATTCACTAGCTGTTGGGCCCACTTTGTTAGGGCTACCTGTGGCAGTGAGTGTGAGGAGCATCAGAGGATGGGTAGTTTCTAGAAAAACTTTCCCCTTGATTACAGTCTTATTACACGTAAACAGTAATAGAACGGTCGCTATGGGGTACATAAGTGGTCCAGCATATCTAGGTGTGGATATGTGGAGGGACTAAGCAGCTATACTAGACCTAGGGCACAACGTTTGGATGGAGTGAAACGTTCACTTTCTTTTGTGATAAATTAGTTACCCATGTGCTAGATCAACAGGGGAAGTTTTTCTGTTACAAGGCCCTGACAAGCCTTGATCTGGGAACCATGTATTGCATTCCTAAGTCAAGCACACAGACCATACTACAGGCTACCATACTTCACACAGCCAGCCTTATTATGGCATGCTGCTTTGTGTATCTCTTGTCATATTTGCTAATATATGAACATCTGCAAAGTTTACTTTTAAGAAAATTGCATATAAGGGCAAACATCATGCCTGAAGCTAGCACTAGTATTCATGTTTTGGCAGTAGTCTATGTTAAAAACAGATAAAAACACCTGGGATTTGTTAAATACATTGAAATCTTTATTTGATTAGATAATCTAGCAGTAGCTGTACATAGATTTTTGCAAGCTAGAAGAGGAGCTGAGAAGAGCGTTAGATTGTGCCATATTTCTGTCGGGCATAAGAATGAAGATGATGCTATATTGCTGGATGCCTTCCTAGAAACAGTAAATAGCTTTTCATGCCATGCTCTTTCAAATTGAATTTGACCTTAAGAATGAATATCCCATTTCAGGAATTCCATGTTGCCTATGTCTTTATTCGGATGGCAAACTCTCCTCGACCAGGAGTATGGGTATTGGAAAGATCAACTGATTTTGGCAAGACCTGGCAGCCATGGCAGTACTTTGCTGACACACCAAGTGACTGCTACCGATTCTTTAATACCAGGGCAGATGAACCACTTTTACGGGATGACCAGGTTCTATGCACCACAGAGTTTTCAAAGGTGGTTCCTCTAGAGGGTGGAGAGGTAAGCTGCTTGTACTAACTTGTAGAGTCACTTTCTCAGTGCCAGCAACCAAGAGACGTGCAAATACTACATATTGAATGACTATGGAATAGTTTGTGTTTACAAACACTGTATGACAATGGTATCCACATCATCCCTCCCTGGCCCTCCCTGGCCCTCCCTCTAGTCAGTCCTGATTACTTGTGCTTGACATTTTATGTAAAAACTGTTAACAATGAGTTGTACTCTGGGTTAACTTTGCATCTGGGATTAAATCAGATTAACTTACCTGGTGCTCGAAGTTAATTGTTTTTAGATAAAATACCTAGCTGGACTGCTTGAAATTAGCTATTTTACATAAAATTCCAAGCACAAGTAATGCTTAGGGTTAACACCAAAAAGGTTAAGGTCCAGGAGATCAAAGAATATGCAGTAACATTTTGACAATGATGATAAACATTGATGATAACATTGTTTAGAATGAGGAACACCTAGAGACACAATTAAAGGATTTGGAAAAAGGTGCCATTTTGTATCAGTCTGGTTTCATGTTTAATTTTCTTATGCTGACATACATTTTGTATCAAATTAGTAGTTTCCTTGTCAAAAACAAAGAATTTCTACATGTGTTATTAGATTGTTGTTTCCCTTGTGAATGGACGCCCGAGTGCCCAGAACTTCTCCAATGTGGATGCTCTTCAGCAGTGGACAAAAGCCACAGATGTGCAGCTTCGTATGCTGCGAACAAAGACTCTCCTTGGTCATCTAATGGCAGTTGAGCGCCAGGACCCAACTGTCACTCGAAGGGTAGACAAACACTATTTGTAATATTAAATATAATACTTATGATAATAAAAATCTTATAATCTTTGTGTCTTCTTAGTGTAACATATTTGCTACTTGCTTACAACAGACAGTAGTAGTGCAGCTACTTTACAAGTAAATTGACAAACAAAACAGTTACATTTTTTATCTGACTTTTCAGTATCCATGTATTCATTTTTTTTTCCTAGTCGGAGATATTGAGAAGTTTTTTTGTTTCTTTTTTTACTTTACCTTCAATTATGTAATTTTCATGTCCTAAATGTTACTTTACTGTATGTGCATATATATATATATTGTATATAATAATCCAGTTATGTCATTTTCATTACTTTTGCTGTCTTCCAGTATTACTACAGCATCAAAGATATCTCCATCGGAGGGCGCTGTGTGTGCAATGGCCATGCCAACTCATGTGACCGCCCTCCTGAAGCACAGAGTACAAAGTTGTTGTGTTACTGTGAACACAACACCTGTGGTGAGCAGTGTGAAACTTGCTGCCCTGGTTTTGTCCAGAAGCGCTGGAGGCGAGCAAGGGTCAATGATCCTTTTGAATGTGAACGTAAGTTGTCTTAGGTTTTGATTTAAATGACAGCTCATGGCAGCAATAGCATCCATATTGTTGTCTTCCAGCATAATGTTGCTGTAACTGTTACACATAAATCTGTTAAAAATTTAAGATGGTTGTCATGATCATATTGAAATTTGACATCGTCAGATGAATGATGCAGTTAAAGTTGTGATGGAATATTTTGAGGAACCTTCTTATAAAACTTTTTTTTTCTGAGAGACTTGATTGTGTGTCATGCAGCTTGCCAGTGCTATGGCCATGCCTCTGATTGTATCTTTGATGAGGAGGTAGAACGACAAAGACGAAGTATTGATATTCATGGTGTCTTTGAAGGTGGTGGTGTTTGCCAGAATTGTCAGGTGAGAACCATTGAATGAAAATTGTGTGTGGGTGCATGGGTGCATGGGTGCATGTATATGCAATATATGTGCACACATACAATTTATGCACATACATCGTTAAGTAAGACTGAATGGCTGGCTGCACAAGTCAATGTGTGAATACATTGTATTCTCGTTATTGCAGATGTGTTTTAGGCTTATGTTTAAATGTTATGGTTGAAACAAATATTTCAATCATTTTTGAATTTTATATTCAGAAATTAGTGAAAAAACAGTCATGATTGTGCTCTTCATGATATCAAGAGTCAGACATATGTATCCAACTTTATTTGATGACATTTTTTCCTCAGCACAATACCACAGGCATCAACTGTGAGAAATGTGTGTTTGGCTTTTACCGTCCCTATGACGTTCCCCGTGATGCTATCGATGCATGTAGACGTGAGTGCTTTATCTGCCATTGTGTCTTTGTGGCTGCTTTTATCTATCACTTTCTTTTCTGCTCTTATGACATGGCTGTAGATGCATTTGCTAAATGGAGATGGTAACTTATAAACTTATAACGTGACACATGAGCAGCTTTTCTTCTGTCTTTCATTAATAATCAGTCTTGACAAATCATGTCGCAGATATGATGTCTGATCTCAAACTGATTTAGTTCATGACTTGGTACTGTGTGCCATCAACACATAAGCTAACAAGCTTTTTAGGTATAAAGAAGTTGTATGGTCTGCATACTTCATTGCAACAACATCAGAGTGAAAATTCTAATAGTCCTATGATAAATGGGCACATATCCAAAAGCAGTTTATTTTGTTATCAGCTTGCGAATGTGATCTGAGAGTGTCCACTGGAGACTGTGAAGAAGGAACTGGCCGTTGCTTCTGTCGTCCGGAATATACTGGACTTAACTGTGACAGGTTAGCATCATATTTTATGTTGTGCTAGTTGGGTCCTGAAGTTTTTTGGTATTTCAGCCAGCAGGTTTGTTTTAATAAAATCTAAACAAGTTTATCAATTTTTATCAGAATGATCTAAAGGCTCAAAATTTGATAGTTGATGTATTCTGTCGGTGCTTTCTGTTTCAAGATGCATATAAGAAATGGAAAAATAAGTTGAGATGCCTTTTTAACTTCTGACATATATGTTTTGCAGGTGCAACATAGGTTATTATGGTTACCCAAACTGCATCCCTTGTGACTGCCACATTAAAGGCACAGAAGATGGCATCTGCACAGTTGCCACTGGAATCTGTCCTTGCAAAGTCAACTATGATGGGCGCAAATGTGACATGTGTGCACTTGGATACTATAACTTTCCTGAATGCACAGGTAGAATAATTGTGATGTATATGTGCATTTTCACAACTGATGTCATTTGAATTCTTTCCTTACACATCATTTCAGCAGAAGGGAATGTCTACATGAGAACAGTGACTGTATTGCGCACTGTGATGCAAATTTAGTAGCGTCACAAAACACATCATGCTGTGCATAAATGGATAAATAAGGGAAGAATCTGCTGGCTCTGTCAGGGATTGTTTTATTATGAATGGCTCCTTTAAGGAGCTGAGATGATCAACCAATCAGGTATTTTATTAGATTTGAAAATAGGCAATGAGTCAGTTGATCAAGAGCCATGTTTGAGATAGTTGTCAGTTAGTTTGACATGGATTTGTACTCCAACAGCTGAAAATGACAAAATGAAAGTCAGTAATAAATTTGTCCTTGTCGTTTCATTTCACGATACCTTGGCCTCATTTTGCTTGCTTTGAAACTGCTCTTTCTCAAGATCTTCATTCACTGTTCAGTTGTTCATACTGTCTCTTTGGTGTAACTTCATCTTCTACATTTTTTTTTTCAGAATGTGAGTGCAATCCTATTGGTTCAGCTTCAACAAAATGTGATCTAGAGTCTGGACAATGTGAATGTCGCAGCAATTATGGCAGTCGAGACTGCGGAGCCTGTGCAGATGGATTTTTTCGTTATCCCACTTGTGAATGTAAGTGATCTTGGTTACTGTTACTAGATTTTAAAGAAAACCCTTTCACAAGATTTGTGTTTCCCTTGTGATTTTATGTTAAAGGCATTAATAAATAATATGAAAGAAGTCTTTTGAACATGATATATGTCAGCAATTAGGTTAGTCTAAAGTATGTTCAATTGTTTTTAAGTGGTGGATTAAAAAAAAAAGTTAAGTCATATATGCTTTGTGGTTTATGAACTTCATAAAGGAACAGATTCAAAATAAATTATTCATTATGATCATTTAGTTTATCATCCAGCCATGGACAATTGCAGCACTTGATATCAAAACATGAAGAATATCACCTTGGTCAATCCCAACCCACCCCTGTCCAAGATCTTAACACTTACTCTTTTATCATGTTGTAAGATTAAGTGATGTCTGCTGATTTGGGTGAACTTTGGGTAAACATGGTCACTAACTTATGTCCCATTTTCATATTTGTACAGACTGCAACTGTGATCCTTCTGGAACAGTTGATGAGATTTGTGACAAACAGTTTGGTGAATGCATGTGCAAGCAGAACTACACTGGTGAACGATGTGACAGATGTGAACCAGGCTTCTATGGATATCCCAGCTGCGAGGGTAGGCTTCTTCATGCAAAAGAACTTCGCTTCGAGAAAAGCATAGAAAATAAATTGAAGACGAACTAAAAGATGCTGTCTGGTATTGGTCACTGCTTTATTTTACTTCAATAACGTTTTTTATTTGGAAGAAAACAATATTAAGAGATGGGAGGTAACTGGTGGGCGATATATTGTTTTACATGATTTCAGAGTGCAGATGTGTAGAACCAGGATCTCGCAGCAGTGTTTGTGCAGAAAGTGGTCAGTGTCAATGCAAAGCCAACTTTGCTGGCCGCACTTGTGATAGATGTGCTGCTGGATATTACAGATATCCTGACTGCATCCGTAAGTTACTTTTTAATCTGAGCTTCTAAAACCATACTCCTGTACATTGCTTGAAATGCTCAAATCAAAACAATTTTATTTTCACATGTTTCTTTTTTTGTTGATTACAATTATGGGGTGACCCTGAGAATGATAAATAAGTTTACTGTTATTCTGTGTGAAAAAGATCTTTCTGTCCACCTACATTCAAGTCAGACCGAGAACATGCGTGGCATCACTTACTTCCCCTTGGTTGAATGGTAGACCACTATGAGGGCCTGGGAAGATTATGCCAAGTTTTTAATTTCTGTTTTTTAAAATTAAGATTTTGTTGTTCAGTTCACAGTGTTCAACAGTGCTATAATAATAATGTGCAGCCTGCCAGTGTGACCTTTATGGTTCACTGAGTGTGTCATGTGAACAAGTGACAGGACAATGTAGCTGCCGAGATAACTTTCAGGGCCAGATGTGTGATAAATGCAAAGAAAACTTCTATAACTACCCTATGTGTGAAGGTAAGATGTTGCAGATGCTCGCTCACAAATTACAACACTAAAATGAAGCTTGTTAACACAGCAACTACTGCCTGCCATTAAGTTTAGGTCTAAATAATTTCATTCACACCTTTAGAAATGAATTATAAGCTGCAATGTTTTCATGCTGTTCAATCCAACAGTTCGGAAGTGTAATTATTTTGAAGAAATATTAATATTGATGAATTTAACAATCATTTGGATTTTAGTCTGTGTTAATGTCTGCTGCAGTGTGTAATTGTAACCCTAATGGTGCTAAGGAGATCCCAGGGTATCCTCTGGGTGGCTGTGGTATCATCACTATGGGGTTGTTGTGTGAGTGTAAGGAACAGGTTCAAGGTCGAATCTGTGATCAGTGCAAGCCTGGTTACTGGAACCTCAACAGGAACAACCCACAAGGCTGCGAAGGTTGGTCGCTTAGCAGTGAGACAGTAAGCTAATAATGATAATTCATGCAGCGCAGTATCCTGGTCAACAGGCAAGTTTATGTAGTAAAGAAAGATCACTGCAGATTAAATGGGGAAAAATATCCAGAAAGCAAGGGCTAGTTTTATCAGTGAATACTGACCAGTGACATATAATACAGCAAAATGGCAATAATTATTTATTTATTCACTGCAACTCAAGGTTGCTGCTGAAGTGATTGGCATATGCTAGAATGAAAATCTGTCAAAAAAACTATATACAACCCAACTACAAAAAAGAAGAGAGAACCAAAATGCATCCAAGGTAAATACTAATGAAGATCTTATACTGATATGACTACAGCAAACAACAAGAAGGGGAGCTAACAAATCACCCTGAGCCTGTCAGGCAAAGGGACATAAGGTCTCTTACTTGCTCGATCAGTTGTACACATCTGACCTGACATTTGCTCAGCTGTTGTTGTACACATCTAATCACTTCATTTGTTAAAACATTACCATTGTGGAAAAAAAGATATCGCACATTAGTTTAGTAAATTTTGATGCTGGCAAAGTATCTTCAATAGCTATGCTTTGGAAGTGTGGAAGAAAATTTCTACAAAATGTTTTTATGAAAAGTCTTTGGTAATTGTTACATAATCATTTTAGTAAATTTGTTTAATTTTTTTTATTGTCATTGGCTTTATTTGCATCACACTTCTTCTTGTAACTGATGCCTCTTTTTACAGCATGCACCTGTTACAAGGCTGGCACTTTAACTGGCAGCACCGTATGTGATACTATGACTGGTCAGTGCACCTGTAAGCCAGATGTGGGAGGCCGAGACTGTGACCAATGCCGTGATGGGTTCTACAACCTGCAAGAAAATAATCCATTTGGCTGCTCTAGTGAGTTCTAAGAAAGTCCATATTTTTTATTATTATATTATTTCTTATATTTAGTGGTGTTTTATAATAACAACTGGTGGATAGTGATATGATGTCAGAAACTACCTGCATACTGATGAAAATGAGCCAGTGGATTGATTTCATAAACTTGGCTAAAAGATTTTAAGAATGTTAAGTAATCCTGCTGACATGAAGCTTTAGTGATTGTTACTGTTTTTCATGTACATTTTGATACGTATGGGGATAACATCTTTTGAGTGACATTTTGGAAAGCCCATGGAAAAAATTATGATCAAAAGATGTCTTTGGCTTTGTTTATTTGTTGTGTAGACTGTATGTGCAACATGGGAGGCTCTCAATCCCCTGTGTGCAACAAAATGACTGGTCAGTGTAGATGCAGGCCCCGTGTCACAGGACAAAAATGTGACCAGTGAGTATAGTATTTAATTTATATTTTGTTTATACCTACAAAGAGATAAACAAATAAATTAGATAAATATGTGTTGCTGTTGGATCAACAGTCATGACTCAAATATGATTTTTGACTACTCACAAATGATTTTTTATTCTCCTCGTTTGTCATCATCATCATTGCAGAATAAATGACATGTAAAGTTTGTTATGAAGGGAGACAGAATATGATTTACTATATTTTGGACAGTTCATTTTTTGGGTGAGACAAAAATTCCTATTTTCTCTTCAAAACTCATTCAAAAATAAAATTTTCTTCTCATTATATTTCTTTCTCAGACCAATCAAGTCACACTTCTATCCAGATCTTCATCAGCTCAAGCTTGAGATTGAAGATGGTGTGACCCCTGAGGGCGCACAAATACGTTATGGTTATGATGAATATATTTTCCCAGGCTACTCATGGAGAGGCTATGCAATTCTCACAAATGTTCAAGTAAGCTTCTTGATATTTTGTTAAGTGAACCTTAGGAATCTGGACATTTTAACGTAGCACACTAGTAGTGTACTAAATTATGTCTTTGTTTTGTAGAGGGTAGGGGTCAAACAGCTCCCAGGACTGTCCTTTTCAACACCATCTGCATACATAACAGCTGGCTTTCAGCTGTCCACCAGTGGCTACTGGCTACTGGACCTATTGTTACACCTGAAGTTACAAAGTCACCTGACCCATTTGGGAAGGCCATGACCAGACAGTGCGGGGTAGGGGTGACTACTGTCATCACTAGGCAGAGAAAGGTTATGACCAGACCGTGGAAAAAAGATGGGGGTTGCTGGAACGTTCGACAGGGATTGGATAAGTTGTGTAGCTTTGTAGTTGAAAGACACTTTTTTGATTCGGAAATGAGAGCGGAGAGATGGCAGGCCAGCCACCAAGTGAAACTCTGAATAAAATCTACAGTTATGTGGCAATTCCATCTTGCTGTGTTCTTGTGCAACTAGCCCACCCCTACATAGCTGTCAGGGACTGACGTGTTGGTTACATTAAAGTTATGTGCAGATGTGTAGGCAGATGTCTAACTTTATTGCCAGTTTCATGCTTCATGATATGATTACTTGTTGAACAATCTATGTGTTGATGACATGTCAGAGGTTAGGAATGTGGAGATTGGAAGAGCCAGCGTTTGTAGAATACTGATGGTGACTATCAATTCTTTGATAGAAAAAGTGAAATATACTCTTTTTAATCATTGTTTCTCACATTAATCCTCCCTAAACTATAACAGATAATTCTGTATGTTCCATTTAACACATAGTTGGACATCCATTTCTGCATGTATGCATATGGTATTGTAACCTTCCTGTTGCTTTTGTTTTAGTCTGAAGTTCTGCTGGATGTGAACATCCGCATCCCAAGTCTGTACCAGATCATCTATCATTATGTCAGCCGAAATGACAATCCAATCCGTGGAGACATTACACTGACTCCAGATTCTCCTACTGATGTGGCTCAACATGGTGAAATAATTTTCCTACCAACATTTGATCCTAAGTTTGCCAAAGTCACATCTGGTGGTGTGTCATCATTTGTGCTGAATCCTGGTCGTTGGACTGTCTCAACCAAAGTCCCAAATATTGCTTTCTTGGTAAGCTTTGTGTTAAGATTTTTATGCAAATAATATGCAAAATTAATAATTGCCTCAAAAAAAGAGTGTTTGTGACAATTTAAAAGTATTTCTTTCCCCTTTTTTTTGGTGGTAGTATCGGGGATGTAACTGCCATCTTAGGTGAGCAGAAAATAGAAGATTATCAGGAAACTTTTTGGTGTTATGATTTCTCCTTGACATCAAGTCAGAATAGATTCATTAGTCAGCCTGTTTAGGAAACTTATAAATGGCTTCTTGATAACCACTTATTTGTGAAATTTTTTTAAGAGGCAATGAGAATGAGTATTAAGTGAATACTGACCATATGATGAGTGAGGGTAAACTTTTAAATGTGCAGGACTACTTTGTGTTAATCCCACAAGACTACTACGAAGCTAGTGTTCTGCAGCAACGAGTCACCTCACCTTGCGAACTGCCTGGTGATTCTGGCCCGTGAGTGTTTAAGATTGCAGGATGTTTCATAGTAAATATTTTGTTTCCTTTTTGAAAATGCTTCTGAATTTATTTTTTATTGTTGTTCATATTTGTGGTTTTAAAACATGCTTTGGCAATGGCAATTGTGGAACACTCAGAAAATGCACGTTATTTATTGTACTAGATGTTACAGAACATCCTGGTTCTTCTCTGCTATTCAAGTTTATTTTCTGTTTCTTATAGTTGCCTGCATTATCAATACCCAGACCTGGATGGCTTTTCCTCAGTATCTGGCATAAATGGCTTCACCATTGTTGACCAGCAGAGAATACCTGTAGAAACATACCCTGATGTTAATGTCACAGCTGAGTTGGGCATTACCGGCTTAGCGCATCTTAAACCAACACAGGTCTGTCCTTACATTTTTAATGAATTTTACTTGTTTTCAATTCTTTTTAAGCAGTGTTAATACATATCCCATCTATTCATGTGTAAAAATTATCTGTTATCTATGAAACTTGTTTCAATTGTGTCCTGTCTTTCTGAACAATATTGATAATAACTGAATTTGTAGAAGGCATTTCCCAGTGTGGAGGTAAAGTCAATGTACATTTTATCTTACCTTCTTTGTCACCAGAGACGATTCACAGTCAATCTTTATGTGCCCAAGTCTGACCAGTATGTCTTGATTTTGACCTATTTGAACCCCACCAACCGCTCACAGCACCTTGATGCTAACGTTGCTTCTCTGTCTGGAACTGACAAAGCCAAGCTAACTCTCCACAGCTGTCAGTACAGGTTTGTAGGTGCATCTGCTTATTTCATCTACCTTCTTCCTCTTCTCTGCCAACTTTCTATGGTGATCACAGAAATAAATGTGAATATTGGTGGTACTTCACATGTGAGGACTTGGGATGCAGGTAATTAGGGTAAAGATCAGTGTTTGTTTGATCAGACCTTTGCCATTTGTTTTGGTGTTTTTTTTGTTTTTTTTCCAGTTCACATAGCATTTTGGGATTGTTTCAGCACACTATGTCGTCAAGTGTTCAAGACTGAAGATAACATGGTGGCTGTTTTTAACATCACCACAGGCTATGTCTCCATCACCTTTGTGGGCTCAGAGGATGTAGATCTTGGCATTGTGAGCTTGTTTGCACATCATCTTTTGTTTTTATAGATGTATATAAAAAGGAAGAACATTTTCAGGTATTCTGATATTGTTTACTTAAAGGCTGCTCATTTGGCATTGGGCATGTATATGTGAGTATATAGCTGATGCATGTATGGTGAAGGTTTTTTTGAGGGGTTTTTGCCTTATTGACTTTGAAGTGAGAAATTAAGGGTGAATAATCTTGCTACTAGTGGGACTGGCTACATTAGTGTAGAATTTCTGTGCCAAAGATTGACTATCATTGCAGCATTTCCAGCATTTGCTGAATCACTGTACAATATGTGTGTGTTTGCAGGATTCAGTGACAGCTATACCATATGGTGAATGGTCATCAGAATTTATTCGTCCAAGAATTATATGCATACGCATCAATGGCATGTAAGTATTGAGAAGCTATTATAAAATTATAAATGGTAAAAAGAAATTTTTATTATTAATATAAACAAGAACATTACTATACAGTGTAAGGCTAGGCAGTTTCTTCTGTCAGCCATGATTTTTTTCTATTCTTTTCCCTAACAACCTATTTAGAACATTACATATGCTTTGAGTATTAACTTCACTGTATGTAATCATATGCTTTGAGTATTAACTTCACTGTATGTAACTGATTTTCAGCTGTATCCCTTCATCATATTCCCTGCCAGTTGGAACTGCCCGTGTTGATTTTGAGCTGCCACCTAATCTTGGACGCCAAACAGTTGATATTCCTGTCAACATAGTTGACACCAGTGTCAAATTGGTTCAACTGAATGCAACAGATGTAAGTAACAAGTTGAGTGAGATGAATTGTGCGATACAAAAAAGAGGTAATCTTGAATTTCTGTTTTTCTTTTTTCTTTTCTTATTATTATGATGCAATGCATGCACAAAACATAAAATGCTACCACAGAAAGATCACTTCCCAGGCAATGTACACAAAATCTTTCATCAACCTCTAATCATACCCTACCCTATGCAGTAAGAAGCAGCTGACCATAGAGGTTGTAGTGGTTTGTCATAAACCTTGTAGTTGTTACACAAATAGAGAAAGCTTTTAACATAGGCATCAAATAACACATAAAACATAATTTCATAAAGAAAGAACTTCCATTCCTTCCCTCCTCCTTATTTCAGGCACTTAACACATTTCAAACATACACTTGATGAGTACTAATTTATTTCATATGACATCAATTATATCATAGGTATATCATATCTACAAATCTTATAGTATATATGTATACATCAATGTTAATAGAGGGGAAAAAATACCCATGCACACACACTTCTGACGTTGCTAATTCTGTTTTCAGTCTCTCATGATGTTGATTTTGAGGGAAAGTGCTTCCACCTTGCAGGGATTTCACACTGTGGGGGGATGGGTGGGGATCTTTTGGGGATGGGTGTAGGGGTGTAGGGGTAGGGTTGCTGTCTTTTGCCCCTGCATGTATTTTCTGTTTTGTTTGTGCTCTCTTATTCTGTTGGTGATTAGGTTTGCTAAGTCTGTTTTGGTGATGCACTGTGCTGGTGCCCTCTATTTTTTTCTTTTTTTTTTTTTTGTATGCTTTGCTGCTTGGTTGAATTATATAGAGTGACAATGACATGCTTGTCTTCTGAGCTACACTCACCCCCAAATCATGAATTTCTAATGTTACTCAGATTTTCTCATTTACCATCTGGTTTATAACCTTGAAACAACTATAAATAACTATTTGTAGACATACAAACTGTGAAACAAAACATTTTTTGATATATAAATGTTTTTGATTTTCATTTCTGCTATCCTTACCTTCCAATCACAGAAAATGCCAGACTCACATTTGTTACCCTTTGCATACTTATTGAAATGTCTGAACAGCAGCATAGTTCCATCTGACCTGATCTAGTTCTTAATTATGTCTTATTATTAATAATAATCAGTCATTAATAGTAGTAAACAGTAGTTATTTCAAAAGTTTGAAAGAAGACTTTCTTTTTATGAGTTGACGATCTTCATTCTATTTATCTGTCCCTGTCAGCGTGACATCCAAATATGCAGCACTGTTAACCGACCTGGTCGATACATAATCCTATTCCAATACTTCCTGCCGACAGAAATTGGGTTTGACATTCCTGTCACTGTTTATGTCAATGGCCAGCCTGTTGAAGGTAAGACCAAGATTTTTTTGCATCATATGGTAAGAATCTAATCTAATAATATCAAATAACTTTTTTTACATTTGATTAAAAAGAAAAGACTTCTTAATGATGATGTAACAAGAACTAGTCTTTGTAACGATGAGTTCTACTGTTACAGGTATCTTCAAACCAAACTATTGTCCGAGTATAAGTGGCTGTCGTGGGGCTGTTCTTTTTAATGACAACAACATCATCACTCTCAATGATGCAAACATTTGCATTGTTGTTAACAACACTGCTGGGGGAAGGATCTGGCTGGTAATATATACTACATCAATGTCTTTATGACTTGGATGTAGAAGCAGTTTATGTTGTTGTACAAAATGACAAATCAACATTCACTTCTTTTAATAGTGAGAAAGATGAGAAGAATATCCAAAGCAAGAATAGATATTAGTCCAGTGTGAGAGATCTCAAGACAATTGTGTCTTCTGTCTCAGATGTTTATGATTTTACTTTGGTGTAAAAAGACTGATGCAATTAGTTATTCAAGTGATAAGAAAGTAGTCTTAAAAAAATCCTGCTGCAATAGGCTGGCTGAAGAAAGCTTTTTCTTCCTGCAGGATTATGCTCTCATTGTACCAGCAGAACAGCATGGAAGGGGTGATTTGGAGTTGCTACCCATTGACAAGTCAGGAGATTTTCTGACCATGTGTGTTAATGAAGGATTTGAGCTAAAGTAAGTCGAAAAATATCATATATTAAATTCTAAACACAGAGAGGCAGAAAGATTAAATACAGAATTAAAAAGCTATGGCAATATCTTGTGAGAAAAATTTCTATAATATAATTTTTAGACATAAACAAACTATGAAGCAAGGTCCATAACTTATTCACTGTAGAAACTGAGCTATAATTGATTGTGTTTAATTTCATCCCAGATCATTTTCTTTAGCCACTTTTGAAAGACATGGATAAAGCAAGCACCCATCTCTGCTGGGTGGGCAGTGAGAGGTTACTGATTTGGTTAAGACTCAAACTGGGAACCTAAGCACATTAACCACAAAGACACCGATCCTTATAGTCATTTAAAATATATTGGCAATTAAAATGTTCAGTCATTCATCCCTTGACTGGTACCAGTCATGGGGAAGCACATGGATAGATGCAGCAGCATACAAGGCCCTCTGCTCAGGCCTGTTTTGGGTGATAGTGAGCAGGTTCTGCACAGGATTACCTGTTTACTCCTTCACATTCATAAGCCACTTCTTTTTGTGGCTACCATGGTGTAAACCACCTGCCAAGGTGCCAGGAAGGATAGTTTTTGACAAGGTGTTTTGTCAAGTCACATGGCCAAAAGGACCAGCCTATGCTGCTTCACTGTTGCGAGTAGGGGTTTCTGATGGAACAGCCCCTTCAGCCACATAAAACAAATTGTTTTCTTCTTCATCCTGTACCAGATGACATGACTGTTGAGATCACCCTATTAGCCACCTCAATTTCAGCTGTATGACCATTGAAAAAACATTGAATTTGTGTGCTCCCTGCTCATTGGTCAAAGTCTATCCAATCAGGAGTATACAACTGGAATTGAGGTGGCTAATAGGGTGATCTCTTTTACTACCCCAAATCATTTTCATCATATTTTTAAACAACTTTAAAATGTTTCACAGTTAAGCTTAAAAATGTTGTCCTGTGTTTCAGAGATGACTCCAGGTTTTGCCAGGACAGTGTTTTTACCCTGACTACTGAGTTCAATAAAGGAGCAGTGCAGTGTGACTGCAATGTTGATGGATCACTTAATTTTAATTGTCACTCTTTTGGTGGCCAGTGTCAATGTCGTGACAATGTCATCGGTAGAACTTGCTCTGCATGTCGTCCTGGTTATTATGGATTCCCTCGCTGTAAACGTATGCATAATTTTCTGCTGATTCAGTAACTATAAGTGTTTTAGATATAATGCTTTTGTGTATATAAAGAGAACAAAAAATATAACACTTTTTTCTATCTCAGAGAGCAATTCAGGGTATCTTGAGATGAAAGCACAAAACACTAGCATCACCTATCCTTATCCACCAAACAGATTCATGTTTCAGACAGCTGCATTCACTTGCACACAATAACATTCAGATTGCACCTTCTTTGGTCTTGCATTAAGAAATTGCCATCACACTAGGCAATAAATTCATCCAAAGCTACACCCTAGTTATCTAGAGCCTCAGAATGTGCCACACATAAATGCACTGTAAATAAAAGCATATCTACATATAAACACACACACACACATTAACCATGAGTGCATAAAAGTCTTATTTGGTGGAACGGATATAAATGTGTTGTGGTATTGTTTTGTTCTTGTGTTTCATTGTAGAACTGCATCTAATTGCCCTTTGGGATAAATAAAGTCTTATAATATATATATACTTTCATGTTTATGTACTTGTTTTATGAAGCTGTTTTGTCCTCATTCAGATCAGCTCTTATGGTGAGGACCTGTCCTACATAGTGCTGTTTCCATAGGATATGCTAGAACAATTGATTGGCCCTTTGATTTATGATCATTCTTTCTGAGCAGCACATTATTTTCATGAGATTGTGTCTATTCTGTCTGAACAGCGTGTAATTGCCCATTTGGCCTGTGTCATGTCTTGACTGGAGAGTGTATTTGTCCTCCTCGTGTGGAAGGAGACCACTGTGATAGGTGTGAACCTGAGGCATATGGATATGATCCGTTGGTTGGTTGTCAGGTACATACTTCATATCGCAGTTTGAGAGAAAGAGAGAGAGAGAGATCTTTGAAGAAACTTTAAGCTCACTTGCATTGATTAAATGAGAGATTGATCACTTAAGCACATGGCTGTCGATGGACAAAACACCCATGATATGTCCAACTGTGCTGTATGTAACAGGAATGCAGATGCAACCCTCGAGGAGTAGCAGGTGGAAATCTCAACTGTGACCAGATCACAGGGCAGTGCCAGTGAGTACTGTTGTCACCTGTTTAAATTTTAGAGATGATGTTTATTATACGGAAGTCACATATTTAATAATGGACGTAGATGAGCTGAGTGACACATATCTACTCACTCTTCGCCCTCTTGTACATGTGCCAATATTTTCTTTCTCCACATGCACACAAACATAGCAGAGCATCCTCAATAAATATTCTTACTTTGAGAGTAATTCAGTGATGTTACCCTCATATTATGTTCATACATCTTGAATGCAAGCTTCTCAGACATCAAAAGAGCAATAGTGACCATAAAAACACTCGCAAGAAGTTGATGTAGACTTTAAAAGATTATTTATATTGCAGAAATATATAGAATTTTGTAAGGCTGATCACAAATGTCATTTTTTCACATTCTTATATTTTATCATAAATCATACTGCAGGTGTTTGCCCAATGTTGGAGGTCGCAAGTGTGACACCTGTTTGCCAGGCTATCACTCATTCCCTTACTGCAGTGCCTGTGACTGTGACCCAGCTGGGACTGAAAAAGACATTTGTAATCAGGTTACCTCCCAGTGCTTGTGCAAGGTATTAATATACTTTGCTACTTCAGGGTTAGAAGATTCTTGTCAGTGAAGAAAAATCTTAAGTTTTCTTTAACAAAAACATGTGTTCGTGTCATACAGATAAGCATCAGCTGGATTTTAGCTGATGTCCATGTGATGGTGAGGGTCATTAAAAAATTCTAGATATCTTGCTGATTCAGTCACTGTAAAAATGCCAAATGTCACTTTGCTCATTCACATGCTGATTTTCAATGTCCACTTGTCGTAAGTTCATAATTTGCTATGTGACATTTGTGTCACTGTACCACTTGTTTGCACATCTAATGATGTCTTTCTGTAAATCTTTATCTAGGCTGGAGTTGTGGGCTCTCGCTGTGACCAGTGTGCTGATGGCATGTTCCACTTAAGCAGCGAGAACCCCCGAGGCTGCACTTCCTGCTTCTGCTTTGGCACAACCACTCGTTGTGTCAGCACATCCCTGAGGTGGGATGAGGTAAATATAGTATAATATAGTGTTTTCTATTTTCAGTCATTGAAAACTTGACTTTTTGTAACTTTTCTTTACCGTCGATCACTGTTGCCTCCTCATTCCCTGCTGTAGATTTGCATACTTTTACTTTTATGAGGGGGGGGGTGATTGGTTTTTTACGCCGTGCCAGCAACTGAGGCTATATTACGGCAAGCAGCCAGCCCTGTAAACAGACGCCACGCGCAGAGAAAGAACAGCGTGCCCGAGACGAGAAATGAACTCTGGGCAGCCGACCTT
Organism: Pomacea canaliculata; assembly: GCF_003073045.1. NCBI lineage: Eukaryota > Metazoa > Mollusca > Gastropoda > Architaenioglossa > Ampullariidae > Pomacea > Pomacea canaliculata. The sequence continues at coordinate 15,394,017 of NC_037599.1, forward strand.
CACTGTATTGGTGACAGGCGCTAACCGTTTCGCCACCGGACCGCTTTTACTTTTATGACACATTTGAACTACACATTTGAGTTGTTATAGGCAACTTGTGTAGAGTAGAATGCCTGCCATTTAGTCTTTGAATTGATATAGTTTTTCATACTCTGAAGCTGACAGTTTAAAAAAAAAATCAAATTCATCCTGTAATGGTGATGGTGCTTTTTTTCAGGTGAACACAATGGATGAATGGGAGATAACCAACACGCTGGATGGCTTTGTCATAGAGGCAGGTAACACCATTGCTGTGAAGGCCTTAAACAACATTGTGGACAATAACGAGGCAATGTATTGGGTGGCTCCTACTTTATACCTGGGAAACAAGGTATGTTTACTGCATGTGATTGTCACTTACTGTTAGAGTTTATCATTGGAATTGTACTAATGAAACCTATGAGATTGTCTGGGGTGATATTTTTTTGTTTTGTTTGGAAGTCTATCATATGACTGAGTGTGTGAGAGTGATATATATATGCATACAAAGTGTTACTTTCTGCTTTTTATTTTAAAGATTCCTAAACTAATTACTAGCAGAAGAATGAACTGACACAGACACATCTATATATGTTGTCATGTTCATGTTAATGTACTTGTTTACTAAGCTGTACTATTCTCGTTCAGATCAGCTCCTATGGTGGGGACTTGTCCTACACTGTCCTGTTTACTTTGCCACGGGACCTGCCAGAAGGAGCTGTTGGACTTGTGAAACCTGACATTATTCTCATGGTAAGATTCATTGCATTCTTCAGGCCATAGATTTTTTTTGTTTGTTCAGAATATTTGCTGATTATTTTTAAGTTACATCTGGACAAAAATCATAGAACTGTTTTAAGTAATGTGTACAACATTCTGCTGTTTTACTTTCCAGGAAAAACTTTTCAGATTTTGTTTTTAAAAATATGATACAGAAGACAGTGCTCTTTGTGTGTATGTGTGCACGCATGTGCATGCACATGACTGTATGCATTTAAGATATATTTTAAGCCCCTATGATTCTTTCCTTTTGTTGCTATAGGGCAATAACATGACCATTGTCCATACAAATCTTCAGCAGCCAGTGCCCAGTACCCCTCTTGACATGACCATCTCCTTGTTTGAGGTATTCTAGTTTCATTCTTATAATTTGTGACATCTACAGAAAAGTGATCTGATTCACAGATAACCAAAACTGAATGAAGTTGTTTTGTTTTCTACCAGGTATTAAAAATTACACAAAATCTCATGACTACAATTTTTGCAGCAGAAACTTAACCTTCATCAATTAATTTTACTTAGTACAACTTCCGCCATGCTGGCAGTGGAGGTGTAGTTTCACGGGAGCAGTTCATGATGATACTGTACAGCCTGAAAGCTCTCCACATTCGTGCTTCATATTTCAGCCAGGTGGATGAAGTCAGGTAAGAAAGGATCAGTGCAAATATTGATGGTACTGAAGACATTCCAGTTTACCTGACCTGAAATAATAATTTTATCGTTCAAGCTAATAGAAGAAAAAAAATCATCATAAAAAGCAAGCTAATAAAAGAGAAAAAATCATCATAAAAATCAGTTTGGTAGACGTTACAAACAGATATAGTAGTGTTGAATGTCAGATTGCAAGCATTTTTAGAGCTAAAGGTATGGTTATAATAAAGTAGTCTGTTTAAATAAAGATCCTTTTTGTTTGTTTATTTGTTTTTGTTTTTTAGGCTCTCCGATGTGAGGCTGCAGATTGCATCAGAAACTGGAGTGGGTGCCTATGCTTTATCTGTAGAACAATGCGAGTGTCCAGCCAGCTACCAAGGGTACTCATGCCAGGTATAGCCATGAAGGATGATAATTCTGTTACACGTAACTCAGAAGTTACTATAACGAAAACAAATAAAATTTGACAAGCATCTTGTCTTGCATGCGTGTTCTTTAACTTATATAATTCTTCTATCAATAATTATTAAAGTAAACATTTTGTTAACACGTCATAATATTTTGACTTATTATTAGAAATTATGTATGCTAATTTTTATCATAATATTAAAGTATGCATTTCTATATAATAATTGCAAACAGACAAAATTTAGAAGATGTTAAACTGTTTACTAAAAACAAGACGTTGGCCTGTGATGTGCAGAACTGTGCCCTTGGCCACTATAGATCACGCAGTACCCCTTACTTGGGCATTTGTGTCAGGTGCAATTGCAATGGTCATACTAATGAGTGTGATCCAGTCACAGGGAAATGCTTTGTGAGTATACTTTTTTTTTGTTAGAAAAAATGTCATGCAGTATTTTCATTTTGGGACATCGATATAAATTTATAAACTACATTAAACTTTAAAAAAAAATTCTGATGATTAATATTTGATGGGGGAAGGAGGGTTCAGACTTAAATTTCCTTCTTGTCTTGTATTTTTTTTTTTCATGCCAACACTTGCACCCAGGCCCGTTCTTAGCCCCCTCGGGGCCCGAGGCAAAGGGCATGTGCGGGGCCCTCACATAAATCCAGCAATAGCTCAATGCACGAACGTTCATGCGCGATAAATCCTCGGTGTCCAGCAGCCTTCTGTCTCCAAGCGCGTCCAGCGAGAATGTGATACGGCTGACTACACTTCCATATGCCTAGTTACCATATCAATCAAAAGCGCGGGGCCCCTTGAAGCGCGGGGCCCTAGGCAGATGCCTCGTCCGCCTGCCCCTAAGCACGGCCCTACTTGCACCACTCTAGGATGACAGAAACTCGTCTATGAAAATCAATCAAACAGAAAGTTTTGCTTATTCTTCCACCATGGCTTGTCACATTTATGATGAAACTGCTTAAATTAGGCAAACATTAAAACACTTTACACTTAGGGTATACATTCATACATAAAGGACCCTAGCTTAATGGCCATAGGAGTGACCTGAATAGTTTACTGCCTAGAACATGGTATGGGGAAAACAGAGCCCACCTCTTTCTGCTAGTTACCTGTACTTTCCAAGTTACATGTTTTACTGCTGGTGGAGTTTTTCAATCACCGAGGTCACAAACTGCCAACCTTCTGCGAAGGGAAGTGCACTAACCATCAGGCTATGGATGTGTGTGTTTGTGTGTCTAAAACTATATATACATTTAAATAGAGATAACTTTGTGTAGCAGAAAACAACTTTTACATGGATTAATCCCTTCCTGTACAGAACTGTGGTGGGAACACAGTTGGGCCAAACTGTGAGCAGTGCTTGCCTGGCTTCTTTGGTGACCCTACAAGGGGGGATTGCCAGATGTGCTCTTGTCCATTGCCTGTAGCTTCTAACAAGTCAGTATTGCTTGCTTTTGTTTGGTAATAATTCTGTTCAATATTTTGATGATTAGGGCCTGGATGCCATCATGAAAATTACTCTTCTTTCAATAAACTGTGTTGCTGTTCTTTAAAACAACTGAGTTTTATCATCAACATGAAGAAAACTGAGTTCACCATGTTTCAGACATCAGTTAGAAAAGACAACACCAATTTTTTTAGTGTCACAATTTGTGGATGCTGCCCAGAATAATGTGAATAAATCATTAATTTTTCCATGTTTAAAACACATTTCATCAGTTACACGTTGGTAATATAGCACCTTTTTTCATTCTGATGATGTGTATCCAAAGTCATCTGCTAAGTGTGGTAGAATTGTATTTTTCAGCTTTGCTTCTTCCTGTGTACTGGCTAGTGATGGTGTAGGGAACTACTGTCAATGTTTTCCAGGATACTATGGCCGGTCATGTGAGAGGTAACCAGCATACAAACTAATCTTTTGTCATGTATATGCAATGGTTAAGTGTTGTAATTTCACTCACATTAAGTAATACTCATTTGTTGTTCGGGTGTTTTTTTTTTTTTTTTTTTTTGCTTTATCTGTAGTAGTAACCATGTTTAACTTATTTTAAATTCTGTTAGTTTCTGTTTATGCCTAATTGGTATTTATTTTGCTTAGATAGTATACTTTTGATAATTATTTATTTGTTGCTATGTCACATAGAGACAATTTTATCATTGTTATGCATAAAGTGCATTTGGTGTTGATAACAGCTGTGGACCAGGTTATTTTGGAAATCCCATGGAAATTGGAAGTACTTGCAATCCCTGCAGCTGCAGTGGCAACATAGACACCACCAGGTTTGGCAGCTGTGACCGCTTTACTGGCCAGTGCCTCAAGTGTCTCAATAATACCGCTGGCACTCACTGTGAGGTGTGCAAAGACTGGTATTGGGGTGATGCTGTTCAAAGAAAGGATTGTCAGGGTAGGTACTCATGAATGTATGTCATATTGAAATAGCATGGAAAGGGATTTAATGCATAAGGACAGACATATAATTATCTTCCATTTGAAGTAGTTTTGTTTGTAGTTTTTTTTTGTTTTTGTTTTTTGTTCTTGAATTAACAGCTTAACACTACCCACTCACTAACCTAAAAATTCCCTCACCTACCTGCTCATAATTTCGCTAGTGCAGAGCTATATGGTTGCTTCCACTTGTGTTGCTAGTTTTAGGCGGTATAACAAGAAGAACAGTGGCACACAGCTAAACCAAATTCTGATCAGTGTTTGACTCCACCAAATGGGAATTTCTATATTTTTTAATGCATTAACTCTTAATAGTTCAGTCAGACGTATAATAAACAAGGCAAATTTATTCAGCTTTTAAAGCAGAAATTCAAAACTGTAAAATTACTGCTGCTTTTTTAATATATAAAAAAGTTGTCATGAACCTTGCTGCTGTGTCCATCTCTACAGAGAGAGTTATTGATCAGTTTGTGTTGTGACTGCCTAAAGTTTTTTCCTGTGTGTAGCATATCTTTCACCTTGAATGATGTCTTATCTATGCAGAATGCTCTTGTGACCAGTGTGGGTCTAATAGCTGTGACAAGCAGACTGGCTTTTGTGAGTGTAAGACCAACATCGTGGGAAGTAGCTGTGATCAATGTGCTGTAAGAATTTTTCATTATATACTCTGTGTGTGTGTGGACTTGTGCACATGTGTGTGCATGTGGGAGAGAGAGAGAAGACCTGTAAATAAAAGAGGGATATACTGTGTGTTTTTAGGTAAGTGTGTGTTTTTTGACTAAGTGATTTTTTAAGTTTTTTGCCCTACAAGCTCTAGTGAAATGATGTTTTTTTGTGGTGAATGTTTCAGCCATATACATGGGGATTTAACTATTGCCTGGGGTGCCGTTTGTGTGAATGTGGGCTTGGATCTGTGACTCCTCAGTGTGACCTACAAACTGGCCACTGTGAATGTCAGCCAGGAGTTCAAGGTAGTAAGTGTGATCAGTGTCAACATGGTCATTGGAACCTGGGGCCCAGTGGTTGTCAAGGTGAGTACACTTTAGTTATCAGCAACAAAATTCAAGTAGATTCTAGACAGTAATCAGTAATGTAGAAGAATGAATAATGCTATTTTCATCTGCTTGGTGCTTGATGGAGACATGCTTGACTTTACAGAATGCAATTGTCTGAGTGATGGGGCAGTTGGCTGCGATGACAAGACTGGAAGGTGCTTGTGTCTGCCTGGTGTTACTGGACTTACATGTGACCGGTGTCTGGATCGTTGGGTCCTTGTGCCAGGACAAGGCTGTCAAGGTTGTATCATTGAAGCGATTTTACACTCATAAAACAGATATCGATAACAACATGGTTTTTCCAATTTTGTGTTATTTTTAAACATTTATTAAGTAAATGTTTCCTTGCTTAACATGCTATTAAGGTTCATTAAATACATGACAAAAAGTCATAAATGCTTATCTTACTGACTTGTTTCTGTTCAGAGTGTGATTACTGCATCCATCTACTTCTGGATGACATGGATATTCTGAATCGCAATGTCATCACTGTGCGACGGCAGCTGGCAGATGTGTCGGTGGGTGTGGCTGCCTTCCAGAGGCTGGAGGAGTACAACAACTCTGTCTCCATACTAAAGGTGAGGAGATTCATGTTAAAGAGGATAAAGAGGAAAATATATTGTCTGTGTTATGGGGAAGCAGTGTGCATGTGTGCGTATATATGTGTGTACCTATAAACCATGAACAGCATGTTTTTATTGGATGTGGCAGTGGGTTTATTCATTCATAGTAAGACTTATGATAAAGGAGAGGAGACTGCAGTTTTGGGGGGAGTAGGAAGGGTTAGCGAGTCAGATTGATTTAGAATCCATATAAGTGTAGACAAATATTATACTGCTAATCATCTGTATTTAAAACACAGTTTATTGTTTTATGGTGATTCATAAAACTGTCTCTCAGTCTCTTGACACTTCCTGGAATAAGAGTTGTGGAACAAAGTAAATTTAAGAATCTCTTATGCAAATAAAGCATGTGACTGTGTGTGTGTGTGATTTAGCCACGCATTGCAGAGCTGTACAAGATAGACCAGAATGAAATGCAGGAGACACTGAACCCCTTGAAACAAGGACTAGCCACTGTTGCTTCTTCTGCTGGAGAGACACTAGATATGGTAAACATGTATACACTTAGTTTTTTTAAAATAATAGTAACAACAATATTGATTAATTGGGTGCCTTTCCTTACCACCAAGGCAGGCTAAACGTGTTTAACAAAATGACAGAAGAGCTCAATATTTTCTTGAAGACACATCATTTTTGATCAACAATTTTTAACATTTTAGGTATGTGCTGTGCAAATTTATGATAAATTGCCTTGACTTGACTGTCAGATCTTGGAATAATAGATGTTTTAGTAATGTCTGAAGAGTCTTTTGAATTTTCTTTTTCCATTCAGGCAAACCAAGCCAAGGCACAATCAGAGTTGATCTTTCAGTCTGGCACAGTTCTCAGTACTGAAGCTTCCACAGCTGAGGCAATGATCCATGAACAGTTCACAGTAGCAGAAAGTAGGAAATGTTCATACTTTCCTAAAACTTTCAGAAACTTTAATCATTGTTTTATCTTCATACTTTTAGTAATTGTGAAGACACATGTAGTTACAATTTACTTAAATAATTATTTTGCTTGAAAATATGTGCATGTGTACATTATATGTCTGCATTTGTATATAGGTGTAAGTAAATAATTTGTTCAGAAGCTACATATTCTGTGCATATTGTTTTAGGACAGTGGTGCATTCCAAAACAAGATATTATGTACCCTTCTCATTCTTATTAGTAGCACACATATACCCTAAATACTGTATGTTCTGCAAGAGCTAGAGCTAGATTATAAGGGTGTCATTATGAATGTAAATTTGTAATGAGACTGCGGAATCTAGTCATGTGATCCAGCAAGTCCAGGCATTTGTGTAGGACAAGGCATGTCTGTGTTTGCTTGCACACATACTATAGGTGGTCTGCCCTATATTGATGAAACTCTAGCTGGAAATACATTCTTTTTCAACTTAAATAAAATTTTGTTTAAATACGTGGACATTTATGAATGAAAAAATTTCCAGTATCCACAATAATGTCAGAGCTTACTAAACTGTGTGTGTGTGACATGAAGTGACATATATTTAAAGCATGGGTGTGGGTCCATCTGTTATAGATGCTGTGCAGTTTGTGAGGTCAGTCTTGGCTCAGATTATTGCCAGCATTAAGGTGACCAACATTGAGACTTACATCACTGAGGCAGAGAGAATCTTAACGGCTATCCAAGCGCTTGACTTTGCCTCCAGCAATGCCTCTGTTGTCCTTGAGTTGGAGAACACAAAGGCTGGTAAGTGAAAGTCACCTAAGGTATAGACATTCAATGGTAACTTCTTTTTCATGTTTGTGATCTTTATTATTAAGTCATAGCCACCTATTTGTGTATGTAGCAGTAATGATGCTATAAAAAAAAATAAAGTCATTTTTATGAGTTGTAGGAGTTATCTTTTTGTGTTATATTTGTCTTGCTGCTTTCAGTGTTGATGAAGATAGCAGCCCTGGAGGCCCAAGCTAAAGCACAGTTTAACATTACTGCTGGAACAGAGGAAAATATTGAAGAACTTAATAAAAGATTGTTTGACCTGCGTGACAAGGCAGAAACAGAAATATCAATGGAAGCTCTGGACAACATCCAGCGACTGAGGGCACAGAACTTGGAGACACTGCAGGTCAGCATGAGTTTAATGATAATTGTCACCAGGCAATTAGAGTGGGAAGGTAATGATCGTTCAGTGTGGGTGGCAAGATGATGCTTGGTATGTAAATATAGACAGAAAATGAGAACTTCCGTCTGGTGGAGGGGGACAAAATTGCCAACATAGGGCTGGGGTGAGAATAGTTTTAATGTTAACATCATAGCACCTGAGGCATGAAACCCTCCATATATCAAAATAATGCTCAATCTCATTTATTTCTCACTGGGATATATTGATTTATTTCTGACTGTGAAACAAGAATTAATTTTTTTTTTATAAAAATTGTCTGAAAATATAACAAACAAATCTTTAGCTTTTTTATGAGCAGATATTTTGAAAGTTTTTCTACTTTGACTAGAGATTTTAAAATTTAAATATACTAATCTAGGATTTATTTACAGGGTTTGAAGGAAGGCATTGAAAGTTTAGATGGCGAAACCCAGACACTTTTGAAGGATTCCGAAATGCTGTTGGGCGAAGCTAGAGAAGCTCTTCAAAATGCAACCAGTAACCTGCAGGTAAGCATCTGGGATTTAGCTGATGGGAATCTCATATATGCATCAGTAAAATAGCTGTTAGAACTGGAAAATTTGGTTTATAAAATATATTTTTTACAACACTGGACCTGGGATATTTACTACATAATTTTGACTGCTATTATGTTAATATAAAGTGACCAAATGCTGAACATGAGATTATACATTTATTTTTTTAGGAGCTAGGTGTAGAGTCCTCAAAGATGCAAACAGCTGTCCAGGAATTATCAGTAGTTGTCGAGAAGCTGGAGACAGGGGTGATGAATGTAGAGCCCTTGGTCAGCCAGGCATTCCTTCATGCACAGAACCTGCAGGGGCAAGCAATGGACTTGGACAAGTAAGTTCTTATCATTTGGTAGATGTATTTTTGTTTACATTATTAGATTACTGTTAAATAGTGGTAACCACAATGTCTTATTTTTATCAATAAACATGTTGCAGTCTCTATAACAACACACGTGACCAGTCAGCTAATGCTCTGACTGCCGCCCAGGCATACCAGAATATTGGCAAGTTCATCACTGCAGCCCACAACAATTCTAATGAGGCCATTGAAGATGCAGAGCGTGCGCTGAATGAGGTAAAAGGCAGCTTTGTGTTATTATATAAATAGTACACATATTGAGGTTAGTTGTGTAATAAGTATCGGCAGTACGCCATGTGACTGGTGAACCATGCCTTTGACATCACAGAAACAAGCATGACAGCACTGAACCCATCATGTTAGAAGTGACACACAAAGATCAAATGTTAGGTGAAACTTGTGAAGGACTGGCTGTTAGGCTGGTGACATTAACGAACGTAACTATGAATTGGATGAAGCTACTATGTCACAAAAAGTATGAGGCATCTAAGCCTTCATGTGTGGCTGCTGTTGCTAAGTTGCTGGATAAGGTGGTCATTGTGTTTGCTTGATGATATCTTGACCTGATAAAGCTTACATAGCAAGTCTTGCTAACATGCATCAAACATAACTTTTTCCATTCCTTTAAGATGCAGGAGTACTGGATTGCATATCTTAAAGATTTGTTAGAAACAGTCTTGATGTAGTGGAGTGACATGAGTGGACTTGACAGTATTATCAAGAAATGATTTACTAGATTTATTTATTAATGTCTTGCTACACTCTCATTAGTCAGCCTGCGGACTTAGTGATTCTAAAAACACTCATCACTGGAGATTGTGAATAGTAACCAATAGTGAAAAGGGTTGTAGAATGTCTCACAGAAGTACTTTCAGAGCACACAGACTTAATTAAAATAAACCTTCTGTGCAGTCAAGTGGCAGTGGGGAGAAGTCTGCAGAGTCTTTAAGAAAAAGCAGAGATCTTCAGACAGATGCTGATGAGGCTTTTAGCAAGACAAGTGAAGGTAAGAACATTTTTATTAGGCACCATCACCTTACCCAGCAAGTGCATAGATAATCTGATGTAATATGTTATAGTAACGATACTTTAAATTCTGTAGCAATATCACAAACACACACATCACCTGTCACAATCTTCCAGAAGCACTTAGTAAGTGATGAGAAACTTGACAACTTTTTTTAGATTTTGTACTTACATGTGAGCAGGATTACAGCCGTGTTCAGTGACATTAACATGATTGCAGCCCTTTACAATGACATTAACAACGCCAGGACCATGATAGAAGAGGTTTCTGGAGAAAATGAGAAAGTCATGAAACACATCAATGAGATCAGGAATGAACTGGAAGACCTGGAGAAAGGCAAGTGGACTTAGATGAATGTCAACATTTTATGATTATTTTTGCTTCATTTTTTCTTGGTGCATCTGCTGCATGCATCTGCAGATGCCATGTCATGACTGTCACATAGATGTGTATTGCATCCAGCTTATACTACAAACATGGTGATAGCATTAAAAAAAATGTTTGATCCAGGTTTGACTAAAACAAAGGACTGGAAGATTTTAACAGTGTGGTAATTATATTTACATGAGTGCTTCATAGGTAAACTGTTAAGTTTTGAAAAAAAAAACACAAGAAAAGAAAGCTTTACACAGGAGTGTTCATTATAATGTGCTGGGTCAATAGGCACCCCCGAGAGTCTCAACCAGGCGGTGGTCAATAGATCAGAAGTGACATCCAATAATCTAAAGGGAACAACTGAAAGAGTAGACCGCATCATTGCACTTTTGCCAGAGGACCAGCACAAGTTGGAAAGTATCAATCCTAACCGCACTTTTGCCAACCTTAAAATGAAGTCCATCGAAACCAACAGTAAGTTTTGGAGGTGAAGGGGGTTGTTTATGCATGCATGTAGGTTTAAATCCATCTGTCTGCATATGTGTACATATGTAGTACATATGCTAAGTTCATATATTAAGTACATATGCATATTAGTCTGTCAGCAGTTACATTTATCATTAATGTATAAACCGACAAGTGTGGCTTATATTCTTTTGAGATTGAGATTTAAAGAATCTGAACTTTTATAGAAATACTTTTTCTTATGTATGTTTCTCTTCCATCTATTTTTCTTTACAGTTGAGGAAGTGAAAAATAACAGACCAGTGGTGGGATCATTGGTGCAGCCATTATTGACAAATGCTTCATGGCTTGTGGGTATTGGAGAGAAGCTTGAACTGAATGTGCAAGCTTTGAGACGGAAAATAGAACTGGCTCAAGAGCAGGCTAACAGAGTAAGGTTTCAGACTGTACATATTTATCACCTGCATGTGAAGGGCTAACCCATGCATATAATTATTTTAAACTGGCTGGATTAAGTTCCCCACAAAATGCTTATTCTCCACATTTGTGCAAATAACTGGCTTCATTCATGAAATATAAACGTTTGGAGACCACAGTTCATGAAATACAAGGATTTGAACATCTTAGCTCATAAGATAAAGGCCTAAAATTCACAATTCATGAGATACAGGGCCTTTGAACATCACAATTCTCATATGTGTATAATATCTTGCTTGACTGGGTTGGCCTTTCTTGTCTTTTTTTAATTAGATTGTGCAAATCCTGAACCTGATTCTATTTAACAGATACGTGTGGGCTTGAAATTCTTGGGCAACACAACTGTGACAGCAAGAAATCCACCCAAACTTTATCAGGCTGGTTCTTTTAGTCGCCTATCACTTTACTTCAAAACCACACAGTCAGATGGCCTCATTCTCTATGTCGGTGGTGAGCAGCCTGTTGAAAACTTCCAGGTAAGCATTTCATATCTTTTCTTGCTCTGTTTTTGAGAGTGTGTGTGTGTGAGAGGGAGTGTTGGGATTTGTGTATGTGTGGTGAGGGAAGGTGTGTGTATATCAGTTTTGCACACTCTTGTAACATATATGCATGTGTTAAACTCTTTCTGCTTTTGAGAATTTAGATGCACTACAAATCATTTGTATGGATATGCTTTATATATATATTCACAAAAAATATGCAGGAAAAAAGAAATCATTTAAAGTATAAAAGTAGAGATATTTTTAATGACATTTTTTGTGTTTTTAATAATGACATTTCATTTGTGTTCTTAATTTTGACATTTTGTTTTGATTTGAGTTTGTTCACCTGTGTACGCACTTTTATTCATGTTTGCATGTTTTATTACAGAATGACTTCTTGTCTTTGGAGCTGGAGGGTGGTTTGTTGGTCTACAAGTACAACCTGGGCTCTGGCTTGGCACGCATTGCCAGCCTAACACCAGTCAATGATGGACAGTGGCACCAAGCCATTGCAGAACGGTATGGCCACTGTATTATTGCATCATTGCTATTTGATTTGTGTACTTAGCATAGTGTCTTCAACAGACACTGACCAGTGGTAGTAGACAACAAGGAGCCTTAGAAAGCCCCCGAGTGGAGGAGTATGCAGAACTGAAAATTTCATCATTCTTGTTTTATTTGTGCTTTCGATGTTTATGGGGTTGTGGAAATCACTTGATACCACTTGAATATGTATGCTCTTTATGAACTGGGCAGTTCTTTCTAGTTTGTTTCTGGTGCTGTCACAGTTTGTCCCTCAGATCTGTTGCTTTATGCCATGTTTTGCATGAAGAATGCTACCTTAAGACTAAGAGTGTACCAGAACAGAAATAATATTGTGAGCGCCTACAGGCACTTGTGCTGCAGTATTCAGAGTAGTCCTTCCTGTGTGCATTTAGCTCAAAGAATACCTGGTCAGTTAGTAAATACCTTTTTGTTTTAGCACTGGCAAAACAGGGACCCTGACTATCCGCACAGACAGGCAGGAGGATCAGAAAGTGGAGGGAACTTCAGAGGGAACATTTGCTGTGCTGGAACTGAATCCAGCCACCACAAAGTTCTATTTGGGTGGTGTGCCTTCTGATGTGGAGGTGACTTCCCTTTCAATAACAGATTAAGAAAACTGCCATATTTTATCAGCTGTAAACGACATATTTATTGCAAAAAACTGTTAAGTTTTGTGATTCCTTCAAGTTGTCAAGAAAATTAAATGACCAAGTAAAACCAAGACCAAAACATTCACAAGACCCCCATGTCAAAACAAATTTTCAAAAATTAATTTTCCAGAATTGGGATTTACATGCAGTGGTTTCACATTTCAGCTGCATGAGCTAGTTCATGTAAGATGCACCATACTCTGTTATTTTTCTTTCAGTTGCCTGTGACAACAACCTTCTTTCAAGGTTCTCTTGAAGATATTAAATTTGATGATGACCCTGTTGGACTGTGGAACTTTGTGGATGCTGAAAATAATTTGAGAGGAGAACTAGCAAGGTAACATGGACCATTCTTTCTTATCTTCTTGATTTAATTACATAGACATGTGAAATGTACGAACAGGAGGTTCAGTAGCCTTGCGATTTCCATATTTGACTTCAAAGCAAGACCCAGATTTGATGCAGCGTTGACGCCATGATGAGAAAAGTGATGAGTACCTTATTTATCAGGGTAGGTAAGAAGTAGTAGAAGCAGAGGATCAATTTTGAATCGGATTGCACTTTTATCATTTTTATATTTTCCATGTTCTGATCAAAAATACATAGCGACATTATCAATTGTCTCCTCCTTTTGGCAGTATTTATGTCCCTTAGATTGTTAAAAGTTAAATCAAGTTTAACCATGACAGTAATCACATCACCAAAATGAAGATCTCTTTTTGCAGAGATGTGATGAAAGAGATTGTAAGTAATGGCATGCGCTTCAATGGCATGGGCTATGTGGTGCTGAATCGCGACCAACTTGGTCTACGGTCAAGAAAATCGGAAATCCAGCTGCAGTTTCAGACATACTCCGAGAGTGGCCTGCTTGTTTATATGGGAGACTACAAACGTGATTTTCTATCCATTGAGCTTAAGGAGGGACGTGTGGTGTTCCAGTATGACCTGGGTGGGGGCTCAGTGGCATTGTCCTCAGCAGACAAGTACAATGATGGGCAATGGCATTCTGTCACTGTTGTCCGCCAGAACCAGCAAGGCTTGTTGAGGATGGATGAGAAGGAAGGTAAGCTTCATCAAACCATTTGGATCAGTGAAATTTTTCTTTTGACTTGCTTCTGGTAGTCAGGAGATATTATCAAAGTAGAAGAGCAGGCCAGTTTTTGCACAGCTTGATTATTGGTAACAGATGACTTGATTGTTAGTGGCAGATGTCTTGCAGGACTGTGCATCATTTGTAGAACTGAATCTATAGTTGTAGAACTGAATCCCATGACAGTTGTGGTACTGCATTATTCCTGAGAATAACTTGGAAGAATTCTGTCAGCCCTGTTACAAAACAAATTACATAATAATCTTTCCGGGGATTTTTTTTTCAAAGGTGGGAAATGCATTGGTTTAGTTACCTTTGTTCTTGTGTTTAAATATATCTTTCAGTGTTGATGTTGAGCTATCAAAAACATTAAGTATATTTTTACAAGTTTCATCACATCTAGACCTCACACAGGATACTTGTAGCAATAAAATAAAACATATTGTTTAATAATAAATTGGAGCTGAAAAGAAAACTTTTTTCTGGCACAGTTGACCGAAAGTCCTCATCAGGTTCCCTGGTAGACCTGTCAACAACACAAGACATCTTTATTGGAGGCTTTGACCAAGTATTAGTTCCTTCAGTGTAAGTGGTGCATCATGACTGATCAAATTTTAGTTCCCTCAAAGTAAACAGGTCAGCTGTAAAGCATGATTCTAATTTTCCACACTTTTGTATAGAGCCTAATCACTTTTATGTGCAGAGACAACATGTAAATGCTTAAGTAGCTAACCTTAGGTTTTAATATTTCAGTTTTATGAACAGGTTCCTCTAACAGGTTTCAGATGTTTAAGATGTAGCCTGTACTATGATATATGTGCACATGAAATTTTAGGACTTCCTGTGATGTTTTTACCTTATACACACAAAAGACAGACACATAAATATCTTGTTCAGAGAAATAGAAGCACTATCAGTGAAGAGAATAATTATCATTGAAGAGAATCATTACAACTATATTCCAGCTGATCATGATCAATACGAAACAGATTTATTTTATGTAAACTGGGAGGAGGGGTGTGTCCCTTTTGCTCTTATTGCTACTTCCCTACTTGTTTTCCTTTTGCATAATCATGATACTCTCAGTCCTTGTTACTTGGATCCTCTTGACATTTTTGTATTTGACTTTCATTCGTCATCAGTAATGTTGTTAACACTTCCATCATTCATATGTTTTTTGCTTGTTCTTCTGTCCCTTGCATGTTGCCCTCTTGTTCTTGAGCGCTAAGATATGCTCCTTAGGAGTATGTGTTATATAAATTTTGCATTTATTATTATTTAATATTTTCAGCAATGTGGGCAGCCATGGATTTGATGGATGTATTCAAAATGTTGTGTTTGGCAATTTGCCCTGGGATCTTAATGAGAACCTGCGTGCGAAGGGAGTTTTGCGGGGCTGCCCAGCCAAGGTAAGACCTACATATGATTATTTTGTCTTCTGTTACAATGTCTGACCATGGTATCCTCCACACATATTGATGTAGAGTAACAGCACTGAAAAAAATGTTATCTCCCTACACATTATTTTTTTATTAAACATGTAGGCCATTCAGCCTCACAGTAATAAAGTGATTCATTTGCACATTGTACATGTTATACAATTTGCAGATTTTATGTTATTTCTTCTTTGACTGTACCAGATGACATGATGGGAAAGGGTTGCACTTAGCTCTTTAACCATCAAAAAGTTGTCCCCCAGACGTTGAGCTAGCATGTGCCTGGCATGCTGAGCATTCCTCTCGAAATGTGAGCAACTGCCCTCTAACAGTGTAAAAGGCCAAACGCAAGGCCAACAAAAGAAATTTTTATGGTGACCGTGGTGTTCACAAGCTTTTGCTCTTATCACTTATGATGCTCACTCCATACTCAAAACTTGTGCATTGTTGGTGGGTGTTGTTTCCATCTAAAGATCCTTCAATGTTTTTCTTGTGGCACCGGACTCTTTTTGCACACTGTTTCTCTGGGACTGTGGTGGCCAATTGTGATGGTGCAACAGAACGCTTCCTTCTTTCTCAGGGGGTGGTTTGTTTTTTCCCTCTGCCTGATATTACTTCTATGGTCCTGTCATGTAGTACAGTCAAAAAGGAAATAAAATTTTGAGAGTAAATTCTCTTTCATCGAGACTTACCAGATGACATGACATAAAGGCCTTCCTGAGCTTCCCATTGTCTGGGTAGAGTGTTGGTCAAAAAAAAACAACTTGTCTGTAGGCCTTGTGTTTGGTGTTTTATGCTATGCAGTTAGAGGGCAGTTGCTCACCTGACTACTGGAATGCCAGGCACTCACTGTCAGGGAGACAACTTTTCAATAGTTAAAGAGCTAATGTAGCCCCTTCCCTCTTATGGTCATTCCATCTGGTAAGTCTTGAAGAAAGAGAATTTGCTTTCAAAATTTTTATTTTTATTTATGTATATTTCTCATTAATACTGAAAGATAACATTTTTTTAATTGGTGGAAGGTAAAAAAATGGCAGAAATGAGTGAAGCATGTCTTATATGAATTATTTTCAACCAACATCTTGTAAAAAACAGTTTGGAATATTGCAGCTGCTGACTTTTACAAAGACCTTAACATTAGTATTTGTGCATAATTTCTATTTTGTCATTTGCATGATATATTTATGTATTTTGCAGTATCTGTTATTTGTGGTTCATGTATAATTTGCTGTTACAACATGTGTCATAACGTGTTGATTATTATTATTACATTGTTACAGGTGGCTCGTATTGCAACGTATCATGAAGCTCGTCCTGATCGCTTCATGGCTGTGGATTTAGAGGGTGGAGTTGGTTCTGAGTTTAATATTACATTCAAGATGCGGACCAGGCAGAGCCAAGCTCTTCTGCTGTATATTGCTGATGAACCACAGGTGAATATCTCTTGTTGATACCTTAAGTGACAATGTTGTCCGATGTAGGCATGTAAGGGAACACCAAGATGATGGAGATGGAAGCATACAGGGGAAAACAGTGCTGCCCCTGATGCCTTTATATCTCGAAACTCCACCAACCAATCCAATATCTGATGCCAGACTAATGTAAAAATAAGACTAGAGTAATATTTTCTGTTTCTGTAAAATCAGTGATGTTCTAACTTTATCAGGGAAGTGATTTAGATGCAAAGCTTAACAATTTTTTTTTTTTGCAGAACGGTGTCTTTAGTGTGAGTGTGGTGGATGGCAAGATTGTGGTTAGAAGTTTGCCAGCAGGGGAAACAATGGATCTTGTGAGTCGTGTCAACACCTACAATGATGGTAACTGGCACTATGTCTCCATCATGAAGGTGCAACTAGAGTAAGTTCAGCTTCAAGGGTTTCTGACATCACAGACATAGGATAACTTAATATGAAATGCTGCTGACCTTAGGAACCAAGCTACTTAAAATGATTGAGAGAGGATAGAAGCTTTGAAAATGCCCATTTTTCTCTAAAATGAGTTTGAGGAGTTGTCAATAACAATAACATAATGCTTGGGATTGTCTTTGACTAAAGGAAAGGAAAACAAGACTTGTTGTAGAAGATATTACTTTGCCCAGCTCCCATAAATTCCTGACAAGACTACCTGAGAGAGATAATTGTAAAGATATTGAATGACTGAAATATTATCTTGTAAGATTTAATGTTGGTGTGATAAAATCTGACAGGGTAAATGTTAATAGTATTAATAGATTTTGGGTGGTTTCATTGCAGATTAACAATGAATATTGATGACTCTGAGATGCTGAGCTTAACGGCATCAGGAAGTCCTTCCCTGCTAACTACAACACCCATCTACTTGGGTGGAGTGCCCAATGACTATAGCATCAAGAGTGGGGCTGCACCAACCACTGAGCATCTGATTGGTTGCATAGGGGATGTCACTGTCAATGAGAAGTAATTATTATCCTTTACCAAGACATTTGCTTTGGTTTTTTGTGCTAATTTTAAGGAAGAAAATTGTTTTGGAACAAAAGTTACATCTGCCTTTCGTTGGTGCTGATAATCTTTTGCCATTCCAACTACCCCCCCTCCAAAAAAAATTAAAAAAAAACAACCTCCACACACACACACATTTTGCTGACATATTTTCCTCAGAAAAATAAATTAAAAAGACTAATACATTTTCCTGCAATTTATAGATACAGTAAACTGAAACGGGCCAAGACTTTGATTTTTGCCATGTCCATTTTTATTGCTTAGTGTCTGTCTTTGTTTAAAATATTGACACTCAAGTCTAAATTTTTTTCACTCTAACAATTTAGAGAAATTGAAGAGAAAATGCTGATTGTGATGTCTTCTCTTTTTATTAACATTGAATGGGTAAGAATAGAATGAAAGAATGCTTTGTTTTATCGTGTGATGCAGGTTTGTAAACTTTGCAAACATCATGGATGCTCATCGCATGGGTGTGTCCCTGGTGGAGTGTTCCATCAAGTCTGATAAGGAACTAAAAGAAGAACAAGAAGCACAAGTATCTGTGGTAACACCAGCATCGCCAACTGATGAAGAGGGTTTGTGTGAAAAACATCTTTACAAAAGCTGATAGAATTTAAAAAAAGACTAAAAATGATATGTATATGTAAAAATAAAAAATATGTATATATAAGCACTTTTGTATTATCAGATTGTAACTGTGGTTTTTAGTAATTCTCTTTGGGGATGTACATTCACAATACCCATTTAGCAGCAAACTCTTTTATAATGTCTACTTAGGGACCTTAGCAAATCTGTGCTTGCATTGACAGGAACCCCTGCACTGATGGAAACAACAACAACAACGCCTCTTTATCAGTGTGCATTGCCACTGGAACCAAGCATAGCTGAAGATGCTGAAGTTAGCGGGGTGCGCTTTGGGTTAACAAGTAATAGCCGTCAAGAGTATCCAGTACAACAAGCTCGCATTCGCATTAGGTAATTTTTGCCTCTGTTATAGCAGACTCTTTCTTTTGTATAGAAGATATTTTCTTTGAGATAATTTCAGACAAGAACATCTTTTCTATTTCTTTCAAATGCTAAACCCGGCAGATGGCAACATATATCCCCTGTCTGTCCATAAATAATCTGGTTTTCTTCAAAGAACCTGTTCAGTGCAGTGAATCACAATGTTATGTTTTGAAGCTGATTACAGATTGATGTTGCTCTGTCTTCAGGTCTGCATTTTCTGTGGAATTCAAAACAACAGGAAGAAATGGACTGATCTTTTATGTGGCAGATGCTAAACATATTGATTTTATTGGGCTATATATGAAAGAGGGGAGAATTACATATAGCTTTAACTGTGGCAGTGGCACAGGAACGCTGAGTAGTACAGAAACATACAATGATGGCCAGTGGCACAAGGTAAGATAAAACATCATTTATTCCTAGTCAGTGATATTAGAGGTCTTTTACCAGTTGTTTTGCTAAATGAGCAGTAGAATATTCTGTATCCAAATCATGACTCTTCAGCCTTCCAGCATGGGTGATCTACATGGGCCAGTTTTATGCTGGGAACAGCTTTTTTTATTAGCAGTTTTGGGTGGCCTGTGTGGCACAGTGGTTAAAACACCAATGTAGTGAAGATCGGACAACTTGGGTTCAAATTTCATCTTGAATATAATGTTCTTTCACTGCATGCTTATGTCACCTGTTTACAGGCTTTGATATTGCTCTAGTTGCTGGCTTTTAAATAATAACAAAAAATAATTGAAGAGCAATTGTTCATTTTACTGACAAATTGTAGAAATCAGCTTTTCTTCAGCATTTTACAAACCTGAAATCTTTTCCTTTTCCAGGCTATTTTTGCTCGCAACCAGAGACAGGGCACCCTAGAAATAGACGGAAACATTGTAGCAAGAGGGGAATCACCTGGTAATACCAGGTCTATCAATGTCGTGTCGCCCTACTTCATTGGAGGTCTGTCAGAGACAGTGGCCAAGGCAGCACTTGATAATGTTGGGGTAAGTTTAGTCATGTACAGCTGTTTCACCTCTATGAATGGTAGAATTTTGAAAAGCTTTGATATGCATGGGTCTCTTTCCTCCTGTGTCTGCAATAATGTCTTAATGTCAAATTCTGTGCATAAGTTATAACCTCTGTACTTTTGTGTTGTATTTTTTTTCTTTAATGTTAAAAAAGACTAAACTCAGAAGTTTATATGGGATACTCAAGTGAGATTTTAATTAGCACTATAATAATTATTTTGAAGTCAATATCTTTTGATATGTGCAATGAACTCTTTTCAAATATTAGAAGATGGAAAAGGTAGATCAGGTCTGGCAGACCAATCAAAATTCACTCAGTTTTCTGTTTCTGTTGATGTTTTAAAGATTTTTTTATTAACCTTGAGGTTTTCATTTGTACCTGCCAAAAGGCTGGTGTTGTCAGTTTCCCAGGCTGCATACGCAATGTACGTGTGCATGATGATGAGTTTGGCACACCAATAAAAGAGACAAATACCACACCATGTTCAGCAGCCTATGAGACTGGCACTTTCTTCTCAAGTTCTGGAGGATATGTGCAACAATGTAAGTAGATGGTTGTTAGCCTCTTTGGAGTGGTTGTGGAGTTCTTTGACCATGAGGCTCATTTAATTTCAACACAATTTCATGAAAACCCTGGCTGGGGAATGTTGCAGTTGACCTATTCAAAGTTGGTCGCGACATGGAGATAAAAATGGATGTGCGGCCACGATCATCAAGTGGAGTTCTGCTTGCAGTGCATGGCCCAATGGACTATGTCATCCTGCAGCTTGTGGAGGGCAAGGTCAGATGTGCTGACAGGAACTATCTTTAGACATTCTGTGTAACTTTTTTTTCTGATGTTTATTGTCACTTACATGTTTGCAGAAATGGCCATGGTATATGGAGTACTTTACAATATTTCAACACTTGCTTTAAACTGCATTTTTGTTTTCAGGTAATCCTGTCTGCAGACAATGGTGCTGGGCTCATGACAACAGTGTTCACACCTCCTGCAGTAAACAGCCTTTGTGATGGCAACTGGCATAAAATAGAAGGTAAGCAACAAGAGTAGCCCCGGCTGTTCCGATATATTCATGGAAAAGAATTGTAAATTTCTTCAAGGAAACTTTAAAATGGAAATACAGAGCAAACTACTCTCTCCCCATTAAAAAAGAATAGTACTGGGTTAATTCTAATTTTTAAATTAAACTGTTTTATGTGAACATCAGGAAAATAGAAAACATGGTAATTTAAAGAAGCTTATAAAATGTCATCCGTAATGTTTATTAAATTAGTTCTGGAGTGTGTGTTTGTGTATTCTCATGCATGGTCTTGGGTGCTTACACTGGACATGTTTGTTCTGCAGCCAACAAGAACAAGAATGTGGTGACACTCCTCGTAGACGGAGTACAGGCTCCAGAACCAGGCATTGGCTCTGCAAAGGTGACTGCAGCAGACACCAATGACCCACTTTACATAGGTGGTCTCCCAGGTAGGTGACATTTGACCTGTTGATTGAAGGACACACTGAAGTAATGTGTTGTTTTCATAGATTAGAAATCTTTAACAGCTGTGCTTTGTGTTTCAAAGCATTCATTTCATGTGAAACCTGGTGCCACTGCACAGACTCAGCCTTCGTGCCTTTCTGTTATAAAAAGAGGTAACAGCCAAAAAATTTGAGGTTTTCTGAGGATGCCCTTGTAATAAAGGCTAAAGCATTGCAGGATTTTTTGAAATCAACATGCCATTAAAAGATGCTAATTCCTCAAATCAAAGTAACTAAGTTCTGTTCAAAGCCTCTTAACATTGCCATTCTCACCAGAAAAGAGGTCAAGAGGCTTGCTAATTGGGCAATGCTATATCATGTTTGAAGCTACCACTTTGGCTGCATCCACCCTTTGGTGTGGAGTACACAGTCTGCTACAACCTACATCATTGTTGCCAGCTTATTTGGATTTTACACCACCTACAGTGAAGCACCCTTAATCTTGCCAGACAGGCAGAGATAGGGCACTATATAAACCAACTTTACTGGATATAGATGGCTATAGATAGGAGCAGTTGCAGCCTCACTTTCAGTTCTTCAACTGAATTGAGCAAGCTGGGAGCAAAGATGAACTACATATCTTTCATCCTGCCATGTGACATTCTAAAGATATAATGTCTATATGTTTTGTTGTGTGCATCCATGTATGTGTTGCTAGTATCATTATTCTGTGTGTTTTTATTTTTTTCAAGCACTTTGAGGAACCTTTGATGTGGGATAAAGCACTTTATAAAGTTATTATCATGCAGTTAGACTCGACATTTTCACCCCCTTCTTATTCTTTCTCCCCCTTTCCTCTCTCTCACATGCACAAACATACATGATGGATGTATGTGAACATATGCAAGCACATGCAGGCTTGCACATACACACACATATACACATGTGCACACATTGAAGAAAGTAGTTTTATATTCAAAGAATGTTGCATGTTCTATGAGATTCAAGTTTTCTTATCTGGTGAGCAGTCATATTTGCTATGCTAGGTATGTTACTATGAATATGAAGATATTCTGGTTTTGTTTTAATCTTGTACCCTTTTGGAAAATGCCTTAGTATTACAGTCATATTTTCAAAATACATGTCTGTTCATTCTAATGGCACTATTTAAAAAGAGTTATGTCTTTTTCAACAGACAAAGGTGCCAAGGGTGTGCTCACTAATGAGACATTTGTGGGATGTATACGCAATCTTCACCTGAATGATCGTCTGCAATACCTAGCATCAGGCATTTCTACTGGAGACGTACGCCATGGCTATTGCCCTATTGCCTGACCTGACACAACGTTGATCCTAGTTGTTTAACCATAGTTTTACAACAGATCATTTATCTTGACTGCTCAGTTCTTTACTTCTACACCACAAAATGATTTAAAATAATGTTCTTTTAATGTTAACAAGAAACATTGTTGATAAAATCTCATAAAAACATGATGGACAGTTTAAATCAGGAAGGTTTTGTTTGGTTTAGCAATAGTCACTCTGCTTAATGACTGAACATCTCCCTGACACACAAACTTTCCCTCACAAGTTAGGTTGTCTTTAGCAGGTGCAGAACATTTGCACATTGTTTCCAAAGGATAAATAAAACATTTAATGAAATTAGATGATGATGATTAAAGGCTCTCTTTATTCAAATGGCTGAAATACTCATTTGATCCATTTTAATGTTCAATGTTTAATGTTGTTTAATTCTAACTTTTTCTAATGATATTAGTGTTGTGCCTACTAAAAGCATGCTAACAGAATCATTGCTGTTTTGTGAATAACTGATTATGTTATTGTAGATTAGTTTAACTGCTAAAGACCTTGGTATTTTACTATGGGCTTTATTCCAATATATGGCCCTCAATGAATTCACTGCCTTTCAATGATAAAAGTGCATCTAGTCAAAAACTGGGCCTAACTTTACAATTATTGTTTTTACAATAAAGCAACTGCATTTTTATATTATAATTTCAGTGTAGTCTTTGTGTCTGCCTCCTGTAGGTATATGGAGTACATATATGGAAAAATGTTTGAATGTTAAACACCCTTTTTGACCACGTGTTGGAATTTCCTTGCCCCTCAACTCCTTAACACATATTTTTATTTGACTAAAATTTTAACGCTTAAAACCATTTTCCCCAGCTACTCATTATTGTATTTGGTTTGTTACCTTTAATTAAAATGCATTTACATTTAAAATGCCAGGAACCTTATTCTGTCAAAACCTTATTCAGTCAAAAAAGCAAGTGGTCCTAATAAAGTCCGGGTGAAGTTCATAAGCCAGGACATCAAGGCTGGGTAGTGTCCCCTTACCATTTTATTGTCTAATAAGATCTAGCAGACAAAGTTAACTTTTTTGATAACAGCATGAGGGCTTCCAGCTTTCAAAGGGGTTGTTAAAATAATTTTTAAAATGTAAACAACATTCAGATATCAGCTGGGCATCAACCAGACAAAAGAGCCATCAACTGGTGAAATGAATCTACATACGGGTTGCGACAACCCCATTTTCACTCCACCACCCAGACTCTCTTAGTCTATTCAAAAGTTTAACCTAGATCAAGCATTTAGCAAACAGTCCAACCAAAGGAGATTTTACACATTTTCAATCAAATTCTAGAGGTGTGTTTTATAAAACTTTTGCAAAAAAATATGTAAACATTTTCTGCTGTAAGGATGTGTTAATCTACACCTAAATCAATGCTTGAAAAATCATCCATTGTAGATACCTAAGCAAAACTGGACATGCATGTCACCTCAGTCAAGTACCTTTTTTGATATTTCTAGAGATTTGATACTGAAAATTCCTTTACTTGTAACTGCTGCTATGTTTAACAAAAAATCTGAAAATAAGAATAAAGTAACATAAGCAATACCAACACCTTGTAATTTTATTCAAACATTGTCTAAGACAAAAGAAACACATGCAAATTTCATTTATTGTATAGTTCTGTACAAGTGGGTTTTATTCTTTGCTTACAGGGGTTTATGTGCAGAAACTAAACAGCATTTATCTTCATTCAATAGTGCTGCAGTGCCTTCAGCAATCCACAAGTAAAAATGTGTCCGCCTTTGTCATAACCCATTTTTTTCCCCAATCCTTGTTTTCATTATTTGAACATGCAGTTGTGCATTGTGAAATTGCTCAAAATCTAATCTAAGCAGGCAGGCAGTTGGTCTTGAACATTTTGTTCTTATATAATGAATATATTTTTGTCACTTTCCACATCCACAATAAAAGGCTAGCCTGAAATCACGTATAACAACAGTGACAGAAGTTGATTCTTTTTTGAGGACACAAAGGCAAAAACAACAAACTGAACAGATGTTGCAAAAGCGTTGTCATAACAGGCATAATTTTGTTTCGTGGTGCTGAATTTTAAATCCTCTATATTTCAGCATCAGTGTTGTTTTGTCATCTTTATGAGAAAGATTTTGCCATGTCATACAAAAATATTGAAACAAGGATGGTGAATAACGACTCTGTTTTAGCTTTCTGTCTTGCTTGTTTGCTAATCAAGGGTATGTATGTGACGATGTGCATAGTGAAAGACAGTAGTGACCCCCCAAAAATGTGTATAATTAAATTTTTATGAAAATGAATACTAATACAGGTATCTAAAGATATTTTTTTTTAACCTTTATCTCCCAAGTTTTCAAGTTGCCACCATGATACTACCCAGAACTACTGTTAAAATCCAAATGTCATACAATTCATTGCAGCTAAGATAGTTACAGATAAGTTCAAAATGCAAAACATCAATTGCAAACAGACATAAAAAGATTGAGATTTTTATTCAGCTGTACTTGGAATCACAAGAGCTCAAAATGTACCTAAAACATATTTTATAAAGTTCCAGATAGTTTCGCAAAAAAAAAAAAAAGTTTTGTTTTCACATTTCATTTTTGTAAAACTTTGACTTTTTCTTGCATTTGTATTAGCTATATATAGATATGTCAACTATGTGTGCTTTTCAAATTCCGTAGATGGCCTGTATATATATATGGCTGGTATATTTTAGAATATACTGGAGAACTGAGTACAAAAAAATATTTTTCAGTTTGAATTCCTAGAGCAGGCATTAGGAATTCTTCATTGGTGGTCTACATTTACACTACCTCATTTGGAATAGATGCAAGTCCATGCGATATGTGGATGCAGGGGTCTACAAGGCAAAATGTTTAGGAATAGGGTCATTAACTTTGGTAACTTCCCGCTTAAAGTGGGTATTGGTATAAATACCACTCTCATCCATCCATGTATTGCGACCCGGTCGTCTGTAATCAGCAGTGTCGGTAAACTGCGAGTGACATTTGCGATATGCTGGTGACGAGACTTCATATTCTGGAGATTTTTCCTGCAAAATCAGAAATAAATTCTGTTAACATATACCACCAAAAAAATGTAGCATACTATTACAGAGAAAATTAAGTATCTTGCATGGTCACTGTGAATGACACCTTTGAGCATGCTTGTTTACTTTCAGATTTGTGAATCACTGGATACAAATTTTTAACATCCTACAAACAGAAATATATGAGTTGGCCCCATTTGTTTTCAAATGTTTAAGAAATCCCATTAATTAACTGTGCAAGTTGAGACAAAAAGCTACATCACCATACCGGAACTGGTGCTGACTCGTAGGGAAAATGAACTATGTAG
Source organism: Pomacea canaliculata (assembly GCF_003073045.1). Classification (NCBI taxonomy): domain Eukaryota; kingdom Metazoa; phylum Mollusca; class Gastropoda; order Architaenioglossa; family Ampullariidae; genus Pomacea; species Pomacea canaliculata. Next base: position 15,420,252 of record NC_037599.1, read on the forward strand.
TCAGCATTGTATGTTGTCTCTGAGTGGAACTTGAAATGATCTGGATGGTGATGAGGCAGCACTGAGCCATAGCCATACTTTGGATCACCTGTATCCCTGGTTACATTACCAAGTATTGATATCTACAGCAGACAATGGATATAGCACAGATGGGCTACTTGCTGCTAATCAATGAATGCCAAAGATAACTCCAAAGCAAAATAAGGAGTTTCAAATCTAAATCTATTGCTCAAAAGTCAGTACGGTTACCAATGCCATCCAGTGAATGTTCTTCAGCGCTAATGAAAATTAAAACTTATGCATAACTACTGAAAAAATAATAATGGAAAGATTAAAGTGTTAGCTAGCCTTTTTAAAATTCAACAATCCTAGTTTGATCAGTATAGTGCACAAAGCATGTCGAAATCGCAGATCCTCTATTACAGTTTGTGTGTGGCAGTACTGATATTCACAATGAACTTTCTTACCTATCAATATCAGTAACTCTCACAGTTTCCACATTAAACAAAGACCTCCTGTTGTCTTTCTCATCAAACAGCGGTTTTAGTTCTATCTGTCTGCTGTGTTCTTGGTAGGTGGTTTTTGGTAATGACTGAAACATTCAAAGATCTTGATGACTGCCTATTGTTTTCATTCAAAGACCATCTGAATCTTACAACAGCATTCTATTTAACAGTGTTTCTTCACAAATCAGCATGCAATAAATGTAGCAACAAATGATCGAGTGTGTCATTGTTTATGGAAAAATTAAATACAATAATAACTGTTAGGAGTATCGAAGAATAATTGTTACCCCATCAGTGACTGTTGCCATGCGATTGTATGTGGAACGGTGCAGGTTTCGTTTGGGTTCATGATTCAGATCATGGTCTTTGGGTTCTGCCTCTCGAGCCTGATGCCTTAGAAGAGAGGAAGAAAAAAAGATGAGTTTACACACTTTTTGTTAGTTTGTGCACGAAAAGTAAAATAATGTAGCATAATAAAGCGAGAAAAATCTGCGATCAATTTACTGAGGGCGAAGTAAAATCCGACAACAATGATCGTGATTTCGGTGAATATATATATAGCTTACCATTTTGAAGTAAATACACCTCGGGAATAATCCATGTGATCCGAGCGAAGTGACAGACTTCCCTTTCGTTCCCCATAGTCTGGTGTGGCGAAATAGTCCATTACCAATGGTGAGTTTTAATAATGTTTTCGATGAAGGAGTGATCAAAGGACGATCATGTACAGTTCTCTCTCGATCTCTACATTTACGTTGACAACGGAATGCCTCGACCATCGTCAGCCAAATGAAAATGAAAACAAAATGGTATAAACACACACTTCCAAGTTATAATGACTGATAATATTAATTTACACGCAAATTTCAAGTATAAATAAAACAACAGTACGTTGTAAACAAACCCTTAGCAACACAAACAAAAAGTCATGCTATAAGCAATACTGCCGCCATCACTTCCAACGGTGGCTCGTTGGTCTAGGGGTATGATTCTCGCTTTGGGTGCGAGAGGTCCCGGGTTCAAATCCCGGACGAGCCCTATGTTTTTTTCTTTTTTAAAGACGTGTAGGTGAAAGAATATGGAGTAATAATAATAATGAAAAAAAAAAAAAAAAAAACCCCATTAAACTGATAAAATCTCAAGCAAAAAAATATAATGTCTATGATCAGATACAAGCATTAAATTTTCGCTAGGCTTCCTACTTAAAGTTTTAGCATGAGATATGCGCCTCCAGCTCTGCACTATATACATCACTACAGGGATGCTGTACCGCGAACATATCAGTGGTGTGGCAACCAGAAAGACAAGGGGGGCAGCCAACCCCTCAAAAAAAGATGCTATGGAGGCAAGAATATGAACGTCGTTCGCTGTCAGCATGGAGTCCCCAATTTCCAACACCCAACCCGCCGAAGCCGAGCATCTTCCGACGCCACCGCGCATGAGGAGAAAAGTTGCTTTAACGGCAGGTGTTGAAGGAATAATTATGTAGACCCTGCTGCTCTTATTATGACATACGTTTATGGTGTTGTTTGCTGATGCTGATGTTTTTGTGTGGTTGACTGTAGGTTGTTGTTGTTTTTTTCTTTGATGTGAGCTGGTGTCCACATGGGGAAAATATGTTTTACAAAAACCATTATTAATCATATTTGGATGCAAGTAAATTAAAAAAAAAAAAGTTGTGATGTGCAAGCGACTTCAACACTCCCAACCACAAGTTCGCGCATGATGTGACGGGCATGCATGCACCAGACGCAACACCACCAAGTGCAACACCACGCAGGCACACGTGACCGCACGCATTCTGACGCGCTGCTGAAGAGTGGATGTAGCACCATGATAGCTGTTTGCTGGATGCTTGTGTCGTCTGCTCATCAACTCGCCATAGTGCGACACATGCCTGCTTGTCATTGTCATCAAAGCTGAGCTGAGGCTGACAGGGACGCCATGGTTCTTCGCAGCGTCACTGTACGTATATACGAGAGAGCGTCAAACGGACAAGATCACCTCGCATTAGTCTTGGTGTCATTTACATCGCCACATCATCGTTTCTTCTTCGCCCTCGCTACCATAATTATCGCTCGTTTTTTTTCTGTTGTTTTTTTTCTTTCATTTCGAAGCTTTGCCGACTCTCGCGTGCCCTCGCCTCACCTTCCTACGATCACGGGTAGGTGACTAGTTAGTAAGCTGTGGTCGGACACCCTTGTCGCCTCTACCCTCCACGGCAGAAAAAATGGTAGGCTCTCGTGTTCACATCTAATTTTGGGGCTCACATAATTCTCTCTGGGCTTGACACTTGTTCACATCGCTAGCCATCGGGTATTGTCCACGGGTATTACAGTTTCCTCTCATTTCATCATCACTCCCACCCCTCCATTGTGAGAAACCTCGTCTATAACGATAAACTAATAAAACACTTTCCTATCAAACCAACCAGCCGAGGGAGACGATCTTGGTGTGGAGCATGAGCTTTGACCTCCGTGACATCAAGCTCGGTCCTCTCATTGTCAAGGGCTCTATGGCTTCTTGCTGAATTCATTTGTCCCAAGAGACTGTTGATAGAACCCTTGATGCTGCAGGTGTGTGTCGTGGCGTGTACAATGAAGATAGAAATGTGTCTTCCCGACTGATAACATTGCGATGCACATCTCAGCTGATTACCATTATCTAGAGATAACGGCAAAATGTGTTTGGCCAAATTTAGATTTATAATTAAAAGCCAGCTGTGTGTGTGTGTGGTACTCTGGGTAGGATTATGAGAACAATGCACGGGGTTATTTATGTATATTATGTCAAAGGTCACAAGACGATGCATGGAACAAGTAAGCTACAGGAAACCAACATCGGAGACACAACTTACGTTACTGTCGCTTCAAATATTAGTTCATCTTACAAATATTATCTCGATTCCGCATTTCACCCTCGAATTATCAGGAAGAAGATGTATGTAGGTTCCTCGGGAGCTGCGATGGCTTAGTGGTATAGGCTCGCTGAATGCAGAAACGATGGCAAGTTCCTGGTTCAGATCTTGGTTCTCCAATTTCCTCCCTCTTCATTCCCCATTTTCCACACAGGACAAGATCACGACGAAGCTGACCCGAAACCACTTTATTCGTAACAAACAACCCAACCAAACTGCCTGTAGTTTACACCAGATTCCATATTCTTTGTTTCGTGGCAGGACGTCGGCCCCTTCCGGTGGAAGTGTAAACAGGTGTAGATATTTACTACTGCTGTCACTGTATGCACGTGCGGGAGGTGTGCATGTAACTCTTCTCAGAGTAAATAAGTCAGCGCTGTTAGTTTGTAGGCACCTTGATTATGCACAGTCATCACTGTCAGATGCATGACCTCAGAAGGTCAGATGTTATCAATTTAGTTCACATGCATCTGCACGTGCTCTTTGATACATGTATATGTTTCGTGTTTCAACCATTACCAGTCTTGCAGATACTTAACCACCTCTACCTGTGTTCACGTATACGAATAGGTAAGGGCCCCGATTGAAGGGTGCAGGGGTGCAAGGATGTAGAGGTGCAGGGGTGCAGATGTCACCAAGTGACGGGTACTTGCAGATCGCTTGAGTCTCGCAGAATAAATGCCGTTACCGTGTGTGCGTAAAAAGACCTCAAGACAGGGAGGGGGCCTTACAACCTGGGTGTGATGCACTCCTCCCTCTAGCATGACATGTGTCACTCACCCAGTTACTTTCACGTGTGACCTAGGGACTTGTACAGGTAACGAAGACACGGGCAGGTGCATATTTACTCTTTTAAGTACACAAGCGAAAGATACTGAAATATTTTAAAAGTAGTTATTGCTCGCAAATACAAGACACGAACTCACGCATTCGCTCTCACTCTCTCCCTCTCTCGCTCGCTTTTCTCTCTTAGACCAGGCTCTGTATACGTATGCCCTCATTCCCAGACAACTTATTGCCATCTCACCCTCTGCTTATGCTGAATTTTTCTTTGGTAATTTTTGCTCAGGATGCAAGTGGATCTGCATTGCTCTCAAGTCTTCTTGTAAGTAATGTATACAGGAGCGCGGAGACCTCTCTACCCAAGTCAGGCTGGGTAAACAGTCTTCCCATTGACAGCAGCACACCCTGGGATCAATGTCGCCTGACAAAACGTTTTACCTGCTGGAGACCCGCTCAGATTGCTTCCCATAAATTAGTTCTCAGCAGGAAGACCTACTCTCTTGAACAAAATTGTTTTTAAATAAAAAATGCTCAAAGTATGTCAGACTGAATGATGGGCTTAGGGCGGTGTACACCTGTCTCCGCCATTCAGGGACCTTGTAAACTGTAAAGGACTAAGCACGGTCTGTACAGTACAGAGTACAGTAAGCTATTGTAGAGCTCTGAAAGCCGCCATCAACACATTTTAGTGTCTCAGCTAATAACCATTCCACCCATCCGAAAAAAAGAAACGGTATTAAAAAAAAAACCTATTCTCTCTCCAGTCGAACAATTGACAAAATATTTTATATGGTTTCATTGTTAGATATGCACGATATTCGGCTCAGTCCTTTCTAGACTTATCATTGCCTTATGAACGATGTTAGTATATTGTTAATGTATGTCACAGTTTCGGCTCATTGCCGGTAACAAGTTTCACAACTGGTTTTTGAGTGAAATCGTTGCTTCTGCAATCAGACCAAGTTTTAATGAAATCTGGCCTGTTTACTGAAGGAGTTTCAGGGAATGCGAAAAAGCAAGCCTTACACATCAGTATTTTGTTGTTATTTCGTGAATATAGTGATCGTTGGCAGATACTGTGAGCTCTAATTACTCCCTTACATTGTGCAGCATGGACTAATTGACCTTCTCAACTCCGTTTTAAACCTCGATGATCATCGGTTCTCGAACGGCGTATCCGCACAAGAACAGTGAAGGACAATGGAAGCTGAGGATCAGCAGACAAAACGGAATAACTGACAGAAGCTGAATTATCTCAATGAGTAGACGACGAAAATGGAGTTTGTAATCTGCGTCTGGTCGGCAGATAGTTTGGTCTGTGTTTAGTGGGTCATAATTATAAATAAAGACTTCTTATAATACTACACAAATTATGTCAGGGTCTCAGCTCTTTGATTTATGGATCCCTTTCTGTGTGTCAGAAATAAAATAGAAACTAGAGAAGACATCAATAATTGGAAGCAAAGTAGATGTTCCAGGTCCTTTTATTCTGGCCATTGCCGTTGTTGCAGTCCTGATGCAGACTTCTGCATTGTAAGGACCGTAAATGAACAGGACGGCTCCCAGACACATGAAACTGTTAATATTTTCGAACTGTTGTTCTGCTTTGCTGTCGCCGTTGGTGTTGACCATGGCTTTGCTCTTCCCAGTGCTGGTCCATTCCTCATGCTCCTGTTCTGTCAGTCTGTTGGTGAGGTCTTGCAGTTCATGTGGCTTGACAATAGATCACATCTGACTGGTAATGGGTCTACTAATGACAGAAATGTAAATGTGGTTGTCAAGGAGGACTTCTCGCAAGATGTTCTCTCTGAAGATCAGAACCTGAACGTCCACCCCATTGGCCGACGTTATCTGTGGAAATGATGGTTGCCCCCGTTTGCAGACGAACGGACGAAGGGTGTTGGGAGGGACTGGGTGGGTGGAGGTGGAGGGTGGTAACCGTACACTTGCTTCAGGTCGTGGCTGGACGGGATTGTTCTAGAAGGCCTCACAGGCCTCCTATTCTCGAGGGTTCTCAACGCAATATATCTAACAATCTGTCTTTCTGTCTACTTCTCAGTCACGTTGTATTCCTGTCTCATTGTCTGCTGGTTTATTAGTCTGTCTGTCTCTCTGTTCGTGGCCTGCAAAGAATAAGTCTACCTGGTTCTTGCTGCCACTATTGCCTTCAACAGCCTCTCGGACAGCGTGAGTGGTTGGCGCTGGCCCCAGTTTACAGCCTGGCGACTGTATATGACGGCTTGTTAACGCACGACAGGGTCGTCAGGTGATGAGCAGTCACTAGCTTGTCAAGCATTTACGTCAACAGGTAGATAACCTTCCCAACTTGCTTCTCGGTCAGTCGCTTGCCAGGTTCTGATAGGTGTGCGAACATTTTCAGGATCATCTTCGTTCAGGGATATTTAACGGTAGACAAAGGCATTGACAGTGAATTATTTGAAAGGTTAGTTGTACATGTCGACTGAGGTCCATTTGGATGGGTTGTCCTCAAAGAAGTAGTGTACCAGTTTAAAAATTGTGTGTATGGTCATTACAAAATGTAGAACTTGCTTTTTAATAGCAGAGAGAAGTAGGTATTCACCATCTAAAGACTCGAATGTAACAATTTCTTTTTCTGTATGGCTACAAGCGGCCTCCAGGGTACGAGAGGCTTCCTGGTTCCACGCTTGCTGATCACTCCACGGCCTCCAAGGATTCTGCGGAAGGTTATCAACGGACACATCTGAGCAAAGGAATAAAAGGCGAAGGGAACCAAGCTGGGGACAGCCTGTCCACAAAGCGCCAAAATATTGTCCAGCCAGTGAGCAAGAACTATCTTCGTTCTGGCAGCATGGGAGGCGATGTGGAGGCTGGGCAGATCTCGTCCTCAGAGGACGAGAAGCCGAGACCATGGAAACAGCGCCTGCTGGGTGCGTTGCGCAGCAACCTGCTGGTGCTGCTGCTGATCGCCGCTCTGGTGCTGGGCATCGTGTTGGGTGTGCTGCTCCGCATGCGCGAAGAACCGTACAGCACCCGCGAGCTGATGTACCTGCGCTTCCCGGGTGAGTTGCTGATGAACATGCTCAAGCTGCTCATCTTGCCACTCATCGTCGCCAGCCTCATCTCCGGCCTCACCTCGCTTGACACGCGCGCCTCCGGGCGGATGGGGGCGCGGGCCGTGGTGTACTACCTCACCACCACCCTCGCCGCTGTCATCTTGGGCATCATCCTCGTCATCAGCATCAGCCCCGGGACCCGCGGCGACAAACCGGTCACAGAGGGCGAGTTTAAAGAAGTGGAGCCCGCGGACACCTTCCTAGACCTGCTTAGGTTAGTGGTTCTACCTTGTACTCCACCATTCAGTAACGTGCTCGTGTGTGTGTGTGAAAGAGAGGGAGAGTGAGTAAAAGAGAGTTTGTAAGAATGTTAGTGGTTTAAGATTTGAGAAATTAAAAGAGAGAGAGAGAAAGCAGACACAAGACGTTTCCTCATAAAAACAAACCAAGCAAAACAGCAACCCCACCATCAATATGCCGATCTGAATTTTGAAAATTCCCCCAAAGCAGTTCACTGGCACAGTGCTCAGTGCTGTTGACGAAGGGTGGAAACTGATTTGACACCTCAGTGGCGTTAAGCCATGCAGCACCTGGCAGTTATCCGATTCTCTGAGCAATGATTACTATTATCATCATGTTACTGTTCAATGACATGCACGGCGACAGCATCGTATCTGGGTAGACACAAACTCACACAAGGTAGACACAACTCACACAAGGTAGACACACTCACACAAGGTAGACACAACTCACACAAGGTAGACACAAGGTAGACACAACTCACAGACACACTCACACAAGGTAGACACAAACTCACACAAGGTAGACACAAGGCTGTGTGTTTGTGCAAAAGTCTACAGAAACACCTGTATGGACGGCCAGTGTTTGAAGTATGTTTGCTGAACATCTCAGGGAAACATGAACTGCACGCAGCGTTAAATTATTCTGCAGCATGCAGGTCATGACCTCTTGATAGCGCACACACCACAAACTCGATGGAAGGCAGACAATACAGTTTTTTTAATGTCGAGACATTATTCACACACACACAGGTCACAACCCTTGTCGTCTTACAAACAACACATTGTGATGGGGACGAGATTCCGATTATGCACGAGTGAAATAAAGACGCGCCGAGGTAAAGTACACCTGTTCAATGTATTACAAAATGAAAGAGTAGCCACACTAAACAAACACTAATATCCATAACTCTTTTATACTTCCTTGTTTCGATGATATCACCACAATGACAAAAGTAAGACATCCAGAATGAGGATGGGGGAACTCGTGAAACTCCGTTGTGTTCGAAGCAAATATTTAGTGATTGTGAAGAGGCCAGCGTTAAATGTCAAGTCATATGCAATCTGAATATAAACTGAATTTCTTTTGTCCATTGAAAAGTCGCCGGGTGGCTTCCTGTTTACCTGAAGGGACACCGCTGTGAGAAAGTTGAAGCCAAAATAATTCCTGACCTCAGTAACTGCGTCGACTTGGCTTAAGTAAAGTCTAACATTAACAAACTAAAAGAAAAGACAAGAAAAGAAAAGAAGGAGAAGACATGGGAAAAGACAGTGAAGTCTTTGAGAAAACAGAATAACTAATGTCCAACATGCTTCTGATGAAAGATTAGGTGTGATGGTCGTAAAGATTTGCTTTTTTTTCTGTGAGGGAGACTCTAGCCATTCTCCATGCTCAACAAACCCAAACAATATATTTTTCTCAGTGTTTCGTACACTGAGTTGTTAAGCGCAGTTTCAAGAGCTTTTGTACCCGCTCCATATAGTTCTCATAAATCAGAGAGTTGTTCAGCTGACAACGGTCATAATTCACAGGTTAAATGCTGGGGAGCTTGAGAACTAGGCAAGTGCAGCAGGGGGAGGGGGTGGGAGGGGATGGGGGAGTCTTGAGACGGCCTTGAACTGCTGTGAACACAATGAGGGTCTGACATGCAGGTCATGGAAGTGAATCTGGAATGCAGGTTGTACTGGCAGAAACAAAAGTCGACTACTGCACCATCCACGCCGACATGTATATTTACAATACACTAGACTGGTGTAGAATATTAGCTCTTAGCTCTCCAGGATACTTCCCAATAATACCACAATGCAGAATTAAAGTATTAATTGGCAGTATTAAAGAGTTAACCATTTTAAAAAGTCGCAGCAAACCATAAACATCAAGAAATGCAAAAAAAAAAAAAAGTGTGTATATCTGTCTGGCTAATTATCTAAGACGTCCGGTTATTATCTTTCTATCACTAATCCAGTTAACACGTGAGTCAACATTAACCCATTCTTAACCAATTTCACAGGCTGACCCTGTTTTAACTGTCACCGAATTGTCCTTTGCTGCGTGCAGTACAACGGTCATTTGGCCCTCTCAATTTTTCGACGAAGAACTGGTGGGACACGGACCCTTGATTATGTTTCTTGTCAATGGCTTCTCGGTCAAAGATTCCAAACGTTCACTGCACGGTGTTGACCCGCAATGACACCTCGAGTAAGCTTTACAGTGCTCCACAACACATTCTTTACACACCTTAAGTGCATAATGCATGACATAAGTGCACAGTAATAAGAAAAACGGATGTACAGCATGTCAGAGACGAACGACGCAAAAGACTGACATATCAAATGCACTTTTCGCTAATAGTGCAGGCAGGTGGAAACAGGTGAATAGCCAGGTAAATCTCTCTCTCTCTGTCGATGAGCAGCCAGGCGCGTTGCTATCGCGGGTGTGTACGTCGTATTTACGCGGACAGAAGCCCAGGGTTCGCATCTCGTTCCGACACTCCGGATAGGACATCTGAGGGGGGTTTTCCCCGGGCACTTTGGTTCCCCTCCCTCCATCTTCCTCCATATAGTACAAAATCACCTCTAGGTGGAAGCACTCCCCTACCAAAGCAACTAATTACTTGGAAGATTCTGAGTCTTGTTATGGGCAAATCTTATGGGTAAATCTCAAATTAGTAGACCGATAAGCGTCAACAGAAGGAGAAAATGGTTGAGTCGACAAAAAAGTGTGGCTGTAAATCTCAGACATGTCCGTGCAGGTGGGGACCATCACAAAGCGACTAGTATCACGAGAGGTTCTCTATCGTCGTTAGCTGAGCTTTTCAAACTGCCGGTGTTTGTCAGCATGGGAAGCCATTTCCAGGGGTTGGAGGCCCGTGATTACCACCCTGCAGAGCTTTTGAAGAACTGGATACCAACGAATAATTAGGAAGACTTAACCTGTCAGGAATCTAGTTAAGAGCTACGAAAAAAAAAACAAACCCCACCGTCTGTGAAGATGCACTCGAAGACTAGTCCCTTACGCTGGAGGCTTCATCGCTGAGACGTTGTAGTGTTGACATGGCTATGCTCATACTGAGATAGCTGTACTCACATTGACATGGCTTTACTCACACCATGGACTTGTTTAGGTGGACTGCTGTCTGTCTGCCAAGACCAACGCTTAGCCTCTTGCGAAGTGATCCACTGTTAGTCTCGGCGAGCCGCAAAAGAATGTGAATAAACCGGAAGCTTTGTCGTCTAATGCCTCGTATTAGCAGTTAACTGGCAAAAATCGTCTGCCAGCAGTCCAGTAATACAAGTTTGTGCTCACACTGACATGACAATGCACACACTGACTTGATTGCACTCACGTAAGACAACAATCCCAAATGTGTAACGTGTACATTAGTGACGCTCTAAGACAAGTCTCTATCCCCACGTACGTCACTAAAGCTGTTGAACAACATGAATGTCCAGCACGGGCACTATTGCATGGAGCGGGCGACATGACCTGCCCTGTCTCCCTTTCTATACATAAATAAAGATCCTAACATTTGTGAAACACGTAGGCAGCTCAGAAGAGGACATAAAGAAAAAAACTGATTACTATTGCTTACATCGCATATATTAATAATACATTACAACAATATTAAGGACAAAAATTTAAAACATAAAATATTGAATTTTCATTCTTTTATTTATAATTATACAATTCTTTGTTCCAGAGCATGACTAATTGTTTTGTTGAGTGATTCAGATTTTTTTAAAATTTTAACACCTCAGACAGTTATGTAATCCAACCTGAGTTTATGTTCTCGTACAGAAATGTTATTTTGTTGCAGGCAAATGTTCCCGGACAATATCGTGGAAGCCTGTTTCAGCAAAGTGAGTGACACGTGAGATATTAACCTGCTCTGTAAGTTAACCTGTAAGGATGTGGTGCATGGCTATGATGCCCATGATGTAAAAGTGTCTTCACACGACCATCATGTCCTTGGTGTAATAGTTTCATGACACATCAAAGAATATCATCATGCCCTCAGACTAAGAGTAGTGTCACTCGGTTCTGTAACAAGTAAAAGGGTGACAGCTTCATTTATCCACAGTTTCCCACAGATTAGCGGAGACAGTAGGCATGTCCTGTTCCTCCCTGCATGATGTCAAGGCAGCTAGGTGTCTGTGTTGGTACAGCGTTTGTGGTCTTGTGGACCTCTCCATAGAGTCTCTTGTCTTAACAAAGCATCCAAACATTCTTGAAATTGTTTGCCGTCACCGAGTAAACAAAAACAAACAAACAAACAAACAAACAAACAAACAAACAAAAAACCTAGTGTGCAGTTCTGATTGCCTCCCCACAGAAACTAACGACACTTGTTGCTGAGGACAACACACCCGACACATCCAGCACAACGACACCGTCAGCAGACAACATCACCTTCGTCACCACGACTGTCTCGAGCTTCGTCACCACAAACAGCTCTCTGAACGTCACCAACGCTACATCACCAGGTGAGACGACTCTAGGACTCAGAGTGGTGAGTATGGAAACTCAGTGTAGAATGTACTAAGTACTCATTGGGCACAGTCACGTGTTGATGACGTCACAGATAAACGTTTTTCTCATTTCTTCCTTTCTCATTTCACCAGTGCCGCAAACTTTTTACACTTGGGATGACTTAATGAAAGTAATTGAGAGTCAAGTGTATGGAGTGATTTCGCATCACCATCATGATGCTGGGCTGCTTTTCTGAGGCTGTCGTCTTGAGGACCGAACGCTTGGCCTCAAAGATGTGGCTTGAACGGTGTCCTCAAGGAACGCGGGGCAGTGTAAGTCTTTGTGATGAGAAAATGTTCGATGTCCGAAGTGATGTCTGTCTCACGGGGTGTAACCTTTCAGATGACAAGGCCCCCCTGGTGCCGACCTTGCAGGATGTGAAGGGCATCAACATGCTGGGGCTCGTCGTCTTCTCCATCGCCCTGGGGCTCGCCATCAATCACGTGGGGGAGACAGGCAAACCACTCAAGCAACTTTTCGACGCCCTGTCTGAAGCTACTCTAGCTCTCGTCCATGTGGTCATATGGTATGTACATGTGTTTGTGTGTGCGTGTGTGCACCAGCCTACGTGCGGGAAATGCAGGGTTGCCTGCATGCGAGCAGATAAATGAGCACTCTCATACATCATATCAAGTCATATCATGTCTTGTTAGCATGCAAGTTTGTTTCCGCATGACGCACCACTGTCCTATGCTGTTAAAAGGAGAATAAGAATTTGTTTGAGCTAAAGAAAAAGAATTTTAGAGAAATACAATAAAAGCTGCAAAAGAATTTATAAAATTATTTCAAAAATCTTTGATAGCAGAAACACTATAAACATTATCCGTTGGTTCCCAATGGTTGTCCATAAAAGACGCCGTAAGGCTGTACAGCTGCATTGCGAGACCAAAGAATGTGACGTGCTGCAGGTACTCCCCCGTGGGCGTGCTGTTCCTGGTGATGGAGGAGGTCGTCTCCATGAGCGACCCGAAGCAGACGTTCGAGCAGCTGTCGTTCTACTTCCTGACTGTCATGGTGGGACTGGCAATCCACTGTTTCTTCACCCTCCCGCTCGTCTTTATCCTCATCGTCCGCCGCAACCCTTACCGCTTCATGTACGGCATGCTGCAGGCCATCGTCACGGCGCTGGGCACCTCCTCCAGGTCAGTGTGACGTCACAGCAGCCCTCGGTGCTAGGTGCAGAGGATCAGTGATTTCATAGCAGACTTGTGACGCCACAACACAACCCATTCAGTGACGTCATGACAACCGTCTGACGTCAGCCAGTTGTGTTGCAGGGACTTTAGCTGTTAAGACACATCTTTTTGTGTGGTTTTTTTTTAAATTTCCGTGAAAAACAAATTATATTTAATAGCTGCCACTGCGCGTGCGCTCACCACAAAAGGGCGAGGATGTGCCCTGGGGCTAAACTAGTGAGATTTTGGCAATTTCTGTTTTATCGACAAGGCGTAGCAGTTAATTTCTTATTAATACGGTGTTAATGACCCCAAGCTATACTGGTGTCGGCTCTGTCATCACAGGTCACCTAAGTACAAGTGTTCGCACACACTAGCGAACAGGCTGTCACTGACAGTTATGGTAATCAAATGCATGCATGTACATAGAGATGACAAACAGATTTCGAGTCTCGGGGTGGCCTTGGAATTACGGTCCACGACAATGACTAGGGTTTCAAGTTTGTGTATACAGGGCCACTAGGTCGCAGCTGGCGAGTGACATAAGTCTATTCCATGCGCCCAACACTGTAAACACTTCACCTTTTGTGAACATCAGGGTCGACTGGTCTCTGTGCTCCGGGTACCAACAGAACCAGGGCACTAGTGCAAAGATATACGAGCATCTATTCAGAGGAGCTCTGTTGACATAGGTGCATAAATAAACTTGATTTCCACAAGGCTGACTGTAAATTTGGTGACACTTACAAAGTGTGTTGGCTGTAATGTTTACAGACGTGTAGAGCGATACTTTATTTCAGCCTGTAGATATTTTACTTTCAAGACATATATATACTCACAAGAGTGAAATAACGCCCTCACATAGAAATCATTTGCGAACTGAAAGTGTGTAGACGACCTGCTACATATTAAACACATGATGAATCACTGCAGTGAGATAGCACTCACCACTGCAATGATACAACACCCATCACTCCACTGTTGTCACTGTGAAAGTGAGACAACAGACATCACTCTAGTGACACAACAACGACAGCTACACTACGGCCATACACCACAGGGTCAAGAGGTCGAGCTGTCAAACTCAATTCATTAGACTATTTTCCTTCAAAAAAAAAAAAAAAAAGCAAAGTCGCTTGATCACTGTCAGGAAAAATGTCAGCCTTGCCTTCGACTATCATCTGTCAAATTTTGAGCTCCATCTCAGCCAAGGCTTGAGTGTCCACCTGTGGGTTTGTTTGTGTGTGTGTGTGTTTCTTCCACAAGTCACTAATACAACTGTATATTTTTGAGACATTGTGTTTGCTGAACATCTCACAGGTTTTACCTGTACCTCTACAGTGGTCATCTCATTGAACGTTTTGCATGCATCTTCGTTTTATTGTTTAACTTTTCACTTAAAAGTCTTCAAACCTTTTACATAAGACGTCAACAGGTGCGACTGACCACGCCCTGCAGTCCACGGCCTAACTGAATAATGTTTATATTTGCAGTCTCATTCTCACTTTTTCTCTTTTTCTTTCCTTTTTTCCTTTCTTTTCTTTTCATTGCCTGTACGTTTTTATCCACTATTTTTATTACTAATGAACAAAGATTCCGATGGATAAGTTGCTGACCGGAGTACTGATGGTTGCAGTTCCGCAACATTGCCGGTGACGATGCGCAACTTAGAGGAGAATAACGGCGTGGACCCCCGCATAACGGGCTTCGTGGCGCCAGTGGGAGCCACCATCAACATGGACGGCACAGCCCTGTACGAGGCCGTGGCTGTGGTCTTCATTGGCCAGGTAGAAGGCTACGACCTGGACATCGGCAAGATCATCACCATCTGGTAAGCGTCACGAAATGCCTCATTATATCAGTTTCCCAAGATGTTTGCCTCAGGATGAGCGTGAAGCTGTCTGACATTACAGTCACAAGACAGAGTAATCACGTGGTGCACAATTTTCTCACCTCTTCCCCTGTTTTGTTTGTTTCTCTCAGTCTGACTTCAACAGCCGCAGCCATCGGGGCGGCCGGCGTGCCTCAGGCTGGTCTAGTCACCATGGTGATTGTTCTAACATCAGTAGGATTTCCGGCTGATAAGGTGGGACTGATTCTGGCCATCGACTGGCTCCTGTGAGTATGTCATAGTGACTGTAACATGTCTTGATAAGGTCCAACTGAACAAGGATTTCATGTTCGTAGTCACTTTCCTTTTGTCGCTCTCATTCTCTGTATCTCTTTTCTCCTTTAGATTGTTAAGACGCATGTTAGAGTGGTGGTGGTGGTGGTGGTCTTCTTTAAATCGAGAGAACGTGCATTGAGCTCCGGCTAGGAGTACAAGCATGATGCGTACTGACTTCATTTGATTGTGTCGGTGTCGGCCCCAGGGACCGGTTCCGGACGGCGGTCAACGTGCTGGGGGACGCGTACGGCGCGGGCATCGTGCATCACCTGTCGCGTCACGACCTGCGGCGCATGGACGAGGAGGACCGCACTGCCCAGGCTCAGCAGGACAAGCAGGCCAAAAGTCACGAGGGCAACGACCACCAGGCTACCGGGGTGTGCAAGGACACGTCGACCCAGAACTCAGACTCCAAGCCAGCCCAGGATCTGAAGGACAAGCCAGCCCAGGATCTGAAGGACAAGCCAGCCCAGGATCTGAAGGACAAGCCAGCCCAGGATCTGAAGGACAAGCCGGCACAGACTCAAGAGGACAAGGAAGACCAGGCTGTTGGGACCCTACAGGACAAATCGGCCCAGAACCAAGACGACAAAGAAACAAAGCTCAATGGAGTCCCGCAGGACAGTTTTATTGTCACAATATTTTAATGTCATTGATGAAAAGCTCTGACAGTGAAGGTGGAGATTGTCAAAAATTTCTGCCCCTCGAAACATTTGTCTGAAAATTTCCTTTTCTAAGGAAACCAGTGGAAGTTGCTGAAGCAGCACTGTTTCCCTTCCCCAAACCCAGTTGGTGTTCGAAGTTTTGCTGTGCGATTGTTTCACAGACTTCCCGAGCATGCGCGAGGCTGACTGTCCTCACAGCCGTGTAAAACACTTCGCGAACTATGTGTGCGATAGTCAGAGAAGGTTATTCCAGATCTTCTTCATCAACTTCATGTGCACTTTCTTCGCAGTTTCTTTCTGAAAGAAATCTAAAGTTTGAGAAAAACAGTTCATGTTTAGTGAACACAAATGAAAACAAAAACAAGGTGGGGATTCCTAGTACAGTGGAACTGCCAACCTGAGTTTTAGTTACAATATGTTGTGGTCTTTATTGTGGCTCGCATATCATTAAAACAGACGACGCTGAAAACATTCCAATCAAGTTTTTTGGTTTTTAATTCATTTTTTTTTCTATTTCAAGACGAATACCGAATCAACCTTTGTGAAGAAAGAGAGCATAAAGACGAAATAGATTGAATATTACCCTAGCATGCGGCTAATGTAGGAGGTGACCTGGTGTACTGGAGGTCTTCTAAGATCATCAGCGAGTCACCACTCTCCACGAGTGACCCGGATGTCGTTATGTCCGTGGGGTCGTGTGAGGGCACTGACAGAAGGAAGAGAAGAGATTTAAAGCACAGAAAGAGAGGAGGGAGAACAAGGATAGAACTGGGAACCGGGCAGGGGTGGGTGGGCACGTGTTAAATAAAACTGAGAAGGGACTTTCAACCAACATAACCCCAGGGTCAGCACTGTGGGAGAACCGTTATTAATATTTGGGTGTGTGTTCATCTGTACACAGGGGGTGTCCCCACCACACAAGGTGAAGGCTGCAAAATGTGGGTCGTGAAATTTAAGGTCTCCACCCACAGAGAGCTGTCATTCAGAAAGCGGGTTCCGAGTAATTCAACTCAGTAAGCAGAGTATTTACTAACACATCGCCATGAATGTACAGATGACGATGATTGACAGGTCACAGACAGCTCCTCTTGATGACATCCGTCTCGGGTGGATTTTTCCTGAGATGGCGGCTACTTCCAGCACGGCGATGCTGCTAGCCTGTCCTTGTTCTACAGAAGTGTCTCCGGTTCTTTTTTCTTTCATTATATGATGATGATTCATTACCAAAAGCACAATAAATGTATGAAGGTCTTTAGCTCTTTCATCAGCATTTCGTACTTTAAAAATACTCTGTGGGTTTTTCGCTTTTTATTTTTCAAACGACCACGTAGCTGTGTGACTCGCTGAATGCAGACGATAATTAATCTATAACCATCAAACGTTAACAAGCCCACAACACGTGGCATGCCTTTCTTTTCTAGAACGTGTCTGGTAAGACCGTCACATTAGGGCCACTCGTCTCAAGTCTCATTACTTCGCATTTCATTAAAGATAACTCAGATCTTCACTCACACAGCAACCCTGTAAATACTGTCAAACTGTCTAACTCATCTACTTCTAAAAAGACATCCGTCACTTCTGTAACACTCTGTCTCTTGTCACACAGTTCCCTGTCGCTACCCTGACCCAGTCAGTTGGCTGAAAAACAATTTGTGAACAGCTTTTGTCTGGCAAAACACCTGACACGTGACTTAATCCTAACATTTTTATAAGAGGGCCAGCGAAATGACTCGAGCCTCGTAGTTCCGTAAACTGAGGCGCATTCACTCCTATAATTATTTATTCACACGTATCCGCCGTGCATCCGCTTGGCTTTGCGCAATGTTTATGTCGAGGTGGGGCTTTCCAAAGAAGAAAGGAATGCAGACAGCCGAGGTCACGCATGATTTGGTGACATGCGACCTGTCAAAGTCGTCGCACACACTGCTCACAGCAGCCTGGTGTCAAGTCCCGCCTCCTGTGACGTCAGCAGGTGCGAGGCCTGGGTGATCCGGGGTTTGAGTCCAGTGTTGTGGTCGTGTGGTGAGGGTGAGACGTGTGTTGTTATACTTCTGTGCCAAGTGACTTCTGCTGGCTACCTCGGCAACTTCCAGTCGAGTCTTGTTATTCCCTGTCATAGGGTAAGTTCTGTTGTATCTTCTGTCACATATTACCACGCAATCAAAAAAAAAAAAAAAACAATTTGAAAAATAATAAGAAGTGATGGTTATTTTAAAACACTGAAGCGCCAACTGTGTCTCAATCATGACACGAGGAACTGTGTGTTGAGAATAATAGTGAAGAATGACAGGCGGTTGTTGTTTTTTCACCTACTTGACTATGAATGGTAAACAAGCTCAGGTTGGCAGCCGTCGGGTGGTGAAGCCAGACCTCCTGACTGCTTTTTTCTGTTTACTTCTCCATTTTTCGTTTTCTTCTTTGTGTTTCTGTTCACGGTTTGCGGACGGAACTGAGAGGCAGGACAGCGCAAACACTGTAGGTGATACTCAGGCGGCCGGAGATAAGGCGCCTGATGGTATAAAGCTACTTGTGTGTGGGAGAGAGAGAGAGAGAAGAAACGACAGGAAGAAAGAAAGAGCGCGCGTGATAGAGAGAGCGGTCTATTTTTCTGTTATCTTGCAGGTCGTTTGGGGTGACTGTCACAGCCGTTAGAAACTCCATAAACATGTTTAAAATAGTTGTTTTGTGTGCCCCTTTTGCTACTGAAAATGGCGAGATAACGATAGCGAAAATTCAGTTAAAAAGAGCGAAGCTCGTCTCGGCAACACCTGGCTGACGACCACGAATATATTCTTTTGGGAACAACACACAAGTTCCAACGTGAACACTTCACACACTCCGCCTCTAGTCCCTTCTCTCAGCCGTCTGCTCTCTTCAAAAATCTTTCCTCTCTACGTACAATCTAAAATTGCGTCATAATATGACGTCGGATTCTGACGCGCAACCACGACGCAGCAAACACACTCGCAATAATCCCTGCCTACCTGTTCCTAACAGACTGAAATATTGTTCATGTGTTCGTACGGCCTTGTGGCCGCTTCATTGGTCTGATCCCAGCGGGTGAACAGAAAACTGTTATCAAGTGTCTAAAATCCACAACATTTTCGTCTCTATGAATTTAAATGAAGGTAAAGATGCTTGAGTAAACGATAGGTACGCCTCTTTAGGTCGACAAGCAATGTTTGATACATTATTACTGTGAAATGAGAAAATGATTTGACTGATGCAAAAATCGAAAAGAAAGTTTGTTTTATATTGTTGTTTTGGTTTTTTTGAGGGGGCGGGTGTGTGTGGTTTGTTTCAAAAGCCTCTACATGGTGGATGGTGGTGTCTGTTACAAACAGCTTTGTAAACGGATGTGACCATCCTGACTATGAACACGTCGTTGTACTGACAGATCCTGTCTAAGCTAGAGAGACACGACAACAGCTTATCTACAATGTCCTCGTTTCACTGTGCTACTCTGGTATACTTACAAACAAGTCCACAAGCAGGAGTAGCATAAACATGCTGTATATGTCTTCTTATCACGGTCTCACACACACATAAACAGCACCAGCCAGAAATAAATCGCCTGCAGGTGTAAGCAGTAATAATTCCACGTAATTACGACGTAGCTCCTGCTGCCGTTACTATCTTTCCATCGTCACAACAATAAAGTGTTATTGCATTCACCGGGGAGACAACTATTTCTACAGTTACGATCATATCTACATCATCAACCGCAACCACGACCTTTTTTCTGTGCTACATAGCGAAGATCCCACGTCGTCCGTACTTTTGCTTGACATTAAAAACAATGTGTGTGATCCTCATCACAGCCAACAAACTCAGGTCTTTCTTTCTCTGTCAGTCCTGTCATTGAAAGTCTCATCACTTCTCTTGGTTCCACAACCTTCGTCAAGGGGGAACAGGAACAGTCTTGTCTCCCGTGTTAATCTGTTACACGATCACCGGAACCAAGCAGAGAGACTGGTCAGACTTAAGTAATCAGCAAATCCTTGGGAAAGCATCCTTCACCATCGCTATTCCTAATCATGTGGTGGCATGTGAGTTCCCACTTCTGTGGTCTGGCCGCAGATTTGTGATGCATGTTTGCAGAATGAACCGTGACCGCAACTCATTTATTCCACGTGCCATTCCCTTGATTAATTCTCTTGGCCATGAGTTGTTAACCTGAGGTGACCTAATGCAGGGCACCAACTGTACCTACTGTTGCTTTATTATATACATATATGCAGAGGTAGAGAAAGTAAGAACTTTATTCACTGTAGTCGACATGTATATGTTTGTACTCAGTTGCATATTGTTAGCGCATAAGCATCTGCAAATCTTTTCTGCAATTGCCCTTGCGGACTGACATAATTGTAATGCATTGTGTTATATGATTAATACAAATAAATCTTTTTTGTGCTGTGAAGTGGTATGGTTGCCCTATCACGATATGAAGACTGAGGGCTGACTGCCTAACATGTTCCCGTTTTTAGTTTCTCCCAGGTTATGCACTTACAACGGTCAAGTCAAACTTTGCGTTCAATCTGCTTAAATACGATTTATTTTTCCAGGGCATGATCCACAAACATATCAATAAACACAGAATCTAGGAGGAACTCTGTTGAACTGACCCAAAATGGCGCCCACATCAGCAGATTGTGTCGACACACAAACGACAGAAAGCAAGCGAGAAAGAAGGAAAATGTTCATCAAGGACTTGGTGTTTATCCTCTTTCTCGTCCTCGGTGTAATCGTTGGTATTGGACTTGGTGTGGGACTCAAATACCTCCCAGAACCTTGGACTCCCAACGACAAGCGCAAGATCTTCTACCTCAGGTTTCCTGGGGATTTGTTGCTCAACATGCTAAAGGTCAGACACTGAACATGTCACAGCAGCTTTAGTTTATTTTTGAAGACCTACAATAAAATATTGGCTTCTATTTTTTTACCTGTCGATATTTAGTTTCTGTCGGTTCGTGAAATGCACAATTTTTGGTTTAGTTATTGTGATATCGTGTGTTTTTGCACCAATGGCTTTCAAAACGTTCATATTGTCTGTGTCCTGTGGTCAGCTACTCATCCTACCCTTGATCCTGTCCAGCCTGGTGACGGCGATGGCGACGCTGGATAAGAAAGCTTCTGGTAAACTGGGGCTGGGTGCCATGATCTACTACATGACCACCACACTGTCAGCCGTTATTCTTGGCATCATCCTTGTCCTGGCCATCCATCCGGGAGACCCACGTGACCTTAGCACCATTCCACGGAGTGGCGCCTCCAAGAACACCAAACCACTGGATGCTCTGCTGGACTTGATCAGGTGAGACGAAGGGGAACATAGCTGTACATAAAGCACACTGTCCTGTGCGTACAATCCAGATTGTCGGTAAAGAAACACCATAGGAACTGAAATCAATCCATGTGTAAGCGTTGACTTCGTATCTGTATCTGTCAGTCTGCCTGCCTGGCCATAGTAAAAAAAAAAAAGGGTAGGTATCATTAAAGTAATGTAGAAAAATTATAAGAATCACAATGTCTAATGGTTTGAAGTGAGAGAAAGGGGTTTTATTATCAAGATCATAATCGAAAATGGATTTAGTGGATAAATGTTTTGATTCTCACTTGTTTCAGAAACTGCTTTCCGGACAATGTAATTACGATGTGTTTTCAACGGGTAAGTTAACATACACCATGTGAGTCGGCCTTTCGCCACTCTCTCCTTTAGTGTGTGTGTGCGAGCGCGAGTTTCTGCTGATAAAAAACACAAGACACAAAATAAAAAGTTAAATACAGACTCTGTTTGAATCAATATGTGCACTGATATATTATAATTCTTTATACCTGTCTGTTTACGTGGTCTACATCGCAAGTTATATGCTCTTGTCTCTTGTAAATGGTTTCAATTTATTTATTTCCTAGACTTCCAGTCAGGCGTCGCTGTAAACTCGAATACTTGAATACTTATCAAAAAAAATTTCCCAAATGTTTTCTGTTGAAAATGCCAAGTAAATGTGTGTCTAAATTGCTGTGATGGGTGTCATCCAGTCAGACATGACGGAACAGAATGTCGGGATGCAGGAAGCCGACTGTTGATAAATATCTTTGCTCACGTGTTCACTACAGGAGACAACAGACATTGATTTGGTGAAAGACGTCCCCAGAAACGTGTCCAATGGAACTCATATAGGTGAGCTTCCTCTCTCAGTCTCTTCCTTTGTCTCTCTTTCTATCTAGGCAGACTGTTGGTGACAAGTATGACGACTTACGGTAGCAGGTGAGAAAGTGAGGAGGAGGTCCAGTTGCAGTTTTTGGTTCATCACAACCGCTCTCTTAACATCTTACTTGCCTCCATTACCCACAAATAACTTGCTGTTTGCACAACTTTAATTCATGTTTTTCACACATAGTAAGATACTAACATTACCATTTCATAAATGATAATTTGCGATCTCGGGTTTTATCGTTACAATCCTAATAAGTATAGCATAGTGTTCTCATTTCAACACAATTTTTGTAAAAGCAAATCCTTAGAAAGCTCCATTATGATCCCTCGATATCTGTATATCCCACTGTAGTGCTTCATAATAAAGTAGTCTTTGGATTGTGACTTCATGCCGACTTTACATGTAACTATTGTATATAGTGTATACTTGTCCTTCGGGTGGCTGTCACAAAAGGACTGACCGCCCCATTGCATCTTTGTATGACATCTGGAGAGATGGTATGTGGTCTGTTGGACAGTGGAAGTCACAGACATTATAGAGACCCCGAAGCTTGTCGTAAGCTCTGGCATGAATGTTCTGGGTCTGGTGGTCTTCTCTATCGCCCTGGGCTGCGTCCTCAATCACCTGGGAGACAAGGGCAAGCCCCTCTACGACCTCTTCAACTCGCTGAACGACGCCACCATGGTGCTCATCAAGCTGGTCATCTGGTAAGTAGACTTAAAGGATCAAGTTCCAGTAAATAAAAACAGCTTTGTTCTGCTGTACTACACTGTTATTACTCTGGTTAGTCCTTCGTTAGAACGCTAACGAGTTTTCTGGTAAATGTATGAACTCTTAGGTGGAAATAACTGCGCGCGCATCCCTGTGTTTGCGTCCATTCACCCACAAATGTATGTATGTACATATGTATGTATACACAGGTACTCGCCAATCGGAATCATCTTCCTGGTGGCCTCCAAGTTCGTGGACACGGACGACATCGCCGACGTCGCCGCGCGGCTGGGAATGTACATGGTGACGGTGCTGGCTGGGCTGGCCATCCACTCCATCGTCGTGTTGCCCCTTCTTTACTTCATCGTCACACGCAAGAACCCGGGCAGGTTCTTCACCAACATGCTCAAAGCATTGTGTACTGCTTGGGGCACCGCCTCCAGGTGAGCTCTGTATGATGCACACAGAACCTGTGTTGTGTGTGTGTGACATATATATATATACTAGACTAGAGGAAAACCTGTAAAAGTGTTCATTATTTTAGCAACAAAGACTCACTCACCCACCCACTCACCCAGCCACCATCTCATCCACTCACTCACTCTTCAATGGGCGCTTGATTGCCTGCTCTTGTCCGGTTGTCATGATAGCTCGGCCACGCTTCCGGTGACGATGGAGTGCTTGACCAACAAGAACAACATTGACGAACGCATCGTGAGGTTCGTGATCCCAGTGGGCGCCACCATCAACATGGACGGCACGGCGCTGTACGAAGCCGTGGCCAGCATCTTCATCGCGCAGGTCAACAACATCTCGCTCAGCATCGCTGACGTCATCATCATCAGGTAAAGTGAAGCGATAATTTCTCCACCCTACTCACCTCCATATATACACACCTCTTCCCGCATCCCCATTCCTACTTATGGCTTCACATTTATGTGTTATTTACTGCCAGGGTCGACACCCACACAGCGTGCAGTTTGTTTTTTTACTGCCGTCTGTCATTCGTACTTATCCGTTTATCCATTTTTCCTTACACCTCGCATGTGTGACAGAAGTAGGTCGTTCAGCCCTTGAAAGTAGGTTCTCCAGTGTCTTTTAAGACAGGTTTAAAAGCTACTTTCTTAATGTCTGTCGATTTAAGCGCTGCCAGTCTAATTTAAACTCACAGGTGTCAGCTGACGATTTTTTAAAAATCATTGGTACTTTACAGTGATTACGAAGACATAAATCGCTCGTTCTTTTCAATGTGTTATTGTTATTGGCATTTCACATTATCATCATCATCGTCGGCCTCATCGTCATCATTAAGCTGTAAAGCTGTAAGCTCGCCTGGACCTGTGACTAGGATATTCGTTCTTCTCCTCGCATAGAGCGGGTGGCATCCGTGCAACAAAACTGGGTACATGATTTATCAGGGGATGTACGAAAGGACAGAAGGAGAGGGTTGTATACTGACTTCCAAATGTCATTTTTATTGTTTATTGCCCCCACGATGTTCTCTTGACTTTTATTTACTGCTGTTTAGTTATAGCTAGATTATTGTAATCTGTTGTGACATTTATTCCTATTCAGGTATTTTCTCGTTGTTCACGCATTGCTTAGTTCTCATCAACATGTTGTCTTGCCTGAGTTGTACTATGTCGTGTTCTCCTTCACTTGTCTTTCTGTACGTTGCTGTTGTACTACGTCATCAGTCTATGAACTTTTTCTGCGCAGTCTGACGTCTACCGCAGCAGCTGTTGGCGCGGCAGGTGTACCCCAGGCCGGTCTTGTAACCATGGTGATTGTTCTAACGGCTGTCAACCTGCCCACTGAGGACGTGACCCTTATCCTGGCCATCGACTGGCTTTTGTGAGTACCGCCTGTTGGCGTTCCACCATTATACGAGACCCTGTAGGTAGGGCACCTTCCAGAGAGAGGGGAAGACATTTAGAGAGATGTTGGTCCGTGATGTTGGTTGTAATGTTTGTTGATGTCTCAACGGTTGCGAGGCGTCATCGTCATGTTCACAACTCCGTCTTGTCTCCAGCCTCACTGCGGTTTGTCTTGTTCAGAGCAGATGATACTCACTTTGACTGACATCGTAGCCTTTAAGTAATAAGTGCTCAGTAAAGGTCCCGGATGAGGCAGATGGTAATATCCTGTACTCACTGGGTTCCTCACGCTGGTGACGTATTTAAGAACGATGCTTCTCAACAAGGGCGAGTCATACTTACGGAGACTACTACCTAGGACACAGTCATGTCACGCCATGTCATACTTTTTAAAGTCTCTGGCTGGTCACACGGTACTGTAGTTACATTCTTTAACAGGATAAGCAGTGTGTCAAACGATGCGGGTGGGCATAGGGGTGGAGCTGGGGTAACTGCAGGTGGCAAAGGGCAAAGAGGTAAGGACCGTTACAGATTTGTCTCTAAGACCTTGGTTTGCTTTGTATCACAATAATAACCAAGAGTCTCATTTCGTGTCCAACAGAGATCGCTTTCGCACGGCTGTCAACGTGTGGGGGGACGCCATCGGCGCCGGGGTGCTGGACCACATTTTCCGCAAGACCTTCGCCGCCCCACCCGATGCGCACGACACCTCCTCCGACTCGACCAGCACATGCCCATCCAATGAAGTACCCATGAAGGAAGAGGGGCCCCCGGGGTATGCTAATGGAGTCATCTACGACAACCAAGCCTTTGAGTCCGCACAGGAATTAACTCGAACGCGCCTGTAGAACGGTCACGGATGAGTAATCACAGATATGTCGGCGAGGAACTGAGTGTAAAATGATTTTTCAGTTCCACTAGTGCGTGGTGCTACAAAGTTCTGACTGTACTAGTGATTATAGCTCTGGTCTACCCAAGTGCCTTTACCTGTCCTAAAGGAGAAAGTGTGGTATGACAACTTCTCTACTAGTACACGTAACAGTTCAAAAAGCACTAAGTTTTGTGACTTTTAAAAAACTAACTTCATAATCATGGGTTTTCTAGCTGCATTGTAGGTAAGACTAAGGCGTCAGAGGTCACCGTTGGCCACAATTCATGAATGGCTCTTCTGCGTGCATTTTTCGTACGGATACGTCACACACGTCACAAAAACAGTGTATACGTTGATAACACCACAGTGAATGTTTCAAAGTGTTTTAAAAATCCCGAATATTGTATTGTGACATTTAATTCTGTACACTTACTGCAACGTAGAGTTTTTACTGTATCCGGTTATTTTACCTTTCACTGTTTTCGTTACATCTGCTGAAATAATTCGTCACTTTATTCATTCCAAAGAAAATTAGCACGCTTACCAATAGACAAGAAGGAAATAAGGGCATATACAAACAAAGATCGAGTGACCAGAAGAAAGAGCGCTATTGCCAGACAAGTGGTGATGTCATGAAAGACAATAGAGGCTGAATATGCTGAAATATATGTCGCTTGAAAGTGAGAACCGAGTTTGATGTGATGTACAAGTATAGAAAGAAAATAAGTGTAAGGCAAGATTGCTGCGGGATTTCTTCTCTGTACTTATAACTCACCATGAAATAACCTTCAGCTGTCAGCTATGGGCAAATAAATAATGTGGTGATTCTTATTAATGTCGTTAATTGAATAACATAACAAAATTTTCACACTCGCGCAAGTAATGTATTAAAATGCATTATAAAAAAGTGTATCTAGACAAGTAAGCAACACGAATTCACCTCCATAACCATCATAAGACTCCACCTTTCCACTCGAGCAAAATCTGAAAAGATATTTGTGGTTTTCCTGTCACTTAATAATAACGACGGCTGCCTAGAAGTCGTTGAAAAGAAATAAAAAAAAAAACTTCTCTCTGTGACAGAGAAGGCATGCTTTCATTAGAACAAACCGAAAATCATCTTGATGTCATGAGATGTCCCCTGAGTGTCACATGGATGTTCAGGGTATTTTTGACTACATGTGTTTGAAAAGAGATGACAATTTCAATCAAAAGATTCAGGTAAGATCAACGAAATAGTACGAGATTATTATTGTATATAGTTTGACATTTGTTATTTGTGATTGATAATTATAGGATATGCGGCAGCATATGTTATTATTTTTTCTGTCGGTTCTTGTTGTATAAAGCAAACATGCGAGTTTCTTATTGTCAATAAAATCATGTTTGAAACGAGTAACGATTAGTATTGGCTCAAGTGACAAGTTATGATGACGATAATTGATGATGATTGATGATTGATTGATGATTGATTGACCAATTGCAAACATCACAAACAAATCAAGCAGAAATACACAAAATGTGGAGAGCTGCCTCCCTCAAGCCTGTAAGGTGAAGGGACACCACCCTAGTCAAGGGAGCTAACTTCCAGATGAGCATATGGGAGCACGTGCGGGGTGGTATTATTTGTACCCGGTGTGTGTACCTGTGCTGGAAATACTATTTGATTCAACCCCGACCATGATTCAACATAACTTGAGTTCTTTCTAATTTTAGCATAATATTTAGACAGAAAAAGTTTTGTCAGAGAAAGGTTGATGTTGAAATATTAATTGTTTCAGTAGTTTTTAACACAATTATTATAAAGACGCATGCAGCGTCTGTGCGGGAACAATAAATATTATACTTATTGGATATAGGTGCTTTTGTGGAGATTGCTTGAAAGATGGGATAGCGAAAATGAGCTTTCAGAGGGTGAGCTGAAATAAATGCGCATTCATTTTGCTTTATAAAGGGTTATACAGTATATTGAATCTCGCTTTTTCACACGTCTGTCTGTCTGTCTGTCTGCCAGCTTATTTATATCGCAGTCTGACTGGGTGTCTCTGTAAACTCTGTGGTTTTATTGTCGTATCATGGCTTCGTGCTTCCGTGTCTGCTCTCTGTTTCTTTGTAAGTCTATCTCGTTATGGAAATGTGCCTTCTCACTGTGGCTGCATGGTGTGTGTGTGAGTGCGTGAGTGTGTGTGTGTGTGAGTGCGTGAGTGTGTGGGCGTGAAGGTGGGATGACACAGAAAGCTGGGTGGTCAAAGCACTCGCATCCTCCCAAACTGCTCGTGTCGTGCAGCGTACTTGTCCACCGCACACAGGTGATGAGTGACGCTTCGCAGCTTTTGCAAGGTACGGTAACAAGGGTGGGGGATAGACACCACCCTCACAAAATAGCTGACTACTAGGGAAATGAAGTCTATAACTCCCCACCACTCTAACGTCGACTGCATGGTCATCGGATTATCTTTCTTTAACCTCATAAATTACAAAGGTTATAGTGTGTGCAAAGCCGAGACGAAGAGAAAGAAAATGTTAGCTACGGGATGCAACTCGTGTTTTAACGATACATTCTCGTCAGGCTAACAGTGGATACTGTCCCTTTGCTGCAACTTGTTTTCCTTTTTTTCATTTGTCCAAGAACCTTCTCCTTTAATGCTCTAGGGAGTTTTTTTTGTTTTGTTTCTGTTTTTTCTCACTCATATAAAATAGAAGGAATAATTTGACAGTTTTTAAAACGTGTGAACCATCATTTTTTAATGTGCTGCGTCTACGTGTCTGTCTCTTTTTTCAGAGATGGCTAATTTGAACATTTAAGATCTTAACAATAGTTCCGCTTACTTAGATCAGGTCTAGCTAAGGACTGAGGCGGAAAAAACTAGAATTGAAGGGAATGCAACGATTTGGAGGACACCGTGCTAAGAAAAAAGTAACACCGGAGTAGTAATTGTTAAACATCAAATAATTTAAAAATGGGGTTGGAAGATGCGCTTCTGCACCCGGCTGTTAGACATTTCGCAACTAGTGGTATGACTGCGGCCATTCTTTGCGTTCTCAGGTTCTTGGCACAGAGCAGTGGGGTTCTTTGAAGACCATCCCCACCCTGCTTTAGCAGCTCAGCTGGAACGCCAGGTGACCTTTCTCCCTTCAGACTGAATGCACGATACTCTTCTGACCTCTTCTCGTACAACTTGTAGGCTTGCAGATGCACTGCCTTTTAGTCTGGTTGTTTTGAAGGATGCTAGTGTTTGTCTTCTACTGGAAGTTGTGCGTCCTTGCAATATTCCGTCCACCAGTTGAATAGAGCAGTGCTTTAGGTAAGAAGGCAGCCATTGCTATCTTTGATGAATGACTGAAGTCTTGTGTTAATCTGTCTTTGTGAGGGTCTTTAGTATCTGGTAGACCTTTTGCTGTCATTATATGTCATCCCATCTTCTATGATCCAGCATTGGCCCCCGATCCCTAGCTGTTTTCATCCCTTTCCTGATGGCACAGTTCACTTCTTTGTACTGAAGCTTCTTCGGGTTTGATTTTCTTTTTCTTTCTCTCTTCAAGGCTTTCTTTTGACCATAAATATCTAGAATGCAGTTCGTGATCCAGGGTTGTTTCTTCTTTTGATGGCTTAGCACTACCTGGACTGTTGACAGTAGCATTTCTTTGATGTTTCCAACAAGAATGTCTCCATCACAGTCTTCCAAGTTCAGAGCTATGACTTTACATCCATCGTTGTCTTTTTTTTAAGTTGTACCAGAGATAAAATGTTTGTTTTTTTTTAACTTCCGCGTTGAATTTAGCATTTGATGATGATAGTTGTTATTGTGTTTGTATATCTTGCATAGTTGTACGTTCATGTTTTTATTTGTACACTTCTTCCTTCAAATAAGATAATAATCCTCTTAATATAATCCTCTTCAGGGTTATTAACTGCATTTTAGTTCGAGTACTGTCTAAAATATACTTTTTTTTAAAAAATCAGACCTGGGAGGTCAGGTTTGTCCCGGACAGCCGCCTTTTGTCTCTCCCAGAGATCGATTCTGCACTCAGTCAGCGGGTGGTGGAAATTCCACTTACACCAGAGTGATGTAACACATCAGCCGTCGCGCTCCACTTTTCTGGCCGGACTCTAGACAGTGGAGGTTCAGGGAAGCGTCTGTAGACCCACCTAGAATCTTGTCATCAACCAATATCGTCCTATTGTATTGCTTCCTGTGGCCGCATCCTCTTTGTACACCCGAGTCTCTTTAATATAAGGGTTCTCTTGTGTGAACGTTATTAAATTATCAGTTGAGTACCCGGCATCTACATCGTTTCTGCCATCCGTTGTTATCCGCACCCTGGTCTTGCGTCACGTCAGAGGTGGAGATGGGGATGGGGATTGGGTGGTAGTGCTCTTTTTTGACCATCCATAAAAAAATCTACAACTCTTATATGATCTTGTGTAGGCTTTGTAAATATAGAAATTTGAAATTTATATCTTCAAAAACTCTGTACAACTGACAAACGCGTTTATTGTGGATCCTATGATTTTTTTTTTATATTTTGAAGTTTTTTTTCCATGACATTTCTTTTGTATGAATATTTCTTTTAGTTGAATAGTCTTTGGATAATTATATTAAAATTAGGTCCCTATGAAGTAGTCTGTTCAACTCAAATCAAATGAAACTTTGTTGTCTGTCCGAGGAAGTCCAAGACAGAAATTTTTCTTTTTCTCACGAACCCAACCTCATATACAAACATAATATGAGCTTAACATAGCATATAACATAGCATACCCCTTTAGAAGGCTTGCACGTACAAAAAAGGAAAGAAATAAAAAGTGCCTCATTGATCACCCTATTCATAAATAGTTTTTGCCTTTTTTGGGCTTGAATAAAGAAGAGATTTTGTGACAGCTTTGTGTGTAAAAAGATATAAAATGTTCTTTGCTGACATTAATTTTTAGGCTTAAAGCTCTTTAATGTGTTGTTCATGACTATCCGAATATTGCTTATCAGTAGTATTACTCCTTTGTAAGTCTCTCTAAACAGAAAAAGAATGGTACTATCATATATTACCCTGTGTTGCCGTTGAATTTTTGCTTTCATGTCGGTCTGACCAGTCGACGCCTCACTATTCAAGCGGGTCCCCTTCACATAGCTTCTACATGTCTCCTGTATGTACCCGGAAGCAGATCTGCATGCACCCGGAAGTTGATCCGATTGTTCTGGACGTTATTTATTATCTATTCAGTGTGTGCAGTTCCGTATCCTTGACTATTTGTACAGAGTCAACGCTGAGGGTATAGAAATCAGTTTGGGTACCTTTGAAGAGTAGTAGTTCTTTTCGCTCTCTCTCCTCCTGCTGCTGCTCTTACTCTACCCCTCCTCATTTACACCTCCCTCTTCCTCGACTATCACCTTCTGTATTGCTTTCTCTCTCCATCTCTCTATCCATCTCTTCCTCTCCTCTCTCTTCCCCTCTTTCTCCCCTTCCCACCCTGTCTCTTTTTTTCCCTCCCCCTATCTGGAGGGGGAGGGAATGGACACCTTCCTCACATAAAGCTGGTCCTGAGAAAAGTGAGGTCTCTAACATCTCACTCCCCAAAGACCTGAAAACGACCTTTACCTTACTTCAATACTCTCTCTCTCGATTGCTGTGTCGCTCTTCAAAGGTGTGCAGTGTCTAAAGGTTGGATTCGAGTTTATGGCCATTTATTTTATGAATTGCTTTGATACTTTGTTGTCTTTGTACTCACGAGAGAGAATGTTTAAATCATTTCTTGTTATTATTAGTTGTAGGGGTGGTAGTAGTTATTAGTGTTGTTATGGCTGGATACATGGCACGGCCGAGAGGAGACCTGACCCAGCTGTCCGCACTCGCCCATACCGCCTTCTCGCCACTGCTGATCGAATTATTGCAGCCAACATGGCTTCCCCCTCCCTGGTAGCTGCCGATGCTGGTGGTGGCCGTATCGTGGAGAGGAGATACTGTGCTCTGGTGGCATAGTGCCGTGAGCACAGTCGATCGACAGTCCCCCCTCTCTCTCTCACTCCCCCTCCCCACCGACCGCCGGCAGACGGCAGGCTCTACTGCAAGAGGCGGAGGAGGGAGCACGAGCAGCTAGCCACTGGCCCGTTGGAGGTGAGGGTGGGAGGATGTAGGGGGGGACAGTGCACGTCCCTGCCTGCTGCATGCCGTGTGGTGCCTGACGTGTCGTCTCCCCGCCAGCTGGACACGCCTCGCTGACTCCCCGTCACGGGTGCATTGTACGCAGACAATCTTGTGTCTGAAAAACAACCAAGAGGACATGGAGGTGTGGGCATCACTGTCACGTGACGCGAGGCCTCGATTTGGGGTTTCAATGGTGATTTTAAGAAGGGACATGTAGGAAGACTGTAAACAGTGAATCCGTCAGTTCATGGCCGTTAGTCATCAGGAATCACACCTAAACCTGCTGCCTTGAGGTCCGAGCGATGGTTCTGGCACCAAGTCTGTCAGGAGAAATGACAGCAGTCAGGGTTACGCGCTTTCATTGGTGAACTGCGCTTTGTCGTTTGATTCCACTCAACTATATCGGAAGATTTTTTTAACCCCGGAGGAAAAACGAAGACTGGCAACTCCTGGCCGGCTGACAATCGTCCCTGTGTCGAAACGCGAGCAGACGATCAGGCCACTCAGCGCCTTGCTGCTCTAGCCAGGGAGATTGGTGTCTCCTCCACACATCGATACTGCCATCTGTAGCCTTCCGCCTCCAACTCCTGGCTCCCGCAAAACCTCGCTCGCCATCACTGGGGCGTGGGCGGCTGTTTCCAAACCGCCTGCTCTCCATCTGAACCTTGGATGCTGACACGACATCGCACCGCACCACTTGCATGCATCGTCGTCTGACAGCCGCTCTGTTGACTTTGGTGCATCAGGTGCAGCAGGTCATCGTTGCTGTAGAACTCTTACAGCCAGTTTCTTTACAGAAAACATTCGCAAGCGTTAGAAAATACTTGGGTGGTGGGGGAGAGAGTTTGTCTGAAGATCAAGAATCGTTTTTTCAATTTTTTGATCATCAAATATTGAGCAGTGGGCGGGGGATTTCTAGGTCGCATTGCACGACGAAAAGGCTGCAAAAAAGAAGATAATGGTTGACAGGGGATCGGACGGACATACTCCAAGTGTGTTTTGCGACACTTCCCGTTACAAGCTTAATTCAGGAACAGATGACAGCAATGACGTGGTCGCCGATTTCCGGCTGAACGACTGCCATGACAGAAATGAGCCTCGTAATTTAGCAACGGATCGAGCGAGCATCCCACTCCAACTCCCCAACCACCCACCCTTCCTCGTGAATCTTGATGGCCAGGACGGGTGGGACTAAACCAACCCCACGAATCAACGGAAGACGTTTTGGGTTATGAAGACAGACATGTCAGAGTGATTTCTGTCTCATTACACCCAATTTTTTTTTTTTTGCAGCCGCTGTGTGCGGCGAGACCGTTGCGATATGATTGTGGAGCCGTGTGGAGACAGACAGCTGTCCTTGTCCAGTCTCCGGCAGCTGCTGGCCACGAAGACTGGGTCGAAGAGACTGGCGATTACTGTGTGACTCAGTGTGGCTGCGTGGAGCGAACACGTTGGTGCTGTGGGCTCTCCATGGAGCTTCTACTTCTCGCACGTTTAACTGCCGGCCCGCGTGTACGACACACCACGTTGACGTGACCGCTGCGTCACTTCCAAACCCACTCTGGACGTGTGACACACGAACGTTAGTGTGACACGTGAACGTTAGTGTGACACGTGAACGTAGGCACTTCACAGGAACCTTTGCTGTGTTTCTTGGGAGAGGAGTGCGCGCGCATTTTTTTTTTTTTATCCGAGATCTCGCGTCTGCTTCCTTCTCAGAACCGAACAGCGGCCCAGCCAGCCACCGAGGCCTCCATGCCGTCAGACTTGTTTCTGGACCGTCAAGACGCCTTACTTCTGACCCTCGCCTACCGAGTGGTGGGGGAGAGTGTGCCACGCACCCGTCATGTGAGTGCCACTGACAGCGGATTACAAGTTTGAGCCAGTGTCACCGTGCCCTTTGACCTCGGTGACAGCCTCTGCCAGCAGACTGACATGGCTTCCTCCGCACGGTCTGTCCGCTCCAACTCCCGGAGTGCTGGTGTCAGCGCCGACATTGAGGTGACACTTCTCGCAGTTGTGTGTGAGTGGGTGTGTGTGTCAGAGAGAAAACGTGTGTGTTTGTGTGAATGTGCATGTGTTGTATGTATGTGTGTTTGTGTGAATGTGCATGTGTTGTGTTTGTATGTGAGAGAGAGAGAGAATGTGTCTGTGTGTTTGTTTGTGTGTGAGAGAGAGAGATACAAGTCGTCTGGCAGTCTGTCTATCAACAGTTTGTTTCATCACTTTCATTTGTTTCCTGTAATGCGAAAGATTATGTTGACCAGACATATCAGCACTTGGCATCACTTACAGCGAAAGATCCGTTACTAATTGATGGCAGTCGAATAAAAAGTGAAAGTACTGAGACCACGTGACCGCGTTAATCTGCCAGATGTTGATCAATTTGTATAGGTACGTCAGCGAGAAAACCCCGGTAACTCACAAAAAAATGTTGATGAAAATGTCTGAAAGTCTTTGTCACAATGATTTTCACCAGCTAACTTGCGGAGAAGATCTTTAAAAGGTACATGGTGAAGACCACTTAGTAAATATGGAGATGAATGTTTGCAGTCTCTGCATATCTATGCCCACTTCAAATGCTCTCTTAAAACTGTTTGCTTACCTGACATACGCTGAGCTGGAAACAGCCTGTGAGTAAATATACTTTCATAGACATTATGCAGTACATGGTCTTTGATTAAACATAACCTGGTTAACGCTTAGTAGGGTAAAGATTTTTGAAAACCTTTGGAACATAAAGTGCTGGTGGAGTGTACAGTTCTTCATGTTCCGTACAAGATTCCACTTCCACAAATTTTATTCTTCCCTTTTCGAGATGTACACTACAAACATGACCATGCGCAGACAGAGGTTTGTGGTGACGTCAGGCTAGTACACAGCCTGGTCTCATTGAAAGTTCTCCCACTGGCTGGAGAATTCACAACGTAAGCGTGTCCATGCACAATGCTGACGTGTGAGTTGCTGACCTTGACCTGTGTCAGTGATGCTTGTAGGCGTGTATCTGGAGGTTTGTGCAAATAATATCTTGCACTCCGTTTTACTCAGTTTTTTTTTTTAATTGCACCCGACTACACCTTTAAGTCACTGGACGTGTGCTGTCATGTGGTTGTGCATGTTTGTGTAATGTAGACCTTTTATTGTCAGTAGTAGTCTGTTCGAGGTTTCAGTAAACAAGATTTACTGCTGTCAGTTAAAAAAGAAAACATCAGATTGCTCGGTAGGAAAAATAGGGAAATAGGTAAAAAGGGATGTATAATCTGAGGTTTGCTGTTTGGTACATGTTTTGATGTGATGCAGTTTACTTGTATATCTCGACTTTCTCAGTACAGAAGCAGGTTTTTTTTCTTTAAAAATAGGCTCCTCTGGAAAGGTTTCAGAAAAAAATGTGTCATGCGCAGCGTCAGCTGTTTCCTCTCAGCATCATCACTGGCTATCTCCTCTCAGCATCAGCACTGGCTATCTCCTCTCAGCATCAGCACTATCTCTCAGCATCCTCTTGCTGTCCGCTAGGAGCAGTTCGCAGCTTTGCTTGGCTGCCAGGAAATAAGCGGTATTTGCATCACGTGACGGAGACAGGAAAGTCGTGACACAACGTGACGGGCGCCAATCGATTGTGATGTGGTTATGGTGGCCGACATTTTTTGTTGGCGAGTGTTTGGGAAGTCCTGTTGTGGCGCCATGTTGGCTGCTTTAGACAGACACCGACACACTTAGCACTTGCCGCACTCAGTAGACCCGTGGCTCGCACACAATTCAATTGTTACACAAATGTTTGATGCTGAGCTGTGGAAGCTGCGTGTGAAGTACAGGCAGGTCTGATGTGGCTGACATGGTGCATGTGCATGAAGCTCGGCTTACAATGACCATCAGAGTGATGCTCCTCTAACAATAGTTGTGTAACGGTATTTCTGTCTGTGACAGTTAGGTCTCTTCGCCAAAGATTGTCAGTTGAGCTTCCATACAAACTTCATAATAAATTTCAGCTAATTTCCGAAGCAGGATTTTATTGACTAGTGAGTAGCTACTCACCACGGGCGCACGCAATAATCTATTTGTTTTCGGTTTTTTGATAACAGCATCCATTATTGTTGTTATGTCTGCGTGTTTTTATTTATTTATTTTGTAAAGCCTTCAGTTATAGAGTCGTACGTGCATTATTCATTAACCTAAAAAGTAGTAACCTCTTAAAGCCTGTCTGCTTCTCAAAGGACGGAAATGAGACACAGTTCGTCCTTTTCATCGAGCTTTTTCTCGTCACCCACCAAACATAAACTATCCTCTATTATCATTTGTTCTACGACTTTTCTGTGAACTCCTCACTCCTGCTGTTTAACGACTTTGTCATTACGCCCTCACCGTCTGGAACCCTCTCTCTCCCTGTCGTCACGGTCGTTGTTGTTGTTGACATACGGTGTGTACAAGACTTTCCTAAACATACGCAATCTCTATACCAATCTTTGATATTTTTAGTAAACGTGGTTGTTTCCTTCGGTTCAGGCCACCAAAAGCAGATCAGATTAAACCCTCGTTATTAGTGGTGTAGATGAAAAGTCAGTTGGACAAAAGCCGGCGTGGTGTCTGTAACGAAAGCAATCGTGACGCCTTTGTTACTAATGGAGCCTAACAGCGTTACAGTAGTTTGATTGTTTGCTTGTTGTTTTCCTCTTTTCCTAAAAATAATCTGTCACTTGTTGTTTCCTTAATGCTGTCACAGCGTAATTGAACCAGTTCGTTAATTAATAGGCAGGGAACCGCCATGGAGATACCCGCCTTTTACACAAATGTCGGTGATGACGTCAAGAAACGTGATGTTGCTTCCCGTAACCGTTACTTATTACGGATGACGTAGTCACAGTTGTCTTGTTACAACCGTAATTCACTGTCAACCCTCATGTTTTCGTCAGGTCAGTCTGTCGGCGATGAAGTGTTCGTGTGCTGACGTATCTCCCTGTTTCAGTCCGGGCGGGTTCCTAATCACCGCGGTATTTCCTTGCTAACAGCTTTCTTATTACTTTCGTATTTCCTTTATAGCCACTTTCATTAGCAACGTATAGATTTTTTTTTAAGGGGGGACGTGGTTGGTCGTGCACAGACTGGCTATTTTTAGCGCGGCGATGACTGCGTGTGCGCAACTTGCCTTCCGCGCGTAAATCGCTTGTGCGTGAAGAGCGCGTGCGCAAACATGGCCGTGCAGAACTTTCTGGAACTAGATCTCAACTACATTCACCCACGTGACCAAAACAGAGGCCAAACTGCAGAGCAATGCCCGATCCCTAACCGCCAGCCCTTCCGCCTTTTATTGTGACGTCATGACCAATCATATCACGGCTTTGAGTAGACTGAGGGAGACAATGAAGAGTTCGCTAACTTTGGACAAAAAACGTTTCTAGCGGAAACACGTTCATTGACTGTAACAAGACACTCATGGAGAAAATAAGAACAGCAGGCTTTTGCCACTCCGATTGTGCGATTGTCTGAAAGACTTGAAAACGGAGAAGTAACAACTTCAGGGGACCGATCTTAATTTTTTAATTTTTTTTATTTATTTATTTTTTTTGTCAGGCCTAATGTCTTTTTCTATATCCCCAAACTTTATTTTTGATGTGTTGTGGGTCATTCCTGCCACTGGATGCGATACCCTCTTCCATCTCAGTGAGCAAGAGAGAAACAGGAAACCAACGTAAGAAGAAACGCTCCAACCAATTATTTTCCTTTGACTCAATCCGACACCTGAGGGTTAACGGTATGCAGAAATAAAATCTAGATTAGTTCATAAATATCGCACTCAAAACACTTGAAAGAGAGTCGGCATTAAGTGCTGCAGAGAACTCAACACCATCGTGACGTCACTGGGCAGCAATCTGACCGCTGCACAGCGCGGGTGTGGAGTGACCTCCCTTGCACAGCCGCGGTGCCTACGTGGCGAAGTTTCCATTTAACCGTTTTCGTGTTGAGATTCGATCTGCTGGCGCAGCAAAAGCGTCTTTCACTCTGGCGTTTCCGTTAGGCGGCGTCGATGGTTGTGCGCGGCACAGAGATGGTGTCGTGGGATTAGAACAACATGCAAATGTCAGGTGAGTTCACCTTACGGCAGGCAGCCAGGTAATCGAAGACTAACGAAAGCTTTGGAAAAATGGCTCGATGTTATTGCAAGTTAGTGCGGTTTTTATTTCACGATGTTTTTTTCAAATATTTTTTGTCATCTTAATTTATAGGCGCGTGATTTCCAGCACGAGGAGCATCAGTTAAAGGTATATGCAAATATCAGTTTACATAACGACTATTAGTGAAGCCTTTTATGTGAAATAACTATAAGTAGTATTGTAACAGGAATGGATTTTAAATTCATGTCTATTAAATAATCCCAATTCTTGAAATAATTTATTATTTTGAATGTTTTAGTCAGACGATAGTCTTTTGCTCCATGTCCTACATTTACTATTTTCGAGTACTTCCAAGATGTCGACTAACTAGTTAACTGTTAAATGTTGTGACACAACTATTCTGTTCTTGAGAAAAAGGTTCTGGTTACAACATTCGTTACTCAGATTAGCTTTCTTGGGTAAAAAGCCGAGATGATGAGAGTGAGGCTGCACCTAAGACACCTGGGTGGTCACGTGCTCTTTAATTTATGGTCAGTTGAAGTGGTGTGGAGGATCCAGATGACTAATACTTGCGTTTGTTAGCCTTTTGTTTGGATGTCATTTAGTTCACCGGACATGTCCTGCACGCCAGTCATAATGCAAGAATGTTTTTATCTCCATGTCAAACAACAAGATGCAAGAATATTTATATCTTCAAGTTGAACAGCAAAAGCGACAAAACAAAAGACATAACAAAATGCATTAGGTAATCAGACAGCGTAATTCATTCGAAATAAACAAACAAGTGAGAGAATGAAGCCTTCCGGTGAAGAAACAGATGTTATTATCTAAAGCCTCTCCAGTCATTCCCAGAGGATCCGGTGTCACACTTTAGTAAAGACTCCTCTAGACTACATTTCGCCTTAAATTTTTGTCAGAAAGTAACATTTTCTGGAGTGGATGCTTGTCATGCATGTCGACGATGCTCGACAAACTTTTCGTTTAAGGACAGCGATGTCCAGCGGTTTAACACGTCATCAAATGTTTTATTCGAAAAATGGTGAGGCTGCTCATTGTTTTGTTTACAAATGAAAACATAAACAACATCATTTTTTAAGTCAGCGACGTTATAGAAACTTGAATTTGCAGTCGAGAAGCGTTAGGTACTTGGAAGATGGGAGACGACGACGAGGACAACATCTGTTGTCGTCACAACCTGTTGTTTGCATTATCGCTACGTCGTCGCCAGACGAAAATAGTTCTACAACGATTTCTTAGACTTCGCTGACGTCATAGATGGTTTTATTTATAGCCCTCCACCTGCAGTGTTATTTCGTTGTTGATGATACGTCGTCCACTTTGAGCGTGCCCTCGGCTTTCTATATTCACCTGCCATTGATTTCTTCTTTAGGCGATGTGCATTCATGCATACCTGACATGCGCCGCGATGCATCAAAGACTTGACGTCGACACCAACCTCGTCAGTCTCGACACCACAGTAAGGCTGATTAGTCTGGTCGATGTCACAGGAACAAACCATGTGGGTCACACTGGCTTTCCCTCAGTCAGTTTGCAAGTAAACACCCCTAAAATATCCCTAATACACCACAGAATACCTGGCCTTTCTCGTCGGTTTTCTTTATAAATCAATGTAATGGCGACTAATGAGCACCCAGGACTCTTAATTATCTCCCTGCGTGACTTGCACCTTCTTGGTGAAAATGTGTCGCAGGTAACTACCTCAAATGTAAATTTGAACAACAGGTGCACGACGGATGACATTAGAGACAGATGGCAAAGTGGCTTGTTTTTCCCTCACCGATGATCATTTCGCGCACTAGTCGCACCTTTTGTTAAGGTGTGAGAAGACCGTGTGTACACATTCATCTTTGATTTTCATAGTATAAAAGAACCACTTTTTTCGAAATTACGACCTTTGGAAGTGTCTAGTTGGAGGAAATATCACTAAGTCGAGAGGAAATTAGAAGTGTCTTGTTCCTGCTGCTAGTCCTGTTCAAAAACTGAAGGCAAACAAGGTTTAGGAAGCCGTGTAGCCAATTTGGCATCTGTTGTTTGCCCTCCTGAATAAATACCAATAGGTAATGTATTCTAATGTGAGATAATTATTCCGTGACATTCATATATTTCCTGGTTCTGAGTGTTTGCCCAACACTGATTTTTTCCCGCTTTTACTGTTGTCGACACGTGCTTCATGAAGAAACTGTGGTGCAACCATTGTAAACAGAATCTGTTCTTTACAAATCTCAGTGTAAAGATGTTTTTCATTCCACTTTCTGCTTTCTATCATGAATGACTTAGCATTCAATTGTAAATTCAAACATTTCATTTATATATATATACAATTTTTCTATAATTAAAACTAACAAACTGAAGAAATGAAAGTATCCTATAGCTTACGATAATAAATGATCTGAGGCTAAAAACTGGTGTTTGAGGCGAGGATAGACTGAACTTCTGTAGTGAAGATAAATGGATGAGCGAATATTTCTTATTATAGAACGTTCTTAAAAGATTTCCCATTTTTAAATAAATTAGGTGACAAGAGTGTACATTTAAGCTTTAAAGGTCGAGAGACGACTGTTTATAATAAGACAGAATGCACTATTTGTACAACACAGCGATCAAATTAAGAGATCCGGTCAAAGGTTAAACACTTCAAGACTTTTCTTTTTAATAAGTGAGTGTGAGAGACAGTGTCAAAACCATTCTCAAAATCAACCAGCATCATCAATCTTAAATTCTTATGCTTTTGAAGTTAATATATAGTATATATCATCCCTAATATTATCTGATGCTTACCTTATATAAAAGCGTCTGTGGACACAGTTGATTGTTGTGGCTAACATGTAAACCAGCATACACAAACATACAGCTATTTGTCAGTACCTAAGGGACTCTTTGACCAGGTTTGGAGGTTTCTGAATTTGTTAATAGTGAGCCCTTTAGGTCAGAAAGACCGGAACTCGAGGCTGGTCCGTGAGTATGAACACTACTCCCTCTCCCACCGACCACCCAAAAGTAATGGCTACTTGATTAATCAGGAGACATGAAAGGCGGCGAAAGAAAAAACATTCCATAATAATCTATTTGCATTTCAGAACCCATGCAGAGTTTCTGTAACCTTTCCTACAGGCGGTATTATCACAAAATAAGGTACTACATCTTTGTTAGCTGTACATCTACTTGTCATCAGATTGTTTTTCTTACTCAGGTGTCTCTTGAAAGCATTACTTCTACCACTTCCTGCTCATCTGAATTCATATTGAGCCCGCTGTGTGAGATGTTACAATAATGTATGAGGCAGGCACATCTTGACTGTGGCCTGCAGGAGTTAACTAGCTGCAAGCCCTTCAAGAGTCTTTGCATAGACTGGCGCTGTCCTTGGTGTGGTTCATCAATATTGTGTCGTCCACCCACGCCGCCTGGCTACCCGGGGAAGCTGCTACTTGTGCGGCATCGACACCCACGCCGTGCACAGCCTCCGGCGAGGTTTTGTCGCGGCGTCAGCACAACGGGGCTGACAATGGTGGGGACGGCGAGATGGCAGGAAGGGGAGGAGTAGTAGTCACAATCTTACCAACGGCTGGTCACGCTTAGAGCCCTATTGAAATTTCCTCTCGAGTCGGCAATTGTTTATTGGTCATTCAATAATACTACCCTACTAGTAGCACGCTCACATCTGTCGCCATGGTAACACAAGACAGTCAAAAGCTTTTTCAGTCACTTACACACACACACAGGGCTAAAGAAAAACAGCAATGTTAAATTAAGAACTTACAAGCGAATTAAACTTTACTTTGATTTTTGTTTTTCAACGGTGAGCTTTATTTGATATTTTTGGGCAAAGGAGGTGAGTGGGGCAGAAGTTCTGATGTTGAAGTGACCACTGCACATGGGACAGAACAATTCTCAAACGGAATTACAGTTAGACTGTTAAATGATGATGATGGCATAAATGTAAAGTGTTTTCTGACACTGATTGTCGTCAGGGCATGGAGGGTGATAAAGAAGTCAAGAGGTTTTGTTGACATTTGGTGCTGTAAAATGAAATGTGCTGATTCCGACGACAGTGAATAAATATGTTTATGAAATGTGTATTCCCTTTACCCGGGATAAATATGTTTATGAATTGTGTATTCTCTTTTTATGGGATGACGGCTGGCATAGTTCACTCTATTTTAAGATTAAACCACAAAGTCTGATAAACAATCCACCCACATGTTTATCAGCCTCCAGCTCCACGTCGTCATACCAACAAAGTCGAGATAACCTTTAGTAGTTCCTGGCGAAACAGTGTTGATGTGGATGTACAGATACTTATACTGCTAACATTACTTATACTTAAATACTCCTAACATTACTGATACTTAAATACTGCTAACATTACTGGAAAGGCGCACGCATCTGTCGGGAAGCATCAGCGGGTTTAATTAAGGAAGCGGAAAATGAAGCGAGGATCAAAGGCGGCGCTGACGCAGTTGCCAAGACTCCGTCCTGAGAGTGGGTCGACTTCGACACAGCCAGCCTCCATCCCGACCTGCGCCCCACACAGTTCGATACTCTTCCTGTTTTAGCATCGTCAGAAATAACAGGTTGTTTTTAGACTGTAGTAACGACTCCTCAAGTCATTATTTTGGGAAGGTTTGAAGCGTAA
Organism: Pomacea canaliculata; assembly: GCF_003073045.1. NCBI lineage: Eukaryota > Metazoa > Mollusca > Gastropoda > Architaenioglossa > Ampullariidae > Pomacea > Pomacea canaliculata. The sequence goes on from NC_037599.1 coordinate 15,462,906, forward strand.
CTTCCAGAACCAACAGTCTTTGACATTTCGACTTCCTGTGTTCAAGATCAGTGCTCGCCTTCTAAAGGCGTCTGCCATCCAGGAGGGAGAGGCTGGAGGAGGAGGTGGGGGTGGGGGTGGGAGAGGAGGGAAGAGAGGGATGACAGTAATGGAGAGGTGGATGAAAGAAGACAAAGGAAGCAGCGCTTGAGCAATGCGCCTCAGTCGTGTTGACTCCCACGCCACTGACCTTCACAGACTGTCTTGTAGAAGGAGCTGAAAGCTTTATGTCTTCTGCTTCCGCTGGGCATATCCTGCAGCGGATGATGAAACAGCTCTCTGTCTACTGTCTGTAAAAACGCGATAGGTCTGTTGTCTCAGGTGTCATAAGGGAGGATGCACTCCTCCGACTGGAAGAAAAATTGCATCTGATTTAACGAGTGTGAAAAAGAGAAGCAGGGTGAAGAGGGGAGGAGGCTGGAAATGTCATCTTTAGCTGGAAATATAGCGTACCTTTAACAAAAATCGTCTTTTATCTTGATCTTGGTTCGATATCACATAAAACCGCTGTCAGAAACGCGAACATTACAAGAAAGAGTGGATAGTTGGAGAAAATAGTGTGTTGACGCATCAAACCCAAGATGCAGTACCTGGATGTCTGGAGCTACAACAATTTTAAATTGCAATATTAATTTTGTTTAAATATGATAATAGAAGGGATGGTCAAAATAAAAGTAAGTGTGTTTGTATGAGAGAGAGAGAGAGAGTTTGCGAGATTCTGCACGTCAGCATTTTTTAATTGCTAAACGTGCAAAAACCTTTTGCGGATTTGGTTTTGGTTCGATTACTCAGCTCACGGTAGATACTGAGCTTGTTCTGCCATGCTGTATCCTCGTGTCTGTCATGCACGTTTCCTCCTTTCACTCCCCCATCCACCTCAATTCTCGCGTGCGCCCACGTGTTCGTGTGCGTGCATTCCAGCAATGACTGAGAGGTTTATGGACAACAGTGATTGATTCCCTGGTCCAGGAAATTGCTTTGTTTTCCTAAGAGGTACGAAGCTTTATTTGAAGAGCCCACATTGTGGACGAGATAAGCTTTGCTATCGTAAATGCCAGGCCAAGCTTTGTCCACAGGTGTGCATGTGTTCTGCTTGCCAGACGCCGGCGTCCCGTTTGTCTGGAATAATTCAGGTTTCTTCCTGGTCTGGGAGCTAAGAACTCAAAGGACAAAGATGTCACAAAGTTATTTCTGGTGAAGTTGACTGCAAAGATAAGTTTTGTTGCTTCCAAATGTTTTGTTCTGTCGCTATCGGCTTCCTTGTTGTCCTTTCCAAGTGTTTATCGCCCCTGCTTACACAAAGCCCTAGCACTGAAAAGCAGAAAGGGAGGTAATCACTTGTAGATGTTACATACAGGTCGGGGGGGCAGTGTGTCGCGGTGTTTGACCAGGAAGTGTGGGACATCCATAGTCTGTTGATTTGGGTTCTCTTGGTGGAGCCAAGTGTCTTCTTGGTTTTGTAGCTGGAAGACTACTTCTGCCCACCTGACGGATGTCATACAGCCGCTGACTAGCTTTCCCTAAAATGTAAGGTCAAAGTCAAAGGGTAGTCTCTACAAATATAGTGAAGTATCACACATTCCTGTGCTAAACCAAGACTTTAAAAATGTAGTAAAGCAGGCACGCATATCTACGATGATGGTACCTGTTGGTTATTTGTTATTCTTCCCATCCCTGTTTGTCCAAAGCTACATCCGATGATGTGGCTGTGCACCACCGATGTCCCCACATCGCTTAGATATATTCACTATGCACATAGTGTTGTCCCAGACCGACAGATTTGTTTTCCACCCGATTCTTTATCAATATTCATTGTGTGTAAATCCATCATGCGCAGATGAATGCAGGTGTGTGTGTGTGTGCGGTATTAACATAGCGGCCGAGGGTTGGTCCGTGTGTCAAGAGATCTGTCAGTTGTGTGTACGCTGCGTCAGGACAACTGATCGGTGTGTACTCAGTATGTCAACACATGAGGCTAGTCTGATTACATTATCAATAACTTATGAAGGAGTATCCAGTATGTCTATCCTCTGGCCAAATGAGGATTATGTTATTGTAACTGGTCAGTGGCTGTACCCAGTGTATTAACACAGCTGCTCATTGTGTATCCAAGGAATTAACACAGCTGCTCAGTGTATTAACACAGCTGGCCAGTGTGTATCAGTGTATTAACACAGCTGCTTATTGTGTTTCACTGTATTAACACAGCTGCTCAGTGTGTATCGGTGTGTTAACACAGCTGCTGAGTGTACTAACACAGCTGGCCAGTGTGTATCAGGGTATTAACACAGCTGCTCAGTGTACGAACACAGCTGGCCAGTGTGTTTCACTGTATTAACACAGCTGCTCAGTGTACTAACACAGCTGGCCAGTGTGATTTCGCTGTGTCATCACACGATCGAGTGCAGGCTTGAGAAATATCGATTATACGAAGCCGGGTCAGTGCACGGATCACGTGACTGTTAGATCCGATCAATAACATTTGCCCTATCGTGTATGTGTGTGTTTGAGTGCTTGCATGATTCGTATACTTGGTGTATTTGTGATTGTACGAACGTGTTTGCTTGTGTGCATGTGTGTGTGCTCGCAAGTGTGCGTGCGTGTTTGTGTGTCTTTTTATCTGATGCTCTGGTGACGCACGCACCAACCTGGTATAGATGAGCCACAGACAGCAGCCTCGGGGTTAGTGGCTGCCTGGTGTAGTGGGTGTTTGGTAGTGTAGCTACTTCTAGTGGGCCTTGTAAATAATATTCCTTGTTATAGTGTGATTACTAATGATATACCTACTACTAGTGTGCCTTGTAAATAATATTCCTTGTTATAGTGTGATTACTAATAATACACCTACTACTATTGTGCCTGCTAACAGTGCAGCTACTACTAGTGTACCTGCTGGTGGTGTGCCTACTAATGTTGTGCCGACTAACAAAGTACCTCTATGTATTCTGTTCTGATGTATTCTGTCAGCCACAGATGAAGACAGTGACTGATCTTTCTCTAGTTCTTGAGGAGACTTAAGGCTTATCCGTCTGTAACACTTTCTTCTACCTCCCCAGTATGTGTCCACTATGCCTTCTGTAAACAATAATGGCAAAATCCTCACAGCCAAAACAAAGAATTGTAAGTGGTTCATCATTACTAATGTACTTAATGGAGCCACATTCTCAAGCCACAGCATTTGACCTTTAATAAAACAGGAATCCATCCACTGCTAGTTGGATAAAGGGAGTTTGTTATTCACTGCTAACTGGACAATTGGAGATTTTTTGGTCTTGTGAGGGACCACCAAAGTGTGTACAGGTAGATGATAATGTTACCTTAAATGTGAGTGAGGCTACAGTTAGATCATCTCACATACAGAAAAGAAATAGCTTTTTTTCAAACACAAACATTTAAAAAGTAATATATAGATCTGCTTTGAAAGAAGGATTTCCAGGAAGTATGTTGCCGTCTACAGCAAACAGGTGAATGACTGCAATGTTTAGGGAGAAAATCTTTATTTTAAAAATAAACGTTTATGCTTTGCGGATATGTCGTTTAGGCCGAGGAAGCAACTTACCCCGGATAAAAACCTCGGTTAGCTACCAGAAATACTTCTACCGTTCTCGCTCTGGATGCTGGTCCTGCGTCAGACCCTTAGGTGTCGTTACCTGGCAACCGGCACAGCGCCTGCTATAACAGCCTCAACATCTCACAGTGGACAGTCGTGTCGAGGTCCCATCTACTCAAGCTTTTACATCTTATTGTTTTGAATCTTCAGTCTTACTCAGCTCTTACTGCTCTTGATTACCTGGTTCCAACCTCGGCAAGGTTGACTTTGATAAGCTGTCGTCGCACACACGACCATTAACTAAAAAACATCCACCGACAGAAGTTTCAGCCAACAAAGAAAGTCTGGAATGACTGCATGGGAGCAGCAGGTAAACTGAACAGGTTTAGTCACACCTCTGGCCTGACACGTCACACCAATCGATGTTGGTGATTTGCTGAGGTCGGAGAGACTTTTCACCGACGTGAGACGACGAGCCACGTATCGCCTTGACAGCGCGCGGCGTCAGGCGGCGGCAGGCGGCAGGCAGGTGGGTGGCCTCTTGGGTCCGGAGCTATATTTAGAGTGGCACCGCACACAAACCACTTGCATATCTTGTGGTGGATGTGCAAAGCAAGGCAGAGCCATCAGCAAGGATTGTCTAGCGTCAGCAGGACCGTCAGCAAGGATTGTCTAGAGCCAAGCGGTTCTCCTCGACGGCGTCGTCAGGTGGGAGGCGAGAAAGCAAGGGCAGGTAACCTGGGTGAGTGGGAGGCACCCGCTGCGAAAGTTTCGGATGTGTGACCATTGGTACAAACACCTGAGCGCCTGGTGTTCGCAAACTATGACCAAGAACAAGCTGGCGGGACAGAAGATGCCTTTGAAACAACAGGAGGAGTCGAGCTCGGTGAGTCAAAAGTCAGCAGTTATGTCAGAGTCGGTTAAAGCACTGGTGTTGTAGCCTGAAACACTGGGTGTGTAGTACGTGCATGGTGTTTGTAAGATCTGAGGTGTAGAGACTGTAAAGAGGTTAAATGTGATCACCCACAGCTAAAACAACTCCGGAACTAGTCCATGAATGAGCCGTCACCCAGAGGACAAAACGTCCATGATAAGACAAATACCCAGTAAATAAGCAATACCTTTAACGCATATAAAATAAGTTTTAAAAATGTAATATTTTTACTTGAACTGTACTAAAAAAAAGGGTAAATGAATTGTTTTCTTCATATCTCAGGATTTTTTTAAAATACATATAACTTAAATATAAAAGTGTGAGGGGCATTCTTAAAAATATTTTATAATTGTTTTTAAGAGTGCCCCTCACACAGCTGCTGAATCAGTTCCCGACACAACTGTCCTCACAAAAAACTGACCCCGGGATTAGTGCTATCTCTTATTACCGCACTTTCCAACGACTGAATGGTCGCGGGTAAATGAAGATATACATACTATATGTACTATATTAAGATAGACAATGTACAAAGTAAATATTACTCTATACGTGGATCAGGGTCAAAAAGGAATCTTAAGACGAAAATAATAACAGTCAGTTTGCAACTGTTTAATCTCGTTCCGATAGCGTGTAGGTACAAGGTGCTCAGTAATTACAGGCTGAAAATACACTGGAATTTTCCCAACAAGACAGAGATTACAACACCATATGTTCAGTCAGCAAGCTTCTCTTATCTGTCGTCAAAGACAGCGACTGCTAAACATTATTGCAGGTTGAACTCTTTCTCTCTCTGGTGCATGCATGTGCGCGGGTTTTGAGATTATTATTTTTTTAGTATTTGTTACTTTACGAGCAAGAACCTACCAGCAATCATCTTCCACACACTGACAGGTGTGTGGAAGATGACAAAAAAGTTTACTTTCACGTTTGACGAAAGACAAGACCTAGGCTACAAAAGAGGATTTGTTCCTCCCACGTGGCATGTCATCAGGTTGTAAAGGCTGTTGTCAAGGTGTGCCACTCACTCAGGGCACTAGAGTGCAAGGTGTTTTATCAGATCTGCATTGATGGTCTGTGTCCCGGAGGCTGGGTGTCGGTGTCACTGGCACTTTGCACGCATGATGCTCAGTAGAAGGTGCGCCGACATGCACTTAGTGTCAGGTGATAATTACTTCAATTATCTCCGCGGATTGATGAACATGTCTCAATGGAATACCACGCACTCTCACACACACGTATTTTTTGATATTGTATTGTTTGATTTGTTATGTAATACTTCCCATCCCTGGAAGGTAGGATTGTGTTAATGTTTTATGTTGGTCATATTATTGTTGTTATAAGTGGCTCACTCATAGCCAAGCTAGCCCACGAGCAACAGACAAATTTTTTTTATCTCGATTCCATTGCTACTTTTGTTCGGAGAACTGATTTTTTCAACTCTGAACTCTCTTATCAACGCATTTCATTATCATCCCCATCGTCGTAGTCGTCGTCGTCGTGCCCAAGATCCAGGGTAATTTTTAGGTGAAAAAAAGAATGGACATTATGGACAAGAGCGCCATAGCGGTCAAGTCTGATCATTGTTGTTGTTGTTGATCTTGGAAGGGAGAGTGCTTCCACCTCAAGGCGATTTCGCACTATGGGGGAGGGGGGCCACAAGTCTGATCATCCTGAATGTAAAGCCATAAATAAAAGGTGTGGTGGTGGTGGCGATGATGAAGTTGCCGAGCTATGCAGTCGTCAAACCTGCGATGTTGTCGTCGGTGTGTGTGTTGTCGTGTGACGCCGCACACGCCCAGCCCCTCGTGTCGTCGTCGCTCTGCTCACTCATGCTGACAGCCGGCCGGCCGGCCAGCCAGCGCTTTCCTTGTGACAATTGGTTATTTATAGCCACCGCTGACCTTTGAGACCATACGGCTTCGGCTCTGTGGTTTCTAGGTAACGGCTGCGTGCTGCTGGTCAAAATAATGGCGTCCAGCGAAGCGAAATGCTCGCTAATGAAGCCGGAATTACCGAAGATTGGAAGGAACGTGATGGTGGGAGGGGTACCAGGGAGGGCTCCAGCTGACATGGCCCCTCGAGCTGTTACGAATCGCAAATACACATTGATCGTGTCTGGAGTTGAGGCCACTAGAACTGTCCGTGCAGCTATCACCGGCTTCCCTGGAGGGAGAAAATGGCGCCATCGATATGGTGTATTGCAAAATAATTAAGTCTCCATCAAAGCAATGCGACCATGTCGGCTGTTAGCACTCGAGAGACGATGATGTTACGATACCCTTGCCGCGACTTGACCATCACGGGTGGTCATGTCTTGCTCCCACCCTGACGTAAGGCATTCTGGGAAGATAATTGTTGCAATGACGGTGCGATGTCGCAGTGAGGGTGATGTTGTAAATAGTAATGGAAGAGAGAGAGTTGGTATAGTAGGTTGGTTGTTTAAGTCATCAAAGATTTACTCGATAGCATCCCAGAGGATACAAACACAGCAGGCTCATCCCAAGACTGAATAATGAACAAGCCTGGGCTGTCCAGTGCAAAAAAGTTCAACTACCATAGTCGACCACCAGTGCTCACGCACTCGAAATTGCGCTGCGTGTCCCGCTCGCTGGGCATGTGAACACAGCTCATCACCACTGCCCCACATCTCATGCCCCGTGGGTCACGTGACCATAGATCAACACCACCCCCCTTTGTTTTTAGAGCCCACACCTCAACCCTCTGCATTCTCGCTCTTGGCCTCCACAGACAGCCGTCTGTTCTCCAGCTGCCTTGAAAGAACGATGCCCTGGGTTCAGATCTCGTCTCGGGACACCCTGACACCTGTTGTCATGGCCGGCCGACGAAGGTTTTCTCTGGGTACTCCGCTCCCTCTTCTTCCTCCATTTCCCTTCAAAGTGCGAAATCACTTTTAGATGGTACTTTCTCGATAAAACAAGCAACTTGTGTGGGTTTGCACACTCATTGTTTCTTTACATTTGCAGGTTTATATTTATGAGGGCTTTGTTTTGTGAGTGTTTATGAGCTCCACCGTGTGCAGGTGTATTTCACTGCCATATACCTACTGCATGTTTTTGAGTGTATATATGTTCGCTTCAAGCATCAAAGACACATTGGCACATGAAAGTGAGAGACAAAACGACTCTCAGACAGACATACAGTCGACTATTGCGTGAAGAATGACCTGAGCCATATTGATCGCACCGCCATCATAAGCGACGAGGACTCCAGGCATCACTTACAAAGCGTGGCGGGAGATGGAGAGGCGACTGCAGAGGCCGAAGTTGCGGCACACGGTGTGCACGGAGCATAAATTAGCCCCACACCCCTCCCTCCCTCAACCCCTCAACCCCACACTCACACGAACTAGTGCGCCCTCAGACCGCGAGGTGGCGCTGGCCTCAGCACGCAGCACGTGTGAGTGGCGCTTGCTTCAAGCAGTCATCTGCCAGGCGCTGTTCTCGTTTATCCGTCAGGCACTGTGTTCGTGCGTCTATTGTCAGACAAAAAACGAGGCCACATCAGTAGAGGCGAACTCTGGAACAGATCGAATGACACTTACTACTGTCATGTCTTATTGTAGCTGATGGCATTCGAATGACACTTACTACTGACATGTCTTATTATATCTGATGGCATTCGAATGACAAAATATATATATACACTGGTTCAAAAGACCGGCCAGAGAGTAGGCACTGAGATAAATAGTGGTTTGTTTTTTTTCTATTTGCGAACGCTCATTCCACGAGAACATATCATCCATCTTTTAACATCATTTATCGTTCACATTTCCACGCCTTCAGAAAGATGCTACATCGCCGACTTCCTAAAGGTTGAATCCAACAGGACAGTTAAGAGCACACGTTGATTGGGTATTTCCATTTCTAAATGATCACTTCTGGTCAGAGAGCTTTAGAAGGTCAATGGTGGACAGCATCCACCTTGCCAATAAAAGGTTGTTTTTTTTCTTCTTATTTTGGGGTTTGTTTCTTGCAACTTGACTCTAAACAAATTGCACATCAATATCGTCATACAGCCTTTCATCCTCTCCACCCATCTGTTCGTCCTCGATCTTTTGACTTATTTCATCTGGAAGAACTGTAGTGATCTTAGAAACCCTTGACAAGTTAAGCTAAAGTAAGTTTTTGCGTTCGTGATTATGTGTAACACAGGTATGTATGTATGCTGGGGTGTAACCTAGAAGGAATGACACTCTACTACAAGAATAACAGTATAACTTCTAGACACTTGCACTATACTGCAGGGATAAAAGTATAAAGATTACATCTGTGCTCTTTCTTTCTGTTTTCCCTCTTTCTTTCAACCTGTGGCATTTAGCTTGGTGGGTTTTTTTCCATTCTTGCATTTCCCTTATTACATCGTGACACACGGCCATCCCTCGTACGCACACTTCAGCAGTAAGTAGTAAGTAGTAACATTGGCATCTGGTTTCCATGGCCTAAAAAAATGTCGACAAATTACATTCTTGTGTGCAGCCTTCTATCATCATCTGGTCGCAACTCTTAATTAAACAGCTAGACAAGTGAACGTTTGGAGGGAAGGATAGATGAGAAGAGAGGCCGCTAGGTTGTACTCGTGATGTACAATTTGTCTGGCGGCAGGTCTTTACAAGCTTTGCCTTTCAACCTCAGCGATATGTCGATGGCGGCCTAAATCCACTCTCTTGCAGAATCGACTGGAGAGTGCCAGTGACACAGTTACATGCTCACCTACACCCCTCCCCTCCTCCCCTCTTCCCGCTCTTCATCCTCCTTTCAATCAATAGTCCTGCATTCAGCCCCTAAGGCTTCTTTTAAAGTGTGTCACCGCGATTCAGGAACTGAAGCTCGCGAGGTTTGTAATTGTGTATTTGACTAAAGACAAAGAGCAGTCGCCGTTATTTTCAAACATACAGCAGAAACCATCATTTTCAAACATACAACAGTTACCTTTATTTTCATACATAAATCAATCGCACCAAGTGTGATGGTGACTTAGGTTTAGTCCGTCCTACCCAAGAATCGCGAAGGATTTTCTCAAAATTTTCATTTCCATGTTTCCTTCGTCTACGTCGCCATTGTGAAGCTGATCTTTGCTGAGTCTTGTAGCTGTGGAACATGGGAGTAGAATATTTACCTTAAGAATTACATATATTTATGTGGGAGGTGGGAGTGAGCTTTTATCTATGTGTGAGCGTGCATGTGTTGAACTGACATTATGTGTAAAATTCTTGACATGGTGTGTACAAGTGCTGACTATGTGCTGTATAGTGGCTGTTGAACACATTCTGTGTACACGTGACAGAAACATTTGTTGTGTATGTTTCATCATATCACACACTATTTGTGCACACGAAAATGTGTTATTGTTTCATAATGTTAGATTGTGTACAATTTATTGACAACTTCACGCCCTCCCCACCCCTACTCCACCCAACTCGTCTTCAACTCCATTCTGTTGCATCCTGGGAGCTCCATGTGCAGGATCCAGACATGGCCAGCTCCCGGCTTTGCAGCAGTTGCTGGTGGTCCGCCAAAAACCTCCACCGGCCTGAGTAGGGAGGCGCCCGTGCTTGTGAATGGAGCCTGGCCGCTTCTTGAATGAATTTCATCGACTGATGACGTAAATTCGCTGGCACCGGTCCAGTCTCCAGGCTTGGTCGGCTCCACCGGTCTCTCTCAGACACCCCCCGACCATGATCTCCCCCCGTCCCTCCTTCCTCGCTCTTCCGAGACGTTTTTAGCCCGCACTCCCCTCGCTGGCCGCTTTCTTCCGCTTTCAAAGACATCCTCCTCCCTGCCTGGCTCCTCCCAGCTGACTGGCCGGCTTCTGGACAGGGTCTCGTGGTGTAGTGCAGGCTTGGCACTGCCCGTGCTGCCGCCAAACGGTTGTGGCGCGAGGCCCAGAACTGATTAGATTTCGTGGGCGGTCAATATTTCTGTTCGCAGGCATAACAACGATGGCAACTGTTTGCACAATCAGCCCACTGGCACCGCTCTCTCTCTCCCTCCAGCTGACCCACCCCGTGGGAAGGACGGCAGCACCGAGGAAGGAGAGGAAGGGTGGGTATAACTTGTGTTGACAGAGGGGGACAAGAGAGAGGGGTCAGTACGGATCGGGTTAGCAGAGAAATTCTTGCAAGAGGACAGAGTTGAGAGTGGACGAGGAGAAGATGGGTTAAAATGCTTTAAAGTGGGAGGCAGGAGAAAGGGGTATACAGACCGTTGTTAAAGTGGGCAGCAAGAAGATGCTCGAAAAAAAGTGCTGAAGGTAGGCGCAGGAAATGCAACGAGGATGGCGAAATCATCAGCAGTTGTCAGTGTTTTTTTCAGCGGGTGTCGCTCTGGTACAGACCACGTGATGCTGAAGTAGTTGTACCCGTCCACCCCTTCTTACCTCCCTTCTATTTTCTTTCTTTGTCTTCTTTAGTCGTGTGTAATCATTGCCTCTGCGTGAGAGAGATTTTTCTGGTCAAACATATTTTGCACATTTCGCAATAATACAAGGCTGGGACTGTGTCAGCTTTCTGACACAGCGAGTGTGAACATTTAAAAACGATTTTAAACATTTTTAAGTAAATGTGATTGTGGAGGTGGCTCTGAGATCTTGTCGCGAGGCAGAGGGTGGAATCACGTGCTCGTGTAAGTTGTGCCAGTCTCGAGCAAACAACTAACTTGTTGTACAATCTCCGGCTCAAATTTCTTTCCAGAATAACACTTTTTTTTATTTATAATTGTACAATTTTAGTGACAAGGGGCAGTCACCATAAACTCAAGTGACACAGGGCAGTCTCCCATTCAAATGACAAGGGCAGTCATCATCAATGACTTGTGTAGCAGGCACTTGTTATCAACCCTAACCTTTTGATGACCCAAGGGATGTAATTATTCGTGTGACTTTCCATCATTCAAGTGTACTTCTTGATTATTTATTATTTATGTAGTTAGCATCTCGAATTCAGTGCTACATACACGTATGTTGCTGGGTGAGTGGACTTCTCACGAAGTGGTCATTTCTGCGCCACAAAACGCTCGCTCTATGATGTGAGATTACTGCAATAGTTTATCTTTGGCTTTCATATGGCATTTCCGCCTAATTAGGAACTGTTCCAAACATAAACGTTCGATAACTGCCACTCGCGGCTTTGTGAGAGGATTTCCGCCTCTTTGTCATCCGACTGCACGTGCAGCTGGTGACGTGCAACGAGAGCTCCGTTTCCTCCATGCTTCGTGTGATGGCCGGCAAGAACGTGGCTGATAAACTGCAATCGCTTTGACAGCCAGCAAGTGGTAGTAAACAACACCAGTAAACATTCACCTTTGACTTTTGTTGTGCCATTGGAGTAAACAAAAAATATTGTATTGATACGACAACCAGTTGAGTTCTGTAATCTATCAAGCTGTAGACACATCAAATGATGTGTAGTAATCTGTAGGTATCTGGACAGGTGGAGAGAGATTACCCTTAAATGGCTATCTTCAGGTAGTCTAGCCACATGTGCACTCCAGTGTCACGTGACAAGCACCAAGGTTTAGGTTTTCACGCCACGTTAATCTAAGGCTCAATTAACATTAACAGACACACAAAGCAGTTAAACAGATACCCTTCATCGATCACACCTGAAAGGTTAGTGCCTGCTGCCCTTTGATATCTACTTTGTTCTGTTTGACAGACAAAAATAAACTGGTTTCTCTCATGAAACTGAGCGAACAAAGGTGAGGGAGACGCGGGGGCTGACAGACCTGAATAGTCAGCAAAGAACAAAGATACCGATCTAGCTCACTGCCACTCACAAGGTGCACCCTGCTGTTACTCTACCTGCGCAATGATGATGGCAAGTTCTAAATTTAACTGCAAGGGTGGACCCCGGGTAGCCCGCGCGCTCCAAGGTAGGCTGGCAGCGAAGACCCGGATGTCAGGACAGTGCGGCCTCCAGGCAGCAGGTCTGTCACCGTGTCGTCTGCGTCCACCCTTATTTATGGCGGCGTGGGCGGGTGCGGGTGCGGGCGCCGAGGATGCTGTCTTGTTATTCGCAGAGAAACAGCGACAGAAGGAGAAAGACAGGAGAAATAGTATCGCTAGAGAGAATATTTTTTAAGATGACTGTGATTTGTTTGTGCTGTCACTGATTCCATACATTCGATTACTGTAACGACAAATGTGTTTGTTCTCTCTCTCATTCCAGACGGACGATTACTTTAATGACACATATATTCTGTCGTTTATTCCAGACTCCCAAGGATCGTTCCGTGAGGCTACGCGTGATGCCGGAGCAGAGCAACGACTACCGGGTTGTGGTGTTCGGAGCTGGAGGTGTGGGCAAGAGCTCACTCGTGCTCCGGTTCGTACGCGGCACGTTCCGCGAGAGCTACATCCCCACGATCGAGGACACATACCGCCAGGTGATCAGCTGCAACAAACAGGTGTGCACCTTGCAGATCACCGACACGACGGGCAGCCATCAGTTCCCGGCAATGCAGCGCCTCTCCATCTCCAAGGGCCACGCCTTCATTCTCGTCTACGCCATCACCAGCCGAGCCACTCTCGAGGAGCTGCGGCCCATCTACGATGAGATCGTGGAGATCAAGGGCGACATGGACGGCATTCCCATCATGCTCGTGGGCAACAAATGTGACGAACTCAACAGGGAGGTCCCCGTGCAAGAGGGGGCGGAGATCTCCAAGAGATGGAACTGTGCCTTCCTGGAGACCTCCGCCAAGACCAACCACAACGTGAAGGAACTCTTTCAAGAGCTGCTTCAGTTGGAAAAGCGAAGGACTGTCAGTCTGCAGCTAGAAACCAAGAAATCCAAGTCCCAAAAGAGAAAGGAGAAATTAAAGGGGAAATGTTTGTTGATGTAATTTTTCTCTGATCGGTCTGTGGGTGGAAAAACAGTCACAGCGAGGAGAGGCACGTCCCTGACATTCAAAGACAGCTTTGTCCGCACTTGGCTGTCTTACAGACTTGCGGAGTGCAAAGAACACGTGACCTGCACGTAAGACTAGGGAGTCTGACTGTGTGCCCGGGTGTCCAGTTGACAGTCACCTCTGTTGTTTGATGTTCAAGGCCTTAATTTATGCTGATTGATTTGAAACCGACGAGCAGTCGTAGCTGACGCTGCTGACCGACATGCTTCGTCGGGTCATTCTGTCACATACTCGTCATCAAATATGATATTACTGCGATCACGTTTTGTATTGGAGTCTGAAGTGCAACCTTCTATTTATATTATCATATTATATGTAAGTGTATATTCATATTCACTGTGTCTATTCATATTCACTGTTTTCGCACGGCGGCATGAAAATCCGTTGTATTCTATATTTACCCTTGACTCTATGTATCTAAAAATATTTCATAGAAAAAATATAAGGATGCTCATTTAGTGTGTGTATATATATTTATATAAGTAGCTGCTGGTTGTTTCCCTGTTTGCTTTATAAGCTTTGGGGTTTTTTTGCTATCGTTCTTCCCCCTCGTCTATGCTGCAGTCATGTTATAGTGCGGCATTAGTCAAAGTCCCACAGTTTATATAAGCTCCCTGCAGATAACTGTTATGTAAAGGCATTGTCATCTGCCTTTAGAAGAAAAAATTGTTCATTTTAAAGAGCATTTAAATGAAAAAAAAATGTAATAAAATATGTCTTATTATTCAACCTTATTCTAGCTAGAAAATATTCACTGCGCACAGCACCACACACACATACATGCAAGGGAGTCAATCTGTCAAGTATATTCAGAAAAGATGTGGTTTAATGTATTTTTTAAGTCCATGTTTCTATGTATGCTGTAAGAGTACTGGCAGGGAATTCCAAACTGTGAGTCAGGCTTTCCAAAAGAGTGTTTACCAGTATCGGAGAGGAAGAATTAGAAATTCTGAGCAGAAAGACATCGTGAGGTCGTTCTGGTGATACAGGAGGAGATAGTCTATATTGGTGGGTGAGAGTAGATAAGTAGTTACAAACAACAGTTCTAAAGCCTAATTGGAAGCCAGTGAAGTGTCCTGAGCAGTTTAGTTGTGCAAGCATGACGAGGCAGACGCAGAACAATAGCACAGCATGCTTCTCAATTCGCTGAAGTTTGTTCACCTGCACGTCAGGTAAGCCAGCGAGAACGAGCAACAGTCTGTTGGCCACATCGAGAAATGGCTACTTACGAATCTTCCCAATCTGTCGAACTGTACGTCCACGGTCAGTGGGCATCTAAGTACATACCAAGGTTATGCACGGAATTAGAAAACACAATCAAGTGATTCGAAAATGGTAATGAAGACATTCTCATCTGTTGTAGTCTGTGCTTCGTGCTAGTCAACATGGCCTCAGTTTTACCGTTCATTTTCTATGTATCAAACAACATTCATTCTGCCAATCGCTCAGCACAACATCCAATACCCAATAACAAGTCAAGCAACATCGGACGGGCAACAGAATGGTACAACTGAGAGTCATCCGTACAGAAATGGTAAAGATGACCTTAAGGCCGAATGATGGCGCCTAAGGGCTGCATGTGCATTGTGAAAAGAACTGGTACCAATACGGATTCACGCGGAACACCACACCTAAAGAAAGCAGAGGTAAACCTTAGATTTTCAACAGTTACTGACTGCGTGGGTTGGACCAAGTATTATTCAAACCCAGGTGAGCGCTGTGCCCTGAACCCCAGAAGTCGATGAAAGCCGCTGGCATCAAATCACACGGTCAATGCATCGAACGCCGCAAACAAGTCCAGAAGAGAGAGTAATGAGACAGCACCATGGTCAGATTATTCAAGAGATCGTTCACCACTCCAGCTAAAGCTATCTCAGTGATATACGATAGACTGATTAGAAAGGCTCGAGAAGATCATTAGCCTCCGCCTGACCCACGACCGGGCTGCCCGACAATATTTTTCAAGTATTTTTGAGAGAGAGATGAGAGATAAGACACTGGTCTGTAGTTTTTTCAAATCGTTGTAGTTCAGTTTGGCTTTTATTTAAACTGCTTTTTTAATTTAATGTTTGAAACATAGTATCAATCCCAGACTATAAAGAAGTATTAAAAATAGATACAATGGTAGATAAAAGCTCGTCTAGACTCTATAATACGAAATACATACAAACCACGTACTGGAAGATAATCTCGGTCAGTTCTCATTATCCTTTCTTGTGTGGACAATTCCAGCAGCTGTAATGGAGGCTGTTTTTAGCGTGAAACATTTACCCGCCTTCATCGCCATCAGGCAAGCATTCTTTGAGGAATGAACAGGGACAAGAGGTTTACTGAGTAGAGTTCAGTATCATTTCTTTTGTCAACTCGAAAGTCTTTGACCCTGCTGATGATCAGCTAAACGACTTTGGAAATCTGAGATCCGCTGATACACTTCAGTATCCTGTCCTTGTGACACACTAATCAGTGAATGTGAAGCTGGCAAGAGCCAGGAGCCTTCAAGAACAGAAGGGGAATAATCTTTAATCATGATAACACATTAGAGAAACTTGTCCCAGAAAAAGTTAAGGAAATTTTTAATCAAAAGTTTGCAGCCACGTTGTTGAACGTTCTTGCACGTTCTTTGCGTCTCTGCTGCACAGGTAGCTTTGCTTCTTCTTTCTGATTTTCTTTGTTTAGGGGTAAGGGTGGGTAAGGCACTCTGGATGATTCTTTCCGGAATCGCGCAAGTGGTCAGTGAACCTCTGGCTGAAGTATAATAAAGTGATTGTTCGTTCCCTCCTTGTCAGTAAGACATCCCCCTCTCCTGCCTCCAAAATGTGTTGTTTACTATCGCATGTTTGTTTAGCGCAAGGCTAGTCCTGTATGGGAGTACAACTCTGTAAGGACTCCCCACTGTTTCACAAAGAATATGCGACGTTCCAAACGCTTCCACGTTTCTCATTGAAATCTACTCACGTTCTCAATCAAGCACAAGATATTTTCACTTATCCTGCCATATTTTCACATTTTTTTAGGGTCAGTCGTTATAACTATGCTTAGGAACAACAAGACCAACGCATGCCCACTAGAATAGCTCGTCGACGTGTCCAACCGAATCCATCAATGTTTTTAAAGACCGTAGTTTTGTCGTTTAACAAATCGCCCACTTCTGATGTGATACACAGCAGATGCCACAGAATGTCTTCCTTTCATCCCTTTAAAACCTGCTCAGGTTAGCATCAGCACCACAAGAAGAAAGCGCACATGCCGCAGCTTTTCACTGACGACAGGGGGAAAAACACGAGCAAGCCCTCCGGTAGTTGTTCTCATATAGACGTATCTAATATACTTGCCCACTTGCTGGTCATTAACCTCTGGCTAGCTGTCTACAGTCGAATCTGAAGCCACGCCTTTCCCGTTTTATCTCCAGCTACCCTTAGTGCACCAGTCTCAAGCTCCTTGGACTGAAGAGCTGAGACTTGTCTGTGTGGACTACAGCTTCACACTTCTGAGGCTTTCTAGTGCCATTGTTAAGATGTTTGTTGTTACGCAGGTTTTTTTTCCTGAAAATATTCTTTATAAACACGCATGCTAGTGAGTCACTGCAGCACCACACACATTTCGAGACAAAACCATTATTAAAGCCATGGTAACATAGATGTAAACCTGCTTTGCCAGCGTGTTGCATTACATGTTGCAATGTCATGAATATTTTGCAATATTTACTAGTGTAAATGTTTTCAGAAGTCTATTTATCTTTCAGTTTTTATTGTTATTTATAGTTTTAGGCAGTGGCTGCTTTTCAGAAGATTGACGGCAACATTTTCATGATCCAGGGGCGTCCTTTCTCAGTGTTATGTGCTGATAAGTGTGACATACGTTGCCATTCTTGCAGGTAAAAACGCCGTTGTGAAATGTTGTAAATGTTTCTCTTTGTTAGGTAAACTGTTGCAAGTTTAACTCAGTTCTGATGAATCATTAACTCTTTAAACATGAGTGACGTATAAATATGCATTTAATTCTGTAACTTTGATTTTTGGTGTGCTGTGTTGAAGCAGTGTCAGTACAGAGCACATTTTGCTACGATTTACAGACAAGTACAGATTCAGAATAATGTTCGTCTTTGTAGTTGTGTGTTTACGACAATTTTTTCCACTTGATTTTCTGGGCTGTTTTTGCTTTGTTTCATCCATTGATGTTGCCTCTGCTGGAAGATCGTAAAGATGGGATCGAGTTGTCACCTTGTTTCACGTCTGTCACAAATGACTGGGAAAATGTCATGTCTACGCGTGTGTGAGCTATCTTAATAGGAGATGGTGAAGAATGGTGGAGAGGAACACTGCTGTGAAAGATGTGATCATGGTGTTACCAATCTCATTTTCCCTTGCTCTCTCTCTATCCGACACACACACACCCGCACCAGGCAACTAAACATCCTAAAAAAGTAACTTACTTTTTTTCATTTTGTTTCTATAGACCAAGAAAAATCAAAATAAAACACAAACACGGAAATATTGGGGAAGTATTCATTTACTTGTAGAGCCCACCGCATCGTACAACACAGCGTTTAGTCACTGCAAGAAAATTGCATTTACAAATTTACAGAAACAGTACTTGTTCATGGTGATTGGCTGGAAAACAATATATAATTTCAATAGGTTATCACAAAAGATGTGCGAGATTTCTGCAGGTGAAAAAAAAACATTTCATAGCGCGACCGACTCAATATTGACTCGATCGCATCCGGAATGAACCAAATGGTTTTGAATGTGTGCTTGTACAGAGACCCATAAAAAGGGAGAAAACTACCAATTCTGTCGTACTTAACGTTTACTGATCTCCCCTCACAGTCGCCGCTGCAGTTTGGTAAAGTAGCGAACTTTCTGCGCCTTCTACCGCCTCAAATGTAGACTACTGCAATGTATATCATCTGCCACGTATACAAATCACATTAAGGAATCAATGTAACATGACCTCTGATGTCAGTTCAAAGTAACGGTGCAATGTACTCCATTGCATGCTACGTCGCCCAGGACCATATACACCAGCGATGGGGAAGGTCCGGCCCGCGGGCCACATAAGGCCCACAAAATAATTTGGTCTGGCTCGACAAAGGTAGCCGTAGGCGGAACTCAAAATTCAATAAATCTATGAGATGTTTTCTTAGCTACATAAATTTATATTAAGTTAATCACAATAATAATGTAAACTTCAAGGGATGAGTAAGGAACGTCTATTACGGGATGGGAGAACATGACAGGTCAGCCTGGTCAGGCACATATGCTTCTCGTCGGCTGCACGCGGCCTGTATTTGGGTGATTCACTGGACAGGCAGGCTGGGAGCGTACATGTCGCCGAAATTTTAACACACTGGCAAAACTATGGCTTGACCAAATATAGCAAGCCATATCTTTCAGTTGATGATTTTGTTATGGCCCACGATCGAATGATCTTATAAATGGCCCTCAGTGGAAAAAAAGGTTCCCCACCCGTGATGTAAACGGATGGGTAACTCACAACCCAAGGAACTCGCACACCCTGACCCTAGTCCTATGAACACTCTGCACTTAATCCTCGCTGTAAATTGGTGACAGGCACGTCCTAACAGTTGCGCCACCCACCCCCACCCCGAAGGAAGTAAAGAAGAACCGAGAAACAGCTATAAATAAAATGCCATCGACAGCTTGAAAGAAAATGAATGATAAAAATGCAAGCAAAATTTACAAACAAAATAAAGACAAAAAATGAAACTATACCGCACCCGACTATACTCAGAAATCACACAAGAAGAGCTTATTTTAAACTAATTGTACAGAGGTTATAAGGAATTAAGTGTAGTAGCCTAATCTGCAGTACATTATTCGTCGGCGTGACGACCTGTTGGGTTACACGGTTACACAGTTGCTAAAGTGTGATGATTTGAGGTTAGGTGAAATGGTGATATGTGAGACAGTACATATATAGATGTCAGGATTTGAGGTTATGTGACCTAGTGATCTGTGTGGTTGCGGCCCTATGCTCCACTGGGGGCGACTAGGATCAAGAAGAAGACCTAGTGATCTGTTACACTTAAGACATAAGTGTGAGGATTTCAGTTTATGTGATCCTGCGATCTAGCTGTCATTCAGTGGTTATATAGGTGTGACGACCTGAGGTAAGATATGGCCTTGTGATCTGTAACAGGGATTGTAGCTCTGACAATCCAAAGAAGTACGTAAGGTAACTGGAAGCAATTAGGTAACTAAACTTACACTCAAAGATTTGCAACATCAGCGACTAAGTGAAACTTATAACAAAGGTCGTACAACATAATTATCATCATTGACTTGTAGTCACTGCTCGCCTCTTCCAGACCGCAGCCATAAGCATGAGCGCTATAAATCAGTCTTGGCTTAAATATCAGTTATAAACACTAGTTCACGCTAGAAAGAGTAGTGAAACCTCATGAACTTGAATAAAATAAGTGTAGATATAGCTCGATGGCTTTGACAGAAAAGATCTCGAGTCAGTCAAAAAGTTATAAAATAGTTATTGTATGTGAATAACTGTAAGAAGTTAGAAGCCTAATTAGAAATACAAAATGTATTACACTTAACAACAACAGCGTGCACAAAATGAACTTTTACGAAACCATCAATGTCCAACAAGAAAACTGGAAAAGCTATACATGTAGCTGACAAACGAATTACTCCATCCCCTAAACGCTTTAAAACGCCGGAAACACAATTTAAAACTATGAGAAAATTATTTGATTGAAAAAGTATTTTTTTTACTTTACAATGCATTCGAGTAAATTACATAATTTACCATTATAGCATAAACACAGAAGAGAAAAATGACCAAACTAAATGTTGAGTCAGATATCGCAAGGCTTGGGTGGTTGTCAACAGGAAGCAGGAGCTGAGTGGTTTCCCTTACTGTCCTTAAAATCATCAGGTCGAACTTTTCCGTGTTTCTAAATATGTGAAACAACTTTTAAAAGAGTAACAAAACTGAAACTTTATTTATCATAACAAATTTCTTTTTGAATCACTAAAGCACAAAAATAGTGAGCATTCAATTCGTTATAGTACAGTAATGGCGGGAAGTGCAAGAATTTTTTTCAACCATTTCCCCCATACACACACTACTCCGTGACACGTGGAGGAAATTTTTAAAAGTATATTTTGCATGAAAAAATCATCTTGAGAATTTTCTAATTAGTTTTTCTAACTTAAAATATTTCCCTCTCTCTCTCTCTGCGGTAAATCTTTGACCGCCATGTTTTCTGTGTAATGCGGCAAAAACTACAAACAGTGAGTTTCAGGAGTCAGTTGTATATTCGTTCGCTTCTAAAATTATGAAAATCTGTGAAAGTTTTGCAGATCTACGTAAGATTTAAGATCTGAGCGTTCTTTTGCATATGCTTCTTGCTACTGATGCTACAATTCATGTAGATGTACATGTGTAAGCACACTATGCATTTTTAGTGACTTCGTTTATGTGAGGAGCCTGCTAGACTGCAACTATTAGACTGATTTTAGATCGAACGTGGTATATCTGCAGTACATCACGTTTATTTTTAATACAAATTTTTAAAGGTAGAAAATAATTATTAAAATAGTTCAAAAAGAAAATGTTCACTCCGAGTTGACTCCGAGCTGCTACAGTTAACATTGTGTAGAGGAAGGGAAGGAACACGTGAACTGTCACCGATTGATGTTTTAATACGTTTTTAACCAGCACGGTGCAGGTCTTGTAGAAAACTTTATTGCTGTTTCTGTGTAATGAAGCACGGTTTTAAAATGAGGCATTTTAGAGTGACTATCATAATGAGGATGTGTATATATCATATGATCTTTAACAATTTTGTTCAAGTCGATGCAGCTGTACAGAAGTATCTCTCTCGATTAGTAAATTAAAATGTTTTATTTTGAGAAAGGTTGTACCCTGAGTTCCTGACCTATTTTAATGTTAACGGTTACAATCATGTTTACATTATGGACATTGAATTTTGGATGATCCACAATTTGAACAAAAGAATTGTTTACTTGATTTTAATAGATCCAATTGGAGAAGAATCTAGCAAATACCTTTCTCATCAAAATATGTTAGTGTAAGTTTAGCTCCAGTAAGATTACTGGCTGTGCTTTAAAAAGGATAGTGTTAAGCAAAAAGAATGAACTAAAACAGAATTAAAAGCTAGTTTTAAAGTACAAACATACTGATTACATCCAAAGGATTTGAAGACATACCCTTAACATAAAAACCATGTACACTAATGCAGTACATGATGACTCTTCAAGTTGCAAATTGCAATGATTAATTTTTATACAAAACTGTTGAACTACAAATTACTGTGAGAGAATTTTTATTTGGGTTGTTTTGTGACTTTTACAGATTTTGACAGTGTGTTCTGCTTGAAGACAATAAAAAAATGTTAAGGCAAAAGACTTACACAGATAGAACCCTAGGACCGGGTTCTATTGAGGATGTGTATGTTACCTTTGTCAAAGATCCTCACAACTTCTTTGTACAGCTGGAAAGCAGTGCAGACACTCTAGAAAAGGTTTCTAATCAACTCCAGGTGTGTTCATGCTGCAACCCTTTTATTTTAGATTTTACAATTACGTTTTCTTAATTTAGTTTTACTTTCAGCATGTACGAAGGAACAATTCTTTGTTATTGTGAATTTTTTTTTTTTTTGGTCAAGGGGAGAGAATGTATGCTTTGTTCTATAAACCTGAGTCTGGTAAGAAAAGCTCAGAAAACGTTTGTGTGTGCTGCTTGGTCTATCAGTTTTATCAGATTTATCTGCTTAAGGGACATTAAGGGAAGCAATTCATATCAAAATAATTTGTCTGGTTTGTTGTCTTACCTGTGTTTTATTTTAATGTCCTGAACATTTATTCCAAAACCATTGGGGCTTTGTTTTTGTTTTTTGTGATGTTCACACAACTTTGTTAAACTTTATCTAACATTTTATATATATATATACCAAGTTAAGAAGTGTCTTATAGTAACTATCATACTGTGCACGTACATTCAATGACATTGCAAATAAGTCATTAATACTTGATTGCATGTTGAGCTTGAAGATATTGTAGACTGATCATTTTCATAGTGGTCTTTGAGAAATTCAAATGATATTTTCTGGGATTAAAAGATCTTTTTCACATTCCAGGGCAGAGAGTAGCCTTTTATCTTTTATTTCAGGAAACGCTGGTTACTAATGCATGAACATACATCACTAAAAAAAAAAATGAGAAAAGAGAGTGTGAAGTTTTTTTAATATCAATTGTTAAATTGCAAGCATTTAAAGAAATTTCTTCACAAAACCTTCATTCCCATAGTGGCTTTGAATTATGTCCATCTACAATTTGAATTGTGTCATTGGGATGTGTCATTGCATTCATATGTTTAGGAATACTACAAAAGCAATGTTGGAGGTGTCTTGACGTCATGGGATTTACAAGCACCCTGTGCTGCTCTATACTCAGATAATAGCTGGTATCGTGGCCAAATTACAGGTACGAAGTTTTTTTTAAGTCTTGAAATAGCTTAAATGACTGTAGATGTCAGATATACCTAAATAATAAGTTTTTGAAAAGTTGTATTATTAGACTAGAAGTCTTATGGAATAATAATAATAATAATAATTCTTATACTATGCCAGGTTCCAACTAAAAGCAGCTTACTGTGCACAACACTGGCACAAACATATATATGCTAGAAAGTCAATCTGTTAAATATTTTTGTGGAGAAAATGTTCTTTCATCGTTATGTTTTGCTCCTAAAAAAATTGAACATCTAAGCACAGTGACTGTTTCGCATACTTTCATGCAACTTTTTTCTCACATGCACACACACCCCATTTTGTTTATTGCTTTTTCCTTACTCGTCTTCTGCTGCATCACAACACTTGTAGTTCATGTTACCTGAGTTAGTCATCAGTTTTATTCATCATTCCGTTGTCCATGTCATGTTCTTGTCTCAGGTGCTAAGAGCATGCTCCTTAATGGTGTTGGGGGTGTCCTTCTTTTTGAAGTAATTTACCATACTGCAAAAATTTTCAAACCATGTGTGTTTTTAATATTATCTATTGCGTAGATCCAGGAGAGTGGTATGTATACTGTCTCATCAAGAAAAGAGAAATGTTGTCCCTGATTTATTGCTTCACTGTTCCTTATTGTAAGCTCACAGATATGTAGCTGTATGTGCTTTTAATAAAATCCATTTCATCTGAAAAGTCTTTCTAATCGATGTCATATGTCGTCTGTGTGTTTTCTAAAATCTAGGTCATCCAGTGGAAAATGTGTTGGAAGTTCAGTTTGTGGATTTTGGAAATACAGATTTTGTGTCTGTAGAGAATGTACGCTGCTTGCCTCCTAATCTCCTCTCAGAACCCAAGCTTAGCTTTCACTGTGGACTGCAGGGTATGGCACCATTGCAGAACTTCTGGTCTCCTGAACACACTGCACAGTTTGAGGACCTTGTTCTTGACAAATCGGTCACAGCTGTCTTTAAAAGTTACAATGCTAGTACCAACACATACATGGTGCAGCTGATGGGAGAAAATGATGAGAACCTGAACCACCAGTTTTGCCTACAGGCAGGGCTAGAAATGGCCTGCTCAGAGACCGGGGTTGGGAACAGACTTGGTAGTTCTCGCAGTGTGCAGGCAAGCGGTGACAAGGATCTTCAGGTGACCATCCGTGCTGGTAGCTTACCCAAACCAACACGTGGCATTGCTAAGTCACTAGGTGTTGAAGCAGATGGACATGTAGCAACCTCACCAAGACCTCTTCAGCATGTTAGATTGAATGTTGGAGAAAAAGTGGAGTTGACAGTTGTGTTTGTTAAAAGCCCTGTGGAATTTTGGTGCCAGGCCAGCAAGTTTAGTCAGCAAAATGCACGAATGTCAGAAGAGCTGAATTCTGAGTACAGCACATTGGGAATGAGAGATCTTGCTATTCGTGTACTCCAGCAAGGTTATGTATGTGCTGCACTGTCATCTGCTGATGAGACTTGGTACAGAGCCATCATAGAGAAGGTTGGTTGGCGTTGAAGCAAATGTGTTTATTTTTAAATACGTAGTCTTGAATGTGTTTGCAACTTTGTGAACAGGATCACTGTTTGATCCAATCACATTCAACAACCAGTCAGACATTGTGTAATAAACCAAACATATTAGGTAATCCAATCCACCTCTCTTTCTCTCATGTGTGTGCATCTGCAACTGGCAGAACACCTTAAGTGATGTTTTTGAAGATGTTTGAAAGATGGTGCGAAGTTGTGTATGTGGGCATGTGTCTGTTAACTGCTTACTTTTTTTTCCCAGGTGTCTGGCCAAGATGTCTCTGTATTTTTCCTAGACTATGGTAACACAGAGATTGTCTCTGTAGCTAATGTGAAAGAACTGAAGGAAACGTTTCGGGGTCTTCCAGCACAAGCTGTGAAATGCTCACTTCAAGGCATTGTTCCTACTAGTGGTACGTGGAGCAATGATGCTGCAAATGTCTTTGAGGAGCTTGTGATGGACCAAACATTCATGGCCAACATACTTAATCGAGATACTCAGGAAAGGTGAGAATTAGGTGTTTTCTTGTTTAGTACAAATTTGACAGTCCCTTCTTGATTTTACACCAATACTTCTGTCATATTTTGGTCACTTTATATATATCAATGACAGATATGGAATGTGTCTTATTTTCCCTGATTTTGAACAGAAATGCAATAAAGAATGCACACTTTTTTCATTGGTAGTTACATGGTCCAGCTGTTTGACATGATTGGAAAGAAGGATGTTGTGTCGACTTTTCTGAGAATGTCTTCTGATGTGCGTGCTATAACATCAGGCATCAACATAAGTACTGGAATTATCACGAAAGGAACCAGTTCTCCAAAATTACCTGTCCTCTCCGTTCCAACTACTTCTTCAGTATCAGTAAGTATTTAAAGGCCGAAGTTTTCCCTCCTGAGTGAAGTGAGTGGTATCGCCCGTGCGAGGGAAGGTAGGAGTACACGCGGTGCGGACTGCTAGCGGCCAGTCGTCTCCAATTACTACCCGTACAAAAGGCGGGTGGACATCACAGGCACCGCCGAGTAGCCTGGCAATAAAACTTCTTCCTCACCCGACCATTGTACTTGCCGCAGGGTCTGAGCGCTGAGGCGAAACGACTTCTATGTGAACCTACTGTCACAGGCTCTAACCGAGCAATGCAATGTCTTTCTGAGCTGAGTACTTGGTGTTGGCGGTTAGAAAGCTGAAGTGAAAAAGTTTCCAACTGAACACACTGTCAGGGTTCGGACTGAATGTATTCTCCACCAACAAACAAAACTAGAATATACAAAGGAGAGAAGAATGAACAGCTCAAATGACACGAAAATAAAAACAACTGAATTTTCAAACAAAATCAATGGCTGGAGGCACTGTGATACAGATTGATACATAACAAAGCAAAATCACCAGTATAACAATGGAAGCACAAAATTTAACACTATTACTGATATAATTGATATCACAGAATAACATACGTAAAGTGAACAAGATAAAAATCAGCTGTAAAATACGAGTGGGTCTTGCAGTTTTAGACTGGAATGAACATGTCTATAAAGACAATACATGTGTCCGTGTGGAGTTGTACCGTGGTTAGAATAATTTCAGTTTTGAAAGTGCAAATATCGATGGTAAATTATTATCTCATTTATCAATGATGGTTGGATTTTGTTATTTAAATTATATTATTCATTTCCAAATCTTCATCAGAACTACTGTCTGTTTCAATTAATGTGTTTTCTTCATGTTCGGAATCAAATTTGTATTGTTCAGTGATACATCTCCAGATATCCTCTACTAAATTATAAGTTTTCTTTTTTAAAGTGCGTTGTCCAAGCTGTCTCCGATTGTGCTGTACACTTGCTTTGTTGTAATTGGAAGTAGAGTCTCTATCAACATGTTCATTCCAGTCTAAAACAGCGAGGCCCATGCGCATGTCATAGTGCATCGTGTTTTTAATATGAACACGCTTAGGCAGATACATCAGACATATATTATTAAAACTTTCAACATAAAATGTTTCCCTAGACATCACGTAATCCTCAGGATGTTTATACAGGACATGGCCGTGTAGAAAGTCGCTCAGCAGCTTGACAGCAGCAGGAACAGTCAGCACTATTAGAGATGGTATATAGAGCGATTGCCTGCAAGGTGAGGCTTGGTTACACTTGTCATGGATGTTTTGGAAATGTGTAATACATCCATCCAACAAGTGCCTAAGTCTCACGGGGTCGCCATCGCAATGATCTATACACCAGTACACATGATCTCTGACCGCTGCTGTCTTGTCGCTGAGCTGAGGATGCCACGTCTTGCCGATGTTCACTTTACTACCTTGCGCCAGTTTTTTCATCCCAGCTTTGATACTCTTAGCGACGTGCCACCTCTCGTTGATGTTTCTAACACCTTTATTTTTTACTAACTTATTTATTGTCACGTTACGATCGTGAACGTGTTCTTGAATTCTAACACCTGACTCATTCATGCTTGCATACATCCTCTCACATCCCACTGCCTCGTGCCGCTGGGTGCACACGTCGTCCTCTTTGGTGATATGCTGGAGGTTTACAACCTTGTGAGTCGACAGTCCTAAAGTAACATGATCAGTGTGATACGAATTTTTCCGGCAAGCGTGCCTTGCATCTGTCATCACACTGATCCCGTCGGTCACAGGAGACTGTTCTGCTGCAAGTGCAGCTGCGACGGACTGGCGCTTCAAGACGTCAACGACTGCAGAAAACCGTGGAAGCCGTTTTCTCAAAAATGCATCATTCACATATCCCAAATTAGCAAAATTAGAAAATTTTTTATATTGAATGGGGATGATCCCCGACGTAATGTACGCAAGGTACATTCTTTCATTAGCAAAATAACTGTCACCTAGTGGGGACGACGAGCTCCAGATGATGTTTGTTGGCACAGCCCAAAGTGATGGTCAGCACATGCCCATCCATTGTTGAATTATTCACTTCGAGCGAAGACGTGCACGATACTGAATGTGCATGAACTTGATCAATAATATCCTTCACCTCAAAATCGAGGTATTCGGAATAGGATCTATACAAGGTACTGGAAAATGCTAGACTTCGTAGGACTCTGGAGGGCCAGGAGATATCTGGATAGGAAAATCGCTCTGGCAGAAGGTGAATGGGTACTGTGCCACAGACGTGAAGTGATGCCCACTTGCGTCGTGCAAAAAGTACGGACACTGTACCCAAACCCAGATGCAGTGCCGTATGTCGGTCATCAATGGGAATAAAAGAAAAAAACCTAAACAAGACGAATAAAAACTAAGTTTAAAAATTCCATTGCCTTTTGGTTTGTGTTATTTGGGTTGTTTGCCTTTGTCTCCTTTCCTATCCTCTGTCTCTTCTCTCAAGGGAGAACATACAAACAAAACCAGGGGTGCTAAACTGGTCCTAACCGTTTTGATTGAACATGTCTTCTCCGCGTCCAGTTCTCGGTTTTGTCGACCCATGAAGAAGCAAGCACCGATGACCTCCACCCGGCATGATGGTCGGGTAAGATAAGAAGAGAAAAGACCGTGGGGCACTATGTTGCAGTCGTGAATTGTTGTCCAGGAATGAACTGAAAGTATTAAATATTATTATCCCCTCTTATGAGTAAAGAAAGATGTAAGGAAAGATAATATGTTCAGACAGAAGCGGTTTCACCTCACTTTTCTTAGACCCTACATCAAGTACTAGTCGGCTGAGAAAGGCGTTTTATTGCTAAATATAGTTTGCAACTGAAACTCGTTTAATTTATTTGCACAGTTTCAAACACCTTCCCCCTTCATCTCATGATTTATGTAACATTCAGAATCCACTGAATGTCACTGAGCTGAGGGCGCCACGTCATGCCGAGGTTCGCTTTTCTACCTTGCACCAGTTTTTTTTAATCCCAACTTGTATACTTTTATCAACGTGCCACCTCTCTTTGATGTTTCTTACAACTTTAGTTCTCACTAACTTATTAATTGCCAGGTTACGGTCGAGAACTTCCTCTTGAATGATGGCATCTGAGGCATCCATACTTTCATACATCCTCTCGCACCCACCACCAAGTGCCGCTGGGTGCACACGTCATCCTTTGGTGATGTGCTGAAGATTTAGAACCTTGTGGGTCGATACTACCAGAGTAACATCATCAGTGTGTTGTGAACAGATAGACAAAAGCATCAAAAATAAAGTTCATCTCTTTATCCCTTATTTTCTTTTTATTTGATGGAGAATACATTCAATTGTCGGTCCTAACCCTGACTGTGACAGTATGTTCAGTTGCAAACCGTTTCACTCCACCTTTCTAACCGCCAACACCGAGTACTCGGCTAAGAAACACGTTTTATGGCTCGGTTTATCGCTTGCGATCTCCACTTTGCCTCGGGGCCAGGGTAGCAATTAGGGAAAACTGACCGCCGGTACTGACCCCGGGTACTCCTACCTTCCCTCGCACGGGCGAAACCATTTGAAAACACGCCCATTTCGACTTCGGCCTTTAAGAAGAAAACAGGTTGAGGGCTGAGCTGGGCTTAAGGTTGGAGACAGCTCCAGAAGAAATCAGTTTTGGGGTGCTAGGATCAATAAGACAACCATAGATTTTGATACTTCGACATACCATAAATCACTCCTGTTTTAGCCTTAATTGTGCCCACATCCATTGTTCTAAACCCGACATGGCATAATGAAATCATTCCCTTAGTCCACTCTACTAGAGGTACCCGAGGTATTACTGCACAATTTAGTGGATTTTTTATTTGTGATGGAAAATAATAAACTTATATAAAGTAAAACATTGTGAAAAGAAACATCCAAAACATGAAAATTCACGATGAAAGAAAATAAATTGAGTAGAAAATGACAAGCACATGCCGATAATGTCGAAGTGCAACTTTTTTTCACATGTGCCGCAGGTATTAAAGTATGGCAGTTACTAACATTATCCGTAGTGCCTAATTTGGTTTCTCTAAGCAATTTTTTCACGATTACCTAAAAAGAAAAGGACAGCATAATTCAATGTGAATAATAAAGTTGATAAAACAAGGTATGTGCTATAAATCTTTTTTTATATGTATTAACTGGTCTCCCCAAATAGAAAATTACAGGTCAGAAATCATTATTAAAGAAAGCTTAATGAGGCAGCATACA
The DNA here is from genome assembly GCF_003073045.1 of Pomacea canaliculata. Taxonomy (NCBI): domain Eukaryota; kingdom Metazoa; phylum Mollusca; class Gastropoda; order Architaenioglossa; family Ampullariidae; genus Pomacea; species Pomacea canaliculata. The sequence goes on from NC_037599.1 coordinate 15,492,520, forward strand.
TATGAATTCTAGTAGACCTGTGCTGAGTGCATCAGCTGAAACAGTGAATGCAGTTCAGACATATCCAAATGTAGGGATAATGTCGTGACAAAAATACTAATAAAACAACTTTTGTGTGCTTGAAATGCTATGTTTCAGTTAAATTACATAGTTAAATGGCCAGTATATATATATACCTGTAAGTAATTGATTTTAGTTATCTGGTTCAGTATTTGTGGGGATATCCTCTTTAACCTCACAGTACCCAAGACTTTAAAAAATATCAAAATGATCATGCTTACAAATTTAGATAATTTGTACTTTACACTTGACACTAAAATCAGTAATCTTTGTTCTGTAATCAGTACTGAAACAAATTTTGAAATAATAGTACATTTTTTTTTTAAAGTCAAAGTTTTCATTGTAACTTCTTAAAAACTTATTTTTATTTGTTTGCTAATTATTTTATATTTGATTATTCTGATACAAAAGAAATTATTTAAAAAAATTTAAAACGAAGAATTTATTTTTGGAAATTTCAAGTATTTACGCTTGTACATAAAACCTTTGAAATTGATGTGAACTATGGGGGAAATTATGGATCTCTAGTTGGTGATTGTGCAAACAGAAAAAAAAGAAATATAGAAAGTTGCAAAGTTGTGCATTTCAAATTTGCTTTAACATGATGTTTTCTTTCTGTGTGTGTGTAGGTGTTTCTTAGCTGGGTGAGATCACCAGAAGAATTCTACATTCAGTTTGCTGATAACCAATCAGTTCTGGAGAGACTGACTGATGGTCTACAGGAATTCTATACAAGTCCTAAAGCTGTTCCTGCTTCTTTGCTACATTTAGGTTCTTTAGTTGCTGCAAAGTTTTCAGAAGATGGGGCCTGGTACCGTGGAAGTATTTTGGATCTTGGTCAAGATGCAACAGTGGAATTTGTAGACTTTGGAAATTCTGAAAAAGTGTCACTGGCAGATTTACGACAGTTAGATTCCCAATTTTCACACATACCGGCACAGGCTATCTGTTGTTGCTTAGATGGTGTACGTCCTCTGCAAGGACAGGCATGGAATGTTGATGCAAAAGATTTCTTGGAAAGGCTAACAGAGAATGGAGCAACATGTAAAATTCTTGGTCGCAAGGAAGCTAAATACTTGGTGAAACTTGAAGCTCACGGCAAAGACATTGGTGAAGAAATGGCAGCTCTTGCTGTGGTGCGCCGCACGCCAGAGCCAGCACCAGCTGGTCACACCAAGCAATTCACACATGTGAATTTGGTGCAAGGACAATTTACCAAGGTGTATGTGTCGCACTCAGAGTCTGTGGAGAACTTTTATGTCCAGTTGTCTGCAAACATGGATAACCTTGACAGTTTGATGTCAGACCTGAATGGTCAAAGCTCCAGTATTCAGTCCAGACCTCTCACCTCTCCTCTGGTAAGTCAATGATTTTCTTTGAGCACAAGATGGTAGTTTGAATGTGCTGATACGATATTTTTGATAGCATGTTTGTATGTTTTGTGTGTTGTTTACTATATTTTATGTGGGAAGTAAAATATTGTCTTTATGTTTATTGTTTATTATGTGACATTGTTTCATGTTTTCTATTCTGTAGAAACATAAAAATCTTTTTAGATTGCACCATCATATGTCTTTAGCAGTGCTTATTTCCTAAACCTTTGAAAAAGGTGAATTATGGGAAAAATTTTGGATCTGTAGTGAGAAGTGATGTAAGTAGGACATGGGAAATAAACATGAAACTAATAACATTAAATAAATATAAAACTAATTTAGATCAATGACATGGATCAAAAGCAAGATAAGTAAAATGTATATTAATATGCATTTTTTCCTGAGACAGGCAGGTACCCTGCCCCTCCCCTTATAATTTGTATCTGTTTAAAACCCTCATAAGTTTTAACCACTGCAATTTTAAATTGGGATCTTGCATTTTATGGATGAAAAATGCTGACACTTTTTTTTCCCTTTCTTTTGAAAGCAAAATTAAATTTTAAAAAATGTTGCCTATGCTTTCAGGTAGGTATGCCATGTGTTGCCCAGTTTGCTGAGGATGGGCAGTGGTACAGAGCTCGAGTGCAGTCATTCACAGCACATGATGTGGATGTGTTGTTTGTGGATTATGGCAATATCCAGACATCTCCTCGTAATACAGTGTTCAGGTTAGATCCTGCATTCTTGACTCTGCCTGCCCAAGCCATTCATTGCTCTCTGGATATCCATGTTGGCCGAAATGCAGATAGTCTCTTGGAAAAATTTGTAAAGATCACTGGTGAGGAAGAACTGGACATGAGGGTGAAACAAAAGGAAGGTTTCAGGCTTATTGTTGATTTGTTCAAGAATAACCAGTCAGTTACAGATGAACTGAAAGCAACATTAGGGAAAATCACTGACAAACCTTTGATGTCCAGAGAGGGAACAGGATATGCCTGCATGAATATTGCAGCTGGACAAACCATTCAAGCGTATATCAGTTTTGTTGAGTCCATTTCTCGATTCTGGGTGCAGGTTGTTGGCACAGATAAGCAGCTAGACTCTATGAAAGAAACTTTAGGTCAGCGCTATGGTTCTGGTTCTGAGCCAGCTTTGGCAGCCTTGTCACCAGGACAGCCTTGTTGCGCCCTCTATGACGAAGATGGTCTGTGGTATCGTGCTGTGGTTGTTTCTGTGCATGGACCGAAAGTGAAAGTGCATTTTGTTGACTATGGGAACTCTGAACTTGTGAAAAGGGAGAATGTAAAGCCAATCTCTGCAGACCTTATTGCTCAACCTACTTTAGCACTAGAATGTTGTCTGGATGGATTTGAGCCCAGCTCTTCTGATGCTGTACCTGTAGCAACTTTTGAGAACATGGTCACAGAAAAAGAACTTACACTAACTTTCACTGGTGGAAAGAATGTTAAAGTTAGGGTTGGGAATGTTGATGTTGGCGAGTCCCTTTACAAGCAAAGGCTGTTTAAAGAGGCATCTGTCATGCTAGTCTTGAAAGAACCTTCTCCACCTGCAGGATCATCTGATGCAATCATTACACATATAGAGGAGGAAACTGGCATTTTCTACATCCAACTTCTTAGTGCATCTTCTCAGTTAGAGCATCTGTCTGCCACTGTGCAGTCTATGTGTGTTGGTGGCGGCATACCTTTGAAGGGAGCCATATCCAAAGGCACCATTTGCTGTGCTTGTTTCTCAGCTGATGGCTGGTGGTACAGGTCCCGTGTGCTGTCGATCAGTGGTGGCAAGGCTTTGGTGCAGTTTGTAGACTATGGAAATTCAGAATATTCACCGACAAACCAGTTGAAATGCCTACACCCTGATCTGCTGGCAGCTCCTATTCAAGCTTTTCCTTGTCGCTTAATGGGTCTTGATCAATGGAACCCACAGATTGCCAGCATGTTTTCCAAGACAGCCCTCGATGTGGATGTCAAGGTTAGATTTGTTGGGTCTTCATCTCCATTTGACGTACAGGTTTCAGTAAATGGCCATGATCTTCTCTGTATGCTTTCAAAGGCATCTTCACCATCGCCACAGAAGACATTTGGCTCATTGCAGAAGCAGACAGGCAGATCACCACGAGAAAAGTCCTCGGGCTGGTCACCTAAGGAAAGGCAGTCAGGTGGATCACCACGAGAAAAGTTCTCAGGTGGGTCACCCAAAGAAAAGCAGTCAGGTGGATATTCAAGGGAGAAACGTTCTAGTGGATCACCACGGGAGAAGTTTATTGGAAGTACCTCTTCTCAGAGGTTGTTTGGAGGTCCTTTAGCATCAGATGTATCAGTAACTCACAAGCTTGCATCAGATTCATCACAAACTTCAAGCCCACCACAGTTGTATGCCTTACAGTCTTCACTACAAGGAGCTCACCCAGCTTTTATCAGTTTTGTGGCAGAGGATGGCACATTTTACCTACAGCTTTCTAAGGATGTCTCCACAATAGAGGAGATGGGAGAAAAACTGGCTGCTTTTGGGAAAGCTGGCCGTGTCACTTCTTCTCCTGGGACTGCCTGTGCTGCTGTATTTAAGGAGGATGGTGCTTGGTATAGAGCAGTTATCAAACAAGTAATGGGGGGAAATGCAGATGTTCAGTTTGTAGACTTTGGAAATGGAGAGATGTGTGATATCAAAAGCCTGAAACCTTTGCCCACGGAGATGCTTGGTCCAGCCTTGGCCTTTCACTGCCAGTTGTTAGAGTTAGGACCCCTGACTAAAGAGCAGCTGAAGGTGCTGAAGGCATCAGCTATGGACAAGGAGCTTCAAGTGATTTTTTCAAATGCCACAGATCCCCCTTATGAAGTAAGCATTTATGACAATGGTCAGAATATTGCCATCACACTTTTCAAATCTACTCAGCTGCGAGCCCAGAAAGTTCCGAATGGTACAGTTTCTGCCACAGTGGTGCACATGGAGGCTGATGGGAGATTTTTTATTCATCTTACTCAAGAACGGGGAGCTCTGCAGGCACTATCAGCGGACCTGCAGGCTGCATGCCAGAGAGACATCAGTGACCTAGAAAGTGTAGATGTTGGCCATGTATGTTGTGTTAAGTTTGCTACAGATGACATGTGGTACAGAGCCCAGATTGTTGGTGAAGACAGCTCTGTTATGGAGGTACTTCTTGTGGACTTAGGCACTAGAAGACAGACAGAGAAGACAAATATTGTTAAGCTTCCCTCTGACTTCATGACCAAGTCAGCATTTGCTTATGAGTGCAGACTGCATGGTGTTGATAAGTGGACAGAAGAACAGAAAGAAAAGTTCCGAACCATGACAGAAAAGAAAACTGTGGGTGTCTCATTTCTTTCATCCAAGCCACCATATGATGTTGAAATGACTCGCAGCATAGGCCTTGAACTTCTAGAGGGTGAGACTTCCAGTTTAAATACACAAGTAGTAATTGAGAAGCCAGAATGCAAAAACTTATCAAAAGAAAGAGTTCCACTGACTGCTAGTGATCAAAAGCTTTCACCTTTTCCTCTATTACCATCACAATTCCCACCAGAAACAGATACTTGTGTTGTGTCTCATGTTGATAGAGATGGCTGCTTCTATGTTCAGTTGAGTGTGGATGATGAAGCCAGAGACTCCATGACTGAGAAACTACAGGAAGAATGTGAATCATCTTGCAGTGAAGTCATCACCTCACTCACTGTCGGCTCTTTATGCTCTGCTGAATTCTCTGAAGATGGTGCTTGGTATCGTGCAGTTGTTGAGGACATCAATGAAGACAGTGTGGTGGTTCGGTTCATAGACTATGGCAATAAAGATGTTGTTGCTAAAAATGATCTGAGAAGTCTCACACCATACAGTTCTAATGTTCCCCCACTTTCGTATAGCTGTAGACTAGAATTAGATGGCTGTGCTGCTGCAAAAGAGGAGATAAGTGCAAAATTGGAGGAGATTGTTCTAGAGCATACATTCCATGTTAGGTTTCTTGAGCCAAGCCAGCATCATCCATATACAGTGAGACTGACTCTGGAAGATGGGTCTAGTGTTACAGATATAGTTGCTAGTCAAGTGGCAGTAAACAAGGGCGCATCTGATATTAACATTGTACATGCAGATGAAACAAAAGACACAACTGACATTCACTTCACACCCGTGGATGAAACAAAAGACACATCTGATGTTGTCATTATGCCTGCAGATGAAACAGAAGCACTCTCTTGCAACAGGAATCCTGATGAAAGTTGTGATAGTGAAACGATTACATTATTTCCTGGTCAGCAGGTTGCAGTAATTGTTAGTCATGTAGTCTCCCCTTCACTGTTTTATATTCAGCGCAAGGATTCTCAAGGCTGCTTAAACTCTCTAATGGACTCAATGTTTGAACACTACTCCAAACTTGAAGAATGCCACATTAAGAAGGATGAGCTGGTTAACCAGCTATGTGCAGCCCAGTTTGGTGATGAAACCTGGTACAGAGCCAAGGTTACTACCTTGTGTGTAGACACTGATGCATGTGATTTGTTCTTCATTGACTTTGGGAACACTGCCACAGTACCTTGTTCATCTGTGTACACACTTTCTACAGAGTTTGAGTCTGTGCCCAGTCAGAGCACTGCTTGCAGGCTGGCTGGAGTGACGAATATGGACAATGGCTGGAGCCAGGGTGTGGTGGCAGCTTTTGAGGAACTTGTGACTGATAAGTAAGAGTTATTTTATTTTGATAGATAAAAAAAATAATCAGATCAGTCATTGGCTAATGAGTTCAGTTTTGAATTTGTATGCAATTTCAATCACTTTCCTTCAGTTAAAGATATATTTTCTCTACCATTGTTTTTTTAGCACGAAGTAGCAAGGTGTTTTGACTAAAATTTGTCATCACTTACTGGCAAATGAGATTTCTCATTGGTGGCTAAAGATATTGTTGCTGTATATATCCCTGAATTAGAAACAGTTTTAAAAAAAATAACCAAGAAGTGTGATAAGTGTTCTAAAAACATTCTTCTAAGTTTTGTTCATCATATTTGGTAATGTTGTTTGGGGTTGGGAGAGTGTTTAAGCATTCCTAAGATCAAATGAGGAAGCTAAGCTTTATGTATTATAAAGAATTTGAATCTTGAGTTTCAAATTTTGTGCAGTTTTCAAATGCTGTGATGTTTTTAATGAGATCTAATGTTTCCCCCATCTTCATCAACAAGAACTTAACACTATATATGTATGTGTGTGTGGGGGTTTTTTTTTTTTGTTTGTTTGTTTGTTTTTTTTAGCAATATGTAAGTTTCATAGAATTAATTGCATGTGATGTGTGCTTCAGGGTGCTGATTGCTAATATCATTGAAGGAGATGGCACAGACAAACCCTACCTTGTCGACCTTTACAGCTCAGGTGTGTCTGTTGCTCTGTCTTTGCTGGAGCAGGGTCTGCCTGGTGTTTTTGCAGAGGAACCAGTTGAAGAAGAATCTTTTGTTTCCAGATCACTTCCATGTATGGAAAATGCTGAAGTACCTGTTTCAGATACAGAAGAAAACACCGATGATATTGCCAATATTGAAGATGACCAAAACACTAAAACAAGTGCTGTTTTGGAATCCACTCGGGTGGGAACATGTAGGGATGTCAGATATCTAGATGAAAACTACTCATTAACAAATGATGGGGACAGTAAATCCAAAGATAATCATTTTGACACTTTTGAGACTAGAAAGGGATTTGAACAAATTGACAGCTGTGATGAGAACATAGTAGACTTCTCTAGACAGCCAGAGGGAGAAGAGCCTCATCTAGAGAGCACCATGCTGGAAGAAGAGAGTAGAACAGTAATGGATGCAGGACACAAAGACACAACAGAAGATGCAGCAGATTCTACTCCTGATTATAGACAGTCTGAGTGTGCTGTTGTGACTGATGGGACAGCTACATACCAGTCAGAACTGAAGTAAGTAGTTATTGTATAACCTTGTAACAATCTTCCTAACTTTGTTTTCTTGCTTTTTTAGCATAAGCCTTATTTGTAGATGGTGTACTGGAAACCAAAATCGGTAATAAAAAGAAAAACAAACAAGAGATTGTTGAAAACATACTTCACTGCCAGATCACGTAAATTTCAGTTCGTTTCATTTTGTTACCAACCTCAATATTAAGCTAAAATTTTGTACAATATATCATCTTATTTAAAAAAAAAGCCAAAATAAAATTAGGGTTTTCACAAAAAAATTTATGTTATCTTAATCCAGTGTGTAACTACTTGTTAAGATTGCAGATGCATCAGAAATCAGCTTCAGAATATTTTGTTGTGGAGACCAGTGTTTTTCTGCTAACCTCCTTTTTTTTTTTAATTTGTTGCAGTTCCTATGCCTTTGCCATTGAAGAGATAGATTCAACTTTAAGAATAGGCTTGAGTGAAAACTCTGCAGATGGTCTAGAAATTTCACAACCTATTCTTCAGTCAACAGTCCTGGGAGACACATTTTCACAATCATGTGATGCCCATGAGAAATTTGAAATGGTGCCTGAATTTAGGTAAAACTTCAAGTTTTTGACATATATTTTGTTAAGAACATCCCTAAAAGAAGTTTCACTCAAATATTTCCAGAGACATTTTTAGTGGACCTTTTTTCATTTAATTAAAAAAAAAATTCTTTTAACAGAAATATGAAACAAATCCTACAGTAGGTTTGTGCTTGAATTTATTGTCATGTCATGCGAGCTTTGTTTGTGACCAAAGGCATTGCATAGGTTTATACATACATTTATTCCTTTGTGCTTACACATAGGTTGTTGTTATACATAGCTCAGTTCTAGAATGCCTGTGGACAAAACTTTTGTTCACTTTGCAGTTCTCTTTTACAGTCTTATAGTCATTTCTGTGACATATTGCCGACAACTTTCTGGTGTTTCTTTGTTGCAGATGTGAGACATTTGAAGTGGGCAAAGAATATCAAGTGAATGTGAATTTTGAAGGTCAGCCTGATGCCTTCTATGTAACAAGGGTGGACTCCAAAGATTTACTTCAGACTTTGGCTGACAGAATTGCCTTAGAAATTGCAGACACTGATACAGACGCACAAACCAAGATCTTTACAGTGGATAGCCCTTGCTTAGTGCAAGATTCAGGCTTATGGCTGCGAGGCCAAGTACAAATTGTTGCTGATAATATGTACAAGGTAAGTAAATGCAGTTAAAAATTGAAAGTGGGAAGTGTGACGGATGCATTTTTTTCAAGTTGCATTAGGCCCAGCATGTCAGACTAAATCTGTGCACAAACAGCTTGATTATAAATTGACATGCGGTACCATTTTTTCTATAATTCATATTTTTTAATAGGAAAAAGCTATCTCAAAGATTTCAATAAAGCCAGAAAACTTAAAATGGTAAGAGTACACAATAGATTTGAAGCAGAACTGTTTACCACATTTAAAAAATGTGTTAAACAATGTGCACCCTTTGATAAATGTTCAGAATTGGTCACAGGTGGCTGAAATTGTGGGCAATGTACCTATTAAATGTTGCACATGGGTAAGATGGGAGTGGGAAGGGGGAAACCTCTCAGTGTTTGCTTATAGAATCTGAGTATAATTTCATTTGTATTCAAAGAAATTAGTTGAATTTTTGCAGTCAAAATAGTTGATTTGTTTTTTGTTTACCCAGATTCTTTGCGTGGATACAGGGAACATGCTTCATGTGAACAGAGATCAGATTTGGGACTTACCTGCTCACTTTCTTGACATTCCCACTTTGTTTGTACCTTGTGCACTGGCAGATGTTGCTCCAGTGGATGGCAGTTGGTGTGACAACGCATTGGCATTCTTTTCAGGTTTTTCAATATTAATCACTTCTTAATAGAGAGACTGTTTATCTTTAAATAGATGCATATAAAGAGTAGTTGTGTAGACATGGTGCCAGGAAAAAATGTTAACTGTTTGTTGTATGTGCTGCAGATTTTGTCAAAAAGGGTACTTTGCATGCCTTCGTGGCTTCCTTCTCTGAGAGGACTGGAGTCTACAAAGTTATGCTCAGACATAGTCTGTTGAAGGATGAGACCAGTTCCTCTTTCACTAGCTTCAGCACTGAACCATCATTGAACAGTGCCCTCGTAGAGCTAGGCTATGCTGAGGCTGTTCCAGGCTCTGCGCTAGATGTGGAGATACAGTTGGAGAAGACTATAGATGATCCTGAGCAAATGAGTCAGTTTGGTGAGTTCCACAAGTTTTTCCCTTGGGAAAACAGCTGTGGGCTTTTTCTAATAGAATTTGTAAAATTGGCTGTGGGCAGTTTTTTAAATTTGTTACTCCTTGGGAGGGATTTTCTTTTCTTTTCATTTTAAACTGTTGGTAAAGAAACATACTTTTTCTTTTGATGGTTTTCAATTTCTACATTTTATATATATAAAATAAAGTTACCTTTATATTATAAAAATAAAAACAACTAAATTGATTTAATAGTAAAAGATACAAAAAATCTGATTTTTTTCCACCTAAGACTGGATTTTCTCTACTTTGTAATAAAATTGAAAAATTTCAAAAAGCTGTTTAGACACAGCATAACACTACATTGATTACTTGGATAATTCCTGGCACTTTGATGAGCATAAACCACAGAGATAGGAGCTACCTGTATCAGTGATAACAAGAAAACTGGTGTACTCTGTAACATCTGATCCAGAATAATTATTTAGTAAGAGATTGTTATTGGCCTTCCCTCTGCCGTGTTTCTAAATTGCCCTGTCTGGTCAAGGCGAAGATTCTAGGTTTATTTCTTGGTGAAACTCCCTATATTAAGGTCATTGCTGTCCACTGCATGCAGATGTCTGTTTGGAAGTGGTATTCCTTTCTACGAGTTGACTTAATTACTGAGCCATATGAAGCAGAAATCGATACTACATATGTTATATTTCAGAAACATGCATTGTTTGTTTTTCTTGGCTTCCAACAGAAGCATCATTTAGTGAAGTTGCTTGTCACCGAGAGAACTCTCTTGGTCAAGAAGATGTGGATAAGGATGAAGAGACAGCTGGTGGACAGGAAGAGAAGAAGGTTGTTGCTGTGGAAGGAGAAAGCAGAACTTTTGAAGATGATGGCAGACTGGATGACAGCGAAGGAGAAGAAAGCACAGGTGTGATGGAGGAAAAAGGAGAGGGAGACACCTATGACACTGATGCAGATGCCACAAACAGAAGGGAAGCAAACCTCTTTGATATGGAAGAGAGCAAAGGATATGCTGCTTTTGAGGCTGAGAGAGATGTAGGGGAGGAAGTGCTGGTAGAGAGTGTTGGTGCAGAAGAACTGGAAACAGCTGACAGCAAGAATGAGACTAGTGTTGCTGCTGATGAGGAAGAGGAGACAGGTGAGATTGATAAGAAATCCTGTCGTGGATATTGTTACAGGAAAAGTAAGATGGTAGTTGTTTCCCATATTAGATTGAGCGACAAAGCATAAGTCCCATGCACCTATGTCATCATCAGTGGGTCGTTTCGGGTTGTTACTCTACGGTGCCAACCTCTCCTAAAAACTGAGTCTTTGCAGTCCGAGATATTTCAAAACAAAGCACTTTATAGTTTTGGTACAGCAATGTCCACATGTTATACATACTGGCACATCAGCTACCCACGTTGAGTACCCAATTAGCAACACACACTGAGACTAACCTAGCAACGACTCCTGCTACTTCAACAGCGACACCCGCTTCTCAATTCTGACAACACTTGCTGACTAAAGGTGACTACATGTCAGACACAATTAAGCTGTTGGCAACACATGCCCACAACAGCTTCCACAACCCTCACTCCACACTACTCTGGGTGTGACTACTCCTCCTCTAACACTTTCTCTCAGGGTTTATATACACTGTACAATAGCTGTCTAGAAACATCCAGCATCTTCTCATCACATAACATTCCAGGTACCAAGGTTACTTCAGTCACACTCGCTCACGCACTTGCTAGAATGATCTAGGCGGCTCTAATCAAAGCCACGCGGTGGTCATCGGCAGGTCAGATACCGCATCAAAGTGCTGACGGCACCGGCAACACATCACACAGACCTCTGCACCATTTAATTCAAAGCTTATCAAGTTTTTGTTGTCAGGGGGATAGTGTAGCGAAATAGTTGCATGTCTGAAGCTCATGCTTTTACCAGAAAGTTTCCTTGCCATCCTGTGTCAAATGGGTATTAAAGGAAGTAAAAATGGCAGTGGGAGAAAGAGGTTGGTCTTTACCCTTAACTGCCTTAACTGTTCACTGCCCCTCTTTGCTTTTTTATTTGAAATGGGGGTTGGGGGGGCTGTTGCATATTTTTTCACTTTATAGTTTTCCGGTGGGTGGGGGACTTGTTTTTGGTGAAAGACTGCAGTTTAGAATTACCTGGAATTAATAAAAAAAAAATGATAGTGCATTTTTATAGGGCCTTTCCCTGGCACCTAAGTCAGGCTGTGTAAATTAATGATAATGAAAGTCATTATTTATAAAGCACTTTACTCAGCCATCAGAGGTGGCTTAAAAGTACTTTACATATTCAGACTTGCAGAAATTAATAATGGACATGAAGTGCGTCATTCTTTAGTTATATGCACTGTACATAGAATTCATCATTCTCTGCAAAGCATATCAAAAAGCAGACATAATATTACAGCACTAAGACATAAATTGTGTGATAATGGAGATGAAGATAATAAAAAAAAAAACAGCTCATTGTGATCTGCTGAAGATAATCAGTAACAGCCTATTGTGTCACACCGAAGATAATCAGTAACAGCTGGTTATGATCTGAAGTAGTGGGTTGGAGTTTGATGTCTGACTTAGATGTGGTTTCACTGCTGCAGGTTCAGGAGACTGTGAGTATTTGGAATTTGTGTGTGGTAGCATGTCCTCTAGTGGAACTTAATGGCAAATATGGATGTGGTGATAACCTGCATATTGTATGCTTATAGTCTCTAACATGCTATAACAGAGTGCGATATTGTAAAAGAGTATCTTGATTCTCTGGTGATTAACCCATTTGGAAGTTGTTTTCGTGTCATAATATATAAGTTGTATGCATGAAGCCATTTTAAGGGCTGCCTACATTTTGCTACATTGCTTGTCCAGCTACATAGAAAGTGCTTAAGTAGAAGCTTCCTAACCCTCTTCCTAGCATATTGCAATGTAGTGCTTGGTTTTAGTATCTCCTTATTATGTGTATGATACACAAGGCTGTATATTAACAACACATGAGAATATCTTACTGCATGCATCACTTTTGCTTACCTCTGAGAGATTACAACCAGTGTTACAAAGCTGAGTACCAGTATTGTGCCACAGTCCCACTCCTCGCTTGTTTTTGCTCTCACTAAGATTTCAATCTTTCTGCTCTGCTTCCTGTCTTTGGTGGCAATAATCAGCTCTGTATGTACAGCTTGAAGACAACTAGTATTTTTCAGAGCTAATGATTATTTCATTAGGTTGAAATGGTAGTCAAGAACTTTTAAAAACTAGGCAGTTTCTAATGACAACCTCAGTGTCATTCGGGGGGGGGGATTAGTAAAATAAAATTTGTGGGCTATTATATTTGGCTTTTATTGTTCATTACATTCTAAATTATATATGCATGAAACTTTGAAGAATGCTTTAAATACACATTCCAAAATACACTGGAGTGTATATAGATGTGTGGTGCTATTTTAGAGATATATCAGATTGATGTTGACAATGACAAAACATCACTAAAACAGTTAGTCTTACATATCACTATGAAAAATGGATGTGTTGGGAGAAGGGTTAGGTTAGAATGTTTGTGAAAGAGAAAATGCTTTTACATACCACTGAATCTTCTCATGTGCTAAAACTAAAATAAAAGTAAAGCCAAGCTAACTTCAGCCACCTAGTGTGTGCTAGCTTGGTGGTACTAGTTTTAGGATGGATTTGAGAAGTTTTACCACCATAATAAAGTCTGATAATTTTTTTCTTTTGTTTCCCTACAGAGATTGGTAAAAAGCTGAAGGCGTCAACTGCAGTTTCTATTAACATTACATTCAGTACCCCAGAATATATTGAAGAACAAATGAACAGTGGGCTGAAAGCTTCCAACTTATCTGTAGGCCTTCCAGAATATTTTAAAGAGCAAATAAATGATAGTCAAACAGCCTGCAATGACAACAGATTTGAAAACTGTGGGATACTTCCTGCCTCTCAAGCAGATCTTCCCGATGGCCAAGGACACAAAGTATCTCAAGAGGATAGCAAACAAAAGGATCCTTGCTCTATGCTGTCTGGCATCTCAGTGGGAGAAACTATGGAGACTGTGACTGTTGGTTTAAAAGACACACTGCAGTATGCACAAGTCAGTGCTGTTTCTAATGAAGAAGTTGCTGATCTTGAAGGTGTTAAGACTTCGTGTTACTGGGCTAGTCCTGTTGAATGTGTGAATGTTGATAAGTCTCTTGTGGATGGTTGCCTTGAGGGTGGTGTCGTGTATAGAGATGTTGATTCAGTGCTTATAGGTGATGAAAAGGGTGCAAATTACACAACCCATATGGAGAGCACTACTACTACACCATCTTTCATTTCAAGAACTGAAGTAGAAGAGTTTAAAGTAGACAAACTCATTGAGGACTACAGAGTGCGTGGAGGGTCTGATTTACTTGGGGAGCATGTGTTTTCTAGCTGGGGACATAACATAAAGAAGCAGCCAGGATTGCCTTCTGAGCATGGGTGTGCTGATCATGAAACAGATGGACTGTTAGAGGTTGCGAGTAATGAGAAGGATAAGACATTGGAGGAGGCTGTATTCCACATGCCTGTGCTTGCTGATGATAAAATTCATCTGGTAAAAGAGCACCAAGACCAAAGTCAGGACAAGATTGATCTGAATGGCCGAGGAATTCTTACACCAGGGATTGAAGCTGACAGCAAAACTGAAGAATTTGGTGAAGAATTTTCAGCTACAATCACTAGGTGTGCAGTCATGGAGAAAGTGTCATCATATTGCTTTGATACTACTATGAAGAGTGTTACTGAAGCAAACATCCTATCCAAGCCCAAATGCCATCACTATGGTAAGTCTCATGATCACTTTAAAATGGAACAGAATTATGATTGGCCTGTTGATTGTCTTATGGAAACAAAACAAAATTGTGATCAGTATATAAAAGCAGACCAGAGTCACAATCAATCTGGTGATTATGCCATTGAAAGGGAACAGAATTATGTGCACCTGCAGAGATCTGTCCATGATAAAACAAGACTAGAATTGTGTGGTAAAGAGACCTGCCACTGTTATTCCTTAGCACTTGGTGTAAAGAGTCCTTTTGACTGGAAAATTGGGCCAAAAGGTGACTGCAGAAAGTTCAAAGGTTTACCAGGTCAGCAAGACCTTAATAAAGACTATGGCCAAGAAACTATTATACAAGGCTATCAAAATATTGTGCATGAAAACAACTTGGAAACTGCTGCAAAGTGTCACGAACAGAAACTCATTGTAGGTAACTGTGTTTGGGAAATAGATGAGAAATCTGTGAAGGAAGTCCAAGAGGATTTTAAATTTGTGCAATATCAAGGTTGTGCTTCAGGTGAAGACACAAATGCTGCAGAGAATAGGAATAACAAGATACTTGCTTGTGGAGATAGTGAAGGCACTGTTTCAGTTGCCAGAAAAATCCAGTCTTTTCTAAATGAGGAAAAAGAGCAGAAAATAACTAAACTTGGGAAGAAACACAGTTTAAAGGAGTATGATAAAATAATTGATGCTGAATCAGTGCATAAACAGGAGGCTCGTGCAGGCATCTTCAGTGGGAGGACTAACACTGCTGCGGACTATTCCAGACAAGCCAGTCACAGAGCAGTTGCTTATGATGATCAGACAGCTGCATTAAGTCATCAGCAGGCATCCATTTGGCGCGTGGAATGGGAGCTAACACAGCAACATGATACTGACAAATCTTTGCAGAACAAGGAGAGTCAACCACAAAGCTTACCTGTTCAGGAACCTGATTTGGGAGTCAATGACCCTGATGATGGTTTTATGTTTAATATCCAGGATAATTTACCTGATGGTCTACACCAGAATCATCTTGCAACGGTGGAAACCCAGATATATGGCACAGAGGTTGCAGGCCAGGATCTTTTCATAACAGGGGATGGTCAGATTGCTACATCTTTAACTGCAGACCAAGATCTTCTTGTAACAAGGGATTGTCAGAGCTGTACTTCAGAGGTTCCAGATGAGGGTCTTATGAAAGTTGATAGTCAGATCACTACTTCCCAGGCTGCAACCCAGGATCTTCTTGTGACAGGGACTAACCATATTGTTATTTCAGAGGCTGCAGATCAGGAATGCAGTCTGCATCAAGATTGCCGGAGTACTTCTGATGGGGCAGATAGCATTTGGTTGGGATGGACTCGTGGTCACACACTAGTAACTGATGCCAAAGATAATATTCTGGAGACTGAGAACCAGAAGAGCATTTGGCAGGCAGGACCTAATGGAGCTGATGATGATGATGATCAGGAGGTGAGTGATGGGTCCTTTTCTCCTGATGATCTGGGGGATGTGGCAGGAACACTGGAGCACATGGCAGAGATGGAACATGAAAACCTAGCAGCAGAAGAACTGAAAGAACAGGTTGAACACATAGCAGAACTGATGGATGAACAGGGAAATATGTTTGAGCCATATGATGGGGAGATGGGGTTAGAAGGGTGTAAGGGTGCAGAAGATTCTTGCAGGTGCAATTCAAGAGATTCAGTGAGAAAAGGGACCTGCGTGAAAAGAGTTTAGCTGGATAAAAAAAATGACTTTTGAGAACACCTTAATCATTTGAGTAGTTAGCCTGCCTTAAGTGATCCAGAGCCACAAAATGGTCAACATGATTGAAAGAGTCTGGGTATATTTGAAAAAAGATGACATTGTTGTCTTACATATTTTGGGAACAACTTCATTTAGAAACTAAACATTGTTTAGTATAATGAAGACAAAGACTCGCATCTTCTTTCCCAAAAATTTAGCTATCTTCTTTTTCTTCTTCTTCTTCGTTTTTTTTTTTTGTTTGTTTTGTTTTGTTTTTTCCTCTTAAGCTGAGAAGCTTTGAGTTAGATTGTGACAAATTGGTGGCTTAGCATTACAGTTATTTCAGTAAGGTTAGAGCTATATTTTAGCTTGGTCATGCAGTTTTCAATTTTGTATTCATGACTGATGTTAATATGTAGACAGTTTGCTGCATTTTCTTTTGTTGCTGCATGTTGATCTGTTGGTACACTGTTGAATTTCTACCTCTGTTGTTGAGCCTCTCATGCTCATACCAAAAGATTACTGATTGGCAACATGTTATGATCTGGAAAAAGGTGTTCAATTAATTACACACTTTCTTAAATTTTATTTTCATGGTAAAAGTTACCGTATTCTGTCACAACCTGTAATGGGGTGAAAAAAGTTTGCCTTTGGAAGTGTTGGGTCTCACCTCCATAATGTGGTGCCAATTTCTGTGGCTGTTAGATGTGTAAATAAGTACAAATATTAACAAATGCCATTAACCATTTTAAGAACTGTAAAAAGAGGAAGATACAAGTAAAAATAATTGCAGCTTTTCCTTTTCATTCTGCAACAAACCAAATAACATTTTTTCTTTCCTTTGGCATATGACAAAGATTTCATTATGTTGTTTGTTTGAATTCTATGTTGGGTGTAGTTATTAGAAAGGAAACTGCGCTGTGTAAATCGAGCAAACTGGGGTATCATGTGCTTCAGTTTATTTAAAGTGCTTTACGATGGGGAAGTGGATGTGGCATTTCTTTATTAATAATTGTGTTTTTTAATGATGCATGCAGTATTTTAGTTCATAGTATTTTTTTCTGATGAGATATGAAGATAAAAATTTTCAGATTATTTTTTGAAAACAAAGGGAACTTGTTGTTTCAAGACTTTTTTTCATTAAAATTACAATCAAAATGGCTTGTGAGTCTTGACTAATTCGAGCACTTTTGGATATCAGTCTTGCAGCCCTCTCAGTTTACTACAGACATTTATCAACAAACTACATATAACAATATACAAATAATGTGCCAGTGCCTTGAAATAAATGCATAATATAATAATATGCTTAAGACTGCAGACATAAGCTGTCGTATTTCGTATGTTGATAACAAAAAAAAAACTATACAATATACTGAAGACCATGGACTGGTTACCTAAAGTTAATAAATGCTGTTAAGACCATTCTCCCAAATGCTCAAAAAAAAAGTTAAAAAAAATGGTATATTGTCACTTAGTTGTTGGGAAGGTGATGACAGTGTTGAAGACTGTTACTGGCAGCAATAGAGGTGTGAGCAGACAAATCTTACCTTGCTGTGAGCACACATTCCAACCAAGAAGACTGAACTTAGGTTCTCATTTGGAAGAGATCATGAAACTGCCGTCTGTTCTCTCACTTTCATGCACACTGTACATTCACTGTATGACGTGTGTTTATGACACTAATCTGTTGAACCATTACAACACGTCTGTATTAACAATGTCCAAATAACGCTTGGGATATGTGATGAAGATTGAAGACAAGAAAAGCAGCTGATACTTTAAACCTCAGAGATATATTAATAAATCTCGACAGTTTTTTTTTTTTTTCGGAAAGATATTTAGACAGCGTTCATTAAGAGATTTTATGCAGATAGAGGGCATAATCGCCTGTCTGAAATCAACATCGAAGTTTTAGCTTTGACGTGTATGTTACCAGGGTATGTGTGCTCTCCCTTTTCCGTTTCTTTCCTTGGGATGATGACTTTTTTGAATTTCCCGTCAGGCACTTGTGTTGGAAGAAAATCTGTGGCGATTCAATTTTTTAAAATATTGCAGTCATTTGCTTGCTCTTATATATATTAGCACCACGAACTTGTATTACTTGACTGCTGGCAGACGATTTTTCCAGGTAACTACTAAAACGAGGCAGTTGTGTACAAACCTTCCGGTTTATGCACATTTTTTTTTTTTTTTGTTTGTTTGTTTTGTTTGGGCTCGCCGAGACTAACAGTGGAGAACTTCGCAAGAGGCTAAGCGTTGATCTTGGCAGACCGACAGCAATCCACCCATACACGTCCATGATAGCACTGTGCTTATGTAACTCTCCTCTGCACACGGCACTTGAATGGCGGAGGTAGAAGCACAGCACCCTGTACCCATGGAACGTCATCAAGAGGGATAACCCTTCCGTCACTGGGTGGAAGGAAGTCGAATCTTTGCAACAACGTTGTGACGAAGAGGAAGAGGCGGCTACGTGCAAATGTCTCGCCAGGGCAAGTGCGCTTTCCAACACCGAATGGCAAAAGACTGCAATCAAACAAATATGCTTTACTTTGATCACACAACCTTCTGTAAACCTTGTTGAGCTGTTTTATCAATATAATCCAAATGCAACGTGCTAATAAGCTTTTTTATTTTTTAAGGCAGTGAGTGGTTAAAGATGAATTGGGAGTGATAGTGGGAAATGCACTCAAGCAGACTTTAAATGTATTGTCTTAAACCTGTCACTGTGTTTACAAACCCTGACATTCATTCACAAACAATAGTTAATGTGTTCAGACTGTGATTCATGCCGTTTGTAACATTTTTTTTTCTAGACTAAGTGTGCTACGGGAAAGTGCTGAACATGGAGCACTTTTTGTTTTTCTGAGAAACATGAAATCTGCTTGATACTCCTCATAATTTATACTTCGAGAAATCATGTAAAACTACTAATCCACTGAGCTGCACTCACTTCCTGCGAGTAGGATGGTCGGCAGAGAGCAGTCTCCCCTTCTCGTCCAGAAAGCGTTCTGGTAGAAACGAGTCCGCCTTCTCCCAGACGTCCGAGCGACTGCACTGCCACTGGTTGGCAAACAGCTACATCACCGGACACATCAGGAGACAGCCATTAATCGCTATTTCTCTTATTGTTCATAAGTAAGCGGTTCTTACAAGGAGCTAAGTAGGGTAACTCGCTTATCTGAAGTTCTCTAGTAAAGGCGTGGAACGTCAAGCTCTACTACAACCGACTGGCCACCTTACCAGCGTTCCTTTGGGAATATGGTAACCGCCGATTTCCGTGGCCTTCTGGCACTCGTGCGGGAGTCCCAGGGGGAAAAACCGCATGAACCTCAGAACCTCCAGTAGAGTGGCTTCCTGCACACAGTGTGACGTGACGAGCAGGTGTTGTTTACATTGAACAGTGACAAACACTTGAGGCAAACTTTGACGTGACCTGGTGATGTTTACAAGTGACAGTGACAAACACGCTTACCTTTGACAGCAGAAAATTCATGTTTTACGACACTTCCGGGTGGCGTAAAGGGATTCAAAGGCTTGTCATTAGCAGCATGTTCAGTATTTAATGTCTTATCATCATATTCTACGTACAAAGCTATATCTCCGATCTCAAATTATACAAAGTCTCATTTGTAAAAAACAAAAATGATTGTATTACTATTTCTGAAGCACTTGATGATGAGACACACGTAAAAGCTCGCTCAAACTATAGATAAGTTCTGGAAGAAAGCTATTCCCGTTCACCCCCCCCCCCCAAAAAAAAAAAAACACCTTCACATCCCCTCTACCGCCCAAAAAACCCTAAGGAATGTTGAAACGAAACACTAAACCCCGGCAACATAATAAAATATCGCCATGGCGACAGACGATCCAAAATAATAAAACATTAGATAGAAAAATCCCACTAAAGGCTTCAATGTTGTATTATTTTGTTACTGTTGTAACGTGCCACTTACTGTGTAATGGAGGTCTTTGCGGTACTCCAGGGTTGGAGTCTTGTGACCTATGACATCGTCGATTTCAGCCTGAATGGACCGGACCACGTGCGGGCAGTTGAGAAACACAATGAGCGTGCTCAGGAATGACGTCAGAGAGGTGACGTAACCTGCAGATAGCGTCATAAGTGCAGTGAATGGCTGATGATGATGATGTCGATTTGTAATGCGCAGGTATCCATTCAGAAGAATGCTCATTGCGCACAAAAAAAACAAAAGATGGCTGCAGGCCATCAACCGTAAGGGGAGGCTACATAGAAGTGACCGCTACTCACCGCCCACAACGATGTCCAGCATGAGGCCCTTGACATGGTCATCTGTCACGCGCACCCCTCCCACGCGCTGAGCCAGCAGCAGGGCGTCCACGATGCCGCGTGGGTGGTCCGCCGATACAGTTGCCTGGCAACGTATACTAGTAATCTCACACTGGTAATCTCATCAAAGTCACACGCACACACGTCCATACAGACATGCAAGCATTCATTCACCCAGACATTTATTTACTTTCAATCACATACACACATTCACTGTCACTCTTATAAACTCGTGCAAGCACACACACCGTTCACGCCTTTATGATGTTACCTGCGCACGGCTAACGATGGTATCGATGAGGCAGTCGCGGCTCTCGCGGGTCACGTGACACTGTCTTCGGAACCAGCCTGGCACGAGGCGCAGCCAGGGTAGAAAGCGTAGCAGTGTATCCACAGAAGGTGTGCCCATAGTGCTGATGGCACGGTCCAGTTGTCGCATGGCGGTGGGCACGGGGGAGTCCTTGGTCGGCCGCTCGCCTGTCAGCTGTTACGGGAAAACTCAACTGGTTGTCAGGAAGAAAATATCCTGGGTTTGGTTACCAAAAAAAAAAAAAAGATAAAGAATTTATATGTAGCTATTTTTTAGATAATGAAAATGAAATTATTATGCAGCCCTTAGTAAATATATTTTGAGAAATCAGCAAATCGTCTTCTTACAATGAGGAGTAAGGATTCATACTCAGGTGTGTTGACGCGTTCATTCATTCACTACTTGTATTCCGGAATGAATAAAAAGGGGGAAATTTTTACTAAAGCCTCAATGTTACCAAGATGGAGAGGATACACAACAGCGAGAAGGAGAGGTGTTCTTCTATGTAAACATCCTCCCCTAGGCACTGCTCCAGCTCTTCCATCAACCGCCGCACTTCTTCCTGTACTGTGGACTCGAACCTCTGCACGCCGTCACCGTACAGCCTCAATGCCGAGTGGAACATTTTTCGCTGCACAAACCACTCGGGTGTGATGGAGGCCATGGCGATGTCCTGGTACACAAGACGTACACAATTTTGTTTGAAATCTACTAAAAAGAGTAAAAACTGTTTTCGTTACGTCTAGGGATTTTATTCCATATACAAAACTTAAAATATAAAAGTGTGAATGTAATGAAAAAAATTTACCTTTTTTGGTACATTTAAAATTATGTTTAACAAACATTTGTGTTAAGTTAGGTTTTGCACATCCAGGTATGTCAAATTACGTTTAACAGATGCAGTGCTAGTGCTAAAGAGATTGGCGTGAAACATTCCACCTACTATCCCCACAACCCCGCTATCCCCTGTGTGGTAGGAGGGGGAATCAACTGCTCGTGCACGGACTGGCGCTCATGCGTGACGCACTTGCAGCAGTTAGGACAGTTAGTCGACAAGGCGTCTCACTCGAACAGTCTCGCTAACAAGATTTTACACTGAGGACATACCGTGTAGCAGCTGCCTCTGGAAGTTAATAATAAGTAATGATAAATAATCTGTCAGTGGTTCTCAAAGTGTGGTCCGCGGGCATGAGTCAGGCGGTCCGCGGCTGACAGTCGTCATATGTCAGCAAAGTGATGTTTAAAGTGATGCATTCCTCGCAGTAACATTTTAATTACAAAGAACGAGGTAGTTTTATGTCAACTTATTACTACACTACTGTCACAGAAGGACATTTAGTTTTGAATTGTAATGAAATAAATGAGGGGCAATTTAAATTTGAAATTCATAGTACAGACTGAGTTTTAGGACTCGGTGGTCCGCCATAATTTTTACTTAAGTAAAGTGGTCCGCGGTCCGAAATACTTTGAGAACCACTGATCTATGTCGTACAGAGATAAATTTACGGCGGCCTTCGCGTAATGGCAACACGTGTTGGCAGATTTGACACATTTTCGCATATACATACACATTAGTACACTTTTTTGCTGCTGTGTTGTAAGATAATTCAAATTGCAAGGCAATAAATTTCTGTCATTTAAACAGTGTAAGTTTGGAGGAGGAGGGTGTTCACGAAACTCCTCCTGTTCTCGCTGAGCAGTTAGGACCCTAGCACCGGCAGTGGTGGTAATTGCGGCAGAGGAATAGCAGAAATGTTTAAACTTCCTTTGCACAAAACGATTTCAAAGTAAGAGAAATGCAGAATATGTCCTTTCCGCTTAATTCGAAGTGACGGAGTAGAAATCGTGTAATGTTGCTGCTTCTGTCGACAGTCCAATTACCTCGGGCGTGGACTGGTGATAGTTATCTCGATAATGTTCTTTCGGTCGTTAGAAATATATTTGTAGTATTGTGTGTACATGTTATGGTTGCCTTCAATGCCTTGGATAGGTAGAAATATGTTGTAGTTTTATGTAAATACTACAGCTAACGTAGCTCCGTAGGAGTATTGTCAATCTGCTTGTGCAACTTACTGTTAGTTTTCGTTCATGAAAATATGTTGCAGACTACTGCATGCAACTACTGCACTTACCGTGTTACAGTGAAAGTGTGTTGTATGAATATACTGCAATAATTTAGAGTCAGTAAAAATGGGATGTAGAAGAATGCATATGTGCAGTGTCATTACCTTGGGTCCGTAGAAGAGAAACTTTCCAATGAACGTTTCGGGACGATCATTAGTGATCGACTCAGTGTGGCGTCCAGCGAAGGCCTCTCTGACCAGATCCGGGTGGTTGATGGACACAAAGCTACCCAGGTGACTGGTGCACATCGAGATCGGGGTGCAAGGCGGTGCCCACGTCTGCGCTTCCAGGTGAAAGTTACCCAAGGTAATGCCCCTCAGTAAAGAAAGCACAGCCTTTGCACCCCGAGGCCCGGGTGGCAGAGGCAGTGCAGCTGTCTGACCGGACGACTGTCCATCCTGCTGCCGTGAGGTCAGTCGTCGTCGCTGCAGCACGACGATGAGCACGACGACACACGAAGCTGCACACACAACACCCGCTGGCACGGCAGCCACAATGCCTATCGACTGTATCATACTGCTGTATCTTCCCACCCGGGTACACGCTCTCTGCTCCTGCACTCAACGTGCGCGGCAGACACCCAGCATGGAAAAAGCGCAAAGCGATCGAGTGGCGTGCTGTTGCGGGCCAAACGTTCCTTTCGACACAGAAAAAAAAAATGTCTAAATAAATAACCGGATTTCTCTCTCTCTCGTCATGGCCTCACAAAGACCAGCTGTCGCTAGCGGAGGAGAGAATATAATTATAACTCTTGCCTTGGATCGACTTGGACGGTTAAATTAACAACAGGTGCGTAAGTCAGTATGATTATGTAAATGTTAAACACGCACCTCCCCTCGCACCGCATTCTGCTGTGTCGACATCACTGGAGCCGTGGGAGCTGATGCAAGCCGTCGTCACCCAACTCTTGCCAGCATGGCGCGGTGCGAAAGTTCTCTGAGCCCACAGGGTATAAATGTAGGGCAGGTGCACTTAGGGGGCAAGGGGAGGCCGGGTACTGAGGGTACTGGAGCGTGCAGGCGGAACGGTCCTCTTGTGTAATTGTGTTCAAACCACGGTGTGCAGTAGATCTGTCACTCAGCAGGAGCTTACACTACTGTCCTTGCACACCAGTCCGTGCTGGCGTTCTGTGTAGATGACATGTCGACCTCCCACAAGCAGTTAAATATTACCCAAACAGAAATGCGTTTAGGTGTAGTAAAGTAATATGGGGAATATCATAAAGTTATATTTAGAAATGATCACATTACCAAAGGAAAAAGTGGCATAAATGTCTTGAAGTACTGCAATCAGTCTGTTTTATATTTTTGTTTACCATGTTATACTTAGTGTCAAAGTGTGATTGTGAACTGCCTCGCAAAGTCAACAGAAGCTATCGTCGTTGACAATAAAGAAGTGGAGAAAGTTCATGAATTTATGTATACAGGAAAGGTAGTAAAAACAGATGGAATGTGAAGAACAGACTCATCAAAGCCTTTGCCATGCCTAAAGAAGTTTAGAAGTACAAAGTTCTAAGTAGGAATACAAACTTAAAAATCTACAGAACCTTTCGGTGTTACTCTTTGAGACTGAATACTGGAAGATATCGACAAACATCGGGAAAAAAACTAACCCTATTCCAAAACAAATGTTTGAGGACAATTCGAGGAGATATTCTGACCAAGTATAATCACAGCAAAAGAACTCCTCAAGTCAGCGACACAAATGTAGCAGCCTGTTAATGACTAGGGAATGTCTGCAGAATGCGGTCACTTGCACCAGACAAAATAATCCTTCATGGGAAAGCTGACGGTAAGAGGAAACGTAGTCGTTCAAAATGAATATGAAGATCGGTAGACAAAGACCAGAAACTACATGTTGCTGACAGCAAAATAAGTCTCTAGTCAAGTCTAGTGGATGCCTTATGTACCACCAGTGAGGACTATGTAAGTATTGTCTTTGAACTGCTGGCGAGATCTTACTGACCTACAACCCTGGCTGTGTATGTGTAATATATATATACCCTAGACACGCTTAGGAGTGCACTGGAGGCAAAGTGTGGGCGTGAGGAGAGAAGAGGAGAAATGTGTATGGTAAACTTTTACACCTAAATGTTTTCTGACACATTTCTCTCTTTACATTTCACTCGCACATGGGAAATAACAGAATCCTGTACACTAGGTGGGTGAGCAAGAAACTCTGAACACTAAAGAATTGAAAACAGTACTGGTGTACCTATGACAATAGCAATCGTACATGAGTACCTATATAAGAGTCGGTAGAGGTGAACTCCTCCATCTCTCTCTCTCGCGGTGCACGTAGTACTGACAGCTCACTTTTTCCCAGTTGATAGACCAGTTGACGAGCACAGAAATAAGAAAACACGACAGATAAGAGCCAAGAGGGTGCAGCTTAACATTTTTCTCTTTCCTTTTGGCATCACATTATTGTGCCCTGTATTTCATGCCCTGTTCACCTGATTTACCTGTCTATGTCTAACCACAGAACTAACACTGGCTTGATTTACGAAATGAAATGCTGCGCGCGCGAGAGAGAGAAGGAACTTTATGGATGAGCCCATCGGCCCATTTCAAGGAGTAATTGGTTTTACTGGTGCACAAAGAGTTAAACTCTTAAGTGATGAATTGCCTAAAATCACCAGTAAATAAATAATCTGACAACAATTATATTGACACCAGTAGACAATATTTTCATTCAAAAAACATCCATACGAATATTAAATGCCTTAAAAAGCAATAGCAGTAGGTTGGACAGGATTTTGTCGTTTGCAGTGCTAAATAACAAAGCTAACTTGATGACCATCTACTGAAACGGGTAAGAATTTTTCGCGAATACTAGCGTCAACCGGGCAAATAAAAATGAAATGCAGTTCTTGACAGAATGGGCGGTTAAAATCTATAGCATCGAGGTTAATAACTTGTCTTAGGGTGTGTGGTTAGGGTTAGACGGGTGAAGCGACTAATCTAAAGTTAGTCAGGGTGCTTCAAACAAAACTCTATAAATGTACACTGAAAAGAAAGATTTAAAAGAGCGATAGAATCCATAGTGATCTTCAGACATCATTTCTGATCGCCATTTTTGGTGATACTGTAACAATCTTAAAGCCAGGGCTTCTGATTACGCCAAAAATTGCGTACAGTACGCATTAAAAGTTCGGAGGACCCCTTCAATTTTCATCAATGGGGTCCCAGGAAACCCCTTCAAATTTGGGCGAAGAACAGATACAAAATCGGGTAGGTGTAGTGTCTGACGTCGTAGACCAACCTATTGTTGTCGTCTGCTACAGGTGAGAGTAACTTCCCTTGCACTGGGTTTTTTTTTTCCCTTACCAAGAAGAGTTCTATTAAAGGGGATTAATTCGGGACAGGCAAGATGTTACGGCATTCTCGTCCACTGAAATATCACATGGGGACAGGAAAGAACAGATCAGTTCATGTTCTCGAGAAAAGTTGTGTACATCAAACCTGGCATAAAACTTGTTTAAGTCATTAGCCAGGTCCGCAGCAGCACATCCTACATCCTGTTTTTTTGTTGTTGTGCGACCCATCATTTTGTTGAGTCCCAACCATGCCTCGCGTGCGTTCCCGTCCCTTAGTTTTGTTTCCACCTTATTCTTATATTCAGTCTTTGCCAGTCTTGCCTTCTGCCGAAATTCTTTGTTCCGATCTCTTACTTGTCCCATATCACCCTGGAGAAATTCATGCTTCTTGGCAACAAGGCAAGATTTCAGGTCTTTGGTAATCCATGGCTTATTGTTAGCAAATAGTTTGATTCTTTTCAAGTTTACAACACAGTCTTCACAGAACTGGATGTAGGCAGTGACAGTTTCTGTGAGTTCGTCGTAATC
The DNA here is from genome assembly GCF_003073045.1 of Pomacea canaliculata. Classification (NCBI taxonomy): domain Eukaryota; kingdom Metazoa; phylum Mollusca; class Gastropoda; order Architaenioglossa; family Ampullariidae; genus Pomacea; species Pomacea canaliculata. The sequence continues at coordinate 15,519,308 of NC_037599.1, forward strand.
AGAGCAGCTGTCAAAGAACAACTGCCAGTCTGTTGCCTCATAACAGCCCCGCAGTGCCTCGATCTTGTCGTGTGACCACTGCTTAATCTCTATGACTTTTGGTTGAGCAGTTTTCACTTTTTGTCGGTATCTTGGGATGAGATGAATCACATTGTGGTCGGATCTCCCCATTGGGGGCCTGCATCTGCTTGCATAAGCATTCGAGATAGAGCTGTAACATTTGTCTAACACGCGATTCTGCCGAGTGGGACAGCTAACATGTTGGTATAGGGAGGGCAATTCAGCACTAATATCACAATTGTTAAAGTCGCCTAGGATAAATACAGCCTGGTCAGTGGATCTATGTAAGGCCTTGTTGTAGCTGGCTGCTATCTGAGCGGCGGCGTCCTTGTTGTCAGGTCCGGGAACGTACACTAAAATGATTGTTACTTGTCCAAATTCACGTGGCAAGTAAAACGGCCGAAACGACACAGTCAGGAGTTCATAGGACACAGTACTAGTTGTTTCACGTATCGTGAACTCCGAGGCCCAGTTGTTGTTTACAAATATACACAGCCCTCCTCCTTTATTTTTTTTCCACTATTCCTGTCATGCCTAATCGTAGTGAAACCGTCGAGGTGGACTTCCGTTTTGTTGCTACTAAGCCACGTCTCTGTAACACAAATTATACACAATAATATACCTACCAACTAGAATTATATGTGCGAACTGTGCATGATAGTATGAACTAAATTAAACACGCGGACTGTGGATGACAAGTGCCAACTGTGGAATACTGACTGTCCAGTTCCTGCGTCGTCAAGAGTAGATGACTGCCGCCAAAGAGATAAGTATCCGAGTATAAATAGCAAGCCACGGTGTAGAAATAATTGCTGCTTGTGTTTTGATGATTTGTGTCTTTTTTTGCCTGATTATATCTTCTTTTACATACATACACTGATGCAACAACATCACATGTCATAGCAAACAGTACTGAGCAGAGCAGAGCGCGCGATTGTTTATTAGAATTAATTGAAAGCTGTGTGTAGTGTGCGAACTTAACGCTAGTCGTAGGTATTGGTGCGCCATCTGTCGGGGAACAAAGGCAGATGAGCAGAGCTAAGCACGTGTTGTGACTTTTCTAAAGACTTTTACTTACTGTTAATTTACTTAATAAAGATCGAGAACATTACAATGTGTAGTGAAGGGATTTTTGTAATTTCGATACCAATCAAATTTTAAATTACAGCTAGCCGTTAAAATGGCCAAGAGAAAACTTGATTTTGAAAACAGAGTCTTTCAAAGCCAATGGGAGGCTGACTACATGTTTACTAATATCAGCGGTAAACCAGTGTGTCTACTTTGTGGAGATACAATAGCTGTGACCACAGAATATAATATAATCATATCACTGCATAATACACCAAGAATCGTTGTGTGCTAAAGACCTCAACATGGAGCTTATTTGTGTGAGCAACTTTTCTCTGTGATGAAGATCAACAAAACATCACACAGGAGTCGTCTTACTGATAAACACTTGCAGTCCATCCTGAGAATCTCCACAACACAGAAACTTACTCCAAACATAAACGAACTTGTTGCCAAGAAAAAATGTCAAAACGTCCACTTCTGACAAAGTAAATTAAGAAGAAAAACTGCTAAGCCTTGGTTTGTTATTACTTTAATTTTGTTTTAAAGTATGATTTTGTTTACACAAAATCAATAACAAAACGTTTAGTTTTCTACTGCTCAACAAAAAGTTATCGGACTTAAATAATAACCTTCGGCCCGCCACCTTGTGTACGATGTGAGATTTGGCCCCCTGTGTAATTGAGTTTGACACCGCTGTAGGCAGACCGACAGCAATCCATCCATACACGTCCATGATACCCACTGTGCTTATGTAACTCTCCTCTGCACACGGCACTTGAATGGCGGAGGTAGAAGCACAGCACCCTGTACCCATGGAACGTCATCAAGAGGGATAACCCTTCCGTCACTGGGTGGAAGGAAGTCGAATCTTTGCAACAGCGTTGTGACGAGAAGGAAGAGGCGGCTACGTGCAAATTTCTCGCCAGGGCAAGCGCGTTTTCCAACACCGAATGGCAAAAGACTGCAATCAAACAAATATGTTTTACTTTGATCACACAACCTTCTGTAAACCTTGTTGAGCTGTTTTATCAATATAATCCAAATGCAAAGTGCTAATAAGCTTTTTTTAAGGCAGTGAGTGGTTTTCAAAGTGGGCCGCACGAATAAGTCAGGTGGGCCGCGGCTGACAGTCACCATATGTCAGCGAAGTGATGTTTAAATCGCCAGATACGCTAATTAGTCCAGTGTTGATTTCACACGAGTTTTAATTGTATCGATGCCCAACTGCTCGTTGGCTGGCCAACTATGTTTTTACGTCACAGCGCGAATATTGCGTCATCCGTCACCCTTAGTAACGCAGTTCACGGCCTTATTTTTAATTGTATGTGTACTTTGCGAAGTAATTGTACATAAACTTATGACTATGCTACTGTCACAAAGTACATTTAGTTTTGAACTGTAAATGGGCAATTTAAATGTGAAATCCGCGGTACAGAGTGATTTTAGGCCTTAGTGGTCCGCCGTATATTTTACTTTAGTAAAGTGGTCCGCGGTAAGAAATTAAATGCTTAAAACGAGATATGACCCAGAGACATCTAGATGCACTCTGGTAGGAATATGTACCACATACATATATTCAATATACTAAAGAGAATACTGTGTGCTAATAAGCTTAAAGATTCGTAAATTGGGAGTGATGGTTGGAAATGCACTCAAGCAGACTTTAAATGTTTTGTCTCAAACCTGTCACTGTGTTTACAAATCCTGACATTCATTCACAAACAATAGTTAATGTGTTCAGACTGTGATTCATGCCGTTTGTAACATTTTATTTCTAGACTAAGTGTGCTACGGGAAAGTGCTGGACATGGAGCACTTTTCGTTGTTTGTTTTTCTGAGAAACATGAAATCTGCTTGATACTCCTCATAATTTATCCTTCGCGAAATCATGTAAAACTTCTAAGCCACTGAGCTGTACTCACTTCCTGCGAGTAGGATGGTCGGCAGAGAGCAGTCTCCCCTTCTCGTCCAGAAAGCGTTCTGGCAGAAACGAGTCCGCCTTCTCCCACACGTCCGAGCGACTGCTATGCCACTGGTTGGCAAACAGCTACATCACCGGACACATCAGGAGACAGCCATTAGTCACTATTTCTCAGCCAAATCGTAAAAATTTGTAGAAATTAAAACGGGCACAGTTTTATATTTCTTTTCTTACATTATTTGCTTGTTAGATGAAATAGCACTCACACACGACTGCAGTGCTTGATGACAGCTTACGATGGCGGGAGATGAGGAGAGCAAATGTTGACCATGAAAGAGGAAAAATGAGAGAAAAAAGCTTATGATGATAGAAGGTATGGAAGTAAAATAATGATAATTGGGATATATGTGGTGGTTGAGACTAGGAGACAGATGTAAGCAAGTAGTTTAGTCTAACGAGGTACAATAATAAATATTAGTAGTTTAGTTGATAGGTAGGGAAAATGTACGCATGGCCCCTGGACAGGCCTGACGAGAGGGGGGGGGGGACAGGGGGGTCTGGTGTACCCGGGCCCGCGGCTGTCAAGGGGGCCCGGCCTTGGTCAGTGGATTTTTTTTTCTTCTTCTTCTCCTTTTCTTTTTCTTTTAAAGAAAGGTCTAAGGACAGAACACCCAAGCATTACACATGCAGAAGTTGAGTTTGAGTGTAGATATTGAGATTCGAATTGTAAACATACATTATATACTGGGAAAATAATTTACGATTACAAGTACAAGGGGCCCGGAGAGGTCTGTCCCGGGGCCCGGGTGGCTCTCGGCGGCCCTGCTTACAGTCTAAAATAACAGGCTGACAGTTGGCTCTCCATGGAATACTGTACTTCTTGGAAGTAAAATCTAGTGTAACATCGTCTTCAGTGTCATTTACATGAGCAGTCTCTTTTCTTCCATGCAGCTACTGTAGAATAGTGCACAAAGCAATACAAGTGTAGAAAAAAAATTTGAAACAAAAGTAACATATTTTATCCTCTCTCTAATTTCTCATGGTCATGCAAGTCTTGTTTTGACCAAAAAATCAATAGAAATAAAATGGATAATAATTTCCCCAGGGAATTCAAATGAAATCGTTGTTAACGAGCATCGCCTGCTGTAGGCCTAGTGTCTTTTCTCAAACGATGGGCAAAAATCGGAAAAAGACTCACAACGGTCTCTCGGCAGCGCTGTACACCGGCAACGAGCTTCTCGCCGGCTGAAGGGATTCGGGAGGGTCTGGTGCCTAGGGAGGGCCTGAACGGCTCGCGCCCGGTTAGAAATTTGGAGGGGGGCGTGGCACAAGGCAGGGATGGTTAGGGTTGGCGCTATATACATGGGGAGCAGGTGTCCCGAAAGGTTTATGTGCTTGGCTGATAAGTCAATGGTGCGAGGCTACCATCTGAGGGATTATGACTGAACGCCTCTAAGTCAGAATCCCGCCCGAATATGTAACGATACTTTCAGTGCCGCTGCGATACACGCCGCCTTGTCACAGCCGCGGCGGTGGTGAAGCCACAGGAAGGGGTCATCAGCCGCTCGCGCCGAGCAGTGCGCGGCGGGGACCAGGACGATTTTCACCCCATGCGACGTGGAGATGCCAAATCATTCGTAGACGACCTAGTTCTCGGTCGGGGTGTCGTACTTAGTAGAGCAGCCACCTCACTGCGATCTATTGAGACTCAGCCTTGGACCAGGAGATTTGTCCGCATTCGCAGACGGACGCATCTCCGACGATGGGCTCGAGTCCCCCTCCTCAGTACAAAGGGGGAAAGGTGGTGATGCAGCTACCGGGTGCACCGGTAAAGCAGCACACCACTTTTCTCTCTTTTACTACTTCGCTTTTTTCTTTTTTTTCTTAAAAAAAAAAACCAGGGGAGGGCCTGGTGCAAAACTTTGAAAATATTCCAGTTCGATGGGAGGGTCTGGTGCAGATAGGAGGGTCTGGTCCAAGACTTTGAAAAAACTTTACTCGTCATTAACTTCGCTTTGGTATTAGAAATTTAGGGGTACCTCGATTCCTTCAAGTATACTAAAATGGAGGGTCTGGTGCATACAGGAGGGTCTGGTGCAGAGGAGGGTCTGGTGCGAAGAGGAGGGTCTGGTGCGTAAGGCCTGGTTTAAAAAAAAAAGGAAAGTAATAGGGGAAAAATTGAACAAATGTTGTCCATAGCAGCAACGCTTTCTCCTTTCGCCGGTTGATCGCATTCCGAACAACGTTGTGTCTGTACACCGACAAAAACCAATCACAACAATACCCAACCCGATAACCATACCAAATGAGAATTCACCCATCATCTTGGAAGTTTCAGTTCAATAGGAGGGTCTGGTGCCGGTAGAGTTAGGGTCAGGTGCCCGGAGGGCCTGGTGCCTAGGGAGGGTCAGGTGCCCGGAGGGTCTGGTTCCTAGCGAGGGTCAGGTGCCTGGAGGGTCTGGTGCCTAGGGAGGGTCAGGTGCCCGGAGGGTCTGGTGCCTAGGGAGGGTCAGGTGCCTGGAGGGCCTGGTGCCTAAGGAGGGTCAGGTACCCGGAGGGCCTGGTGCCTAGGGAGGGTCAGGTGCCCGGAGGGCCTGGTGCAATGGGAGGCGTGGCACAAGGCAGGTATGGTTAAGGTCGGCGCTATATACATGGGGAGCAGGCGTCCCGAAAGGTGCGCGAAAGGGACCGTGGCTATAAAGGTTTCTATATATGAAATGCTCACCCAGTTTTGTATTTTTCATCTGCAAATGAGCGCTCGCTCGGCGTGCGACGCCCTCGGTCGAAAGCGATCGTTGTCTGCGTCCCGTCATCTGGCGAGCCGGTTTCGAAGCGGACCGAAGAAGGTCTGGTACGGGTTGGCTTGGTGGCGATTCGCGGCTTTCGCTGCAGCGTTTCTCACGGCTCAGGCGCGCGCGTCGTAGCTCCTTTCGGCCAGCCGCGTCGGCGCATCGAATAACTTGTAAAATGTTCGTTCGAGGGGAGGGTCTGGTGAGGAGGGTCTGGTGCAAAACTTGTAAAATGTTCGTTCGAACGGATGGTCTGGTGCAACACATTGAAAACACACTTCTAGTCATTAGTAACTTCATTTTGCTACTGGAAGCTTAGGGGAACCTCGTTGCCTTCAAGTTAACCGAACAGGAGGGTCTGGTGCGGAGGGTCTGGTGCGGAGGGCCTGGTGCCAAACTTGTAAAAAGGTTCGTTCGAGCGGAGGGTCTGGTGAGGAGGGTCTGGTGCAAAACTTGGAAAATGTACGTTCGAGAGGAGGGTCTGGTGGGGAGGGCCTGGTGCGGAGGGTCTGGTGCAAGGGGAGGCGTGGCACAAGGCAGGGAAGGGCAAAATCGGCGCTATATATATGGGGAGCAGGTGTGCCGAAAGGCGCGAGAAAGTGAACATGGCAATAGAGAAAGGTTACTATTAGCCATGTAGTGCTCACCCAGTTTTGGATTTTGCGTCGGCAAATGAGCGCTCGCTCGGCGTGCGACGCCCTCGGTCGAAAGTGATCGTTGTCTGCGTCCCGTCCTGCTGCGAGCCGGTTTCGAAGCGGACCGAAGAAGGTCTGGTACGGGTTGGCTTGGTGGCGATTCGCGCGGCTTTTGCTGTCGCGTTTCCCACGGCTCAGGCGTGGGCTGGTTGAGCAGAGAGAGGGGTTCGTCGTGCTCCTTTCGGCCAGCCGCGTCGGCGTATCGAATAACGCTTGACTGTGTCTCGAGTGAAAGAGCGCGCCCGTGTCGATCGGGTGAACGCTCCGCACGTTGAAAATTTGAACCGATGATTCGGTTGCAAGAGCGAAAAGCACCCACGAACGCAGGACCCGCGCCCCAGCGGCGACTGCTTCGTGGGAGTCGGTTACGTGTACACCCAACAGCATTCTGGTTGATCCTACCAGTAGTCATATGCTTGTTCTCAAAGATTAAGCCATGCCTCGTACGGTGAAACCGCGAATGGCTCATGAAATCAGTCGAGGTTCCTTAGATGATCCATTTCTACTTGGATAACTGTGGCAATTCTAGAGCTAATACATGCAAACCAACTCCGACCCGTCAAAGCCGGGAAAGAGCGCTTTTATTAGTTCAAAATCAGTCGGGATCTCGGCCCCGTTCCTTTTAATGACTCTGGATAACTTTGTGCCGATCGCATGGCCTCGAGCCGGCGAGGCATCTTTCAAATGTCTGCCTTATCAACTGTCGATGGTACGTGATAGACCTACCATGTTGACAACGGGTAACGGGGAATCAGGGTGTGATTCCGGAGAGGGAGCATGAGAAACGGATACCACATCCAAGGAAGGCACCAGGCGCGCAACTTACCCACTCCCAGCTCGGGGAGGTAGTGACGAAAAATAACAATACGGAACTCTTTTGAGGCTCCGCAATTGGAATGAGTACACTTTAAACCCTTTAACGAGGATCCCTCCGCAAGTCTGGTGCCAGCAGCCGTGGTAATTCCAGCTCCAATAGCGTATATTAAAGTCGTTGCGCTTAAAAAACTCGTAGTTGCATCTGAGGCATGGTCGTGCGGTCCTTCTCGCGACGGTCACTGCGCGAAGCCTGAGCGTGCGCGGCTCTTCGCAGGGTCGTCTTCGCAAGACGAACAACTGCGAAAGCATTTGCCAAGCATATTTTCATTAGTCAAGAACTAGTCAGAGGTTCGAAGACGATTAAATACTGTCATTGTTCTGACCATAAACGATGCCAACTAGCTTTGTGCAAGTGTCGCTTCATCGACTCTGAAATCAAACTTTTCGGGTTCCAGGGGAAGTATGGTTGCAAAGCTGAAACTTAAAGGAATTGACGGAAGGTCACCACCAGGAGTGGAGCCTGCGGCTTAATTTGATTCAACACGGTAAAACACACCCACTCCGCACACTGTAAGCATTGACAGATTGATATCTTTTTCTTGATTCGGTGGGTGGTGGCGCATGGCCGTTCTTAGGTGGTGGAGCGATTTGTCTGATTAATTCCGATAACGGGCGAATCTCTAGCCTGTTAAAGAGTTCACCGATTCTTCACGCATCGGTGCTAACTTCTTAGAGGGAGAAGTGGCGTTTAGCCACAAGAGATTGAGCAATAACAGGTCTGGCTGCCTTTAGAAGGAATCAAGGTGGATGTGACCATGCTTTGAAAACAGTGCGAACCCATTGAACGTCCTTCGTGATAGGGATTGGGGGCTTGAAATTCTTCTTATCAACGAGGAATTCCCAGTAATTACGTCGATGCCCTTTCTACACACACCTGTCACTACTACCGAGTGAACGGTTTAGTGAGAGGTAGCTGGCCTCCGCGTCGAGAGTCTGAAAAAGTCTATCAAACCGGAGGGAAAGCTTTTGCCGAGTCAGGCTCTCAGTAACGCCCCGGACTCTCGCCTCGGGGGTGGCATCGGCGAAAGTGTAAAGAGAGGCACATTCTCGCGTGGCTGTTCCCTAGCTTTACAATTTTTTTCATTCATTTCGCATTTTGTTGAAACCTTTCAAATATCGTTGCAAAGCAGATGAAAAGAAATGACAGAACTTTAGGCGGTGGGATCACTCGACTCGCACGTCGATGAAGAACGCAGCCAGTTGCGTGAATTAATGTGAATTGCAGAACACTCTAACCCTTACCATTTTCAAAAAAAAACAACCCCAAAAAACAAAACACAAAACAAAACAAAAGCAAACAAACCCGGGGGAGGGCCTAGTGCAAAACTTTTTTTTAACAAAAGTTCCAGGTCGATGGGAGGGTCTGGTGCAGAGAGGAGGGTCTGGTGCAAAGCGGATGGTCTGGTGCAACACATTGAAAACACACTTCTAGTCATTAGTAACTTCATTTTGGTACTGGAAGCTTAGGGGAACCTAGTTTCCTTCAAGTAAACCGAACAGGAGGGTCTGGTGCGGAGGGTCTGGTGCGGAGGGTCTGGTGCGGAGGGTCTGGTGCAAAACTTGGAAAATGTTCGTTCGAGAGGAGGGTCTGGTGCGGAGGGTCTGGTGCGGAGGGTCTGGTGCCAAACTTGTAAAATGTTCGTTCGAGAGGAGGGTCTGGTGCGGAGGGCCTGGTGCCAAACTTGTAAAATGTTCGTTCGAGCGGAGGGTCTGGTGAGGAGGGTCTGGTGCAAGGGGAGGCGTGGCACAAGGCAGGGAAGGGCAAAATCGGCGCTATATATATGGGGAGCAGGTGTGCCGAAAGGCGCGAGAAAGTGAACATGGCAATAGAGAAAGGTTACTATTAGCCATGTAGTGCTCACCCAGTTTTGGATTTTGCGTCGGCAAATGAGCGCTCGCTCGGCGTGCGACGCCCTCGGTCGAAAGTGATCGTTGTCTGCGTCCCGTCCTGCTGCGAGCCGGTTTTCGAAGCGGACCGAAGAAGGTCTGGTACGGGTTGGCTTGGTGGCGATTCGCGCGGCTTTCGCTGTCGCGTTTCCCACGGCTCAGGCGTGGGCTGGTTGAGCAGAGAGAGGGGTTCGTCGTGCTCCTTTCCTTTCGGCCAGCCGCGTCGGCGTATCGAATAACGCTTGACTGTGTCTCGAGTGGAAGAGCGCGCCCGTGTCGATCGGGTGAACGCTCCGCACGTTGAAAATTTGAACCGATGATTCGGTTGCAAGAGCGAAAAGCACCCACGAACGCAGGACCCGCGCCCCAGCGGCGACTGCTTCGTGGGAGTCGGTTACGTGTACACCCAACAGCATTCTGGTTGATCCTACCAGTAGTCATATGCTTGTTCTCAAAGATTAAGCCATGCCTCGTACGGTGAAACCGCGAATGGCTCATGAAATCAGTCGAGGTTCCTTAGATGATCCATTTCTACTTGGATAACTGTGGCAATTCTAGAGCTAATACATGCAAACCAACTCCGACCCGTCAAAGAGGGGAAAGAACGCTTTTATTAGTTCAAAATCAGTCGGGGTCTCGGCCCCGTTCCTTTTAATGACTCTGGATAACTTTGTGCCGATCGCATGGCCTCGAGCCGGCGAGGCATCTTTCAAATGTCTGCCTTATCAACTGTCGATGGTACGTGATAGACCTACCATGTTGACAACGGGTAACGGGGAATCAGGGTGTGATTCCGGAGAGGGAGCATGAGAAACGGATACCACATCCAAGGAAGGCACCAGGCGCGCAACTTACCCACTCCCGGCTAGGGGAGGTAGTGACGAAAAATAACAATACGGAACTCTTTTGAGGCTCCGCAATTGGAATGAGTACACTTTAAACCCTTTAACGAGGATCTATTGGAGGGCAAGTCTGGTGCCAGCAGCCGTGGTAATTCCAGCTCCAATAGCGTATATTAAAGTCGTTGCGCTTAAAAACTCGTAGTTGCATCTGAGGCATGGCCGTGCGGTCCGTCTCGCGACGGTCACTGCGCGAAGCCTGAGCGTGCGCGGCTCTTCGCAGGGTCGTCTTCGCAAGACGAACAACTGCGAAAGCATTTGCCAAGCATATTTTCATTAGTCAAGAACTAGTCAGAGGTTCGAAGACGATTAAATACTGTCATTGTTCTGACCATAAACGATGCCAACTAGCTTTGTGCAAGTGTCGCTTCATCGACTCTGAAACCAAACTTTTCGGGTTCCAGGGGAAGTACGGTTGCAAAGCTGAAACTTAAAGGAATTGACGGAAGGTCACCACCAGGAGTGGAGCCTGCGGCTTAATTTGATTCAACACGGTAAAACACACCCACTCCGCACACTGTAAGGATTGACAGATTGATATCTTTTTCTTGATTCGGTGGGTGGTGGCGCATGGCCGTTCTTAGGTGGTGGAGCGATTTGTCTGATTAATTCCGATAACTGTCTCTAGCCTGTTAAAGAGTTCACCGATTCTTCACGCATCGGTGCTAACTTCTTAGAGGGAGAAGTGGCGTTTAGCCACAAGAGATTGAGCAATAACAGGTCTGGCTGCCTTTAGAAGGAATCAAGGTGGATGTGACCATGCTTTGAAAACAGTGCGCACCCCTTGAACGTCCTTCGTGATAGGGATTGGGGGCTTGAAATTCTTCTTATCAACGAGGAATTCCCAGTAATTACGTCGATGCCCTTTCTACACACCGCCTGTCACTACTACCGAGTGAACGGTTTAGTGAGGGGTAGCTGGCCTCCGCGTCGAGAGTCTGAAAAAGTCTATCAAACCGGAGGGAAAGCTTGTGCCGAGTCAGGCTCTCAGTAACGCCCCGGACTCTCGCCTCGGGGGTGGCATCGGCGAAAGTGTAAAGAGAGGCACATTCTCGCGTGGCTGTTCCCTAGCTTTACATTTTTTTTCATTCATTTCGCATTTTGTTGAAACCTTTCAAATATCGTTGCAAAGCAGATGAAAAGAAATGACAGAACTTTAGGCGGTGGGATCACTCGACTCGCACGTCGATGAAGAACGCAGCCAGTTGCGTGAATTAATGTGAATTGCAGAACACTCTAACCCTTACCATTTTCAAAAAAAAACAACCCCAAAAAACAAAAGACAAAACAAAACAAAAGCAAACAAACCCGGGGGAGGGCCTAGTGCAAAACTTTTTTTTAACAAAAGTTCCAGGTCGATGGGAGGGTCTGGTGCAACACATTGAAAACACACTTCTAGTCATTAGTAACTTCATTTTGGAACTGGAAGCTTAGGGGAACCTCGTTTCCTTCAAGTTAACCCAACAGGAGGGTCTGGTGCGGAGGGTCTGGTGCGAAGAGCCTGGTGCCAAACTTGTAAAATGTTCGTTCGAGGGGAGGGTCTGGTGAGGAGGGTCTGGTGCCAAACTTGGAAAATGTTCGTTCGAGAGGAGGGTCTGGTGAGGAGGGTCTGGTGCGGAGGGCCTGGTGCCAAACTTGTAAAATGTTCGTTCGAGCGGAGGTTCTGGTGAGGCGGGTCTGGTGCGGAGGGCCTGGTGCCAAACTTGTAAAATGTTCGTTCGAGCGGAGGGTCTGGTGAGGAGTGTCTGGTGCGGAGGGTCTGGTGCCAAACTTGTAAAATGTTCGTTCGAGCAGATGGTCTGGTGCAAAGCGGATGGTCTGGTGCAACACATTGAAAACACACTTCTAGTCATTAGTAACTTCATTTTGGAACTGGAAGCTTAGGGGAACCTCGTTTCCTTCAAGTTAACCGAACAGGAGGGTCTGGTGCGGAGGGTCTGGTGCGGAGGGCCTGGTGCCAAACTTGTAAAATGTTCGTTCGAGAGGAGGGTCTGGTGCGGAGGGCCTGGTGCCAAACTTGTAAAATGTTCGTTCGAGCGGAGGGTCTGGTGAGGAGGGTCTGGTGCAAGGGGAGGCGTGGCACAAGGCAGGGAAGGGCAAAATCGGCGCTATATATATGGGGAGCAGGTGTGCCGAAAGGCGCGAGAAAGTGAACATGGCAATAGAGAAAGGTTACTATTAGCCATGTAGTGCTCACCCAGTTTTGGATTTTGCGTCGGCAAATGAGCGCTCGCTCGGCGTGCGACGCCCTCGGTCGAAAGTGATCGTTGTCTGCGTCCCGTCCTGCTGCGAGCCGGTTTTCGAAGCGGACCGAAGAAGGTCTGGTACGGGTTGGCTTGGTGGCGATTCGCGCGGCTTTCGCTGTCGCGTTTCCCACGGCTCAGGCGTGGGCTGGTTGAGCAGAGAGAGGGGTTCGTCGTGCTCCTTTCCTTTCGGCCAGCCGCGTCGGCGTATCGAATAACGCTTGACTGTGTCTCGAGTGGAAGAGCGCGCCCGTGTCGATCGGGTGAACGCTCCGCACGTTGAAAAATTTGAACCGATGATTCGGTTGCAAGAGCGAAAAGCACCCACGAACGCAGGACCCGCGCCCAGCGGCGACTGCTTCGTGGGAGTCGGTTACGTGTACACCCAACAGCATTCTGGTTGATCCTACCAGTAGTCATATGCTTGTTCTCAAAGATTAAGCCATGCCTCGTACGGTGAAACCGCGAATGGCTCATGAAATCAGTCGAGGTTCCTTAGATGATCCATTTCTACTTGGATAACTGTGGCAATTCTAGAGCTAATACATGCAAACCAACTCCGACCCGTCAAAGAGGGGAAAGAACGCTTTTATTAGTTCAAAATCAGTCGGGGTCTCGGCCCCGTTCCTTTTAATGACTCTGGATAACTTTGTGCCGATCGCATGGCCTCGAGCCGGCGAGGCATCTTTCAAATGTCTGCCTTATCAACTGTCGATGGTACGTGATAGACCTACCATGTTGACAACGGGTAACGGGGAATCAGGGTGTGATTCCGGAGAGGGAGCATGAGAAACGGATACCACATCCAAGGAAGGCACCAGGCGCGCAACTTACCCACTCCCGGCTAGGGGAGGTAGTGACGAAAAATAACAATACGGAACTCTTTTGAGGCTCCGCAATTGGAATGAGTACACTTTAAACCCTTTAACGAGGATCTATTGGAGGGCAAGTCTGGTGCCAGCAGCCGTGGTAATTCCAGCTCCAATAGCGTATATTAAAGTCGTTGCGCTTAAAAACTCGTAGTTGCATCTGAGGCATGGCCGTGCGGTCCGTCTCGCGACGGTCACTGCGCGAAGCCTGAGCGTGCGCGGCTCTTCGCAGGGTCGTCTTCGCAAGACGAACAACTGCGAAAGCATTTGCCAAGCATATTTTCATTAGTCAAGAACTAGTCAGAGGTTCGAAGACGATTAAATACTGTCATTGTTCTGACCATAAACGATGCCAACTAGCTTTGTGCAAGTGTCGCTTCATCGACTCTGAAATCAAACTTTTCGGGTTCCAGGGGAAGTATGGTTGCAAAGCTGAAACTTAAAGGAATTGACGGAAGGTCACCACCAGGAGTGGAGCCTGCGGCTTAATTTGATTCAACACGGTAAAACACACCCACTCCGCACACTGTAAGGATTGACAGATTGATATCTTTTTCTTGATTCGGTGGGTGGTGGCGCATGGCCGTTCTTAGGTGGTGGAGCGATTTGTCTGATTAATTCCGATAACGGGCGAATCTCTAGCCTGTTAAAGAGTTCACCGATTCTTCACGCATCGGTGCTAACTTCTTAGAGGGAGAAGTGGCGTTTAGCCACAAGAGATTGAGCAATAACAGGTCTGGCTGCCTTTAGAAGGAATCAAGGTGGATGTGACCATGCTTTGAAAACAGTGCGAACCCATTGAACGTCCTTCGTGATAGGGATTGGGGGCTTGAAATTCTTCTTATCAACGAGGAATTCCCAGTAATTACGTCGATGCCCTTTCTACACACACCTGTCACTACTACCGAGTGAACGGTTTAGTGAGAGGTAGCTGGCCTCCGCGTCGAGAGTCTGAAAAAGTCTATCAAACCGGAGGGAAAGCTTTTGCCGAGTCAGGCTCTCAGTAACGCCCCGGACTCTCGCCTCGGGGGTGGCATCGGCGAAAGTGTAAAGAGAGGCACATTCTCGCGTGGCTGTTCCCTAGCTTTACAATTTTTTTCATTCATTTCGCATTTTGTTGAAACCTTTCAAATATCGTTGCAAAGCAGATGAAAAGAAATGACAGAACTTTAGGCGGTGGGATCACTCGACTCGCACGTCGATGAAGAACGCAGCCAGTTGCGTGAATTAATGTGAATTGCAGAACACTCTAACCCTTACCATTTTCAAAAAAAAACAACCCCCAAAAACAAAAGACAAAACAAAACAAAAGCAAACAAACCCGGGGGAGGGCCTAGTGCAAAACTTTTTTTTAACAAAAGTTCCAGGTCGATGGGAGGGTCTGGTGCAGAGAGGAGGGTCTGGTGCAAAGCGGATGGTCTGGTGCAACACATTGAAAACACACTTCTAGTCATTAGTAACTTCATTTTGGAACTGGAAGCTTAGGGGAACCTCGTTTCCTTCAAGTTAACCGAACAGGAGGGTCTGGTGCGGAGGGTCTGGTGCGGAGGGCCTGGTGCCAAACTTGTAAAATGTTCGTTCGAGGGGAGGGTCTGGTGAGGAGGGTCTGGTGCGGAGGGTCTGGTGCCAAACTTGTAAAATGTTCGTTCGAGCGGATGGTCTGGTGCAAAGCGGATGGTCTGGTGCAACACATTGAAAACACACTTCTAGTCATTAGTAACTTCATTTTGGAACTGGAAGCTTAGGGGAACCTCGTTTCCTTCAAGTTAACCGAACAGGAGGGTCTGGTGCGGAGGGTCTGGTGCGGAGGCCTGGTGCCAAACTTGTAAAATGTTCGTTCGAGAGGAGGGTCTGGTGCGGAGGGCCTGGTGCCAAACTTGTAAAATGTTCGTTCGAGCGGAGGGTCTGGTGAGGAGGGTCTGGTGCAAGGGGAGGCGTGGCACAAGGCAGGGAAGGGCAAAATCGGCGCTATATATATGGGGAGCAGGTGTGCCGAAAGGCGCGAGAAAGTGAACATGGCAATAGAGAAAGGTTACTATTAGCCATGTAGTGCTCACCCAGTTTTGGATTTTGCGTCGGCAAATGAGCGCTCGCTCGGCGTGCGACGCCCTCGGTCGAAAGTGATCGTTGTCTGCGTCCCGTCCTGCTGCGAGCCGGTTTTCGAAGCGGACCGAAGAAGGTCTGGTACGGGTTGGCTTGGTGGCGATTCGCGCGGCTTTCGCTGTCGCGTTTCCCACGGCTCAGGCGTGGGCTGGTTGAGCAGAGAGAGGGGTTCGTCGTGCTCCTTTCCTTTCGGCCAGCCGCGTCGGCGTATCGAATAACGCTTGACTGTGTCTCGAGTGGAAGAGCGCGCCCGTGTCGATCGGGTGAACGCTCCGCACGTTGAAAATTTGAACCGATGATTCGGTTGCAAGAGCGAAAAGCACCCACGAACGCAGGACCCGCGCCCCAGCGGCGACTGCTTCGTGGGAGTCGGTTACGTGTACACCAACAGCATTCTGGTTGATCCTACCAGTAGTCATATGCTTGTTCTCAAAGATTAAGCCATGCCTCGTACGGTGAAACCGCGAATGGCTCATGAAATCAGTCGAGGTTCCTTAGATGATCCATTTCTACTTGGATAACTGTGGCAATTCTAGAGCTAATACATGCAAACCAACTCCGACCCGTCAAAGAGGGGAAAGAACGCTTTTATTAGTTCAAAATCAGTCGGGGTCTCGGCCCCGTTCCTTTTAATGACTCTGGATAACTTTGTGCCGATCGCATGGCCTCGAGCCGGCGAGGCATCTTTCAAATGTCTGCCTTATCAACTGTCGATGGTACGTGATAGACCTACCATGTTGACAACGGGTAACGGGGAATCAGGGTGTGATTCCGGAGAGGGAGCATGAGAAACGGATACCACATCCAAGGAAGGCACCAGGCGCGCAACTTACCCACTCCCGGCTAGGGAGGTAGTGACGAAAAATAACAATACGGAACTCTTTTGAGGCTCCGCAATTGGAATGAGTACACTTTAAACCCTTTAACGAGGATCTATTGGAGGGCAAGTCTGGTGCCAGCAGCCGTGGTAATTCCAGCTCCAATAGCGTATATTAAAGTCGTTGCGCTTAAAAACTCGTAGTTGCATCTGAGGCATGGCCGTGCGGTCCGTCTCGCGACGGTCACTGCGCGAAGCCTGAGCGTGCGCGGCTCTTCGCAGGGTCGTCTTCGCAAGACGAACAACTGCGAAAGCATTTGCCAAGCATATTTTCATTAGTCAAGAACTAGTCAGAGGTTCGAAGACGATTAAATACTGTCATTGTTCTGACCATAAACGATGCCAACTAGCTTTGTGCAAGTGTCGCTTCATCGACTCTGAAACCAAACTTTTCGGGTTCCAGGGGAAGTACGGTTGCAAAGCTGAAACTTAAAGGAATTGACGGAAGGTCACCACCAGGAGTGGAGCCTGCGGCTTAATTTGATTCAACACGGTAAAACACACCCACTCCGCACACTGTAAGGATTGACAGATTGATATCTTTTTCTTGATTCGGTGGGTGGTGGCGCATGGCCGTTCTTAGGTGGTGGAGCGATTTGTCTGATTAATTCCGATAACTGTCTCTAGCCTGTTAAAGAGTTCACCGATTCTTCACGCATCGGTGCTAACTTCTTAGAGGGAGAAGTGGCGTTTAGCCACAAGAGATTGAGCAATAACAGGTCTGGCTGCCTTTAGAAGGAATCAAGGTGGATGTGACCATGCTTTGAAAACAGTGCGCACCCCTTGAACGTCCTTCGTGATAGGGATTGGGGGCTTGAAATTCTTCTTATCAACGAGGAATTCCCAGTAATTACGTCGATGCCCTTTCTACACACACACCGCCTGTCACTACTACCGAGTGAACGGTTTAGTGAGGGTAGCTGGCCTCCGCGTCGAGAGTCTGAAAAAGTCTATCAAACCGGAGGGAAAGCTTGTGCCGAGTCAGGCTCTCAGTAACGCCCCGGACTCTCGCCTCGGGGGTGGCATCGGCGAAAGTGTAAAGAGAGGCACATTCTCGCGTGGCTGTTCCCTAGCTTTACATTTTTTTTCATTCATTTCGCATTTTGTTGAAACCTTTCAAATATCGTTGCAAAGCAGATGAAAAGAAATGACAGAACTTTAGGCGGTGGGATCACTCGACTCGCACGTCGATGAAGAACGCAGCCAGTTGCGTGAATTAATGTGAATTGCAGAACACTCTAACCCTTACCATTTTCAAAAAAAAACAACCCCAAAAAACAAAAGACAAAACAAAACAAAAGCAAACAAACCCGGGGGAGGGCCTAGTGCAAAACTTTTTTTTAACAAAAGTTCCAGGTCGATGGGAGGGTCTGGTGCAGAGAGGATGGTCTGGTGCAACACATTGAAAACACACTTCTAGTCATTAGTAACTTCATTTTGGAACTGGAAGCTTAGGGGAACCTCGTTTCCTTCAAGTTAACCCAACAGGAGGGTCTGGTGCGGAGGGTCTGGTGCGAAGAGCCTGGTGCCAAACTTGTAAAATGTTCGTTCGAGGGGAGGGTCTGGTGAGGAGGGTCTGGTGCCAAACTTGGAAAATGTTCGTTCGAGAGGAGGGTCTGGTGAGGAGGGTCTGGTGAGGAGGGTCTGGTGCGGAGGGCCTGGTGCCAAACTTGTAAAATGTTCGTCGAGCGGAGGTTCTGGTGAGGAGGGTCTGGTGCGGAGGGCCTGGTGCCAAACTTGTAAAATGTTCGTTCGAGCGGAGGGTCTGGTGAGGAGTGTCTGGTGCGGAGGGTCTGGTGCCAAACTTGTAAAATGTTCGTTCGAGCAGATGGTCTGGTGCAAAGCGGATGGTCTGGTGCAACACATTGAAAACACACTTCTAGTCATTAGTAACTTCATTTTGGTACTGGAAGCTTAGGGGAACCTAGTTTCCTTCAAGTAAACCGAACAGGAGGGTCTGGTGCGGAGGGTCTGGTGCGGAGGGTCTGGTGCGGAGGGTCTGGTGCAAAACTTGGAAAATGTTCGTTCGAGAGGAGGGTCTGGTGCGGAGGGTCTGGTGCAAAACTTGTAAAATGTTCGTTCGAGCGGATGGTCTGGTGCAAAGCGGATGGTCTGGTGCAACACATTGAAAACACACTTCTAGTCATTAGTAACTTCATTTTGGAACTGGAAGCTTAGGGGAACCTCGTTTCCTTCAAGTTAACCGAACAGGAGGGTCTGGTGCGGAGGGTCTGGTGCGGAGGGCCTGGTGCCAAACTTATAAAATGTTCGTTCGAGGGGAGGGTCTGGTGAGGAGGGTCTGGTGCGGAGGGTCTGGTGCCAAACTTGTAAAATGTTCGTTCGAGCGGATGGTCTGGTGCAAAGCGGATGGTCTGGTGCAACACATTGAAAACACACTTCTAGTCATTAGTAACTTCATTTTGGAACTGGAAGCTTAGGGAACCTCGTTTCCTTCAAGTTAACCGAACAGGAGGGTCTGGTGCGGAGGGTCTGGTGCGGAGGGCCTGGTGCCAAACTTGTAAAATGTTCGTTCGAGCGGAGGGTCTGGTGAGGAGGGTCTGGTGCAAGGGGAGGCGTGGCACAAGGCAGGGAAGGGCAAAATCGGCGCTATATATATGGGGAGCAGGTGTGCCGAAAGGCGCGAGAAAGTGAACATGGCAATAGAGAAAGGTTACTATTAGCCATGTAGTGCTCACCCAGTTTTGGATTTTGCGTCGGCAAATGAGCGCTCGCTCGGCGTGCGACGCCCTCGGTCGAAAGTGATCGTTGTCTGCGTCCCGTCCTGCTGCGAGCCGGTTTTTCGAAGCGGACCGAAGAAGGTCTGGTACGGGTTGGCTTGGTGGCGATTCGCGCGGCTTTCGCTGTCGCGTTTCCCACGGCTCAGGCGTGGCTGGTTGAGCAGAGAGAGGGGTTCGTCGTGCTCCTTTCCTTTCGGCCAGCCGCGTCGGCGTATCGAATAACGCTTGACTGTGTCTCGAGTGGAAGAGCGCGCCCGTGTCGATCGGGTGAACGCTCCGCACGTTGAAAATTTGAACCGATGATTCGGTTGCAAGAGCGAAAAGCACCCACGAACGCAGGACCGCGCCCCAGCGGCGACTGCTTCGTGGGAGTCGGTTACGTGTACACCCAACAGCATTCTGGTTGATCCTACCAGTAGTCATATGCTTGTTCTCAAAGATTAAGCCATGCCTCGTACGGTGAAACCGCGAATGGCTCATGAAAATCAGTCGAGGTTCCTTAGATGATCCATTTCTACTTGGATAACTGTGGCAATTCTAGAGCTAATACATGCAAACCAACTCCGACCCGTTAAAGAGGGGAAAGAACGCTTTTATTAGTTCAAAATCAGTCGGGTCTCGGCCCCGTTCCTTTTTAATGACTCTGGATAACTTTTGTGCCGATCGCATGGCCTCGAGCCGGCGAGGCATCTTTCAAATGTCTGCCTTATCAACTGTCGATGGTACGTGATAGACCTACCATGTTGACAACGGGTAACGGGGAATCAGGGTGTGATTCCGGAGAGGGAGCATGAGAAACGGATACCACATCCAAGGAAGGCACCAGGCGCGCAACTTACCCACTCCCAGCTCGGGGAGGTAGTGACGAAAAATAACAATACGGAACTCTTTTGAGGCTCCGCAATTGGAATGAGTACACTTTAAACCCTTTAACGAGGATCTATTGGAGGGCAAGTCTGGTGCCAGCAGCCGTGGTAATTCCAGCTCCAATAGCGTATATTAAAGTCGTTGCGCTTAAAAACTCGTAGTTGCATCTGAGGCATGGCCGTGCGGTCCGTCTCGCGACGGTCACTGCGCGAAGCCTGAGCGTGCGCGGCTCTTCGCAGGGTCGTCTTCGCAAGACGAACAACTGCGAAAGCATTTGCCAAGCATATTTTCATTAGTCAAGAACTAGTCAGAGGTTCGAAGACGATTAAATACTGTCATTGTTCTGACCATAAACGATGCCAACTAGCTTTGTGCAAGTGTCGCTTCATCGACTCTGAAACCAAACTTTTCGGGTTCCAGGGGAAGTATGGTTGCAAAGCTGAAACTTAAAGGAATTGACGGAAGGTCACCACCAGGAGTGGAGCCTGTGGCTTAATTTGATTCAACACGGTAAAACACACCCACTCCGCACACTGTAAGCATTGACAGATTGATATCTTTTTCTTGATTCGGTGGGTGGTGGCGCATGGCCGTTCTTAGGTGGTGGAGCGATTTGTCTGATTAATTCCGACAACGGGCGAGTCTCTAGCCTGTGAAATAGTTCACCGATTCTTCACGCATCGGTGCTAACTTCTTAGAGGCAGAAGTGGCGTTTAGCCACAAGAGATTGAGCAATAACAGGTCTGGCAAAGCAAAGCAGATGAAAAGAAATGAAAGAACTTTAGGCGGTGGGATCACTCGACTCGCACGTCGATGAAGAACGCAGCCAGTTGCGTGAATTAATGTGAATTGCAGAACACTCTAACCCTTACCATTTAAAAAAAAAACAACCAAAAAACCAAAAACAAAACAAAACAAAAGCAAACAAACCCGGGGGAGGGCCTAGTGCAAAACTTTTTTTTAACAAAAGTTCCAGGTCGATGGGAGGGTCTGGTGCAGAGAGGAGGGTCTGGTGCAGAGAGGAGGGTCTGGTGCACAGGTACGGCCTGGTGCAAAACTTTTTTTTAACAAAAGTTCCACTTCGATGGGAGGGTCTGGTGCAAAGAGGAGGGTCTGGTGCAAAGGGAGGGCCTGGTGCAAAACTTTGAGAAAAAAATTTGATTCATCACTTTCTTCGCTTTGGCATTAGAAGCTTATGTGTACCTCGTTTCCTTCAAGTATACGAAAAGGGCCTGGTCTGAGTGAGGGCCTGGTGCATATAGGAAGGTCTGGTGGTAAGTGTGAATGTGAGTGTATGCGTTTGTGTATGCGAATGTGATTCGTGACCTATAATTTCACAGTTGTCATGCTCGCACTTGTTTTGTAAGACTTCTGTAACTAAAATATGTGTATGCTCCTTAGCCAAAGGAATAGGAAAAGATTAACATCTTAGAAGTAGTCGTATGATACGCCATTTTTGTCTCGTCTTTCTATTTTTTCGTATGCATGTATCTCGAGTTAAACAACATTTGCTGCTTACAAAACAGAGCTGAGGTCAACGTACAAAGTGGTCACGGAGCTCGCCTATCGCAGGAAGAATGTTTGCTGCGCAGGGTACACTGAAGATGGTGATACATGTATCCGTAAGTCCTCCAACTCTTCTGACCTCGTGATTCTGGTTGCCCTCTGCATAACTTTGTTTGGATGGTTGATTAGGCGTATCCAACCACATCGCGCACCTGCATCCTGTCGCTAGTCGACCCCCTCACACCTTCCCTCTGTCACGTGGCTGTCACCCGGCCAGCGACCACCCGACCCCCACATCGCCAGCCTCCACCCCCTGTGTGCGTGCTATGTTCCATCCCCACTAACTGCGATGTCGCACACTACCATACAGTATAGTAATCGAGTTTATTGGCAAATAGCATTTGACAAGGCAGGAACATCAGTGTCAATGAGAGTGACTAGCGTCTCAAATTGACTGACAATAATGAAGTTTGTGAGAAAAGCTCATAAAGTTTTTAGTCAGCAGGTAAAATGACAATATTAGTACTGTATAACTTTGTTCTATGAACTATTACGATTCAGCTAAAATATGCTAAACATTTCTATTTTTCTGTCATTTTTACAAAACATTCTAATCTCCTTAAATATTAAAAGTATTAACACTTACTAGCTAACTAGTCTTTAAAACAGTTGCTTTGTCTTCTAAAACTCAGCAGGTATTTTAACGGCTAGTGACTGATGGGGGTTGAAGTCGACCGAGTTTATGCTTCGTAAAAAGTTGGATGAATTCAAAATTTCTGCTTTAAAGAGTCTGAAGGCGACAGTTCAGTTCAGATATTTGTTTACGTGTAACAGCATGCGTGTGTGTAGTTATTGTGTGTGTGTGTGTGCGCGCGCGCGTGCGGTTTTGCTAAAGGAATAATATAGGAAGGGACTTTCGATAGGTGCTGCGTGTTTGTTATGTAAGTTGATAAAAATGATAACTGATGTGTTCTGCTGTTCGTCGCAGCAAACACTTTTTTAATGAGGTTATTAACGACACTCGATGAAGACTTGTTTAGGCATTTACTTCTTCGGTTCTTCCTCTTTACATGTAGAAGTATAAATCACTTACATAGAGAACATTCAGTAAGCTTAGTACACAAGCGCAGCACTTAGAACAAAAAGCTATGTGATACATCTACCCGTTGTTCTAATCTGTCGAGGTTTTGACATCGCTGCTGACGTAACAGTCCTTACTAAAGGGCGGGGGGGGGCTGTGGAGCGGGGTGCTACAAGTCTGATCCTTTAACATCATTTGTCCTCATTTACTAACCACTCGCATGTAAACAACATTATGTTCAAGTAGTGATGTAGATCCTAGTGCACTTGTCCTACTGTTTGCAGTCTATATTTCGTTACTGAATGAAGTGTAGATATTGAGATTCGAATTGTAAACATACATTATATACTGGGAAAATAATTTACGATTACAAGTACAAGGGGCCCGGAGAGGTCGTCTGTCCCGGGGCCCGGGCTGGCTCTCGGCGGCCCTGCCCCTGGACGCCTGCGTTGAGGAATTTCCACCAAAGATTTGCCAGCAAGTTCACGTTCTGTTGTTGTTTTTATCGCGTGGAGGACTTTTCTTTTGTCCCACTTTCTCTTCTTACTGATCATCTGTCGGCCGCACCAAGATACATGGGAGGACAGGGTGGAAGCTAATGTGTTCAATGCCATCACTTCTTTTTGTTGCTGTGTACGTTTGAGTTCCTTCTTGTGAACCTCTGTTCAGTTTGTTTTCTTGACGATTGTTATCACCACGTTTTCATTTTAGCTTAGTAAAGTTTATTTTTTAATTAAGCAGAACCTAGTCATGATTTTCTGACAGGCACCTTGGGTTGGGTCAAGTTTAGTGTAAAAAGACAGTGTTGTGATGGACAAGTGTCAAACTAGGCTAGTGAACAAATTCGGAGCTCTGGTACTATGCTCGATTTTCCCAGCCCATCATCCTTATGGAAGCCAAACAACTTTGGTCAAACTGTGGCCGTGGGTAAGAGGATCCATCGGGAGAACAACTCCCGGGCTTTTAGTACTCGACTTCATTTAAAGAAGGTCCCTTTTTAACTGTACTTAACGTGACCAATTTTTAAATTTTCTTTTTCTTCGGATTTTCCTTTGGATTTTGACATTGTTCATAAGTAAGCGGTTCTTATATCACAAGTTCTCTAGTAAAGGCGTGGAACGTCAAGCTCTACTACAACCGACTGGCCACCTTACCAGCGTTCCTTTGGGAATATGGTAACCGCCGATTTCCGTGGCCTTCTGGCACAGGTGTGGGAGTCCCAGGGGGAAAACCCGCATGAACCTCAGAACCTCCAGCAGAGTGGCTTCCTGCACACAGTGTGACGTTACGAGCAGGTGTTGTTTACATTGAATAGTGACAAACACTTGAGGCAAACTGTGACGTGACCTGGTGATGTTTACAAGTGACAGTGACAAACACGCTTACCTTTGACAGCGGAAATCTGCGCAGAAAATTCATGTTTTACGACACTTCCGGGTGGCGTCAAGGGATTCAAAGCCTTGTCATTAGCAGCATGTTCAGTATTTAATGTCTTATCATCATATTCTACTTACAAAGCTATTGAATCTCCGACCTCAAATTACAAAAAGTAAGTCTATTTGTAAAAACAAAAATGATTGTATTACTATTTCTGAAGCACTTGATGATGAGACACACGTAAAAGCTCGCTCAAACTGTTGATAAGTTCTGGAAGAAAGTTATCCCCGTACTTCTCCCTCCTCCTTCCCCCCCCCCCCCAAAAAAAAAAAACAAAAACAAAAACAAAAAAACATAAACACCCTCACATCCCCTCTACCGCCCAAAAAACCCTCAGAAATGTTGAAACGCAACACTAAACCCCGGCAACATAATAAAATATCGCCATGGCGACAGACGATCCAAAATAATAAAACAGTAGATAGAAAAATCCCACTAAAGGCTGCAATGTTTGTATTATTTTGTTACCGTTGTAAAGTGCTGCTTACTGTGTAATGGAGGTCTTTGCGGTACTCCAGGGTTGGAGTCTTCTGACCTATGACATCGTCGATTTCAGCCTGAATGGACCGGACCACGTGCGGGCAGTTGAGAAACACAATGAGCGTGCTCAGGAATGACGTCAGAGAGGTGACGTAACCTGCAGATAGCGTCATAAGTGCAGTGAGTGGCTGCAGGCCATCAAGCGTAAGGGGAGGCTACATAGAAGTGACCGCTACTCACCGCCCACAACGATGTCCAGAATGAGGCCCTTGACGTGGTCATCTGTCACACGCAACCCTCCCGCGCGCTGAGCCAGCAGCAGGGCGTCCACGATGCCGCGTGGGTGGTCCGCCGACACTGTTGCCTAGCAACGCAACTACCACACTGGTAATCTCATCAAAGTCTCACACACACACACACACGTCCATACAGATATGCAAGCATTCACTCAGTCGCTCGCACAAACACCTTCACACACACTTAGTCGCTCACATACCCGTGCACCCAGAAATTCGCTCAATCACGTACACACGTTCACTGTCACTCTTTAAACTCGTGCAAGCACTCATTTACGCTTTCTCACGCGCATGTGCGCGCACACACACACAGTACACGCCTTTATTATGTTACCTGCGCACGGCTAACGATGGTATCGATGAGGTAGTCGCGGCTCTCGCGGGTCACGTGACACTGTCTTCGGAACCAGCCTGGCACGAGGCGCAGCCAGGGTAGAAAGCGTAGCAGTGTATCCACAGAAGGTGTGCCCATAGTGCTGATGGCACGGTCCAGTTGTCGTATGGCGGTGGGCACGGGGGAGTCCTTGGCCGGCCGCTCGCCTGTCAGCTGTAACGGGAAAACTCAACTGGTTGTCAGGAAGAAAATGTGCTGGGTTTGGTTAAAAAAAAAAAATATGAATTTATGTGTAGCTATTTTTAAGATCATGAAAACCAAATGATTATGCAGCCCTTAGCAAATATAAATGAGAAATCAGCAAACCGTCTGCTTACAATGAGAAGTAAAGATTCAAATCCCAGGTGTGTTGACGCGTTCATTCATTCACTACATGTATTCCCGAATGAATAAAAAGGGGGAAAACTTTTACTAAAGCCTCAACATTACCAGGATGGAGAGGATACACAACAGAGAGAAGGAGAGGTGTTCTTCTATATAAACATCCTCCCCTAGGCATTGCTCCAGCTCTTCCATCAACCGCCGCACTTCTTCCTGTACTGTGGACTCGAACCTCTGCACACCGTCACCGTACAGCCTCAATGCCGAGTGGAACATCTTTCGCTGTACAAACCACTCGGGTGTGATGGAGGTAAAGCCGATGTCCTGGTACACAAGACGTACACAGCTTTGTTTGAAATCTACTAAAAAGAGTACAAATTGTTTTCTTTACGTCTAGGGATTTTATTCAATAAACAAAACTTAAAATATAAAAGTGTGAATGTAATGAAAAAAATTACGCTTTCTAGTACATTTCAAATAACATTATATTTAACAAACATTTGTACTGTTAGGTTTTGCACACCCAGGTATGTCAAATTACGTGTAACAGATGCAGTGCTAGTGCTAAAGAGATTGGCGTGAAACATTCCACCTACACAACCCCACTATCCCCTGTGTGGTAGGAGGGGGAATCAACTGCTCGTGCACGGACTGGCGCTCATGCGTGACGCACTTGCAGCAGTTAGGACAGTTAGTAGACAAGGCGTGTCACTCGAACAGTATCGCTAACAAGATTTTACACTGAGGACATACCGTGTAGCAGCTGCCTCTGGAAGTTAATAATAAGTAATGATAAGTAATCTATGTCGTACAGAGAGAAACTTACGGCGGCCTTCGCGCAATGGCAACAAGTGTTGGAAGATTTGACACATTTTCGCATATTCATACACATTAGTACACTTTTTTGCGGCTGTATTGTAAGATAATTCAAATTGCAAGGCAATAAATTACTGTCATTTAAACAGTGTAAGTTTGGAGGAGAAGGAGGGTGTTCACGAAACTCCTGTTTTCGTTGGGGAGTTCGGACCCAAGCACCGGCAGTGGTGGTAATTGCGGCAGAGGAATAGCAGAAATGTTTAAACTTCCTTTGCACAAAACGATTTCAAAGTACATGTACGAGCAATTTAAGTGGAAAATAAATGCAGAATATGTCCTTTCCGCTTACTTCAAAGTGACGGAGTAGAAATCGTGTAATGTTGCTGCTTCTGTCGACAGTCCCGTTACCTCGGGCTTGGACTAGTGATAGTTATCTCGGTAATGTTCTTTCGATCGGTAGAAATATATTTGTAGCATTGTGTGTACGTGTTATGGTTGCCTTGGGTAGGTAGAAATATGTTGTAGTTTTATGTAAATACTACAGCTAACGTAGCTCCGTAGAAGTATTGTCGATCTGCTTGTGTAAATTACTGTTAGCTTTCGTTCATAAAAATATATTGCAGACTACTGTACGCAACTACTGCAGTTACCGTGTGTCAGTGAAAGTGTGTTGTATGAATATACTGCAGTAATTTGGAGTCAGCAAAAATGGGATGTAGAGGAATGCATATGTGTAGTGTCATTACCTTATATCCGTAGAAGAGAAACTTTCCAATGAACGTTTCGGGACGATCATTAGTGATCGACTCAGTGTGGCGTCCAGCGAAGGCCTCTCTGACCAGATCCGGGTGGTTGATGGACACAAAGCTACCCAGGCGACTGGTGCACATCGAGATCGGGGTGCAAGGCGGTGCCCACGTCTGCGCTTCCAGGTGAAAGTTACCCAAGGTAATGCCCCTCAGTAAAGAAAGCACAGCCTTTGCACCCCGAGGCCCGGGTGGCAGAGGCAGTGCAGCTGTCTGACCGGACGACTGTCCATCCTGCTGCCGTGAGGTCAGTCGTCGCAGCAACACGACGATGAGCACGACGACACACGAAGCTGCACACACAACACCCGCTGGCACGGCACCCACAATGCCTATCGACTGTATCATGCTGTTGTATCTTCCCACCCGGGTACACGCTCTCTGCTCCTGCACCAACGTGCGCAGCAGACACCCAGCATGGAAAAAGTGCAAAGCAAGAGGAGGCCAAACGTTCCTTTCGACACAGAAAATAAATTGTCTAAATAAATAACAGGGTCTTTCTCTCTCTCTCGTCATGGCCTCACAAAGACCAGCTGTCGCCAGCGGAGAAGAGAATATAATTATAACTCTTGCCTTGGATCGACTTGGACGGTTAAATTAACAACAGGTGCAAAATTCAGTGTGATTACGTATTAGACACGCACCTCCCCTCGCACCACATTCTGCTGTGTCGACAACATCACTCGAGCCGTGGGAGCTGATGCAAGCCGTCGTCACCGTTATATTTAGAAATGATCACATTACCAAAGGAAAAGTGGTATAAATATCTTGAAGTACCGCAATCAGTCTGTTTTCTATTTCTGTTTACCGTGTTTTACTTAGTGTCAAAGTGTGATTGTGAACTGCCTCGCGAAGTCAACCAAAGCCATCGTAGTTGACAATAAAGAAGTGGAGAAAGTTCATGAATTTATGTATTCAGGCAAGGTAGTAAAAACAGATGGAATGTGAAGAACCGACTCATCAAAGCCTTTGCCATGCCTAAAGAAGTTTAGAAGTACAAAGTTCTAAGTAGGAATACAAACTTAAAAATCTACAGAACCTTTCGGTCTTACTCTTTGAGAGTGAATACTGGAAGATATCGACAAACATCAGGAAAAAAACTAGAGACATTCCAAAACAAATGTCTGAGGACAATTCGTAGAGATATTCTGACCAAGTATAATCACAGCAAAAGAACTCCTCAAGTCAGCGACACAAATGTAGCAGCCTGTTAATGACTAGGGAATGTCTGCAGAATGCGGTCACGTGCACCAGACAAAATAATCCTTCATGGGAAAGCTGACGGTGAGAGGAAACGTGGTCACACGGTGCACGTAGTACTGACATCGGACTATTTCCAGTTGATAGACCAGTTGACGAGCACAGAGATAAGAAAACACAACAGATAAGAGCCGAGAGGGAGCAGCTTTACATTTTTCTCTTTCCTTTTGGCATCACATTATTGTGCCCTGTATTTCGTGCCCTGTTCACCTGATTTACCTGTCTATGTCTAACCACAGAGCATAACACTGGCTTGATTTACGAAATGAAATGCCGCGCGCGAGAGAGAGAGAAGGAACTTTATGGATGAGCCCATCGGCCCGTTTCAAGGAGTAATTGGTTTTACTGGTGCACAAGGAGTTAAACTCTTAAGTGATGAATTGCCTAGAATCACCAGTAAATAAATAATCTGACAACAATTATATTGACACTTACGGTCCAGTAGACAATATTTTCATTCAAAAAACATCCATACGAATATTAAGTGCCTTAAAAAGCAATAGCAGTAGGTTGGACAGGATTTTGTCGTTTGTAGTGCTAAATAACAAAGCTAACTTGATGACCATCTACGGAAACGGGTAAGAATTTTTCTCGAATACTAGCGTATACCGGGTAAATAAAAATAAAATGCAGTTCTGACTCTTAAGTACCTTGACAGAATAGGCGGTTAAAATCTATAGCATCGAGGTTAATAACTTGTCTTAGGGTGTGTTGTTAGGGTTAGACGGGTGATGCGCCTAATCTTAAGTTAGTCAGGGTGCTTCAAGCAAAACTCTATAAATGTACACTGAAAAAGAAGATTTAAAAGAGCGATAGAATCCATAGTGATCTTTGGACATCATTTCTGATCGCCATTTTTGTTGGTAACAATCTTAAAGCCTCGTTTAAAAGCACGATCATAAATGTCCGGGTCTTCCATGCTTGAGAAGCGTATGTCATCATGGATTGCATTTGCTCATAAAATAATTGTAAAAACGTCAGAAAATAAGCAAACGGTTAAGAGATTGATCCTTCAGTTAACAGGGAGATCGTACTTTTTCCTTGCTGCAACTGTTTTGGTTTTATAGCGTCGTCCGCCATATATACCTTCTGGATTTAGGTGTCGCCCTGGACATGCTGTTCTCTGTAAGTGGCATTTGTTTACGAGGCTAACTGGTCGTGATTTAGCCTTAGTTGCTGGCTCGACGTGAAACACCACTCCAAAGGCTCCGCTTCCAAAGGCCCCCGAAGTTTTTCCCTTCATTGCGACCTTCCTTTGCGAAAAATAAATCAGCCTCCCGGCCCTCGATTCCATGACCCATCTCCCGGCCATGCAGACTGCGCTTATTGACAGTTATTCAAAACAAATTACTAATACTTATATATATCTTTAATAGAATACATGAACAATTCAACATACAGAAAATCCGAAATACTCAAAAACCTGAGATGCACAAACATACAAATACCGCACCTTTCTAGAAAGACGTAGCCTCCCCTCCCCTACATGTCCCTCCACTTGCCGTGTCTTCTTGGGAAGTGAAGCGGTGGCAGGCGACCGTTAATTTAAAAAAACCAAACAAACCTTGTTAGTCATGCGACAGGTGCGGCTGGGCCACCCTGGCTGTGCTGTTTGTTTAGTCTTGTGTCATCCCTGTGACAAACACACACACATGCGCGTGCGGCATCATTTGCTGTCTTTTCTCTACACAACACAAGCCACCATCACCCCTCGCACACCGATGTCAAATACACTTAGGCTTTCATTTTGAAACTGTTTATTTATCGTGATTTTCTCCGGTTAACAGATCGATTTTTTCGGTGATCAACGTAAAAATAAGACTGAGACTGAAGGTAGTTCAGGAGGAGGGCGGGGAGGGACGCAGCTTCCTTTCACCTCACAGTGTCGTTCCCTCCAAGTCTTCTGCCCTGCTCGCTGTTAACTAGGCACAGACATACTGCGTGCAGCAGTCGGGATACCGAAGGTGAGGGTTCGAAACTGGTCGGCATCCGGGGTCAGAATTAAAAGCCAAGCCACACCTGTCATCGGAAAATGGCGCTGTGAGATGATGAAGAATGGTGGAGGGGAGAGAAATGTGTGTTTTACACCAAGCCAATAGCTAATGTGTGTGTGAATGTCCCAGAGACAGGCAAAAGATATCACAAATTATTTCAGAAAAGCATACACACATCCACCCACTGACACATGCTGACATAAAAGAGGTACAATGGATTCGGGCAGAGTCGTGTCCAGGCCAAATTAGAATGAATCAAATGTATTCCTGGTTAGTTGTTTGGGTCTTGATGGAGCTGCTGGTATGTCATACTCAGGACGTTCCCCAGACCATGCTCACTTCAAACACATTTCAAACACAATGTCTCTCTCCATGCTAAAGTATAGATACTTGTTTCTAAAAGAAATGTCTTTAAATGAACAAAGTACTCACCCATATATCTCGACCATCATTTGTTGTAAGTTGCCTTTGACACATGTCCAACTCTCACAACGCCCTGCTGGGTAAAATGTGTCCCCCACTTGGTGAACCTCCCCGCTAACGGGATCTTCGCAAGGTCCTGCAATACAACTCAGTGGTACAGTAAACAACAATAATTTATTATACAGTGTACACACCAAATCAATACTAGACTGGCTCGCATTCTCGCAACAGCTTAGGAGAGCAGGATAGACTCGACGACATGGAAAATGTAAATCAAGATTGAAAAACCGTTTGACGAACGAGGTAGGCAGCCTTTTCCCTGTTACCTTCTCTAATCGCAGCATAAGCATCGCACTGCACCAGGATGGCCGCCATGCTGAAAATCCACAAAAACTTTGTCATCATACTTGAAGCCTTGAGCTCTTCGCCAGTCATAAACAATGATCCTTCAGGTCGGCGGAGACAAGAGACACAAGATATACAGGTTAATGTGACTCGATGGTTGCTGGTACAGTGCTTTAGTCTGACTAAATGCCACTTGGCTTATCTCTGGGTCTCAGTGGGTCCGTGGCCTGCTCACTTCCGTGACACGTCACAACAGTTGCGTAAACATCCCGATTGCAATGTAATCATTATGTCACAACAGGTTATGGGAGAAGATGTCGTCTGTTAGGATTTTGCTGCGATTGACAGTCGTAGCTTTAATATTTGTAAACAGGCTTTTTATCTCACTGCATTAGCCATCCAACTGGTAGCAGACTAGGTGCACCAAGAAGACTGCTTAGAGAGGGCTGTCACATGGTATTTGATAGTCCACAATCCATACGTTTGTTGTCTCTTACACACACCAAAGAGATTGTGATATATATATATAGTTAACTCTCTTTTTTAATAACAACATCAACACATCTTTTTAACGCCATCCTGGCAGAAAGAAACTAAACCTTTACACTCAAGGAAACGGTGACACCCACTATATTCTTTCTCATATTCTTCTTTATTTCCTCTGTCAGGCAAAGTTTTGAGCATGTATCTTACTCGTCTTCCTGCGGTATATAACAACGGTGCTCATCTTTGTCTCTTGCTGGTATGAATTCTTCTAGCCATGGTGTCTACTGAACGCTTATCGTATTCGTGTCACCCATAGGTTCGAATGGTGGTGGTCTGTCAAGCAACTCGTCGCTTTCCCCAGGATACGACAGGTAGGTTTTGCACTCGCCTTATGACTTCCTTCAGCCTTCTCTGAAACCATCGCGCCTCGCGGACCAAAATAGTGACATCAGTTAGGAAAGACGTGTCCGTTATTTTACAAATGTTCCCCAAGCGGCATGGACAGTGACCCCGTTCTTCCTGAGCTTACGGGAGACAGCTTCTCTATGACGCCCTTGACGTATATTGGAATGTGCCACATCCACACAGCGGGGTATCTGTGCCTAATGAGAGGTGGGGAGTCCCTGGGTAGATGCCATGTCCGTTTGGGGTAGCCATTATAGGTGTTTAAGTTTTTACTCCGGATCAAGTTTCAATTGATAAACATATGATGACCATATTGAACTGGAAACACTGATCGGTGTGGTGTGCATTGGTTACAGTACCCGGCCTACTCTACCGATCCTGATTAATCCAAGAGATAATGCGAAAATCAAGGGTGGTCAATTAAATACAGCACGGAAAACTTCCTTTTTTCCAAGATCGAGACCACCTTAATTACATGGCTCCCACTCATGCTGAAATTAGTATAGGCTCTAAATTACACTGGACAGCACTAAAGTATTTTACGTCAATTGATGTAAACTGTAGGAGCCTGCCAATCCAGTTTCAAAATAAAATACTTATGTCAACTTCTTTCACATGGTTATAGATGTTTAAATTCTGGTTACGATATTAATTTTTTTAAGTTGTTTCTAAACATTTCATTAACCACTTATTTCTCGAATTTCGCTTCGTTTCGGTCCTTCTTCTTTGATACAACCAACCACTTTGGTGTTTCCAAGTGTGATTAGAGCCTAATAAAGTAATTTCAGCATTCAGGGGCGTGTTGTGATCATAGTCTGTGTCGCGAGCCGTATGAGGGGTAACTCTTGGCAAAAATACAGAGTTGTGGTTCTTATTGGTCAATGCTGCTAGAAAGATGAGCAACATCTAAGGTACTTAAAATTTAATTATTGAAAAAGGAGCTGATACGCTAGATCTTTTAATTTAATATTAGACAGTTGGATAGCCTGTGATAGTACTAGTAGACGTATGATTTTATAAAATTGAAGCAGATCGTCAGCAGGCTGAGCGGGTTTGCAAGCATCCTCAAACGTGCGCGGTAGCAAAGATTTAAAAAAAAATTAGATTAAGACCCCCACACACACACACAAAGCCCTTATGCAGACATGCTAGGAACTAGGGATTTGGTGCTAGGTGTTATATAATTTGTTAAGCGTTTTAACTGACTGCTTCGTGTTACCATTTTCTTTTACGTGCCAGATTTGAATATGTATCTTCAAGAACTGTCGGGATAGCACTACACGTACCTGTCCACAGGGGTGGGTGTCGAGTGTTTTCTCCATGTATTCGGTTTTCCTCCCCCTCCCTCTCACCCCATAGTGCGAAATCGCCGCAAGGTAGAAGCACTTTTCTACTAAATAAACCAACCAACCAAATAACATTAAGAAATGTACAAAACCATTTTACAGTTTTGATGGTTAATAAATTATAAAGTCTGATCCAAGCAATATTGAAATGACTTTAAGAGGGGACATACATAAAACTGGGCAAATTATAGCCAGTTCCTACTACTACTTATATCTTTGATCGTAATAGAATGGTAAGAAGAAAAAGTGAAAATGCCGGAACTTCCTCATCAAAGAAGAGGCGGATTGAACAGGATGCTGAGGAAGAAGAGATGGAGAGTGAAGATGAAGGAACCGAAAGTAATGTCAACACATCTCCTGTAAGCATCAAACACAAGTATTATGTAATTATTGTTAGATAATAATGTGTCATTTAAACAATCCCACAATATTTTCTTTTTCAGGTGCTGTAAATTTACAGTAAAGCCCACTTATATATATATACATACACATACATACATAGAGAGTATATATTAAGAGTTCAAAAAAAGAAAAGAAATAAAGTGATATCTCATATTCATTTTTGTTTCTGCTCATTAATATTGGATTTTGAATTACTGTGATTGAATACTTGGTTTTCAGGACCAGTCTTTAAATGGATTATTTGCATATGTTGTATATCTATGTGTGTGGTTTGCAGAATAAAGAAGCAGAGGTTGGCATTGTAGAGAGGGTGATTCTGAAAAACTTCATGTGTCATGGACGACTGGATATTAAAATGGGACCCAATATCAATTTCATCATTGGTCGGAATGGAAGTGAGTGAACAAAATGGCAGCTTCTATTTCGTCTTGTCTCTATTTCGCCCCCAGTGGAGCATAGGGCCGCGACCAATTTGCGTTTCTGTAGCATTTTATTTTTTTATAGGGTGGGGTTGCTAGCCCCACGCTCAACCCTCCTTCTTTATCTGGGCTTGGGACCGTCAGGTTACCCAAGTTGTTTCCAGGCGGAGTTAAAATGGCAGATTAATAGCTACATAATTCTGAAGTGATAAATTTAATGCAAATGAATCATTTTTTTTACACTGCACAAAAACGTTTCTAAAAAAGCTGCATCATTTTCATTACTTTATACTGCTCATGCTGCGCAGCATTGTTTTCAGTGGCTGCACCAATGAAAGTAAACATGTAAAGTCAGTTACTGTTAAGCAAGGTGTTAGAGGCTGCAGTTTATCTCTGGGACAGCTTTTTTTTTTTTTTGAGAGAAGTCATCACCTCACCTCCTTAACTGCCTTACTTTCTCCACTCCACTGAGAACATGTCACATAACCATGCAGTAACTGAGTCAGCTGGAGGAAGTACACTGCTAAACACAGTATTGGGCAAGCATGCAAATATGCTGTTAAAGTTGGATTATTTACTATTAACAACACTCTACAATAAGTTAACATTGGTTCTATTTTTAGTGGGTTGGGTGGAGGGGGCTGAGGTTATATTTTTAGATTTTTTAAAACTCACCTCTCTGGCCTTGTTGGAGCCAGTGATGTTATCACAACATAGTGCCAGTTGGCTTGTGTCAGGTTGTACACCCTTTCTTTGCATGCTTGCTTTGTTCACAGTTATCCTAGGGCTAGCTGCACAACATGTTTTTCCTAAAAATCACTAGAATTATGCTGATGGGAACAAAAGTCTGGCTTAAACAGTTTTATTGTATTTAAAAATAATTGTGGTTTAAAACAATTCTTAAATTGTGTTGTGCACTGTGTTATAATAAACTTATTATCTAAATAGATTAAAGGCATATAGGTGTTTAACATTTGAAATGTGCTGGTCAGCTGGCTCCTGGCTAACTGATGTATATTTTTGTTGCTTGAATTTCAGGTGGAAAGAGTGCAGTTGTGACAGCCCTTGTTGTTGGTTTAGGTGGAAAAGCATCAGTAACCAATAGAGGAAGCACTATCAAATCCTTTATCAAGTCTGGAAAACAGTGGGTGTCATTTGCTTATAGAGGAAGCACTATTAAATCCTTTATCAGATCTGGAAAATAATGTCTGAAAGTGTTTCTGTGCATAATAAAGCAGAATCTTTAAGATGGTCCTGGCATTTTGAAATGTCAACACCTGGAGGGAGCTTCTTTCTGGATTTCTGCAGCTGTGCTTATCGGAGCTTTGAATTCATAATAAAATTAATTCAAGAAAATCAGTTGTTCAAGAAAATCCATTCCTATATAAAATTAATCCTTGAAATCTATTTCCATCTGAAGGAAGACAAAGGCAGACCAAAGATGTAAACCTGTTATTCCTCATTCTTAGCTGAAATAGTGGGCTGTGGTTTGATGATGAAAATAATCATATATAACTTGAAAAGGAAGGCTGTTATTATTTCTATATCTAAGAGCAATAATCAGCTTGTGGTAAATAAATGCATGCTCAGTTGCCTGATTAAATCTGAAGTATGGTCATGTGTCAAGATAGTTTTGGCCATGACAGGGCATCAAGTTTTGCTTTTACTATCATTACAAACAAAATAAATTATGGTTTAATTTGAAACTTAATTTCTGTTCATGAGATTTACTTGCCTTTTTTTTTTTTTTTAATATCATAGGACTGCAGAGGTGGAAATTCAGATCCGAAATCGAGGGACAGATGCATTCAAACCAAGTCTGTATGGAGATTCAATTATTGTTCAGCGCAAGTTCACGGCTGATGGTGGGAGTCGATATGTCCTCAAAAGTCATGATGGTAAATAGATATTATTTTAATGACAATTTTGCAGGAACATTGAATTTTAGTCAAGGCAAAAGCAAAGCATATTTAAGACAACTTTATAAAGGGCAAAAATAAAAAAAAATTTACTAGATCTTTTTAAGAGGCAAAAAATGTTTTAGTCATAATTTTTATACTTCAGATCGAGTGGTGTCCGAGAAACGAGAAGAACTAATCCACATGCTGGATCAGATGAACATCCAGGTGGAGAATCCAGTAGCCATCTTAAACCAGGATACTTCCAGAAACTTCTTGCACTCTAAAAGTCCCCAGGATAAGTATAAGGTGAGAAGTGGTCTGTATAGACATTTTCCAACTATGGAACATCAGTCTTCATTACCTGTTACTACCATGTGAAAATTCAGGATATCATTTCTGGACTTGAAGTTTTTTCATGTGATAACAAATCAACAAAGAAAACTGTTGGAGGTGGAAATAGTTTCAGGAAACATGTTGATAAAGGGCATGTGCAGTTTATAACTGGATGTGAAAAAAAAATAGAAAAATGCAAGGTACCATGACAGTGACCAACTTTATTTGTCCCAATGGACAATTAAGACATGGGAAAGGCACTCAGTTACTATGTATAAAATTATATATATATATAAATTGTTACATGTGAAAAATATAAGCAAGTGAAAAAAAAGGGCAACGCATAAAAGATATGAGCAAGTGACACAAACTTTAAAACAAATTTACATCAAGGCCATTCATGTGCACATTTAAACATCACACACACATGCACTAACAATTCATCTGTGATTTAGCAGCTGGACTGCAGATGGCACAATTTCAGCTTGCACTCATTTTTTAAAGTTTTCAAAATTTGCAACTCTCGTCCATGGGTTTACTATGTAGACATTCTCATTGAAATATTAGTAACAGTGCTGGAAGAATTTGTTTCTAGACATTTGAGAAAAACCTTTAAGGTGTTCATCTTTTGTTAATCTGTATTGCACTTGCTTTGATTGTCTTGTCCAAATAAATTTTTTTGGTTTCTGTGCATAGTTCTTCCTCAAAGCCACGCAGCTGGAACAGATGCAGCGAGACTATACTTTTGCTACAGAGCAGAAGAACATCACAAATGCCATCATTGAACAGAAAGAACGGGTAAATACACTTTGTAAAATTTTAACCATTTCTTCACATGTTTACAGCAGGCAGTATCAAAATGGTATAGACTTAAATTTCCCATCTAAACTCAGTCGTGACACTAAGAAACTTCAAGGAATGTAGATTTTATGAAAAATTGATTCTTCTTCTGAATGTATCAGTTTCTTTCAGAAAAGAAAGTTCTTAAATAGAGCATTTTCAAAATAACTGCAAGTCCAGCTTCTTGATCAGTAGCAAATGTTTGGGTGCTAGTGTAGGATTGACCATAAGAGCATGATGAGCCAAGATCAGGGCTTTGCCACGGAAGGTGATTTTTATTTCAAAGTTCAAGCTTTCTCCTTTCCAAAAATGTTAGGTTTCTTGGTCTAATGTTTACCTGAGAGCAGCAGTAATAAAAAGCTAAAAAATCACCCGCTGTCGTCTTCGCAGTCTTCAGTTATTAGCCAGTCTTTGTATTACTTATACTTTTATGCAGTGCTAAGAGGGTTAAACATACCAGGGATTTCATCTGAGGTAGAGTTATTATTTCCCTGGATAATATCTGCTGCTGCCAACCAATATTATTTAGTTCATATAATTTGAAAATTACTCTGACTGAAGTCAGTGGCTGTGTTTTTATTCTTGTAATTTTGGTGGCAGACCATGCCTAAGCTCAGGGACCAGGTACTTCAGTGGGAGCACAAATTCAAAAACTTGGGAGCTTTGTCTGACCTCAAGGCTAAAGTAAAGGCCTTAAAAAATGAAATGGCCTGGGCTTTTGTGCTTGAGAAGGAGAAGGTGAGCACATATGTAGGAAGAATTTAAAGGCAGACAAAAAAGTTGTCAAAAACATGAGTGTATGATTATTATGAAATGTTTTTAAGTCTTTAGCTTCTT
This sequence comes from Pomacea canaliculata, assembly GCF_003073045.1. NCBI lineage: Eukaryota > Metazoa > Mollusca > Gastropoda > Architaenioglossa > Ampullariidae > Pomacea > Pomacea canaliculata. The sequence goes on from NC_037599.1 coordinate 15,557,331, forward strand.
CATGTGTCTGAATGAGCGGCTGTGGTGTCAGCCAGGCACAGACAAATGTGTGTTCCTTAAAAATGTCATAAACTCCAGAAAGTACAGAACTCTGCTACATGTCTAGTGCTTAAAGCTAGGAAATGGGACCATGTCACTCCTCCCCTTCGTTTTCTGCATTGGCTCTTGCATCTAGTTTAAATTGTCTGTGCTATGTTTTAATTTTTTTTCCCACGACTATTTATCTGACCTTCTCTTCCCTTACCTCACGGCCAGACACCTAGGCTCTTCATCTGACGACCATCTAACTATTCCTGTCACCAGAACAAAAAAATATGAATATAGGATTTTTAATTACTGTGCACCAAAACAATGGAACTCTCTCCCTTTCCATATCCACCACCTACCCAAAAATGAATCCTCTAAATGTGCACTAAAAAAAGTACTTCTTCCTTAAGCATTACTCAAAACAAGAGTCCACCCAGTGCTGGTGCTTTTTCAGGCTTATTGCTACCTCCCTACTTGTCTTCCTTTGCAAAATAACAATCTTCTCAGTCCTTGTTACTTGGTTCATCTTTGTGTTTTCTCTACTTATCTTTTATTTTTCAGTACTGTTATTTATATTTCATTGTTCCTAAGTTTATTCTGTCCCTCATGTTGTTCATGTCTTGTTCTTGTTTTTAAGTCCTACAAGCATGAGTATGCGCTATAAAATCTTACCTTTCTTCTTATTATTTCATAGGGTCTGGAACCTCTGCAAAAGGCTCTGCGGACAGAGGAAGCGCGACTGCCCAAATTTGTGCAAAAAGTTGAAGAAAGCAAAGTAAGGATCATGGGGGTGGGGAGCTAGTTAATAGAGGAATTAATTCATAAGGAGCTCAGTCCTTCAAGGGCAAGGCATGGTCAGGACACTTCTGTACTGTCTTGGTTTAGCACATCAGAGAAATCTTAGGAACAGGTTTATATGAACATTTCTACTGTAACTACTTCTGAGAAAGTTATCTGCATGTTGAGACTGCAGTGTGCTTGTAGAGCAAACATGGGATAAAACCAAAACTGAGAACAATAATTTAAATCTCAATAAACCAAATAAAATTGATGAATGTGATTTTTTTCAGGAAAAGATGAAAGCTTGTGAAGAAAATCTTAAGAAAAAAAAGGAGGAGGTCCTACGTATCACTCAGGAAGTAGAACGATTGATGCCACAACTGAAAGAACGCAGAGATGCTTTCAGTACTTCCAAAGTAGAACTGCGCAGTGCTTTCGTAAGTGGTATTTCACATGTTGATGCTGGATCAACACTTAATATAAAACTTAATAAGTAGAATGTTGAAGATAAAGAATAAAATGTGCAGAGGTTTGAGTCAGGAAAAATGTTGAAAAGATGGGAAACCAAACTAGAAAAATATTGAAATGTTGATATTTTGCCTGTAATGTCTGGAAAAGCTTTGGCATTTTTGGAGTGCAGCATATGAGCAGTTTCCACAAATGAAAATTGAAAATCTATCACCTATAACTTGTTTCTTATTAAAGTGAACTCATCCACCATGATAACATAATCTAGATATTAAATATATTGAAAATGGTGATTATTTATAAGGGTTTTACCCAGCCATTCATAGGTGGCTCAAGGCATAATTTTGTACATTTTATTTCCTATTATTGCTTGTAAAGCATCATTTCATAAATCTGATATTGCATATTGTTATTTCGTGGCATACCCAAGACACTGTCGTAATACACTGCACTTTTGTCATTTGACTTTAGTCGCTCTTATTTTATTTTTTAGAAAGGAAAGGGTGAAAGCTAGGAACAGTTATCCCAGCATGGATTTATAATCATTATAATACATTCTTGTACAGTGCATAGTATTTTGACCAGCTGACAGATTCAGGCATATGTAAACACTCTAGATACGAACATTTATCACCTATCATACACTCTTTTCACTGGCTGCCAATCACGGACCGTATAGCCTACAAACTTTCCACTTTGACTTATTCTGCTGTTTCTGGCACTGGTCCTGGGTACCTCTCCGAACTCACTCCCATCTATACACCCGCGTGACCTCTTTCCTCATCTTCTGACACAAGGCTTCTGCGAGTCCCACAGACTAAGATGTATAGACAGAGATCTTTCTCCTACCAAGCCCCATCAACTTGGAACTGAGTACCCATCAGCTTTCGTCACTCTGATTCTCTTACCACCTTTAAGTCCAAACTTAAGACATATCTTTTCAGAACGACTTCACTGTGAACTTGTCCTGACCCTGTGCGTGCATGATGTGTCTGTATTTACTTTGTGTCTGAGTAACATCTGTAGTAGGAGTGAGCGTGTCTGTAATATGTGAATATGGGTGCATGGTTGTTTATGATCTAGAATATATATGATTTATGTAAAGCTCTTTAAGCAAAAATTTTTGGAAAGGTGCTCTATAAATCATCATTATTATTACTATGTGAGTCATTATGAGGAGAGTTTAGTTTCAGACTTCCATCTATCTAACTCTCTGGATCCTGGACTTTTTAACAAACAGCCTACAGAGAGTTTCTGTTAACGGTCTTTTCTCAGAACCTGTTGTCACCTGCACAGGTCTCTCATCAAGTTCTCTTTCTGTTGTTATTTAACAAAGAATGTGTCTATTTTATCCTGAAGACTACAGTCTGGAAACCATTTTATTTCACTGCTTTTATGAATTATCAGCGCATGAATGATGTCTCTTGCTTATGTTGCCAGTTGATGGTGATGTTTAAGATGATCTCAAAAAAGGAGAAAGGTTTGGACAAAGTCAGAAATTTTGTTTTGTAATACCTGTACTCACCATTAATGTGTCATGCATGGTATAGATGTTATGACAGCATTAAGCGACATAACAAGTTGCATTTCTTGTATTCCTATCTGAGTAAAATGCACCTAACTAAAACATATGAAAAAGCTGCTATTTTTTGTCTACAGAATGCAGTGAGCAATATCAATCGGGACCTTAAAAGTGCTATTTCAGACAGAAAACAACTTATGGAGAGGATTCATGAATTGCAAAAGTCGTAAGTTACCCTTTGGTGATAAACTTGGATGAAGTTGTAGCAGTTTTTTTTTGTTTTGTTTTGTTTGTTTTTGTTTTTTTAATTTTTTTTTTGTTTTTTTATTGATAGGTGATCACTAACATTGATGGCAATAACTTTTATCCATCCGCATGAGTTTGAACAATGATGAAAGTTTAAGCTATGCAGGTTCTTCTAGAAATATAGTTTCAGTTAGAGAATTAAAATTGGGCTGTTACTCTAAGGGTTCTTAGGTGAAAACCATCTTATTACTTTTCTTTTTCATTGTCTTACATCATTCATAAAACTTTCTTCAGTATAATGAAAATCGTTATTCACGTTCATACTTGCCAGCTGCACTCTTCTTGTATAAGTTACACATTTCTTCCTTATAAATTTATATTTTTTAACTTGAATCTGCGTAACTGCATAAGATAAATGAGATGTTTGATGTAGGGCGCAACATGACTATGAAGCAGAACGGTTGGCACGGCAGCATCATATAGAGAAACTTGAGGGAGAACTGCGATCAGAAGAGGCTGAGCATCGAGTTGCTGAACATGAACGGGAACAGTTCCAAGCTGCTGTTTCCAAATACAAAACAGACATCTACAATCTTGAGTAGGAATTCTTTTGTTGACTTGCTATGTTCGTGTAGGTTATGCTCTGAGTGGATGGGTGGGTGAAGAAAGTAAGGGAGATGAAAAGTATGGGTAGATGGTATTTGATGCATGCCTTTGAAAGATTAGGGCACATGTTTTGATTTTAACACTGCATCTAGCATCACTTGCAGTCGTTTACTAGCAGATTTATGCTTCTTTTTAAAGCTGTAGTTTCCCCAAAAATATGAGCATACTTTGAAGTACCTAAAGATGTTGTTAATTTTATAAGTATAAATATTACAAAACACAAGCAGCGTAACAGCATTAACTTCAAGCAGACTGTGTAGATTTAAGCTTTTACCTTTCATATTTTTTGTTTCAGGCGGGATCTGCGAGCCAAACAGGAAGAGATCAATCAATGTCAGCGTAATCTCCAAACCTTAAAAGATGCTCGCAGCAATCGTGTCAAACGCTTTGGCAGTTGGGTGCCTTCTGCACTTGAGAAAATTGAGGAATGGCATCGTCAGGGACGGTTCCATCGCAAACCTCTTGGTCCTCTTGGTTTGTGCTTGACATTATATATCTGCACTCTGTGTGTGTGTGCTTGGCTTAGTTTAAGAAGAGGATATTTTGAATCTTTACAATTCTTTGTAAATAACACGTCACCTTTTTTTGTTCACAATTCTGCATCCCAAATATTATTAAAATAAACTTATTCACACTAATTGAGAAAGTGGGGGTTGTATCAAATGTAAAACTATTCTTAGAGCACAAAAGGTATGCTTCTCATGTTTCATTAAAAGGCGGGGAATTCAAAAAATGTGTACAAGCAAGAGTGTCTATATAAAAAGAGGTAATGAAAGAACATGATAATTGAATGTTTCCTAAAAGAAATTGTACTTACTTGGATACATATATATTTAATAAGATTTCTGATCAACACCAGCAGTAGTAGTTAAGGAGTGCACACAAAGAAATCCAGTTTCTCTCTTTCTCATATTTATGCTATAAGCAACGGATAAACTTGCAACATAAAATCATGAAACCTATCGATGTTCAGGTTCCTGCTTCCAGCTGAAGGAACAATGCTGGAGTGTGGCAGCGGAGGCTTGCCTTCGTGGACTGATCCACTCATTTGCCTGTCATGATCATCATGATGAAAAACTCTTAGAGCAAATCCTGCGAGAAGTTGCTCCCCATGGACGTCGTCCTTCCATCATCACTGCAAAGTTTAGAGTAAGCAAGAATACTAACAAACCACTAACACAATCCTGCTAACTTGTTGCTTTGTGATGGAAGTTTTGAAGTGAGCATTCAGCAACAGCACATTGTGTCCTGGTCTGTTTTCTTTTGCTGAAGATTGAATCTTTCCTCTTTGAATTCAGCTCTGGCAGACGACACTATTTTTAAGAAATACTACACTTTCACTGCTTCCTTTTTTCTTGTCAAATCCAATTAATATTATATTTCTTGTGCCACTTCATTCTAATACCACCGGAATATGTTTATACGATACTTTATGCTCGATTTTCAGCTTTTTTTGACTGAGCTCTTGTGTTCTTTAAGTGTGACAGAAAAGTATCTTGCTTTCCATATGCTGTCCATGTGTTCAGCTGTAACAGAGTGAGATGTGTGAGCTTTTTGTTGTCATTTGTTCTCATAAACTTTCTTCCAGTGCTGTTCACTAAGAATGTTTCTTTTATTCATTTGAGATTTTCTTATGGCTGTACACAGTACACCAAGAGAAAGACAACTTCCATTAAGTACAATTTTTATTTGTGTGTATCTAGTTTGTTGACAGAATGAGAAAACAATTATTCTTACCTTCTGACCTCTTGCCAGACAATTTTTAAGTGTTACTGCTTTTCTTATGGGCTTACTTTCACAAAACAAAATAAATATATTGTGTTTATCATTACTTTTAATGAAATCCTAGGATGTGTATAAAGTTTTAACAACCATGAGCATATTATAACTTTTTTTTTTAATAACAGGAGCGGGTGCACGATGTCTCCAAATTTGTAAGTTTGAACATTTATTACTGATTTACTGATTACTCTTCCCTTTCCACAATTTTAAAATTTTCTGTGATAATGAAATCCTATCTTGTAGCTGAGTCTTCCTTCACTCCGTTCACATGCTTGTGCCATTTTTTGTCCATAGTGAAGAGTAACTTGCATGCCTTAAGGACAGTTTCACTGACAGAGTAGTAATTATATGTGGGTGTTAATGCGACACACAGTAATCAAGACTGTATAGTAGTAGCATTGAAATTCCACCCATTCCTGTTAAAGTTTAGTGCATAAAGAAAAAGAATTATCACTATATTGCATATTAATACCCCATTTGAAGTACTTGATAATTATCTGCTGTGATCAGTTGTGTGGTGGTTTTTCTTCTTTTGTTTTTTTTTTTTTCCTTTTGCTTGTTTGAGTTTGCTTAACTTCATGTGAGACAGTATATCAGTATATTTCCTTTGAAAGACTAATGGGTTAACTACGTAGCTACATTTTTTTTGTGTTTTAGCGTGTGCGAGACTCCCCATATCCCGCTGTCTTAGACGTCATTCAGTGTGATGATCCAGTGGTTCTCAACACACTGATAGATCAGGTGAGCAGCATAGAGAAAGTGTGTGTGTGTGCGCATGTGCACATAACAAAAGAAAGACAGATTTGCAAGTATACTCAGAAATATACCTCTTCCACCAGTAATTTTTACAGTTGTGTAAAACTGATTTTTCAAGCATCTTACGTAAACTTTGTGGTTCAGTCTTAATCTGTGTTTCATTTCCTTCACTCATACTTCATCAATTTTTAGGATAAATTTGTAAATCTTTTATTTAGAAACATTGTAAAGTGCAGTTATACAGTTCCTGTAGTTTACTTGTCAAGAAAGCAGTAACCTGAAAGTATTTAAGAAATGTCTAGGATATGGAAGATGCAGCTATGCTACTTGATAAGTCAGAAACTTGGTGATCTGCTCCAAAGTCAAGTAATCACTGGGCTACTCCCCCAGAGACATTTTAGGAAATTACTGTGTACTGAAAAAGAGTAAATATGTCTCAAATAAACAGGCCTATTCAGTCTTCAGTTTATTGTTAAGGGTATTTTATGTGTTTTATTTTAGACCTAAATGCTGTCTGTCTTATTTGTTGTCTTCTTATTGTAAACATGTTGTGTTTGTGATAAGTACAGTTCAGAAATATTTTACTCATACATCAATATAAGGTCGAAAATTTGTTCAGAGACTACCAAGAATACTATTTGTGTCTGCGTGTGTATTCATAGGAGAATCACCTAGTTTTTCATTTGGAGATTATCCATCAAATTATATCTTTATCATGCATTTCAGCTAATTTAAAAGTTAAAAGTTGTGTAGAAAACTTGTGTATTATAGCAAAGCAGCATTAATGCAGGTCTTCACTATGATTGTAGACATTATAGTGAGTACAGTGGTGGGATGATATGAACTTTGGCTAGGAATGAATGATGGAGAGATATGAAATAAGAGTTAGATTCTATGATACTGACATGACGATAGTTACAACAGCTTTGTGAGAGGTATAAGGAAATGGGTGTGGGGAAATATGAGTGTTTGACATGGAATTATTCTGCATTTTAAAATATTGTTAGTGCTCCTTTAGAGTGGCAAAAGAATAACATATATGGTTGTGCTTTAATATGATAAATTTAAACAAACACACTTTATATAGAAAAATGTTTTAATATTTACAACTTTCAGCGTGGAATAGAGAACATAATCCTTATAACAGAAGCAGCTGAGGCACGCAACGTCATGATGCATCGACCCCCTTCCAACTGCAATGAGGTCAGCTTCTCAGTCTAGTGTCTTCCTAACATGTAGTTTTCTTATTGCTTTAGAAACAAATTGTGATGTAGGGAGGCCAGCAATGATGCTTCATTCAACCGGTATGCCACACAAAAACTGGATGAAGCTTTAAATTTTGTCTAAAAATGTTAACTTTTTAACTAACAGAGGAAAAATAAAATATTTCTCACCCAGTTTTGTTACAGGCAGTCCATAACAGCGCACAACTCCATTCTTCACTTTTCTCTGCTTAGTCTGCCTAGCTCCACTCCCAAAACAAAACAAGGTGACGCAATAAAACACTACCATTGGAAGTAGAGATCAAGTGCTTTGTGCAATATGAACATCACGCTCGTTTCTGTAGCCTCACCCAACATTGCTACCATGGTATAGTTCAAAAACACTCTCCAATGCTGGCCACCCTATATAAATTTGAGCCTCGTTGTGTGATAAATATGCTTTAATCAGCATCAAACAAGTAACTGCTGTAGATGTAGATGTAATGATTTGCAGGGGTAAAAGTTAGCCACTGGAAAGGTGGTATCCATATTTTTAAAGTGCCTAATTCCATAGTAATGTCACAAAAAAAGCCACAGCATTGACTATTAGCAAAACTTAATTCTGATTAAGTTTTGCTTTCTGTTTTTATATATTCAATTTCTAGCCTGTATTTTAATGAAGAATGCGACTGTTTTGGGGCAGAGCAACTGCTCCTCTAATTATCCTGATTTTCAGTAGGTATTTTACATTACTACAGTCATGTGAGTCATGTGTTTCGCTATGTTGTGGTGGCTATCAAGTCACTAAGTGAATAGAATTGTTCAGCTTTATTATAATCCTATGAGATCACCAACTCATTTGGTCCAACTACACCCCAGCTTCCAATTTTCTATAGCTTTCAGTTCTAAATTATAATGCTAGTCGCTACATAACAAAATAAAGATGTTAATTAGGAACTGTTAAAGTGTTGCCTCATATACATATATATGCTATCATTGTTTTCAAGGCTTTTACACGAGAGGGTGACCAGTTGTTCTGTCAGCCAACATTCCGATATTACTCATCTGACACCAGTAGTGCACGCTGTTTTCTCACCTCAGATGTGGAGCGAGAGATTGTCGGCCACGAGAAAATTCTGGTTGGATTGAATCAGGAGGTAGGTATACCTGTCACTGGTCAGTAATACGATGGTTGCAAAGGTATTTCTGCAATCAATAGCCAAGATCAGTGGTGACACTGAAAGTAAATACTAACATGTGATTGTCTTATGGTCAGTAGTGATAATGTATTACTAATAATTACCATCATTTTATTGTATTATTGTCAGTAGTGGAGTCTTTGCTGTTGTCACTTGGTTACTAGAAGGCTTATATCAGCACTATGACTTCTGCTTAAAGCAGGTGTGTGCTACCAGTTTTTCAAGATTAGCATGAGGTTGCCTCTGTAGACAGTATCCTACTAAAAATCTCCAGCTCAGATCTCTTGCTGCAGCATCTAAGCTGCAACTGAGCTTAAGTTCTTCTGTAATATATTATTTTGAATATGAGACATTTGCACGCAGATATATATATGTGTGTGTGTGTGTAGAGTATTTTGCTAAATGTACATGTAATACTGGTGTTTAACACCATATTACAGCACAGGCTAAAATCATAATAAGCTATGAAGTTGTAGACAGATGCCACATCCTGAAAAAAAAATAGCAAACATTGGCAACAAAGTCTGAAAGCATGACCCAAAGTCTCATAATGACAAGTGATTTAGTGCTGCTTAATGACAGGTGCTTTAGCATTGCTTAGTGATGGGCTTTGGTGCTGCTTAGTGACAGGTGCTTTAGCGCTGCTTGACAAGTGAAAATGCGAATGAAAATAAAATGAAATCTTGTTTATGCATGATTCAGGTGAAGAAGCTGCAGGATCAGAAGGTGGAGCTGCAGAATAACATTCGGAGTAATCAGCAAATGGAGAAACGATGTGAAACTAAACTTATGAAACTTGGGGAGAAAATATCCAACCTGAAATATGTGAGTGAAGAGTCTGAAATGTTTCATTCCAGGGGTCTGTTGTCGTAAAAACTAAACTTTTAGCTTATGGCAGGAAAGAATGGTTTGACTTAAGATTGGGAGATAACACATGATGCCAACTACCCTAGTGATTATTATTTGCATATTACTGCCATCTGCCCTGACAAATATCCTCACCCCCACCCACCCCCATCACTGGATCAAACCCATTCTTTCTGCTGGACAATAAAAGTTTGGCCCTTAAATAATTTTTGTTTTCTCCTTATATCTTCTGTAGTAGTCACTTGTAATGAAAATCATTTTGCTTTGAGTTAATTTGATAAGAATTATGATTGAAAAGAGAAGGGTTGCAGATGTGTGAGTTGATTGTGTTAGAGGGACTGTAAAAGACTCAACAGTGGCAACAATTTATCTGACTGGTCCATGATAGTGAAAACAATGCAAAAATTACAGAAAATGTAGGTTGCACTGCTGTTGAAGTAGATGTCAGTGTTAGAATTGTGTTCTTGATGGTGAGAAAGAGGAAGCCAGTGGAATACAAGCATTTAGAAAATGGTGGGTATATTTACAATTTTGGGTTTAAAAATGAAAGAGGCTTGCTTTAAACAATCTAATTTATGATACAAAGTTTTCGTTTGACAAATAAAAGTGATTTCACCTAATAGTCATGAAGTGTTACTAGAAATAAAATTTTATGCAATAATGTTACTGATGATATGTTTCAGGAGCTGAAGGAATTGCGCAGTGTAGAGGACCCTGTACCTGTTGACATCTCCACTCTGGTCAGTTTCTTTTTGAAATGCTGTAGACTAATAGTTCACAGGTAGATTCTTGTTGATGACAGGCTATAAAACAAAAAAAAAACCCTAAAGCGTGAGGGCATTTTACTTAAAAGAAATAATTGATAAAATGGGGGACAAACATTAAGTTAATTTTCTGCTGCAGGAGGAAGATGTAGAAACATACAGTCAACAGATCTTAGAGTTAGAGGATAGAAGGGCACAAGCTGAGGCCTTAAAACAAGAGAAACAGCAGCAGTGTAATGATGCAGAAACCCATTTTCATGAAATGGAGGCTCAGATGAAGGCACTTACAGACAGTGATCTGCCTCTGAAGGTGAGTTTGCTTTTGTCTTGCGTCCTTTTCCAGACTAGGAATGTTTTGGTATATTTATTGCAGATTCTGGAACTCAAACAACCTTTTTATTTATTTCAACATCCTGTTGCCATGTTTAGACTAAGCGTTAGTTGTGTAGCTGAATTCAAGAGACTGAACAGTATAATAGTTTTACCAGGTAATCAAGATATATTTGGAAATCTGGTACAGATTTTAGATACACACATAGCAGATGAACATATCTATGTAGTTTTATTTTGTGAAATATTAGAAAACTTGAGTGTTTCAACTGAAAATTTCAAGAAGAATACTGTTTCCCAGAACAAAAGCTTGTCAAAAGTACAGAATTGAAGAGAACAAACAATAGAAACAGTGTATGCAGTTGCTTGTTCTGTGTATGAGCAGAACACCTAGCTTAAAAATGCTTTCTGTTGCAGGAAGAATTAACCAGTTTCCAAAATGATCTTGACGTTGCACTTTCGCACAAGCGGCACTACCAGACCAAGCTTAAAGAGCAAGAAAAAAATATTGAAGATCATAAGAAGAATGTTGCTGCAATGCAGCAACAGATTCAGGTTGGTAACCTTTTATTTGTTTGTAATTTTCTAAATAGCAGTAAGCCCAGCTGACAACAAACTTTCATGTTTGTCTGAAACTGGCATTTCAGTACATAAGTGTTAATTTAAACAAATTTATAACTCCATATTTGGCACCAAAAGTTCCACTGATTTTTTTATTTTAAATAAGGGAAGATTGCTTCAGGGTTCATCTGAAGAAAAAGGTTTAAGCTCTGAGGTTTTGTTTTGTTTTGTTTTGTTTTTTAATCAGTTTTTTAAAAATATTTCTGTTTACAAAATTATTCAATCGTGTAAACTTTATATTTGGTTCCCTGCCCTTCCTTCAGTCTGTCTCTTACACCTGCAGACCTTGATCACGCATGTGTGAACACACACACACACACACAGTCTCTCCTCTGATAATAAAATAAACCTCAAGTAACAATGACCCTCTCATTAATTGATATGTTATGTAATAGGCAGATGAAGCCAAAGCAGCTCAGATTTGCCCTGAGCGAATCAATACACGTCGCACCCCTCGTAATCTGGAAAGTGAAATCAACCAGATCAACATCCGTATCACCCAGGAAGAGAAAAGGTCAGGAGACTAGAGATTGCAGAGTAAAGTTTTAGTAGTTCCATCTCCATGTTGCCACATATATGTAGTTTTTTCTTTGTATGTCAAGATCATGCAGATGTCATAAAATTTTATTAATTTTTAATGGTAAGGTTCCACATTAGCAGTAAAATGTCTTTATTAAGGATGTAAGATGTTTTCTATTAGGATTTATGGCGTAGGTATATGAAGAGGTTCTGATATAATGGTTTTGAGTATTTTATCCTACGAATCAGGATATTTTTGTGTAATTTTATATAAGAGCTGTGTCACCTTTAAGGAGCACATACATCACTTCACTGGAGAATAGACTGTAAATAGTGATGCTTCAAGCACCTTTTCCATGTGAGGCAGAGGGAAGGAAAGAAGAGCATGTGTGTATTTGCTTATTTATACATACTTTGAATTTGAAAAAAAATTCAACCATTGAGTCCTGTCATTGTTGCAGCCAAGGAAATCCAGAGGAGATAACACGTCAGTACAATGAGACACAGATGGCGTATAAAAAGCTGAATAAAGAAGTAAACCAGTTCAAACGGTTTCTAGAAGTACGTTATGCTTTTTTCACTCTTTTTTTAATCTTTAAAGTTTCTTGATCCTATGCTGTAAATTTTTTCTAAAGGCTTATGAGACATTAGTCACTTTGTTTGAACCATATCAAATGATATATGAGGATTGCATGTTAGCCTCAACCTCTAGTCTTATTTTAGTTGATCCCAACTGCGACAAACCAAATGTTAATTAAAAGTCAACATAACTAAGTCAATGTGGGAAGATTGCACAAGATAACTAAATGGTTTAAAGCTTCACAAGCTGAGAACTGCTAGATGGCACGAACAATGTATGACCTTATGACCTGGAAAAATATTTTCATCAACAACAAACCTTTACAGTTAAACTCTTCCAGTCATTTAGTAGAAAATATGGTCTTTGGCGCATAAGCATGTGATGATGGTTCGGGGGAAGGCCTGGATCTTTGGAATGACAAATGTTTCATTTAAAGGAAATTTCAACATGATATTACAAAAATTATGGCTTGAACTATGAGACTACGAGCGAAAAATGCCCGCATATCTGTATATAACAATTCAACCACTTTCCAGTCACACCCAGTGTTAAAAAATATCAAATATAAATTTAAATTTTAGAAAATGCACATTTTTGTAAGTTTCCATTGACTGAAATATTAGTGCATATTTCACAAAAGGTGTCAGAAACATAAGCAACTTTAATATCCTTTTAAATGACTTGAAGTCATGGTTTTGGTATTAACAGAAAGAAGTATATATGTTGCAGTATTGTTGACTATACTTTTTAATGCATGACTGACATGTTGCACTTATCAGATGCTGTAACGCTGTTCAAAAGTATTATTTAAAAAAATATATTTTCCATTATACTAAGAAAATAAGCTTAGTTTGTAATAAAATGCAAGCTTTCTTATGTAACCTTTTTTACCTACTGTATGCTATCTTGAAGAATGGGTTCTTGATCTATGAAAGGATCACTGTGTAATGTCAGTTTTCATTGATGAAACAAAGGACAAAATTAGATAAATAATAAAATAATGAGAACATTTTAAATGACAAGAGTATATGTGTATAGCAGGAAAGGTGCTTTGTGAATCTTCATATATAGAAACAATACTGTTAGTGTGTTGCACTTAATTGTGCCACTCATCACAGCCATCAGCTATAAGAGAAAATAAGTGGAATAACAATAACAGTATAGCAGTTGGGTGGCAAAATTATGTTTCCTACTAAAATTGGTTTTTTTAATTGAAATAAATATCAAAAAAATGTTTATGAAATAAATATAAATCAACAACTATGTAACTTTCTTTTTGTAAATAAGGGCTGCCAACTGTAAATGTTACATTTTAACACATTTTGAAAGGTCCATTTTTCTCAGAGCTTAGTCTGTACCCAGCACAAATTTATGTTGCCATATTTTTCTATACAATTATTCAGTGTTGTATATAAGTAAAAGTGTAGGAAGGTACCTCAGCAGACTCAAATTGTGCATGTGAGTGCTTGAAGTTTATATTTTAATTGTTTCTGGACTTTCTGAAATGTCAGCATCTGTGCATCATCCAAAATTTTATATTTGTCTTAATCTGTTTGACATTTTGCTTTTTGTTCATGTTTTTTTCAAAATCAGATCATCAGATAGTCTGCATGATGGGCTGCCTAAACATTAACCACTTTGAACCTTGAGCTAGTAGGGAAACAGGGAAGACTGGCATCAGTTGTGTGCATTGGGTGCAAACTCAGGTACCGCCTAGCCAGTCTCCTCCTTTTCTGAGGCATTTCCATGGGAATATCTATTGACATTGTCAAGCTATTCCTAGTTTACCACATAACCCTCTAATGGCCGTGAAATTTTTATAGCATTAACCACATCTGGAGTCCGTAAAGATCCCAATACTATTTTGCCATTCATTTTATGATGAAAACACATGTATTGTGGAAAACATGAAACCTATTTTATTAAAACACAAAAATCCTAACTAATTTATCTTTTTATTTGTTTGTTTGATTCGTCTAGTCGATCCTTTTTTTATGTAGGAGTTAGAAACAGGAGATGTTTCTCTATCACTATTTTACGTGATTAACAAATTAGTTTGTTTTGTAACGTGAATTTTGTCTTTGTCATTGCTGTGTGGTCTGCGGTCAGCCGTAATTCGAATGGTACGTCGCAAGCCGTCTCCGGCCGAGCAGGTTGTGCGTTCGTGCCAGCTGTGCATGCAGTTACGGGCGTGCATCCTGCGACGTCTGGAGGTGGTACACGACAAATTACCTTTACAGGCAAAACTTCAGTTGGGGTCTTTATGGACCCCAACAACCATTAGAGGGTTAAGCATTTAATAACTCATGGTCAGTTGAGAATACCACTATGTTTTGGCAAGTCTTCAATTGATCTTTGCATGTCCTTCTCCTAGCAGCTTGAAAAGTGTTATGCATGTGCTTGCCTGTCCATCATGAAGCAGAGTAAAACCTTACTGCTTATTTGTGCTTAAAAATATGTCTGGTGGGCTTTATTTCTTATAATCAACTGTGGATCAGAAGTTTATTTATGTGGAAGCACTTGTCCACAATGTTTTATACTGTACCTCCCATTACCATTTGTAGAAGTTGGCTCAAGCTGTAGTCAAGCGTGAAGAAGCCATTGGCGAGTTCCGACTGTCTGTGGCGCTGAGATGCAAGTTGTTCTTCCTCAAGAGCATAAACATGAGGAACCAACAGTATAACATACGTCTGCGGTTCAATCACCAAAGAGAATCGTTGGACATGTTGGTAGGTTGCCAGCTAACCATTTATTCAGTTTAGAGGAACGCACCATTCTGTTTTGCTTTTTGTAGAACTTGGACAGGGTGATGGCACATCGCAACGAGGCCTACGCCAGGTTTCAGCGTACAATTGCCTTGAGAACCAAATACAATTTCATCATGATGTTGGCACACAGAAAGTATATCGGCAAAATGATCTTCAACCATTCAACTCAGACCCTGGACATGTGGGTATGTGCCTCTCTGTCAAGGAGATAATAGGCATAATCTAACACCTGTACGTTTTTCACACCACTTGTTTAAAATCAGACTGAGACCTGCTGTTCTCTCATCTTGAATGTCCTGCTGTTGATACACCTTGAGGAGAACTGATCTGGCTAGTATATTTTGGTACTGTTCATGTTTGCCATGACAAAAGCAATAATTGTGATTATACTAAAGTGGTTTGATAGCTTTTGTCATTGCAAAAACATTTTTGTCAGTCCAACTGCTGTAATCTTCTATATAATGCTGTTGTCTTATGAATCATGAAAACATCACCAAAATAAGACATTCTTGCACTGTCATGTCACAACACACCAGCACTCATTTTTGAAATAATTTGAGATAATGCACCTCTATTCTTGTTACTTGCCTTTTTCATCATTTCATCTGAACTTTTCATTTTTAATCTACTAATGTACATAAATATATTGTATAGAAACTAGATATTAATTTAAATCCTTGCAAGCAACCAAAGGTGTTACATAATAATACAATTTCTTTGTTAGGAGCTCATGAAATAACCAATGAACTAAACAACATACAATTACTACACGCTTAATTCCTATCCCCTTGCCCTCCACCACCTGAGCTATCAACAATTATCAGAGCCAGGCACACACATAGTACAATAAACTGATAATATTACATTGACTTCTTTTGATTGTATGCCTGAAGACAACATGTCCTTGTGTGATATTCCCAAATATGTTGCTCTATTCTGGCTGAAATGTGCTGTGCTAGGTGTCCCCTACAGAGCAGACTGATGTTACCAAAGACCTGAAATCACTGTCGGGAGGTGAGCGGTCGTTTGCAACAGTGTGTTTCATTCTCAGTCTCTGGAATGCTATGGAATCTCCCTTTCGCTGTTTGGATGAATTTGATGTCTTTATGGTAAGTGTCTTGAGATAATTGTTTCATGCTTATAAGAAAAGATATTTTTAAAAAAAGAGGAAGGACGGGGTTAAGAAGCCCCTCTTTTTAGTGTGAGAGCATTGTTAACTCATAAAAGGCAAAGGGTGAATATTGAATCTTATGCAAGACTAGTGATTCTGCAGCTTTTAAAACTATGCAGGTCACTGTTTTCGTACATAAAACAATAGTATAATCAGGGCTTCTGCTAAGGCTAAATTCTTTGGGGTCCCGGGGACCCCTTCAGATTTTTTTAAGGGGTCCCTGTTCTTCGCCCAGCTTTGGAGGGGACCCCATTGACGAAAATTGAAGGGGTCCTCCAAACTTTTAATGCGTACTGTATGCAATTTTTTGCGTAAGCAGAAGCCCTGGTATAATGTTGGTGACATCACTTCAAAACCTTGAAGAGCTTGATAATGAGTCGCAGACATTAAAAAATAAAAATCTCTTGATTTAGACCTTTCTGCATGAACAATGACATTTCTGTATATACTCTGACCACAAAAATTAATAAGCTTTTAGTTATTTTACCTAGAAACAGATGTCTCACCATTTGCATTTCCTTGATGATAATAACACAGGACTGAGAGACAGTATTAAAGGTTTGTAGCATATTGGATGTCAAATAATTAACCAGCACACCGAGGAGATGATTGATTTTTTGGTTCAATAACTGTTTGACCATTGACTGCTCTATTAATTTTTCAGGATATGGTAAACCGGCGAATCTCAATGGACATGATGCTTCAGGTCGCAAAGACACAAAAGGATCGACAGTTTATCTTTCTCACCCCACAAGATATGAGGTAGGTGCATTAAAAAAAAAAGTAGTTCTGCTTGAGAAAATAAAGTATCTTAAATCATTAAGTTAAATGTAAAATCTTTAAATGCCTTTTAGAAAATGCTAGGAGACCTTTACATAGACAATAGCAGTCCAATTGGTCATGGTCACGGGACATAAGCAAGAAATTATTATTATTGTATCTTTTGTGTAGGTTCCTGTATGTGAAAGGTTTGCATAATTGTGTTCACTTTCTAATTATGTCTTTCCATTTTTCATTCCACTGATAGTCAACTCAACATTGGACGAGAATGTCGCATCTTTCGTATGCCTGATCCTGATCGTACACAAGGCGGACAAACAACTCTAACCTCTACTCAGGAATAGGAGTGCTCATCAAAGCATGTGAACTGCAGAGTGCACTTTGCAAATTTGAAAAAAATGGAAGTGCCGAGAGACAGTGTGTGATTTAGATAAATTTACATGCAATGTTCTTGCATAAACTGTATTTCATTGTGAGTAAAGAAACAGTGAAGGACCTTCAGAACTGTTGCTATACTCGCACTTATGTGCATATATTTGTGCTGTTGACAAAGAACTGCTGGAGCTTTATTTTTGGTGCTAGCCACTCTGAATTTGACATTCTCATTAAGGGTTTAATTGATGTTAATGTTTGTAACGCAATACACACAACTTCTACGTTTCTAGGCAGATGATCATCCAATCACTTGTTTAGATAATTTTAACATCAATATTACACGGTCACTTAGCAGACACAAAAGAAATAAAGGCAAGAGCATGGCTTAATAAGCATGTCTACTGCATATACAGTAGGGTCACATCTGTATATTTCTCACAGTGTGACACTGTGGTGATGGAATTACATCAAAATACAGTACAAACTAAAAATTAAAGGAGTTTTTGTTAAGATTTGTCTCTGCAGTAGAATTTATTATTGCTGCTATTTTATTTCTACAATAATCCAGAGAAAATTCTTGGATTTTAAGAAAGAAAAATTGAAACCCATCATAGTAAATGAGGAGCCCATCAAAATTCGTTTCACCCTGTTTTCACTGTTTATATTTGATGTAAGAAAGAACAGAATGCAAAATTATTTCTCCGAGTTATATTTTCAATTATTTTTTTACATTGTGTGATTGAAGAGATACTGAAAGATTATGGAACTATATTATATCAACATTATTAAAATGTTCTGGGTTGTCTTTATTACTGCTTTCTTAGTTCAATCTGTTCTTTGTGCGGAATGATCTCCATAGCTGTCTTAAATGCAGCCTGACTTTTTTCTCTTCCTTTTTTTTAAATTGCTGTTTGCATCCACCCACACACTATCACCAAACCCCTTCCACCTGTCAACTCCATGGACCTTGCGTTCTCGACTTCTCTTATAGTGAACTGGGAAACATCCCTGCTCAGCAGGTAGAGCTAGTAAGTGAACAACAGTTGATTGTTATCCAGCAGACAAAAATAAACTGAAACCAGTTGTGACGGCAAAGCAGAGATTTACGTGAATGGGCTACAGTTTGAGGTATTAAAAGTACTAAGAACTCACCCTTTTCCAAATGACACTGCAAGGCAGACATCTGCGTCAGAGTTGAACAAGACGAGAGGATTTGGCAAAGTTAGGTTAGGAAAAAAAAAATGAAGATGTAGATGAAATTAATTAGATGCTCAGGGTATACAAGTGTGTATATGCATGTATTAGTATGAAACTTGTGGAGGGATGTAGTGTGGTTGTCTTTTCACTTACGCAAGATGATGCAACATAATTTTAAGCTTCTGCAGTAAGGTGGGTAGGGAGATCAACAAGGAGAGAGTTATGGCAGCACATGCAGGCATGAGCTGTTTGGTGGCAGAAACCGGCAGGAAGGATCAGATGATCCTGCAAAGCCCAAGATGGGAAATTGCATCCAAACTACATAATAAATGTGAGCTGCCAGAAGCGAAAAGACAAATGGAATGTAGCAGGCTTAAGGTCTCACATTTGAAAAAAAAAAGTGTTCACAAAAACTTGTGAAAGATACATGGTGTGTTCTTTTCCTTTAGCATAATATGTACTTTAACTCTGACCCCCATCATGAACATCAGTAATTCATCCATTTACAAGGATGTTCAGGCTGTCTTTGACCCCATAATGTTCATGAATGACTATAATGTTCATGGACATTCAGGCATGACTCCACAGTTTTGTAAGGTGAACTCGACCACTCTTTGTTAGACATTATTAACACAATGCTGCATGTATAGGGCCCATCAAGAATACATGTGTCTGCATAGCCTTAAGATGCTCATTTGCATTTTTGGAAAATAATGCTCGGTAGTGTATCTCCCAGTATGTATGATGTTGACTTGAAATCACATTCTTAGTGCTATATAGCCTTTTTATTTCTTCTGTGAGCTGTTTTTAGATTTTTTGTCTGTCTTGTGCTTTTTTACAAATTGGATTCTTTGTGCATTCAAAAAGCAAAAATGGCTTCACAAATTATGTAGTTTGTCACTTCAGATGTTGTGTACCTGGCATGCCATATGCACAATTGAAAAGAAGTCACTTTGTACTCTATGTTTATGTACTAATCCAGTAGAAACACCACAAATCAATCATCCGTATATAAAGATAAGCCCACCAGCATGCTTACACTCGCACAAGTTGATATTACAGTAGCTGTATTCTCCACACAAGAAATAATGCACTTCCATGACTGAGACTTCCTACATCTACTGATATGCATGGTGTACTCTTATGACACATCATACTTGTCAGTTTTGTCATCTTACACGCATAGCACTTTAACTCACTCCAGACAAGTCACCACTGCAAAGACAAACAAACAATCAATATGTAAAACCTGATATGTCCTAAACACTGACCACAACTGACACCACATAATAAAAAAAAATGTGAAGAATTTGAAGTATATGGCTGCCCTGTAGTCTGATGACTATTTCATATGCATTATTTACTGCTCCTGACCAAAGGACTCTTGAAAGACAAATGATGCATCTCATGTGAAATATAGGGAAGACATTTTGCTGGCTGTGTTATGGAAGTCCACAGTAATAGTTTAGCTCATTCATGCTGGCAGTAAGATGATGTCCTATGAATCACCATCAAGAAAACAATGACGGAAATTGTTTTTAACTCTGCACTTGGTGGACGGGGGAAAATTATTGCACATCCTCACTTTGTATCTCAGCAAGAGTACTTTGGACATCTGTATCACTGCTGTCCACAGTCGCTACCTCTAACTTGCTAACACTCTTGTGTACATCTGCAGCAGTGTCAATGCTGCTGGCTCCTGTTCGGCCACTGCCAGCAGATGACAAAAGTTGTGACGATATCCTCTCCACTGCAGCCCCTGGTGTTCGCACACTGGATGTGAATGGTGTTACCACTTTGAGGTAGTCTGGTTCATCCAGTGGCTCCTGTTTGACTGTCACTGCATCACTTGACTGGCTGTCCGAGGACAAGTTACCAGTCTCACCTGTGAGGCTGTCAGAGGTGGTCCTTGCAAAGCTTGCCACTGGGAAAGCAATAGGCCCAACACTTGGCATGTCAACTGGCATGTAGTTTATGGACATGTTGTAGAAAGATGGTGTTGGACTCCGACGCACCCGACTTGGGAGAATTACTTCTGACATATCAATGCCACCTAAGTGAACAAATGGAAAGGTGAAAGTTTTGGAGCAGTGCATAGTTGTATTTTGGAGCAGTACGGCAGACTATGACAAAGGTATGTTTGCAATATGTTTCACAATGTTTTCACTTCTAAGACAAAATAGAAGAAAATTTATGGCTCAATTTCTCATAATCAAATCAAACATTTTACAGGATTACAGGACTTTATAAGCAATATATTCTCAGCATAGAAAGGTTTTATGGCTATGGTAGCACAATTCACTATCAGTATAAGTACCTTCACGAGCAAGGCGTTTGATATCTTTGCGGCGGTTGCTAAACCAGTATGCTACATTTTGAGCAGTCATTCGTTCTTTCTCTCCTAATCCTCGTCCAGCTGTCAATAAAAATTTGTGCTAAACATGAATGTTTTAATAATTCAGCATAGCTAAGTTTCTTTTTCATTTTTAATGAAACGTGCCTGCACCTACACTGATGGCTTTAAACAATGACAATGTTGTTTTAGGAGTTAAACTTGTTTTTTAACTGTGGAAGCCACGCACAAGAATGAAGCTCTTTTATTCCACCAAAATGTAGTTTATCACTGTTGCATAAAAAGCTTTGCGAGTTAATTAGAAGAGCAGTTTCTGACATGTCAATGCAACCTGACAGAAAGCTTAAATCATGTGAAACACAAATCTGCTTAGTTATACTTTGCTTACTAGCATTTGGTATGTACATATATTATATTGAGACATGCCACTAAGTGTATCATGACCACCAATCTCTTAAATTTAATCAGCTTTATAATGATGTTAAAAAAAAGTGCAGGTAAAAAATGTCTCCTTACTAGTGGACTCCATACTGTTGTTACACCTGTTAGCAATTTCATTTCTCTCTTCATAAGTTGGATATTGATTGGTTTTAAAACATGCTTCCAGAATCTCCAGATGCTGTTTGCGAAAGGTGAAGCGTTCGCGTCGTGGAGTAAAATGAACATCGAGCCCCTCTGACATTCCTATCCCAGTGTAAACACTAGAAACAGCGCTTAAGCAATCAATGGGTTTAGCATCAATAGTAACACCATCCCCTGATGCTGTCATGTGAAGAATTCCTGTGACAATTCAAGAAATGACATTAAAATTTCTGAAGTTTATTGTTTCAAAATACATACAGAGCAATCTAAAACTTTCTCCTGTCTTGCAGTTCTGAATTCATTTTGCAACCATTTTCTTGATATTTGTGAACTAAGCAACAGATCTCTACCCAGTTTCTATACCTACCTTTATCAGGTGATGTTCCTCCATTTAAACGCTCCTGAACAACATCACGCAACATTTTTGATGTGCTGGTGTTGCACCGTTGCTGATGCTGAGCATTTTGATGTTGGTTTCTAGTGGTCAGAAACCACTGTGTGAGTCTGCGCAGCACTATGTTGGGCAGAGAGGTAAAATTACCCACCAAGAACTTGCTGACGCATGTTACACTGACACCTGAAATATTCAGTTTGGAATAAAGTAACACCACCAATGTCTGGATTATATACCTGGATATGCTTACACAATGAAGACTTCGGATAATAGGAAAGCTGGGACCAAATGTTAGACATATCTGTGTACAAATGTATTAATCTTGAGAATAAAAGATTATTCACCCAGATTTGTGGAAATAGTATCCTGCAAAGAGATTTACCCGATCATCAAAAAAGTTAGAAGCCCACCTGCAGCCAAAGCGATGTCACTGTGAGTAAAGTTTGGGTTGGCAAAGAAGAAATCCCGAATCTCTTCATGCACCTTCTCTGTGCCTTTCCTGACAAAGGGGAAACACTTCAGCAACCACTACTTTCTCAGAAATTCTCCATTTGAAGAAATAAAAAAGTATTATTCTGCACTTTTAACCCTATACTTTACTAACATGCTGGTCTAAAAGTATTTCAAAAACACATATTTCAGGGTGAAATACAACATATACTTTAGGGTGTATACATTTTAAAATACCTTCATGCAAGCACACATACTACCAACAGTTCTATCCTGTACATGATCTTGCATGCAATCACACAGTCATGTTATAGAATACCTTCAATTTCTTAAATATTTTGAGATACAGGTGTAATTCTGAAATGCATCAAATACAACACCCCCAAAAAATAGAGATAACTTACTTCAAAAATAAATCAACTTCTTGCATCAGACCACTGTCACTCAGCAGCACCAAAGGCTTGGTACCAGGATGTGCTTCCAGAATGTTCATCTGAATCCCAGAAATATTCGATCCATCACTGCCTTCATCACAGCCATCCTCGCTATCATTGCTGACATCACGCACCCTTCTCACACCTTGGAACCGGCGGTTCACATGCTGTGAAGTTGAACTGGTAATTGAATTGATGTGACTGTGAGCTGCAGGGGGTGATTCTACAGACTGGGAGACTGAATTGTGCAGAAGAAACCCTCGAGAACTGCTGGCCTGTTTGCATGCACAAAAGATGAATAATAAAATACACCTGATATAGACATTTTGAAGAAACTGATCACAAAGACGAACATAAGGTTAGGTGCCTGCACACAAGGCCATGCAAAATTAAACCAGACAGATCCTCTAAGTGCAGACAATGCCCCAGACAGCCTATAATGCAAAGCCTGTGTCATTTAAAGGAGTCTTCTGCATCAGATTCTCTCCCTTCCCTCTTACTAACCACCTCTTTCATCTGACACACCATCTCAAAATTTTTTTGTTGAAAGACTTGGTAGCCTGTGATTGTAAGTGAATACAAGACCAAATGTAAAAGATAAAGCTTATCATGCCTGCTTCTTCTCTTACCTGTGCTGGAGCAGCAGCAAATGACTTGGCCTGACTTAGAGAGATAGGTACAGTGTACAAGTTGCCCAGCTCTGAGTCAATGCGTTCTAATGATTCAAATGCTTGAAGAAGTTGCTCCTTTGTCAGCCCACTATTGCGAAGCCGCCTAATAAGCTCAATCTGCTCAATGCTGAAAGTAGGCTGTAGTCGATGAGCTGAGGATGCCATCTACATAAACAGTGTGACATTTGACAAGCCATACCTTTTGCTTCTCTATACCAATGGTTCTCAAAGTATTTCCGACTGCGAACCACTTTACTTAAGTAAAAAATATGGCGGACCATCAAGGCCTAAAAATCACTCTGTACTATGAATTTCAAATTTAAATTGCCGCATTTGTTTCATTACAATTCAAAACTAAATGTACTTCTGTGACAGTAGTACATAAGTTGACATAAAACTACGTACCTCATTCTTTGTAGTTAAAATGTTAATGCGAGGAATGCATCA
The DNA here is from genome assembly GCF_003073045.1 of Pomacea canaliculata. NCBI lineage: Eukaryota > Metazoa > Mollusca > Gastropoda > Architaenioglossa > Ampullariidae > Pomacea > Pomacea canaliculata. The sequence goes on from NC_037599.1 coordinate 15,581,282, forward strand.
CTTTAAAATCACTTTGCTGACATATAACGACTGTCAGCCGCACTTTGAGAACCACTGCTCTATACTAGACAAATAACACTTTATTTCCAGTCACACCTACTTGTTTTTAAGCAAGAGACATTTTTTAAAAAGGCTCTCAACACAAAATTACCTTCCCATCAAACTGTTATGGAGCTTCAGCAAACACATCTGCACAATTACCTCCTCTTCATGTGGTCTTGCCCACAATGACCATCAGGATAAGAGGAAGACTACTTGAGCTGGCTCCTAATTGTTGACAGATGTTTAGACACTTAAGTAGCAAATTATTTGAAGTCATCATCCCCCCCCCCCCGCCACTTTTAAAATCCCCTCTAAATAATAAAGAAAAATGTACACTTTCTACAGATTAAATAAAATTATTATAATTTTTATAATTAGCATAGCCATCTGAATATTGTTACTTGTATATTTTAGGAGGAAAAAATTCATTAGATGTAGAACATGCATGACAAGTAAATACTGCATTTAAGCTTGAGGAAAAAGAAATTTAGTCTTTTCTAGCATGATAAAATAGATGATACACAAGTGTTCCTTACATATGCCTTATGCTAGAAGATGCATAACCTTAGCTTTAAAAAAATTTCAGAAAATTAACATTCTTCTCTATAATAATCCCATTGGTGCAAAGATTTAATAAAATGGAAAACTGTTAAATGTTGCAATCATGCTACTATCAAAATTATTATTTTTAAACTAAAGGGGAAATAATCCAGAAACAAGTTTTCCAGTTGAGTACATGAAATTTCCACTTTTTGAGTGAGATCATGTGCGTGTGTTTTATACTGTTATGCATATGGATTGCAGGAAAAAGTAAAAAAATATGTCCCCAATATATGCTCCTTTCAAATAAACTGTATTAAGATATAATCTTCTAAAGCTTCACCAAAACCAGATAAGTTCTTAAAATAAAATGATAATGTAAGTGATGGGAAGCACATTTCCACTTCCAAACTTATTCACAGGACATTGCTCAGTGTCTGACGTATTACTATAGGCCACTGATCAGCATGCAAACATAATAAGTACTCGCGTGGGTCTTCGTGGCATGTGAACAAAATAGCTGTATTTCTTTGAAAAAAGATAAAATAAATAACTTTATCACGTTTTTTTCCTCAGTCTCAAAAAGATGGGGTGCTATTTAAAAAAAAAATTAAAACTGTCGACGACGCTCTTATATAGCGTTAGTGACGCTTCTTATAACAGTCAAAACCACATGTCAGTGCGTCCCTTCCCAGCTATTCTGATATTCCTATGATTTCTAATGACAGGAGACGTTGATGCTGTATGCTAAATGTGCTTTAAATGTTTAAAAACAGAAGTATGTTTTAAGCAACACGGTACGTCGACGTCCTGTTGATGTCGATATACAGGGTTCACAAACCTCACGGCAGTTTGTGTTTATCAACCTTAACAAAATTTAACACGAACAGTCTGTTCTTAAAAAAACCAAAACAACAGGTATAAATACTTTATTATATTTTCGTTTGTGAATGACACAAGTAATTGTCTAAGCTTACTTTAAAGCCTGGCACACGAAATAAATAAGTATAGATGTCAGTGATAGTAATTTGACTAGTTTTATCTTTTACAAAGTCTTAAACTATTATACACAGGTTTTACTTCATCCCATCCCAACCCAAATCAAGTTTGTCTTCTCATCTAGGGATCTAGGCCTTCGAAGCAGCTGGGCCTGGCTGATCAGCCGAGACCTCGATAACTACGACCTATAAATATGTAATGAGTTATCCAGTTAGTCTGCTTGCTTTAGTTACAAGTACAATGTCAAGATTTTAAATTCCTCCAAGAGCCTGATCGCCAGATTACCTACATATCAAACAGCTTTTGAAGCACAAATGAAGCTACAATATGGTATGAGTTCAAAGGAACTAAAGTCCCCCTCAAGTCGCCATTTTCGTTAGTTCTAACCCTTACTGTAACAAGTTTTAGTTTTGACCAAAACGCACCAATTCTTCAAAAAACGTGGAAACAAGGATGCTCTGTTTACTGGTACTATATCGAGAAATTCGACTTACCTCTTCACACAGAACTTTGGTTAACTGCAATTTTAGCCAGTAAAAATACATCCCAGCTGCACTTAACCCAGCGGCCTTTCTCGGCTGCATGCTGTACCTAAACCTAACCCAAACCAAACCGACTCGCAACCCTTTTGTGCTCGTGGAGTACACTTTAAACGAGGGAGGTGAAAATAATCACTCAGAAGTTGTGGGCTTGTTGGCAGTTCTTCAAAGTATTTCAAAGAAAGGTGTATCGACCTTAAAGCAGACGAAATAAATTCAATATGTAAACATATCCCAGTTTAAAGCAAAATAGCAAATCCTTCAGATCCATGTCAGCAAAGACAATAAACATTACTGGGGAGGTAAAGTCAACAGCTAAAATTCAACCTCCGACCTCTCGCATGTGACCCAGTAAAAGAATAATATGTTTGGTTGCTAGCGAAGCCATGCTGTGTAACGTGCTCAAGGAAAAAGTAATGTGTACGAGTGTTGTCAAGAACAGGCACGCTGAAGTGTATTGAATTACAAATAAATTGGGACTATAGTGCAATGATAGTCTTCACTTAGGACATGTTGCAGAGCTTGACGAGTGCTGCAGAAAGCGTTACTACTGATCGAACAGTATGTCGGCGCAAGTCGAGCCTTTAAGATGGTGACCAAGAGGCAGCGAACATGATCACAGATTCGTTGGAAGCGTCGGAAGCGATGGGAAAGATGACCGAATTTGGGCAAAGGGAGCCAAGTTCAGAGACTATATCTCAACTGCCGCATCAAGAAGACAGTGAGATCATCGTAAAATCGGCAGGTGATTCTTCCCAGCAAGAGGTCATGGTCACCCAGACAGATGAAGGGGTAACTGTGAGTACCTCATGCAAAATGGACCAGTTACCGACATCGGCAGAGACAGAAGTTAATAATAAGAAAGATGACATGACTGCAGAGAAGACAGACGCTAAAATTGAAGCTTTAGAAAGAAAATTGGGAAAGATCAAAAGTGTTACAGTGCCCCAGATTGATTCCGTATCCAACTTGAAGTCATACTCTGTGCAAGCTAGACACGGACATTCTACTAACATTCATGAAAAGCGTTCTCACCAACCAAGAGAAAATAAATCACCAACAGAAATCCCATCATCAGTGGTAGTAGGCACAAGTCCCATATCACGAAATAAGCGCATGAAGAAAAGTATATTTGTGTCATACTCTCCAGATGCTGGTTTCATGGAACGCCAGTTTGTGGTAGAATTAGTACGGCAGCTGAAGGAGAACAACTTAGCAGAAGATCTGTGGTTTGATAAGGATGAAAATAATATAGACAGTCCTTGCTGGTTCTCCCTTCGGATGGAGGCAGCTGAAAAATGCCGAGCAGCCATGTTAATCCTCTCAGATAGTTATTTCATCTGTCCAGTGTCGGTATATGAGAGCAAAATTCTCCTCGAAAGACAAAAATTGGATCCATTGTCTGTTAAAGTGTTTTCTGTGCTTTTTTCTTCAGTGGAGAATGCTGAGATTCCCAAACAGAATTTAGCATTTATTTCAACTGCTGTGGATTTAAGTTCGAATGAACAGGCCACTAAGTCACCAGCAGAGAAGACATCTGTGGTTATTGGTGCAATCATGGAAGAACTTGAAAAGTTTGCCACAATAAATGCACCTCCATCACCATTCTCAACGCCAGATAATGAATTTACTGGAGAGTATAAAAAGAAAAAGATTTGCCAATGGAGCTCATCAGATTTGCAAGAATGGCTTTTTAGTATGGGCATCAAGGAATTTTATCGACAGGTGTGTTATGTCTGCAAACATACTTGTGATTTATGTATTGTATGCATATGCAGATTTGTAACATGAACAAGATCTACAAAATTTGTCTTTGCTTCTTTCAGAGTCTTGCTGAGTATATGGTGGATGGTTTTCTTCTAATGTCACTGACAGATCGTGACATGGTGACACAACTTGGCATTGACAGTCGTGTTGTGCGCAAGAAAATCATGCAGCAGATTTTAGCCACTTTGGACAGGGAACACAAACAGATGGACAACTGGCACCTTCGTGCTCGTGCTCAGAGAGCAAAGCCAGATGTTGTGTACCTAATCTATGATCCAGAAGATGTGCGACTAGCTCAGAATCTAAAGGCAGACTTAAAGAAGAAAAGTTTACAGGTAAGAAATCTTAAAGCAAATTTATGAGTGGAGAATATAATAAAAATGACTTCATGATATTTTCTAGTATAAAACTATTACAAACTAATACTTTATCAAATAATTGCTTTTATTTTGGTTGAAGAGAAGCTGTTTGGTTTCTTATATTTACTGCCTGCATTTGTGGAAATCATCTTGTGTAAACAAATCCATTTTTAGGCTCTTGCCTTATTTGCATGTCCAGCATGACCTGCAGTTCTACCCATCAAAAAATCTCCTTTTGTATGAAGGGTAGTCATTTGGAAAAAGTATTTTGCTTTTGGTTTTTTTTTTAAATCAGCATACAACAATAAACTTTATCACTGAGCTGCATCCACTAATTCAATCTTGGGTTTTTCCCCCCTCCACTACTGTATGAGATTAAGTAGAAAATCAAATGATAGAAGAACCTAAAATCTCAGTTCTGTGCCCATTGTGCAGGTGATTCATCATGACAGCATGAAGCTGGGTCACTCCAGAGAAGAGTTCTTGCAGATCAACGGACCCCAAATTGCCATGGCAACTTATGTGGTTGTACTTATGACCAGCACCATGACTAGAAGTCCCTTTGTCTTCCAGGAAGTGCTGTTTGCTGATTGGCTCGGCAAGAAGCTGGTGACAGCCCTCTTTAAAAATGTCTGGGATCACATGCGGTGTTCACTGAAAGCTGTACTAGGTCAGTTGTAAGTACTTGTGTGATATTTGCTTTTCATGGATGTAATATTATGCAGAAGATTCTCAAAATAAATGTTGCTTTTTTCATCAACTAACATCTAAATTAAGAGCATGGCAAGCCAGAGTTCAGGATACAATAAGCATTGTTAAATTATAAAAGTTGCTTATATTCCCTTTTTTAAAATAAAGGGGAATGCCCAGCTATTGATTTTGAGACAAAGATGTATGCTGAATCCCTGGATGTGTTGGAGCACCATATCAAGCCACTGCGGCGTGTACCAGGAGTTGTGCTGGAGCAGACCTATCTTGACAAAATGGCTGAGGGACTCAAACCACTTGAATTGCTTGCAGATGTTCACAGTGAGTTACACTGAATGCAGCCATAAATGCTCATGTATTTTCTGGCTGTGTGTTGTTTATTCTTTGAAGGGTGTCAGTAAAAGATATTTATGTTCTTGGTGTTAACTCATGTACCCCACCAACAGTTGCACAAAAAAATGGGAAAATTTTTAACTTCAGTATAACCATATTATCCAAATTAATATACACATTTTTTTTTTCTTTGATTCTTAATTTACTTGTCACGCAGATTTGCCTGTCTGATGGTCTTATGGCGCATTCAACTTTAGTCATTACTGTAAAGTTGTTTATCAATTTACTTGCATGGACAGTTTGTGCAACATCTGGATATTTTCCTTATATTTTTCCATGGTTTATTTTAATGCTTTTTTCTGTATTCATAAAAATGAGGTAATCTGAAAGTGTCAGTCTTATAAAATACGAAAATATCTTTTTCCTGCTTGATAAGAACGCGGGCATGCATAGGTAGTCATCCAGCAGTAGCTGAGTGTATACGAAAGCAATACTGTTTTGTATTGTGCAGTAGGTGAGAATTCCAAATCTTTGATGCTAATGTTTATCTAATGTAAGAATTCTAGCAAACATCCAAATATCATAATAACTTTAAGATATTTTTGGATGCAGAACTTTATTGACTTACTGAAGATTCCATGTAAAGGCAAGGCTGCATTCACAGCATTTGTTCAGTCTGCCTAACCTTCCATTGTCTTCCTTTTATCATTACTGGTCAGATCAGAGAGTGCGACCTATCTCGCCATAATGCTGCATGTTACAAATGCACAAATTAAACAGACAGTGTAGCCATTTCCAAGATCAGCAGCGACATGCTAAATTTTAGGTGGTGTTAAATGCTAGTGGCTAGTCATTTACTTTTATATTAGATATGACTACCAAAAAAACAGACATTTTCCATTTTAGCATACTGGATAAAATTAGATTACAGTTCTAGGATGGTAGACACTGAAAATGTCCATATATTAGTCAAGAATAGCTGTTCTGATAATTATGCTTTTTCAGTATTAGACATGAATGCTTTTATGCAAAACCACTGGCTGTGTATTAAAAGAGAGAGCAGGAAAGAGACTGAATGGCCCCTGTTCATTTGGTCTTAAAATCTGTGCAGATGGCTTGAGTCCTGCATATCAGAATGAAGATGACCCCAAGGTTTTCATAAGCTACCAGTGGGATATGCAAAGCAAAGTCGATGAGATCCGTGTCATGCTACAGCGGAATGGCTTATCTTGCTGGGCAGATATTGCTATGTCACAAAGAGGACACAGCAGCCGCAGTTTACGTTCTAGTGCCTCTTTCAGTGGCCAGGTGAGATGTATAGCATAATCCTTTTATTTACATGAACTATTTTGTGATATTTGTCAAACACCAAAAGTTACTTAATAATCCCCAAAAAGCCTTTAAAAATAGATGCTTAATATATGGATGATCATAATTTTATTCAATCAGACACATCTGGTCTGCAGTGCTTTTAAAGCTTTCCATTGTAAATTATCTCATGACTTGATTTTACTTCATTTAGATAACCACATATTTTACTAGGCATTAACCAATTTACTTTAGTCAAGTACACCTGTTTGTATTTGTTTCATTTTGTCCATCTATGTATGTGAACACTGAAAAATTGGAAAGAGTTAATAAAATGAGGAGAATACATAAGATAATGAAGGCAAATACAAAAACAGGATCAGGGAAGGAATGAAACTGTTTTATAATCTGTTAAAATTTTACTTAACAAAGATAATTATGTCTTACACAAAAATAACGTTATTGATATTATTACAATAATAAAAATTAAAGGCAAAGCTGGCTGAATGGTTCCTTATGGTTTAGTTCTCTGGATTAAAGCTGTCTTTTATTTATGTCTTGCAGATAGACTCTGCTTCTAATACCCTGCAGGGACAAATTCAACGAAGCATGCGACATGCAATTGTGGTTTTGTGCTGCATTACACCTAAGTACCTCCAGTCAGACAACTGTGTTAAGGACTTGGGTCTAGCAGAGACTTATAATAAACCCATCATACCTATCCTGCTTCGTTTCACACCTTTTGATAGTGCACCTTCTCAGGTGCGACGAATCTTGCTGCGCAACAGTTATGTGGATCTCAGCAATGAGCGATTGTACAAACAAAACGTTGGTATTGTCTTGGAAAGGGTAAAAAAAATAATTTCTTTTCGATAAATTAGGTGTTTCATCCTGTCTGGCAGTATGACATTAAACATTTTAGTGACAAGCAAGTAAAACAGAAAAAGAGAATGCAAATTCATCAGCTATTTCTTTGTTCTAAGGAAAAAAATGTAAATGTTAATTTGTATAATGATAGAACAACATACTTAATGTGTTGACCCTTTAAAAAATTATGCAACTTGTAGCTATTGCATAAACTGGGAAGGCAATCATTACTGAGACCAGGAATTCCTAGCATTTTTCTGTACAGGACTGTGCTGCTGCATACATCTATGATAGTTACAAAAAAGAAATGTTCTCTTTAACTTCAGAGCGAAGGCACAACAGTATATTACTTGTTTATAAACTTTGCTGCATTGACAAGATGTCCGTGAGTTTGATTTATAGTGAATTTTTTTCATATAGCTTAGAGGTTTGGACAGGAGTGCTATTGAAGTATTGACCTCTATATGTTTCCTCACCTGGAGATAGTTACAACTATTTGCCACAAAAAGTGGTTGATGTGGAGAGCTTACCTCGGAAAAAAGACTATAAGGAATCAAGTAAAAAAGAGTATTGGTTTCTGTTTTAGAGGTATGCTTATTATTCACGTAAATGCCATTGCCTAGGTGAACTGATAACATAACAGACCACGCCATAAGGTGAGGTTCAGATTTTGTTTAGTCTTTTTTATTTGGTGAAAGCTGTGGTGATGACGAGAAAATACAGGGAAAAATATGCCAAAGAATGGGGAAACAATGGCATTATCATCCTTCTGCTTATAAGTTACTGATTTTAACAAACTGCAGAAAGTTTTACTTGCAAAACTGAAACAAAAGTTCTGCTGATCAATCTGCTGTTTGAAGCAAGCAGAATCATAGATCATTTGATTAAAGCTATGCAAAAATAGCCTTTCTGTCATTGTTTAGTATTTTTTTTTTATATGCTGTTGGTACCCTGAAGTTTTTGGCATCAATGACCTGCTATGGGTGACTTGATTTAAAAAATTTTGTCTTGACTGCAAGCTACCATTTCACCAAGCTTTTGGCAATTTTATTCATAAGAAAAAAATTGATCCTTTGTGGTTCATTCAGGACTGCTGGTGAAAATATGCAATATTTTTGTGAAAGTGTAAAAAACTAGTTTCTACTGCTGAACTGCAATTTCTTGTTTTAGTGGGCTCTATTCAATAATGCAATTTAGTTTTTATATCATGAGAAGTGATAAGAACCAATTCTGCAATGTTTACATCTGCTAGCGTGATTTCATGTTTTAAAATAATTAATTTTATGATTATACTTAATTTCATTCAGGTGCAAATGTGACTGATAACTACACATACATATCCCAGTATATCAGTATATCTGTATACAGCAATGTATTTTTCGTTACTGCTTCAACATATTACATATGCAATAGTGGGTCTATATCAGAAGATATGCAATTAAAAGAGACACCAAAAGTACATTTAAGGAATTTTGTTAATAAATATTCTGATCATCTTTAAATAATCTGTTAAGATTTGTGGAGAAACTATATCTGAGGTATATTCAGAAAATATGTAGTAATTTCTTACAGAAATTTCAAAATTAAAACTGGTCTCCGAAATGTTGATGTTCAATTATTTTTATGGCATTGGTTATGTGGTCACATCTGCTATTGGCAGAAGACTCCCTGATTGACAAAGGAAAATATCCAACAACAAGAAGGATGCACAGGAGAAGATCAGATCTTAAAGTAAGCATAAAACAAATGACAAAACACAAAATAAAAAGAACCCATCACAACTGACAACAAAGTCAAATGATTTAAGTTGTTTTCCATCAATGGCATTGATGTCATTTTAAAGGGCACCCTATAAGAGAGAAGAGGTGGGGGGGGAGAAAAAAACAACTTGACAACGGAAGAACAGATGCTGAACCTGCAGCAGTATGTACACTTATCACACCTATTTCTCTCTGATGACATTCATTTCAATTACTGATTGATGAGCTTGACTTCAGTGGTAGACCAAGTGTTGACAATAAAAAAGCACCAAAGAGCTGCAAATTTAAGAGTAAAACAACATATGGTTGCTCCTTTTATTACAGTGATAAAAGCAACAAATAAGCGAGGGGCAGTACCCACATAATACATAAAAATCCTGACCTGGTATATGCTTACTCCAGAAGAACAACTACTCTTTGTGCCAGCATCTAATCTGATACAACATATCTCACAGCAAAGCGTAATCACTTAGCAGTTGGAGTCATGATTAACTGAGATGTTTCGGTTTATCGAAATAAAGGAAACCACATACACACAAGTAGAATTTTGAGGTACGTGAGCTACTTGACAGCGGACCAAATCACCTACACAGTGCAGGTGTACTTTTTAAAAATTCTCCCGTACTCGAGCAATGGAAAAGGTAAGGAATGATCGACCTCTTCGGCTTTTTGTTTTGTTGATTTTGGAAGGGAAAGTGCTTCCACCTGAAGGTGATTTCGGACTGAAGGGGCTGGCTGACTGGTTGATTTAGTAGGAATGTACTTACAGAGGGAGTGGGAGATAGGAAGCAATTAAGCCGGAGAAACCCCCGAAGCCCAGTCCTGCGGACAGTACGTGTCACGAAATCACTGAGAAATAGCCAGAATTTCCGATCTGAAACACTGGCAACCATCAGGAGCCGGTCCTTCGAAGTAGGGGAGGTAAGAAAACTAAGGTGTGACAAAGTAACCTCCCATTGAGTACTTTCGCGTGTGAAGACGTTCGCACATGGACAACGGAAGTTGGAGTTACACAGATTTGAGACTGGGTAGTACACAGCTGTGTTGGTGAAGCGAAACATCGAAATATTTTAGGTATTTGTGGATGGGAAAATTTGTTTCAAAACTATTGCGCTTACACTGTACTAGGCTCAGGACGATAATGAACGTACCTATGTTCTGCCTAATAAATTTAATTGAAATTCGATTAGAAAAGGCAAAACACTTGTCAACGTCACGAACTCCACCAAAGAAAAATGAATAAGAAAAAAGTGTATAGGTCAAAATACACATAAAAATAAACGTCGAAAAGATTAAAACAAATTTCACAAAGTGTGGCATAGTTGACAGCTGATGCATCAAACCAGCCTTACAAAGTTTTCTCCACGATGTTCAGAAAGATGAAAGAAGTAAATTACAAAGGAGTGTAAATTCTGTATGGTGGCATTTACATTAAAGACTTCATTGCTGCTCATTATAATCATGATATAACGAATGAATGATTTAATGAACAATTAATCTAATTCTGATATTGCTTGCAGTCTAAGAGAATTATTTGTCACATTTAATAAACAGGCTACATTAGTTTTGTTTTGTTTTGGAGAATCTGTTATGTATTGCAATCACACTACTGCTTTTTGTTGTATTTTTATATTTATTAGGAAAAAGTTACAGCAGAGCAATGCCTCAAAGTGGTGTTACAGATATAGAAGACATTGTCTCCTCTCATGATGTTGGTGTCAACGATCGTCTCCACAGTAAACACAGCGTTGCTGTGCATGTTAACAAATCTCGACACAAACAGGGGTATACAAGCAATAAAAGAGAGCTTGAACATGCTGAAGGGGACAGCTATATTCCAGGTGAGAGAAAATATGGTGGTTAGGTATTAGAGCCATGTTTCTCAACCTTTTACTTGTAACCCCCCCCTCCCCCAAGACGAAAAAAGGCACATCCGTTTCCCCCCACCCCTTAGCCCAGGGGTGGGCAACATACGGCCCGCGGACCGGATCCGGCCCGAGACGGGATTTTGACTGGCCCGCAGACTGTTTCTGGTCGTACATGATAATGTGGCCCGCGGCCACATTCTGCCGCGATCTCCCACTACATGTACTAATTACTTGCTTACTGCGTCGAATAATAGTGACTGTTAGTTATTTTTTGGTTCTTTGTTTTCTTTGTTTTTTGATTCTTTGTTTTCAGTTAGAATTAGGTTTAGAATTTTCAATAAAATTTGTACCATGGATTTTGCCAAGAAATGTAAAGTTGACAGCGAGTGTCGCTCATTTAACAAAGATTGGATGTCTAAGTACTTGTTCACAGAAGTCGGCAAGAAAGCAGTATGTTTGTTGTGCAGTGAAAGTGTTGCCATGTTGACAGAGTACAATGTTAGTCGCCATGATGCGACGACACATGCAGGCTATGGCAGGCTATGGAAGTACTTTATCAGCAGCGGAACACAAGAGAAACAGAACTGGACAGAAAACTTGTAAAGCAGCAGAATGTATTCCTAAAAACCAAAGTAGCCCAGAAAGCTGCTACTCATGCCAGCTTTGTAGTCGCATACAACACTGCCAAGCACAGCAAATCGTTCAGTGATGGTGAATTTGTCAACAAGTGCATGCTCCATGTAGCTGATCAAGTCTGTCCACAACAAAGAAAGAAGTTTGAAGAAGTCAGTTTGTCGAGAAGAACTGCGGTTCGCCGCATTGAAGCAATTGGTGAAGACCTGACATCACAACTGAAAAGGCGTGTACCTTCATTTCAGCTGTTTTCCTTGGCATTGAGAAGCACTGACATCGATGACACTGCACAGTTGCTCATCTTTGTACGAGGCATTTCAGAAAACTTTGAAATCACAGAAGAATTGCTGTCAATGGAATCAATGAAAGACACTACTACGGGGAAGATATTTTTGAATGTGTGTAAAATGCCATGCATACAATGCAATTACCATGGCAGAAAATGGCCAGTAGTACTACGGATGGTTGTCCATCTTTGGCAGGAAAGAAAGTTGGTCTACTGAAGAGGTTGGGTGACCGTGTTGCAGAGGTCGCTTGCACCATGGAGCTGATATTTCTACATTGCATAATACACCAGCAAGCCTATGTAACAGTGTGCTTGACATGAAACATGTTGTGGATGCAGTTGTGAAAATTGTTAATTTCATCAGGGCGAGAGGTCTAAATCACAGTTTATCAAGATTGGAAGATTGCGGCTCGGATCACAGTGATGTTTTGTATCATACTGCTGTTTGGGGAAAGTTGTGAGACGTGTCTGGGGCCTGAAAACGGAAATTTTACTGTTTCTGGAGATCAAAGGGAAAGATACAGATTATCCTCAACTCAGAGAATATACCCTGAAAGAGAAATTCCAGTCTGAAAGCATTGACAAATTTTATGAGTCACTGAATGAGTCCAAGTTTGCCAACCTGAGACAGATGGCCATGAAACTACTTGTTCTGTTCTACATACATTTGCGAGCAAACATTTTCGACCATGAACATTAACAAGACAAATCTGCGTTCCAATGTAACTGATGTTCACGTGCAGTCGTTCCTGAGGATTTCTACATTCGACATGCAGCCAGAGTTCAAGCAACTTGTTGACAACTGTGATCGACCACAGCTGTCTCATTGACTTCAGCAGTTATTGCAGTACATTACGTTAACATCATTAAATACTGTTTTTGGTCTCTATGCTTTAAAATCAAAGTTTACAAGTTTACATTAAACACGATTTATTCCTTGCATAGGTAGATAGATACGCAATGAAGGTATTGATCCAGTAATCTGGCCCGCCAAGGACTTCATTCCCCATATCCGGCCCGCCGACCGGAGAAGTTGCCCACCCCTGCCTTAGCCAGATAATTTCACTTATACCAATATGAGATATGAGAAACTAAAAGAAATGACCACCTTTGCATCCCCCTTGTCAGCATGTCAGAGGTATTAAAGAAAGAAAGAGGCAGCTCAGGGATTCAAGGAAGAGAAAAATGAGTGCTATCAGATGACAATGATGTCATATGAAAATACAGTGCTAAGCACCCAAACTCATTATTTAATAATAATAAAAAAATGTATAGGATATTTCCTTGCTTAGGAGTGAGCTTAATGCACTTAAACAAAAGAACAATATGAGAAACAAATGATGGGCACAGTTTGCAGTCCATAAGAACTGAGTAGGTGGGAGAGGAAGGAAAAGAGGGTGAAAAAAGGAGGAGATTGCCAGCTGCTGGGGGTATTCATGAAAATGATGGATGTTAAGACCAGCCTTGAAAACTTCAGTGGTGGTCACCATTCAAAACAATAGGGGAAAGACATTCCATACTGGAAACAATTACATAAAAAGTGTATTTTTTTCCTAGTTGTTTTGGTGGTTCACTTTTAAATCAAGTTATAAATGATTTGTTTTTTTTCTAATAAGTTATTAGTTTGGTTTATACCTTGTTACTCCTCGAGGAGCATAAGGTCACATCAACAGCAAAAAGTTATTAGCCTGCAGTTTTCATTTTGATCAGATGTGTTGGGAAGGGAAGTTTTAAGGCACACAAGCATGTTTCACAGTATCTTCTCCAGGTAGCAGATAGCATAGTGGTTAAAGTAATGGCCTCCAAACTCAGAGGCACACACACTAGCCAGTTTGATACTCTAGAAATGTATCGTATTTCTCCCAGCTGACCGATCTGTGGAATGGGTGCCTTACTCCTTAGAGAAGTGGTTCTCAAAGTGTGGTCCCCAGACCACTTGTGGGCCGCACACATACATTAGGTAGTCTGCGGCTGACAGTCATCATATGTCAGCAAAGTGATGTTTAAATCGCCAGATACGCTAATTAGTGCAGTATTGATTTCACACGAGTTTTTATTTTATTGATGCCCAACTGCTCGTTCGTATAAAACACTCCAACTAAGTCTTTATGCCACAGCACGAGCATTGTGTCATTTAACCATGTCATCTGTTACCTTTTGTAATGCAGTCCACTTCTGCATTTTAAATTTTTATGTGTATTTTGCGAAGTATGTAATTTTATGTAAATTTATTACTACAGTCGGACCTCGATAAGTCGACCTTCCCTAAGTCGAAAACCTCCCTATATCAAATTAATTGTTAGTTCCCGGCCAAATACCTGCACCTTTTACGATTTTCCCTAACTCGAAAAACTCCGTAAGTCAAATTTTTTTTGGCTCCCTTTGAGTTCAACTTATGGAGGTCTGACTGTATACAACTGTCAAAAAAGTACATTTAGTTTTGAATTGTAATGAAACAAATGCGGTAATTTAAATTTGAAATTCACGGTACAAGTGATTTCAGGCCTTGGTTGTTTGCCGTATTTTTTACTTTAATAAAATGGTCCATGGTCTGAAATACTTTGATAACCACTGCCTTAGAGGACTGAGGAAGCTAAGGCCATAAGGGAGGAGAGATGGGCAGCGCCCTAACAAGAATGCTGGCCTGAGAAAAGTGTTGTCTCTAATAATTTCTCACTCCCCAGTAACCGTAAGTTTATAGGAATACCTCCTTTTTTTTTAAATAAAGGTGTAAATATATTTCAACAATCATAAGCAACACTAGTAAGGTCTGATAAGTGGATGAAAAATAATGGTAATCAGTAAGTGGAAAGAATATATAAGTTCATCAGTAACACATTTTTTATATAATAATTATTATTAGCCTTTATAATATTGCAGGTTCTCAAAGAATCCATGTTAAAACCTGGGGCTGTTCTCACAACAACTCAGACAGCGAGTATATGGCAGGTCAGCTTGCATCATATGGCTTCATTATTACAGGTAAAGTGTTGCAGCATATAATGTTGCACAGGATGCATACAGTTCTTATGGGTGCTTATAAGTCTGTAGATTTTGGAGTGGACATACACTCTTGAATAAAGTCACACTCAAGAGTAACATTTTCAGAATATTATTACAAAAAGGCAGTAAATTGTATGAATCCATGATAGAATATCTTTATTGCCTTTTAAGATATTTCAGGTATTTTTATTTACATATTTTTATGGAGAAAATGAGCTTTTCGTGTTTGTGGTAGGCCATTTGTGTTTCCTGTCCTTATTTGGTCAGGTACAGCAAATTAAGCATGCATTTTATATGTGAGAACATGAAGCACTGGTCTGTTATAACTGTCAGATAACAAAGATGAAGCAGATCTTTGGCTCCTTAATTCCTGTACTGTGAAAAGTCCAGCAGAAGATCACTTTCGAAATGAGATCACAATGGCTGAAAAAATGAACAAAAAAGTGGTGTTGGCAGGATGTGTTCCTCAGGGTCAGCCGAATTCTCAATACATAAAGGTATAGATGAATTTATAGATGAATCTGTTTGTAGATCTTATAATATGTGTAAATTATGTGCATTAACTTTCAGACTCTACCTGATTTAAGTATATTGATGAACATATAAGCTTCTTGGTGCTAAGGGCACTTATTCAGAATTTCCAAGTGGAACTGAAATAGAAAATTTAGCAGCTGAAGACACAAGTAGCAGTGTTATTGAAATTGTAAAGGAACATGTGTGGGATAGAATTCACTTTAAGCATCACAAATTTTATAAATTTGAATCTTCAGAACCATTTGGTGTTGATTTGAGGTTACATGTACAAAAAACAAAACGAGTGAAGATAATGTAACAGTTTGAGGGGAAACAACACTGACATGGGAGAGGAAAAAGTTTGCTTCTTTTTTTCTGTAGTGCTGGTTACTGGTTCTAAGGTTTCCTTCTGTTATTCATTAATTTAGTCATGGAAAATTGTCAGTCCTTTATTGATATTAATTAATGTCTCTTTGTTGTTAAATGGACAAGTATGACTGAATTTAACTGGCATAGTGTCTTTTTGTATAGGGTCTGAGTGTGGTAGGCGTGCAGCAAATAGACCGTGTTGTGGAGGTTGTGGAGGAAACCCTTAAAGGTTCATTTCTTCATTTTTTACCAGACGATATGACTATTAGAAGCCTATGGATTACAACTGCTCTTTGTTTATTTGTTTGGAATAACATTACCTAACTGCTGAATTGCTGTTAAACATCAACTAAATTGTCAATTTACATTTAATATAAATTAAAGCTGAGATGGCCATATCATTAGAGAAGTAATCTTTTGGCATGGACACTGAGTTTTTCTTTTTTGATGTTTGGTATATTTGGGGTGATTTTGTAAGCTTTTGAATTGTAAGCTCATTACAGGGAGTGGAGCTGACTGAAGCTATGTAGTCTCATTGGATCACTCATTGCATCACTGCTATTTATCATTAATAAGTAAAGTCTTTATCTTAATTAGTGATATGTAAACAGTAATATGTAAAAATGTTTTTGCTCAATTGCAAATATTCCTTTTTAAGAATTTACCAGTTTTGGTCTGTTAGGTCATACAGTACGCATGTTTGGACCCAAGAAACAAAATGGGAAAAAAGCAGGTGGAGCTTCTTTGAGTCTTCCAAAGATTCGCAAAAATCCTCTTATTGAGATCATTGCCATTAACACAGGGTGAGAGCTGAGTCTTATTTGCAGATATTTCTGTTACAGAATAATCTACATTTCTACTTACCCATAAAATTCTTCCTTACGGAAGAGACAGCTGGCTCAGCGTAAAACACTAATTTGCTCCCCATCTCACCCATGTGTAGTTAATAATGATGAAGATTAATAATGAAAAATAAAGTTTCATATGATCATTTAAAGCTGAATAATGTTGTTAAGTGAATAAACTCCGTACTGTGAATTGTGTCCCTATGACCAGATGCCTAAATCAGTGTACATACTGCAAGACTAAGCATGCCAGGGGTGACCTGGGGAGTTATCAACCAGAGGAGATCATTGAGAGAGCATTTCAGTCATTTTCAGGTAGGGTGTGATCATGTTTTTAGTCTGCATTATCTAATGTCTTTCCTAAATCACTAACCTGAGAATACTTTACAAGCTTTTGTTGTAAAAGAAAAAAGATTTTAAAAATTCAGTCCTTTCAATATCCCTAACAAATCATTTCTTAAATGATACTTAATAGCAATTGACCCAGTTTTTGTTTGTTTGTTTGTTTGTTGAGATTAAATCAAATGCATTTCTTTTCAGAGGGTGTAGTGGAAATATGGCTTACTTCAGAAGATCTTGGTGCATATGGTCATGACATAGGAGTTACATTACCGGAACTACTTTGGCAGCTAGTAGAAGTGATTCCAGAGGGTGCACGGATGCGGCTTGGCATGACCAACCCACCATACATCTTGGAGCACTTAGAGGTACAGTTTGTGAATGAGACTTGCAAGACAGAAAAGCTGGGAGATGACTCTTTGATTTGAAGTATGTTGTGCACTCTGGTAATAAGTAGAAAAGACATTTATCTATCAATTACTTTGATGTTGATGTCATAGACTGCATAGTTATTGCAATATCCATGTTGAAGAGGATGTGTCATTCTTTGCTTTTAACCACTTTGCCAGGAAATTGTCAAGATCTTGAATCATCCAAGAGTGTACGCATTTCTCCATGTTCCTGTACAGTCAGCCTCAGACAGTGTGCTCATGGACATGCGGAGAGAATATTGTTGCAGTGATTTTAGACATGTAGTTGATTTCATCAAAGAAAGGTTCGTGTAAACATTAAATTTTGTTTTTGGGAATTTGAAGAGAAGGATATAAAGTTTACTTATCTAGCCCTATTGTAAACTTTATTATTTTTATTGTTTATTAGTAAGCTGATATTTTAAATTTAATTTAGACAAGTTTTTTTTCTTGCTCGTTTCTTTTTCACAGAGTTCCTAGGGTGACTATTGCAACAGATGTTATTTGTGGCTTCCCTACAGAAACTGAAAAGGTAGAAATTATAAGGCTGTTGAGTTTATAGTTTTATTGTTTAGTTATTATGTTTTATGATTATTATTGTTGCTGTTTTGGAGCACAGTGTTGCTAAAATAAGACTTGGATTGCTTTTGAACTTTTAAGACATTTATTTACCAATATTCTAGGAATACTCATTCACCTTTGATGAAAAATTATGTAATTAAATTGTGTCATGCACAGGACTTTCAAGAGACTTTGGACTTAGTTCAACATTACAAATTTCCAAGCCTGTTTATCAATCAGTTTTTTCCACGTCCTGGTACACCAGCAGCAAAAATGGCTCGTGTATCACCTCAAGAGGTATGAATTTTTAATAGTGAAAAATGACAAATAAAACAGTTTTATTTTGGTTTTCATTTTGTACTTGAGTGTGTGTAAATATTATGTCATGTTTCAAGCAGTCGCTGTCTTCTCTAGTAGGTAAATGATTTATATGTGATAGATGATTGTACACATTCATCTTCTTGAAATTCTGAGTGACAGTTTTACAAAGAACAATCCCCTTAGTCACAATGTATCAGCTGCACCTTTCTTATAGCAACATATATGGCTTACACTTCCTTGGGACAGTAGGAAGGCTTAGCCTTGATGACTCTTTCCTCTCATAAAGTGTTCACCTACTGTTTCTAAAATAGCAGTGTTTCCAGAGATCAGCTGCAAAATGTGGTTTTTTTAAAAATTAAATTCTGCAATGCCATAAATCAAGGTTCATATTTTTTTATTTTTATATTTGAACTCATGGTCTTTTGAACTTTATTGGAATAATTATACCAAAAGCTTTAAGAAAGATCATCTGCTATTACTCATTTCACTGAAAATATGGTGCATATGAAGGGTAATGGAGCAACATAGTCATCTGGTCATCACAGAATGAGGTAAATTTGTGTCATCACTGCCGAGGGAGAAAAAGATGTGAATCTCTACAATCTAATTCTGGTGACAATAACTCATGTCAGCAGTGCGTACTTGTGTAGTGTTAAGGTTGCTCTGTTTAATGCTCATTCAGTCGGAATGACAGCATGAATGAAACTGTCAGCTGTCAATGACTACATTCTCGGCAATGGCATAGATATTTTCTATATCACCGAAACTTGGCTTCGAATGCTGGTAATGAGGCAAAATGTCGTGATTTGGTTCCACCAGGCTACACTACCACTTCCTTTCCTCATGTTACATCTAATCACGGGGGAGGTATCGCCTTTATTGTCTGCGATCACTTGCAACAACTGTCTACACTGGAATTTGTCAAATCAGCCATGCTGCCTGCTTATAAGGAAGTGTGTAGCCTGGCTTCACTAAACATGGAGGCTTTTAAGGCCGACCTAAACGTCAACATTCGGCCTGAATCCACCATCACCGATCTGTTCCACACTCTCCATACTGTGCTGGATAGTCACACCTCACTGACCCCTCACCTTGGTACACTACCCTGGGTGTTGAGTTTCTGAAAGCCAAATGCAGACAAGCAGAGCGGGAGTGGCAAGTCACTAGACTCAATGTGCACTGTCAGATCTTTCAGGCGACCAGGAATCATGTTACAGACATTGTTCACTGTGTAAAGTCCACATTTTACTCCGAAAAAATACTTGCCTGTAAAACAGCGAAACAGTTATTTAATGCTAGCAACAGTCTGCTTGGCAAAACCATTAGTACTCCACTCCGTCAGTGTTCCCTACAGATCTTTGCGGAGTTTTTCACCAATAAGATTGTATTGATACGCCAGAAGCTTGACTCTAATGTTGTTCCACCTTAACCTTCATGTGTCAGATACAGTTTTTAATGGTCCTACGTTTTGTGGTTTTGAGTCAGTGAACAATTTGTTAAGGAAATTTGTCTGAAGACCAGCCCCAAAACATGTGAGCTTTTCTTTCTCTACCTCTGTCCTCAGGGTTATTTTCAATCAGCATTTGACTTTTCATTGGCATATTTCTCATGTCTGCAGAAATGCTTACCTTGAACTTCGTAGGATCAGTACCATTCATCATTATCTCACCACCGATGCAACTAAAACTCTAATCTATGCCTTTGTGCTGTTAAGGATGGACTATTGTAATTTTCTTTTAGCTGGAATTCCCAAGTATCATCTGGACATATTTCAAAGGATCCAGAATAATGCTGCTTGCCTCATCTGTAGACCATCAATATACGTACATATATCACCTATTATTCATTCACCCTCTTCGCTGGCTGCCAGTTGCGGATCGTATAGCCTACAAACTTTCCACTTTGACTTACTCTGCTGTTTCTGGCACCAGTCCTTGCTAACTCTCCGAACTCGCTCCCATCTATACACTCGACCTCTTCGCTCATCTTCTGACACTAAGCTCTATGTGGGTCCCACTGATTAAGACAAAGATGTATGGACATAGGTCGTTCTCCTACCAAGCCCCATCAACTTGGAACAGATTACTCATCAGCTTTTGTCACTCTGATACTCTTACCACCTTAAAGTTCAAACTTAAGACACATCTTTTCAGAACGACTTCACTGTAATCCTATCCTGACCTGAGCATGCATGATACATGTCTGTATTTATTTTTATGCATGTGTAGCATCTGTAGTAGGAGTGAACATGTCTATTATATTCTAATATGAGTGCATGGTTGTTTATGATCTAGTCTGTATATGATTTTTTTTAAATTTTGGAAAGACACTATATAAATCATTATTATTAACAGCATAACCAGAAGTCAGTCAACAGAAAACTGATCAGTAATTAATCTAGGTTACAATGTGGTAAATAATGGCACAATAGATGCTTTACAAAGTTACTTAAAAGAAAGATGTTGGCAGTTACAAATATAGCGGTCCGGTGGCGCAACGGTTAGCGCCTGTCACAAATACAGTGAAGGTTGGCTCGGGCACGCTGTTCTTTCTCTGCACGTGGCATCTGTTTACAGGGCTGGCTGCCTTGCCGTAATATAGCCTCAGTTGCTGGCACGGCGTAAAACACCAATTCCACCCCCCACCCCCACCCCCGCAGTTACAAATAAAATCCTGCATATAAATTATCTAAAATAATATTGATTTTATTCCAGTAAATATATTTACAAATCTTGGTAAAGTCACATAGTTTAAATGAAAATTGTTTTGCCAGTCAAGGATTACTGATGTTGAGTGTGAGGTTTGTGTGTTTGGCAGGTTAAGAAACGCACTCGCATGATGTCTGACCTGTTCCAGTCCTACCACCCTTATACACACTATGTAAGTAAACTATTTATTTTGTATATCATGCTGCATTTAAAGACCTTATTTCATTCATGTAATATTTTTTTATACTTCACTCTACATATCAAAGATTAAATTGCATTTTGTCAGCAGTTTACATACACTATACCAGTATTTCCATGTGAATTAATACATTCATGTTGACTTTTTCAAATAACAATGATATCTAACAATACTTAGAAATTGTAATTCATTGCACATTAGTTACTGGCCTTGAATGTCTCGTGCATGTTGGCAGCTTGGAGAAAGGCAGCAAGTATTGGTGACAGAGCTGTCACATGACAAACAGTTTTTTGTTGGGCACAACAAGAGCTATGAGCAGGTAAGTTCCTATTATAACAGAACTTTTGTCAGAGCGTACTTCAAGAGAAAACAAAATTATTAGATGTTTTAATACATGCATAGAAAGTGAGAAGGCGTGGTTTTAATTTAGAAAAATTATTCAAGGGTTAATCTGTCGATGTAAGTTGGTTTTTTTTTCTTCATTGATGCATAGGTGCTTGTGCCCAAGGATGAAGATTTAATGGGCAAGATGGTAGAAGTGGAGATAATTGAAACTGGCAAACACTATATGAAGGGGAGACTGCTCTCATCAACAAAAGAGGCTGTGCGTCCAAATGTACCATTGCCCCTCAGAAAAGGAGAAGTTTCTGGTCTAGTTCATGTATGATTTTTTTTTTTATGTAACAAGTACAATAAATAAAAAGTGTAGATTGAACTTTACAGAATTTTTGGAATCCACAGTAAGCTGAGAGGCAGGAGAAATCTAAAGTGATAATTTAAAAAAAAACTAATGTGGCTTAAAACAAAAATCATGGCTGTTTAAAAAAATTATCTTGATTTTAATTGATATTTACTACAATAAAATTTTAAAACTCTGTCCACATCATCTGCTTTTAAAGTATAAATGTGAAATTTTTGTGAGGATAAACAAAATCCATTCTTTAAAAAAGAAAAAAAGTGGTAAATGGTACCATCAAATTTTTGCAACCCATAAAATAATGTGCGACACTTTTGTGAGCAGAGTAACTTATTTTGTTTCATTTTATGTCTGTTTTTATAAATTATCAGTCTAAGAAGTTTGCTTTGAAAACGTTGAAAGATGACAGTGTGATTCATTGCAGGAAAAGTCTAATGAGGCGGAAGAAAAAGAAGTGTCCCTGGTGCTGAAAGCTGGAGCTGTGATTCTTGGTTTTGCTATTTTATGGAGGATTTATGGACTTTTTTCTCGCTTCAGATGATGACCTAGGACTTGTTTTTTAAAATGGGTAAAAACAAACAAAACTGTGCTGAAACTGAATACAAAGTAGTAATAATGTGTTTATAATGTAGATTTTGTCTTCAGTGCAGTTAATCTTTTTGTGAACTTGTTTATGCAAAAGAATTGTTGGTTTTTAAGTCCTCAAATATAGATGGTACACTTGCTGCAAGTCTTGATCTTGACCTCATAATCACCTAGGAGGACAAAAATTAGTTAATAATCTTTCTAGTCTATTAAACCAAATGTTTTGGAAATTGTTTGTGTACATGCCTTTACATATGTACATGTATGCATGTGCATGCGTGCCAGTCCGCCTGTCCACTCTTAAATTCTGTGGTAAATACTAGGGAATGGCAGAGAATCAAGAAAGATAACCAGATTTGATAGTGAAATTCTCACACCTGTCAAACAACTAATGATCTTGTGTATCTTAGAAGAGTGTTTTCTCTTAAATCTGCTCAGCACTTTATTTAGTGGAATATTTTTGGTGTGTTTGTGCATATATGTATGCATGTTGTGTGCATACTTATGTGTGTACTCAGTGATTATGATTATGGCTGTATGTTATAAATATTGTAAAAGCTCTAAGCATTATAAGGTGCTTTTATGAGTCAATCATCATTATCTTTGCAGTCCATAGCCTTTGAAGTGTAAGATACATGTAAAAAAAGGAGAATACACTGAAGATATATTGAAATATCTGAGAATGAACTCTCTGAGAATGTTCTGAATGGCTGATAGTCTGCTTAGTGTGTGAAGAAATATGCTGTGGACAGAGTAATGCATGTCACGTTCTTGATGAATGTATGTTTGATTTTTAACTAAAAATGTTCCTATGGTGTTTGCCCTTCAAGGACATAATTCTTTCTATATTTGAAAAATATTTTACATTCACAAATTCTACAAACTTTCTATTTAATGTTGAGCAAGTTTGAGGACTCAAATCCCAGGTTGTCTGTGACACGGAGCTCACAGACCCCTTCAACGTCAGTACCGGGGTGAAGCAGGGCTGCATTCTGTCGCCGTTCCTCTTCATCCTGGCCATGGACTGGATCATGAAGACTTCCACCGACAGTGAGAGGAGAGGGATCAGATGGACCATGACTATGACAGCAACAACAACGCTGGAAGACTTGGACTTTGCTGATGACATTGCCCTGCTGTCACACCGCCACCAAGACATGCATGAAAAAACAAAGGCCCTCTCAGAAACAGCTGGAAACCTTGGCTTGAAGGTCAGCACAAAGAAAACGAAAAGTATGAGAGTGAACGCCAGAGTCCAGACGGCATCAAACTAAATGGAGAAGAGATTGAGGAAGTTGACAGTTTCACCTATCTTGGGTCCAAAATGTCAAACACCGGGGATGCGGAGGTGGAGATTCGAGCCCGACTGGCGAAAGCCAGCAGGCCTTCGCCTCACTCAGGAGCACATGGAAGGCAAAAAACATCAGCCAGAAGATCAAACTGAGAATCTTCAAGTCAAATGTTATCAGCACCCTCCTTTACGGATCAGAATCATGGAAGATGACCAAAACCATCAGTAACAAGCTTGACGTCTTCCAAAACAGATGCCTCAGGCGCATACTTAACATCTTTTGGCCAAATACCATCAGCAACGAAGAACTCCACCGAAGAACTGAAACCGAGTCCATCACCACGCAGGTTCAACGAAGGCGTTGGCGATGGATTGGACATGTGCTCCGCCAGCAGACAGCAGACCTTTCCAGAGTCGCCCTACGATGGACTCCAGACGGCCGAAGAAAACGAGGCCGCCCAAAGGAAACTTGGAGAAGAACAGTGGAAAGGGAGATGAAAGGAAAGGGCTGGACATGGGGTCACCTAGAGCGGGTTTCAGCCGATCGACATCGGTGGCGGACTCTGGTTGAGGCCTTATGTGCAACCTGATGCACGAAGAGGAATAGATAGATAGAAGTTTGAGGACAGAAAACTACATAATATGAATAAGTTCTAATTTATAAGTTCTACACCATTTTGTGATGGTATAATTAACATAAATTGCATACAGTTCAAGAGATAACTAAACTAATTATTTTAATTGCATCCTTTTCAGTACACATATAAGGAAACCTATCACTGGTCCATTTTTCTCCTGTTAATAGAAATAGTGCATACGATAAGAACCCAAACTATTCTTGCCAAGAGTTACCACTCATATGGCTCCCACTCATGCTTAAAATAGTAGGCTTGTTTTTTCTGTTGGAGAACACAGTTTTATGATTCAGAATGTATTGTTTGTAAATGTTGCTTAATCGATCAACGCTTTGTGTGGAATATTATGGGTGCCTTCCTTTTTTTTTTTTAAATATACAAAACGTATTCACGAAATTTTATAAAATGCAGCATAACTGTATTAAAAATCCAGTTTTGAAAAATTATAAGTGATTTAAATAAACGAAAATGCAAACATCGTTTTTAAGCGCTAGAGTTGCATTTTTAGGTCGATAAGCAAGCAGCAAGAATATGGTGGTTTTTTTTCATTTTTTTTCCAAAGATGACTGCTTCATCTTAGTCATCCAGCTAGCCCTACGCGATGCATTAACAAATGCACCTTACGTAAATGAACAAACTAAATTGTTAATTAATTTAAAATATACATTAGCTACGATGATTTTTGGGGTGGGAAGGGAGTCACATTTTTTGAAGAAAATTGCTTTCATGTTGCGTAGCAATATTACCTCCCTTTGCAAAAGAGAGGCTACTCGCACCGCGTACACTAGTCATCTCGTCGAAGTGTCTGTGCATTCGTGTTGCATGTTCGCAGCAGACGACAGTATCATTACCCTTGGAGATGATCTTGAACAGTGGATACTTTTCAGACTAAAAGGGGTTGATCTCTGTGTTCTTGTGAAGTTTGAGTTAGAGAAGCATACAATAGCTGAGTAGTAGCATTTGGTCCAAAAGCATCAGAAGTGTTAAGTTTTTGTCCTCGAAGGCAGGTTCGTGGGCGGCCTTTGACGTGCAGTAAAAACGAGATGATGAAACAGCGCGGAATTCGTAACTGGACAGCCAACATATGACGATAAGTTTTAACTGTGGACATGCATAATTCACCAATCCTGTAATGAGTTGTTCTGGAATCGGAAGTCGTCTGACCAATCCTTTGGCTCTAAAGTAATCTTTATATGTGGATATTCACTTTTTTGTGGTGTGAACGTGCCGTATTGATATTAGTGAGTTGTAAAGTTCGTCTTAATACTAAGAAAGTAAAATAAACTTTCACACACAGAAAAATGGCATTTTCATCGAGATGGATTTGCAGTCAGTGTTTGAGAACCAAAATTGGATTCTATCCGCTACCTCATGTAAAAAAACCGCGCCAGTTTCATGTGGCAGCGTCAAACTTGGCACAGAAACACACCTGGATGCCACATGATCAGGTGAAATAGTCCTTTCTAAAATATTTGGTCTTAACCCCTTCCTCTTCAACTCTATTTTAAATGGATATATATCTTTATTTTGAATTTTTAGTGACTTCACTTCAGTTATTGTTTAGCTTTTATATACATCTATATTGACACAGACTGGACAGAATTTGTGATGTAATAGAATTTAAAGCAGATTAATTTACATTTCCACTATTTATGTATGTAGAAATGTAATGTATCCTCAAGAATTTTTCTTATGTTCCCATAAAAATTTAACAATTAGAACTAGGGTTAGGGTTATTTAACTTAACAATAAAACCTATATTTCATTTCAATCAGACATTTAATAAGTTAATCCTTTAGTACCAAAGAATTATGTTTAAACTCCATAGGTCCCAAACAAGTATGTGACAATGTACCGTGATATTCATGGGCCATCACTGCATGATGATGAGGCAGCTCGTGAATTTGTCTTCGCTCTCAACAGCAAAGAGCGAGAACATTTGCTAGCACAGCTTCAGACATTTGCCATTGCACAGAGTACTGGTAAGTACACTTACTAAACATCTCATCAGCATATATGGTGGTGATACCTTTTTAATAGCATATAGAGTGTTAGTTTGATTACAGCAGCTGAAAAACTCTTTGTCTGCCAACCAGAAAAAGGGTCCTTGCTAAGGAAAAGTGAAAGGTAGCAAAATGAAAGGATAAGTAACACTGCACTGCTATGAGGTTGTTGTTTTTTTAAAAAAAAGGCAACGGCCATATAGGCTAATTGGCCATGGAAACAATGTAGTGTACATGGTTCACCATTGTGATGCAGCAACCCCAAACGAAGCTAGGCTCACCTTGCTTTACAAAAAAACAGTTGACATTTTTACAAAAAGAAAGACAAAATATTCCGTGAAGCTACCTATTAAAAGAACCTTAAAACTCATAAGGGTAATTTTAACACACACACATTGACACACAGATGGTCATGCACGTCAACATTTATACAAGCAATAGATTTTTCTACCTTGTCTCACACTACACACACTCACACATGCATGTGCTACTATGGTCAGTGTATATGCAGTCTGCACCCCTTTTTGTAGTAGAGACACTTGAACAGGAAAAAAATGGCAGTAAAAAAAGTTGAAAGTCACATGCAGCTGTTGAGTGGGATGTTTACCTTTTGGGTTAGTGAGTAGGGAAAGGATATTTTCTGGTTTTGCAAATACAGTCTGCTGGGATGACTGCTTTTCATGACGTTTTGTTTAACAATACTGCAATGAAGTGCTGAAGATAAATACAGCATAGGACTGGCCTTCCTGTGTATGTCACATAGTGATAGAGGTACCACCATAGATCACATTTCAGTGATGTACTTTTATATCAGGAGAATTTGCCATATACATGTACATAGGGTACATTAGCAGCAGATGAAAAAGAAGCAGCGATTTCACAGTCAGTGTTGTCTGTAAAGAATAAGACAGTGTATTCTTGCAACTGTTTCTCAGGGATTTTAACTGATAATTTGTCAAACCTTGGCATTTCTGATTTATTAAATTTTTTTGCATGCCTGTGGAGGTAGAAATCAAGTGCTACAAATTCTTTAAGGGTGATAATGAAATGTTAATTATCAAATTCTCCATTATAAATTTTTTTAAAGCTTAGAGCCAGAGAGAGAAATTTTGCTATCTAATGTGTGTGTGTGTGCATGGTTTTCAATATTCAGTTTGTGCAAGTGGATAACAATTTTGTAAATGCAAAGCTGTCTTACATTTTGCAGCAAGATTAGATCAAGCTTAAAATTTGTGCATAAATATAGGTCACTTTGGGACTTCAGAATTCAGTCAGGATTAGATTGGTGTCCTTTTACACAAAGTTATGCAGATTAATCATTTACAGAGCAGAGGGCTACGGGCAACAATTATTCTTTAAAGCAAAGTTTAAACAAGAGCTGACAGGCATGTACTATCTATTTAACATCTCTTTCCCCAACTTTTTACACTTTTACATGCACACAAATGCACACAGATTGTACCACTGTAACACTGTAACCTCATTCTGGCATTTCCCCTTCCCATTTACATTTAATCAAATCTTTTAGGCAGTAGACATCACACTTCATACCATAGACATCATCTGGAGAGCAGCAAGCTTTACACATACCCATTATATTAATGGCTGACCATTTTCAAAGACATGGGCTTAGATTGTTGCAAAAAGCAGTTGTCTGAAAGTGAATAATTGTGTTAAGATTGAGACAGGAATTATCTTTTTTATTTTGAAGTGTTGTGAAAAATATCTACAATAACTGGTATAGAAGTTTCTTGTTATCAAACATATACTGGATAGATTAGTTCCACTCCCCACACACATAAATGAGTCAGAAGTTTGAGTTCAATCAATATGTCGCTCTTCCTCCCAACTTGTTTTTCTTTTTTTGGTCTAAACTAACGACACCATCATGACTAGTAACCTGTCAGCATATTAAGGTTAATTTGTGTGCCTTTGAACATTCCCTGAGGTACATGACTTAATTGCAGGCCAAATGGGTAGCACAGTGGTGAAGCGTTTGTCATCAATATGGTGGGGTCGTGGGGATTGTTGTTCAGTAATTAATCAATAATTAAACAATAAAACCGTAAGTACACCATACCCACCATTTTAATTTTATGACCACAAATTTTCATTTAAAGAATTTTAATTTACAATGTTAATAATCATGTAAATAATCAGTAATTTTTTTAAACATACACATGGACATGCATGTAATCTGTACTTGTAATCACTGGTGCCAATAAACCTTTTTTCACCAAAGCTGCAGATATGAGAAGCATAGACGGCAACCGTCTTTGTTGGCACGATGAGCGACACCGATGAGAATAGCGCGCCGTCCCTGTAGTTATCTCAGGTGTAAAGAGCTTTTCTTTAGCTGGTCGCGAGTTTAGACAGCAGACAAACATCCGGCAACAGATAGAACTATAGTGGCTTTTATCGTGAAGCTGGCAGTCCCGTAGAAAATAGTATGTGGTCAGATTGTATAGTGAGTTAATGATTGAGATGTCAACAACAGGCAGGGACGCAGAAGACACTTATAGTAATAGTCACTAAAGTACTTAAAGCGGTGCTTGCCCCAGGCTGTGATCAATAAAAACGGGGAGTGAATGTCATAGTGTGATCAGGAGGAAAGAAGGAAGCAGCAGGCAAGTTCCAATTTCGTGGTCAATAAAGTCCCTGATGGAGCTGCTCCAAGTACCCCAAGAACCTGGTTAGGAGATGACACAGACAAAGCATCAAGGTATGGAGAACATCGGCAACAAAGTGTGTCTTTCACAGCCCTGTTTAATCTGTTTAGTGAGCGAGTCGATTGTAGACGTGGTAAAAACTAGAAGCGCAACACCACATTCGCTTGACAAATATTTGACTTGAAATGTCAAGATGTGTGCGATACATTGATACATATGTACCAAGTTATAGGGTTCATGTGGAAGACACGAGGGAATTGGCGATACATAGTTGTCCTCATTATTACAAATCCCGAAATTCAGTTTTGGAAGATGGAATCTGTTGTAAAACTTATTGGCGGCTTTTCATGGAAGAATGAAAGATCGCGGGGCTAGTATCCACCCAGTGGGCGGAATAGATGAAAACAAATCGAAATACATATACATTGTATAACACATAGGAACAGAAGAGTGCGAGAATGCAAAAATGGGAGAGAGAAGTACAAATACATAGCATCATTATTAACCATTTTCGGGAAATTATTGTGTTTTCCAACGGTAACATTTAGAACATTACATATATCGTCAGCACAGGCTAAAAAGAAAATTTCTTCATCCAGTTCTAGGTCTTCATTTGTATTCGTTTGCGCTGCCACTGTAATAAATATTAAAAATCTGTAGGCATTTATACTGACACTTACATATCTAGAAAAACAAAGAGACAAACATTGATTGTACAGCTGGACTTCAGCACGGATAAGTGAGTGCAGATATATAGTTCTGCGTCCTTCCAACCACTTTTGTTTAATTTGTGCCTGTCTTGCTTTGCAATGTTTTCACTCTATTACACTAGACTGAAAGTCTGAGCGCACATTAAAAGACTTTAGTTGTCTCAGACAGTACAGGTGGCTATGTACTTTCATTATAACTTTATTATATCATACATATAACTTAACTATAATTTATATACATGTTTTATCCGAGTAAGTTTAGCATAGATAATTATACCTAAACATTTGTAATTTTCTACTATTCTTACCATATGCATTTCATCAAAAACAACCCTGCCTTTCTCAGAATCGACAATAATTTCTTTCGGTTTTTTTTTTTACATTCAACTGTAAATAATTTAAAAGTACAAAAATGAGAGCACAGAAGATATGCAGTACGCGCTGATATGTGTGTCCGCAAAAGTTTAATTCTGTATAGTGCTCGCAGCTGTCCCTAGAGGAAGAACAGACAGAAAGTAAATATTCATGTGTGCACTCAGACTATCGTATAATGTTGAGCCGCATGCCGATTTTGTTGAAGATTGTCAGTGCACCTGTTCACAAAAGGGTGACCCCCTCCCGGGCTTTAGCACAATAATACTGACGAGTACCGTCTTCTCGTTGGTCTATAAATTAAAAATATGAATTGGCCAACACTTTACAGCTGTAGCGAAAGTGCTACATTAGGGCAGCCTCGTGTCCATTAAAGCCCATGTTTGAGAGCGGGTCTGATCGGAGTGTGGTTCTGTATGTCGCGAGACCTGCTTGGTCTGTGTGGAAGTCTGTGTGGACGGTTTGACAACATTGACATTGACGACTAATCTGTGTGGTAAGATGACTGTTTGAGATGAAGCAGGATGTGGTCGTGTATGTCGCCTTATCCGGGTGTAAACTTCACCGCATCCAGATAATCAATCCAGTGCAAACGTTCCTTGCATGTTTCTCTCATATCGGCAGCAAACAGCCCTTCGGATAGATCAAACTGACTAAGAATCACTCCTCCTTCCCCATTACCCCAATCCCACGTGGATGATGCTGATGTCCTTTGATTCGGGGGCTTCCATCTGTTGGAAAACATATCGAAGGAAGAAAATTCTTCTCTGGAAGACAGTGCTTCCGTTGATTTCCTCTGGGCATTGCAGAGAGGATGTCTGATATCAAGGTACTTTTGTTCCTGTGTGTGCATGCGTAAACCGTTTTGAAATCGAATAATGGCAATCAGCAAGATTATTACACGAAAACATATGTTTCTGTAGTAGAACGAGTCGCCAGACCTTTGTCCCACTCCGAGCCTCCTTCCTCACCTTTGTACAGGTCCGGCTGTTTTGCTGTGATACAGCCAAAGTTGGTGACTCAGTCAGATAAAATCCCCTCCAACCCCGCCCTTGCCTTCATCTTGAAGCGCTTGCTGTATGATCATGTCATTTATGACAGATTTCTCTCGCTGCCCCATCAACAGCCAGCCAGCACTCGTCTCCCGGCTATTCCGAAACAACGTGAAATGGCTGTCGGCCTATTTACCTCGATGTAAACTCGAACGACTTGTCACAAATGCCAATAACTGCGCAAGTGCGCTTGGAAAAAACTTGTTTTCGTGAACCGTATCAATAGCTGTTTCACTAATCTTTAACAGACATGCTACTCGCTCGTTGTTTTAAAAAAAATGAGCGAAGCAATACCTTGACAGACTTGCAGCACTTCTCTGAAGCCGATGAGTGTCTCTGCATTTTCTTCTCTGACGTCAGTCCGCAACACGGCTGAACAATTATTTGTAAGAACAAAAACACTAAACCCTTGCGTTGCTTGATGTGAGATACTTTTAAGGTTCTGAAATGCCGAGCGTGTCGGTGGCAACACGTTTAATTGTTTAAACATGACAAGGTTGTTTTCTTCAGCAATGTTTAACGTAAGTAGTCGTGCCTAGGGACCTTAAGACAGAGAAGAGTAAAAGCTTTGAGCGAAACAGTGGAAACTAACAGAAAGAGAGCCGTCCTATCCAATGCGCGAGGTGTGATGGAGGTCATAATATTTCTTTTTATGGAAAGATCATGACTATAAAACACTGTTAGCAGTCTTCTATGCGTGTGTGTGTGGATGTGTGCGTGAGCATGCAGCCATAACGCTGCTTGGATATGATTAGATATTGGCCACGACATTTGGCATTTCTAGCAGCATCAAGAGTTCATGGGAGGGGAAAAAGATATAAAACCGCAGTTCTCAAAATGTTTTCAGCGATAACAACACATGTGCATCGTGCCAGGATGATGTTGCAATGCTCAAGATGACACTTGATGACCATTTGAGAGGAACTTCAGGCTTGTGACGGCAACGAAACAGAGGTCGAGCAGCAATTTTTTTTTTAAAGTGCACCAGGGACCGATGGCAAAAGAAATTTGTAGCCGCAGAGTGCGGGGGTCGAGATAGTACCATAATTTAACAGCCTCACGTGAGGGGAACAAGCAAGTAGATGACGTCATTACAGAGGAAGGTTATTGGTGAGGACCATCAAGCGCACTAAGGAATCGGAGTACGGCTGATAAGAACCCACGTTGATGAGCTTATTATAGTCTTGTCATTCATTCGTATCACGCTTTAGTAAATATTTATAATGCTGACATTTTAAATTTTTACCCGAATCGCGAACACACATGTAAAGCTTTTTAATCGTCCTTTTGTGTTCCAAGTTTGTTCTTGTAAATAAATCGGTTGCCGAAAGAATCGGTATACATCAAACACATCAAAAGGTATGCTTAAAGGAACTTTTTTGGTATGGTAGTATTAGGTCAGCGTTGTGGCTCAGGCATTTGTATACGGATGTCCTCAGGTACTTCACCTCTCTGTATAAAATTGCCTTCTTGATTGGACACTGTTGCCGAATATGTAAGCGTTACCAATATCCACGAAGAAAAATTGCCGAGGTTGTCACCTGTTTGGCAGTTTGTGTTTGATTAAAAAAATCCCTTAACGTGTCTCTCAGTTGTGTCCCAACTATAACGGTCCTAAGGGACATAGCTAACTAGGACCCAGCTCTGTGTCGACCGGATGTCGTCCCTATAAATATCGGGGTGTGGCTTCT
Source organism: Pomacea canaliculata (assembly GCF_003073045.1). Taxonomy (NCBI): domain Eukaryota; kingdom Metazoa; phylum Mollusca; class Gastropoda; order Architaenioglossa; family Ampullariidae; genus Pomacea; species Pomacea canaliculata. The sequence goes on from NC_037599.1 coordinate 15,614,264, forward strand.
GGGAGGTCAGCACGTCATGCTGACAATCATGTTGTGCAACTTTTGCCTTATTCTCATAGTTACCAGTGTGACCTTTTAGGTGGCAGATATGTTGCTGGCAATTTTACCCCACCCACCCCCCTTTTTATCGTTGAATCCACGCATATTCGTAAAACTGTCGAAATCAATTTTTCAAAAGGTGTCTCTTGTGATGCAATTTTCTTTTGTCATATACTGCAATCTGCCTTGTGTGTGTGTGTTTTACGAGAGATAGAGGAAGAGAATAACAATGCCGCTGTTGTGGATTCATTTGTGCTTAATAATGCAAAGGAACTTGTGTTTAATGTGACCTATGGTATCGTCATGGGGTTGGTTGTGAATGCTTAATATGCATCAAATCCATCATGATAAAACAGGTCACATTAAAAGCAAGCTCATCTCTCTGTAGATATTTTTGTGCGACGTTCACCTATATCACGAAATTCTCACATGAAGCCTAACCCCATTCCCCTTTAAAAGTTATAGTGAGGTGCAATCTGAGTGAACACACCCCTCTATTCTCGAGAACACGCATACAAACATCACTATGCCTGGAAAAGGATCAACTCCAGATATCAAAAGTGTATATCGATACGTTTACGTTGTCAAAGCTACAATAAATGGAAGAAGTGGAACCACATGTCTGTCAGAAATCTCGGAGTTCTTTTCGACTCAGTTTGCAAATCCATCTTTCTCAAACTCAGCGTGATCGGCCACATCAGACATGTCCTGTCTGTTGCCTCCACCAAGCAGCTTATGTTCTTATTTGTGTTGTCCACGCTCGACTACAGTGACTCTCTGGTCATACATCTTCCTGGCCGCCTGCTTGACAAGTTCCAGAGAGCTCAGAACAATGTTGCCCACATTGTATTCCGTAAGAGGAAGGCCGACCATGCCACACCGCTTCTGTTCATCATATCACTTCTGCGCGATCTCCACTGGCTGTCCGTTCGGGCTCGTATCGAATTCAAGATCGACATGCTTTGATGTGTTGTTCATGGCCTTGCCCCACTCTCTCTGTCTCAGCTTGTGTTGCCATACCAGCCTTGCAGGTCAGCTCACCCGGTTTCTCTCTATTCCGCGTATCAGACTGGAGACCTTTGGCCTTTTTCCTTCTCCGGCCTCAGCGGAGTCAGTACATTTCTTCCGATCTGGATTTAAGACATATTTCTTTCGGAGACACCTACTATAACTCGCCCATCTTGTTCACCTTTCTCCCCCACACTCCTATGTCTACGTTTCTTTATTAAGGGGTTATTAATGTTCTTTTACTGCTAACTGGCGCATGTTTATGTATGTATGTTGTGCTTGTTTGTATTCGATTGTGCCGTCTACATCATGCGGCCTCTTTCCCCACTGTTCCGGTCTCTATTGAAGCGCTTCGAGCGCGCCTCCGTATGGTGAAATGTGCTTTATTATTATTATTACTACTACTACTATTATCCGTGGACACTTGTGACTTCAAAGGTTGGACTTTCTGTTCATCATGAAGTTCTGGGGCTTGTATCTCGAGAACTTAAGGGGGCTGCTGTGATCATGAGCACTGCCGTGAAACGTGTGTTTACTATATGCTTTGAATAGTTTCAGAAAAGTCGATTTTAAAAATTTCTGAGTGTTGTGCAATCACAGGTTTGGAAGCGCTTGCACCCCCCCCCCTTTTTTTTTTCCTTTGGTCCTCGGGAGCATGTAGGCTTTATCGGTAATTAGTTTAGAGACTGTAAGTGCTTAATGTACGATGGTATTCAGATTGATAAATGCTCTTGTTTCTTTGGGTCCTAGCGGCGTCACGATTCCATAGCAACACCGAAGATTGACTGACATTAATGCCGGTGTACGCACAAATCGGGAACTTAATCAGTTTTGCAGCGGAGCAAGCCTATTACTGGATACTGATGTTTGACATGGCATGTCTGTGGTCACTAGTCATGGCAGGACTAAAAGAAATAACAGTGACCGAGTCTTCTAATGAAGGGGGATAAACGCAAACGTTATCTCCCCGCCCCATCGCGTTTTTTCTCCTTCGCCTTCGTTTCGCTCTGGGGAAAAAACTTTTTTTTCTTTTGCATCTTATTGACATATTCAGATGTGTCAATATCGATGCGTTAATTAAAAGTTCAAATCGGTCTATGCGCTTGATTCACTGGGAGGTGACACTTGGTGCGGTGTGGAAAGACCAAAGAAAGGTTACTAAGTTACTCTAAACATTCTATGTGAGTTAGGGATGGGCAAAAACGCCACGGCGACAAAGAGGTTAAAGAGTACGTTAGGGTCATATAAAGCAAAGCAAATAAAGCACACAAAAAAATGCGCTATAAAAATTTCCGTTGTTATTATTATTATCATCGTCGTCGTTGTCATCGTCATCATCATTTATTTTCTCCCATCATGCTTTTGAGTTTTTATTCAGTGAACTGCATACGTTGTAGGAATTCAGGAGGCATGCAGACACATATTCTTCCTGTTAATGCAATATGTAGTCTTTCCTAAAGAGGATATGCGCGACGGTGGTCATTTTTCCCATAATATGGCGTAGGCATCGGTTGGTAAAGGTCTGGAGCTTCTTGTTGATGGTGTTTGTCACTCTCCAGTTTCAGAACCATACAGTAGGACTGCCTTCACATTGGTGTTGAAGATGTGGGTCTTACTGAGGAAGGATAATGCTCGGGAGTTCCAGATGGTGGGTAGGCTGTTGAAAGCACCTTGCAGATACGTGAAGCGGTCTCTTTCCACGATGTTCTCTCCTTGAAGTTGGATTGGTAGTTCCTTATTGTTGTTAATGCTCATCACTTAGGTCTTCTTTCTGGTGACCTTTAAGCCAGTCTTCTCTGCTTACTCAGTTTGGTTCGTGCATGTTGCTGCCGATGAGATAGGAGATTAATGTCATCTGCAAAGTCCAGGTCCTCTAGCTGTTTGGTAAAGGTCCACTGGATACCGTCGTTATTGTCTTTGGTTGTCTTGAACATAATCCACTCTATGACCATCAGGAAGATTGTCGGTGATAATATGCAAGCCTTTCTTACACCAGTCTTCATTACGAAAGGTTTAGTGAGTTTGCCATTGTGGATGCACGAATGTTAACTTTTAGGGAAGTGTGTAACGAGAATTAGCTCTTCTGTACTAGTATTAACTTGATATCAGCAATCGCAAGGAGGCTTTCGCTAGAAAGTATATAGACGGATTTCACTGGTTTGTGTTCCTAGTTGGGAAACAGTCTTCATCTTTTTCCTTTTTTTAAAGTAGGCAGACTCTTTCTGGAGGTAACTCACGGCCCTCAAGACGACAGAGCAGGGTGGAGTGGACCATTTTCACTCACATGGAGTATGTCGGGGAACTGAGAGTCGGGGTGGAAGTGAGTACACGAATGACGTGTCAGGCGCTTGCAGGGGCCATGCAAGACATTTGGACCGACCAGTGTCAGACGGTTGCGGGGTCAGATTAGAACAGTTCTTCCTCTGCTAGTAAAGCTGACACTGCAGGCTGAGCTGTTTGCAAAACAGAGTACAGATCGATTAGCGGAAGTTATAGCAGAACTCGAGAGCCACAAGGCATTTTCTTTTGCTGTCAGGTATGCATACACCACACGTTAATCTCAGTGAATGTTCTTAACAGGTGGTGCTCAGATGGCATGAATGAGATAGAAGGTCATAGAAGGTTCGTGCACAGAAATATCTGAGCGCCATCTGTTGCTGACGTTCAGGGGCCGCAGTTATGACTCGAGAGTAAGTCGTTTCCCCAGGCCAAGATGGGGAACTCAAGAAAAACCGTCTCATTTTCGAAGGAACAGTGTGATAACTAATCCAGACCCCGTGGACACTACTTCGTGTATCTTTACCCCAGGGCATCTTTTCCACAGCTTTTTAACTACGGCATTGGTGGAAATCAGCATATACGTGGTCTGGACAGCGTTTTATAACTTCGAACATAAGACTTTGTCCCATCGTTCCCCATGTTGCCCCACCCTCGTTTCATAACTTTACGGCTCCTGGAGGTTTACGATGGCATATCGTGTGTGCGCGGGATAATACAGTCGATCTATTGCAAAGCTCTGTTAATAGCGTTATTTGGAGGAAAGCAATCGGAAACCAGATCCTGTTAGCAATAACAACATTATTGTGCATAATAACTAAGCGTTCTAAACAACCGTGGTCTTAGCAACGGTTGATATTTGCTGGTACAGTGTATTTACAGGAAGATAGATGGGCAACGACAACCAGAAGTACCAGAACTAGACATCCCCAATGCTAATAGAACAGTGGAAATTCTGATATGAAATGCTTCATTTTGGGAAAAAAGTAATTATATTTTTATGTTTAAAACATACGACATTGTCAATGAAAACATCTTCAGTTCTTGTAGTCTTATTTACCTCCCCCCCCCCCACCACATAGTTTTTTTCTTATCGTGTATTTTTTTGTCGCGAATGTTTACTTTCTTTTAATTTTATATCGTCTTTGCCTCTTATGCAAATGTATACGGTTGTGTATCATTTCCAAAACAAAGAATCAACCACATTACTGTTCACTATGACGATGGACCAGTTGTTACATATTTGCCAACTTCTTTCTCGTACTTTTTCACTGGTGGCGTGGTCACTGCACGAGGTCAAAAGCATCTTCCTGCAGAATCTCATCTCGCTAGTCCTTTTTGTGTCTTAGCAAGTCCGCTGGGAGGATTCAAGTCGCACGAAATGAACACAGAAACGCATTCACCAGACTACATTTGAGAGAAGTGCTCTCGTTTCAGATGTTGCTACGCTGACTTTTGCTTGAAGGAAAAATATTAAGATTGCAGAGGACTTGGAAAAAATCCAAACATGATAGATCTCTCTAGCGGGTTGGGAAGGGGTTGAGCTAAAGCTTACATCTCGTTTTAGTGGTTTGAATGAAGCTTAATTTTGACCTTGTAGTAATTGTAAGTTCAATAACACGTTGCTGACAACGTTAAACTATAATCGCTTCTAACGACGAAGTTTCTTTTATTAAAAAAAAAAAAAAAAAGACATATGTTAGACCCGCAACTCCTGTCAAAGAGATGACAGTACTGTCTTGGTAATTTGGAAGCTTGGAATCGGCTGCTTTTTGTAGGAAGTCGCCGAGTGTGTGACGTCAGCTCATTGCCAGTTGCCGGCAGGTGGCGCTGACAGACGCAATTTTCTTCTCGGTAAGAAGCCGCTGACTGTCGTCTGGGAACAGCGGGGGATTCTCCCTTCATTTAGGAGTTGATGAGATCGGGAGAGTGGAGCGCTTTAGACAGATATTGACTTTGTTTCAGAGCCATTCTAACTTTCGCTGATAGTAGATGAGGAGGAAGGGAATGGACAAACAATTAAACAGCAGAAATTTTCAAGACAAGTATTCCCTTTCCTTTAATTCCAGAGAAATGTCCAATACAAATGATAATAGACATTGAATAATGTCTGATAGCTACTGCTGTCCTCCACTCTGATGGATAAAAGGCTACAATATTTCCGAAAAAGCGAATGTAGTTGTAGATTATTAAGTTGATGGCGGGCAACTTATAGAGGACACAGAATGATGCCTTCTTGTGTGGTTGGCTAGATGTTGATTTGCATACATACTTGAATGCATATATGTAGTTTTTAAACATTTCTGTAACTAGAGGAAGAAAGAAGTTAATGCAAAAAGTTTTATTAAGAGATCATTTTACAAAACGTGTTACCATTTTCAGACTCTACAGGATCACCTACCTCTGAGCAGCTTAGACTAGGTAAGAAAGTATTTTATTCCTGCATGAATTTTTGTTGAACTCGCAATCCATAGTTGGCTTTTATTCTTGAAAGGTCGATAACTGAAATAAAGATTATTAAAATATATAGCATTAGTTTGCCACAGATTGACAGAAATAATAGTGTAATAGAACTGGTATGGTGTGATCATTTAATTTTATGTTTACAAATATTTATTTTACAGTGGCCTTGCATCAGGCATTGCCTTTCATTGGATTTGGCTTTCTTGATAATCTCATCATGATCATTGCTGTAAGTATCAACAGCTGTTTGTCTTTTGGTATATCATTAAAGTTACACAAATTTGTTTTTGGCCATTTTTAAAGTGCTTAGTGTGGAGGGACTGCAATTTTTCTGAGAGAAAGAGTGTAAAAATTATTTAACATTATTATTTTGAAGGAGCTTGTGGTGGTTTGAATCCTGCCTGCAAAATTGAACACCAGAAACTACTGACAATTGCTGAATGAGGTTGACTGGAGTGGCTTCAACATATTTGTTTATGGTGTCCAGCTTTTTGTGAAGTCTGAAGCTCTTAAGATCATTTTGTTGCCTCTAGTAACAGAACAAGAAAACAGAAAAAGAGCATGTTAAGAGGCATAGGCATGTAATGCAAGGCAAAATAAATATCAGGGGTTAACTGAAACTGATCATGCATTCTTTGCCAAGCTCTGGTTGCCATGGCAAAAAGAATATCAACTGACACTTATAAATTACAGAGGAGGAGAGATAAAAAGTGTACTTTGTTCAGGTGAAAGGGATAGCAAATTACGAGACAAGACTTGCCTGTAACAATGGGTTAAATGTAAGAGTTGCTAACCAAAAAGATTTGTGGATAATCTGCTTGATATTTTGTGGTATAAATTATATGTTGAATTGTTTGGGAAGTGTGAGTTTTATCTGTAAAATTTTAACTCAATAATATGATAGCTGCATGGCTGAGCCTTAAAGGGATTGCATTGAAGCCTTGGACAGCAAAAATTGTGCTGGCAAGATGACTTAAGATATGGACTGAGAAAGCATATGAAATTCAGATCAACTAAAGGATAATCAAACTTTAGAAGTAAATGTATTTTAATTAGAGCATTGTGTATTTTATTTTTTTTTAGGAGAGAGCTAAAAAGATGTATTATAAAATTTAGAAATTATAAAACTATTGGGGGACTGATAATGCTGCTTATCTTTTATTGTACATTAATACATTCAGATCCACACCAAAATAAATGTCTGTTGATCTTCGAAAACTGTACACATAGCATCTATGAGCAGACACACAGATACACATACTGTGCACATGCACTAATACACTAGCAGGCACACAAAGACCAAGTGATTAAATAAATATAATCTTATATGCTTATGCTTGATGGTTTATTGTGCAAATGCAATTAAAACAAAGTGAGCAGAGTGTTTTTGAGATGGGGATGAAAACAGCATTCATAATGTCACAGTAATGTTTGTGCGCAAATTCCTCAGGCACTTGAACCCTTTTGTGAAGTATGATCCACATTGTCTACCACTGATAAAGCCTGTGTAGACACATACCCTTGGGGAAAAGGGAAATAGTTTAGCGGCTAATGAAGAAAAAGCATTATCCCTCAGCTAGCCCTTGGCTACAGGTCAAGTCATGAATCTTTTATGGCATGCAGGGACAAAGCTTTCTTCAAGGAAAGATACAGAAACTGCTGAGAGAAAAGATTGCATGGGTTTTTCTTCTATGTGGCTTGAAATTAATTGAAAACATATTTCTGTACTATGAGTAATCATTACAATGCATCTTTCCTTTATGTGGTTTGAAGCTCATTCAAGCAGATTTCTTTACAATGTCTTTACAATGCAGCTTTCATTTATTGTATAAGCAGCTTCTAATCGATTAGCAGGCAATCAAGAACATTCTTATAAAGATGGGATGATTGACGAATGAACTAGTGAATGGGAGAAAGATTTATTTAGTGAACAAACTATAATTTTTTTTCTTTTTTCTGTACATTTTAGGGAGAATACATTGATGCTAAACTAGGTGCTGTTCTTGGAATTTCAACCATGGCAGGTATGACTGTGTGGGTGGGTGTGCTTGCATGTGTGCATGTATTTTTGACATGCATGCACATACAATGGAGGAGACAGTAGACAAAATGAAATGGGGTGTGGGGGAGGTGTCAATGAAGAAAAATTCATTGTTTTAACTAGCATGAGTGGATTAACAAATCAATTGGTTTTAATAATACAAGGAAACTAATTTTAGTGGATTACTATGTCTTTCTGCTTTAATAATAGAATGGCACTAGTATGAGTGAATTAACATATCAGTCTGTTTTAATAATATGAGGAGACTTGTTTAAGTGGATTAATATGCAATGAAATACAAATTTCTGCAGTAGCAGAGGGAAAATAAGAGAAAGGATTAGGGAGATTGTGGTGGTAATGCATGTAGATTGAGTTCTTGAAACTCTTGTATTATGGTAGAATCAAACAGCTCAAAAACATTTTTACTGCTCGTTATTTTTGCTACAGTTCTTCCATTTGTTACTTGTGCATTAATCATCCTTCTGTAATTTTCTAGTGAGTTAATAATGCTTGATTTGTGCTGTATTGTGAAATTTGCTTCTCCTATAGCTGCAGGCCTTGGAAACTTGATATCAGATGTGGCTGGAGTAGGGTAAGAATCTTTCTTGACATCCTCAGGTTGATGAATCCTACTGTAAGGCAAAGACATTGATGATTGGTAGTTTATTCTTGTGATTATGTTTGCAAAGGACTGGTGTCATTTGAAACAGGCGCTTTCTTAAAAGAAAATAAACACCCATCAGTGTGCTGTCCTACCAATATGTTCCATTCATAAATGAAAATCTGTTTTTTTGGGTTTTTTTTTTTTAAAAACATCAAACAGAAAATCTAAAATTTAGAGAACAGTATTACAAATATTCTTGCATTATTAAGACATGAGAATCTTTTTGCACCCTATTTTGCAGATCTGCACATTATATAGAGAGGTTTGTAGGTTGGTTTGGTGTTAAAACCCCACATCTGACTCCACAACAAGTTGACCTGAAGTGGACTCGCTGGGCATCCAGCCTGGTAAACTTTGTTAACATTTATTTATCCATGTAATATACTTGTATTACTGGACTGCTTGCAGACAAATTTTTCCAGCTAACTACTAAAATGAGGCCAATGTATACAAATCATTTGGTTAGCTACGTTTCAGCTTAACTACTAAAATGAGGCTTGTGCATACAAAGTTTCCGGTTTAGTCACATTTAGTGTTTAGGCTCGCTGAGACTAACAACGGAGAACTTTACAAGAGGCTAAGCATTGGTCTTAGCAACAGACAGCAGTCCACCTATACATGTCTGTGATTTACCTCTGTGCATTAAGTCAAAGAAATTCCTTAAACATTGTGTAGACAGCAGAAATAGAATTGATAGTTCTGGCAATGGGACATCGATTTCAAATGGCTATGCAAGGGAATGCAAGCTTCTACTTTTAAAGAAAAGAGGGGTAACTTGAAGAATATTTACTTCTTTTCAGACGCTTGGTGGAATAAATGAGTTCTGCTCTTTATAGAATTTATTACTGGAGGCAGAGACCTTACTAGATTTTCCTGTTGCCATCATTTCACACAAAAATTCTTGGTATTCACACTTTTCAAAAATTTGTGTTAATGTCATTAGCTTTATTTTTCCCACTTTATCAACATACTTCATATTTGTTTCAGGGAAAGATGATTGGGGTTACCATTGGTTGTCTACTGGGGATGTTTCCTCTTCTCTTTTTCAATAACAATGAGAAAGAAGACCTTAGTACACCAGAAGCATCAGTGCAAGAAGATACAAATCCTCGTATATAGATAGATCTGATAGATCTTGCAGTACAGTACTTGAGAATGTCCTGGAAATTTAGTCCACAAGTAATATATTTTAATGCTCTACCATTCAGAAATTTGCTGTTAAATACGAGTTTTTGTTGCCTCTGTTTTTATAATAAGATTTCCTACAACACTTTAACATGCAGTGTCTTGTAGCAATTGGTACCAGAATTGTGATGACAGATTATGATTCTGTTTACTTTAATGTACCTTCTAACAGTCTAGTTTTATTTCTGGAAAAGCATTAAGTATTTTTTTCAGAATGTGCATGTATACATACATGAATGAATTCTTTTTATATAACTTTTACATTTGCATGTATATATGCGCGCACGCACACACACATTTGCGAGTAATATTAAAAACAAATTGATTTCATTTAGCTTTATATGGGGCATAATGATTGAAGTGTAAGTGTTTAAATAACATTAAGGTAGGAAGAAACTACAACTATTCAGCAGAACAGAAAAATGATAAAGGATAAATATTATTGCCGCAAAACAAAATTTTAACATCATAATGTGCTACATGAGCATGATGTTCACCTCAAAATCCATGTGATGTCTATAAACCAATCTAAGGGTTTGATTTGGCAATGCATTGATTTTTTATTGAGAATGACAAACTGCCATTGTAGTGCTAATGTTTCTTATAAAACATTGTAATGTTGTCAGTGATAAGTTACTTCGATAACCATAGCCTTTTTTTTGTCTGCTAGGTACTTCATGTGTATATTTGGACAATAAGATTTAACATTATTAATTACTTAGAAATGAATGATTTACCCTTGATCATAAAAACTACATGTGTGTGTGTAAGAGTTAGTGTGTGGCTGTTTTAATTATGATGTAGATCTATTTCTGTAAAAATAAGTTTTTAGAACACAGTGTACTGTAAATTACAAAGGGGGTCTCTTTTGAAGCATTTAATTTATTGTTTTCAGAAAAACTCTTTAGTGTTAGGAATGAGAATGTAAAATTCTGAGGTTTTTTTGTTTTTTCTATTTTCTCAATTTTTACGTGATAGTGGGTGCTATAAATGTGATAAAATGAGTAGTGTAAGTTAAAATACCTAAAGTTTTGTTACAATGGTTTATGTCATGATTATGCTCGGATTTGTAATCATTTATAATGTTTGTATTATTTTTGTATGTTGTCAGTAAACTATTATTTATTTTTACACAGTATTTGAGATTTTCATATAAAGATCGTTTATAGCAAAGTGCTCTCATATGCAAGAAAAAGTTTTGGAATTAACTTTATTACAACCTCGGTTTAAATTAAAATAAAAAAACCTTTAAAATACTTTTTTCAAATGGCTGGGTGTTCAGTTTGTTGACGGAAGCTACCTCCCAAAATCTGATCAGCAACTCTTTTCTGTTCTTGATATACAAGGTTTCAAAATTTTGATATTACTACTTGTGCATTGAAACAAGTCAGAACCAATGCAGATGCTGTTGTGGGTGTAAAGCCTGAAAGCATTTGCATCTTGTAAATGAAAATACAGGGGTGGTATGGAGAACATGATTAGTTTTCTCCTATTTTGAATATTAGTAAAATGTAATCGACCAATCATATCAGAAGCATTTTTAGGTTGATGTTTAAAGCATGATTGAGACAATGCATTTTATTTATTTGTAAAGCTTTAAAGCTTAATTATGTTTTTGATTGATGCATTGTAATTATAAAGGAATTTTTAGATGATAATTATGATTTGATCTTTGGCTATATTGCGATTATGTTATTGTATCTAATTTCAAGCATACTTTATAATAATCATATTTACTCTCTCTCTATCTATTGATATTTGCATCTAGTGATACACCTTTTGACACTTGAGGTGATGGAAAATGGCTGTGAAAGCAATCATAAACCGAGTTACTGTGTACCTGACCAGACCTCCGCACATCATTTTGTAACCTTATTGCTTATCCTGGATTAAACAGCCCTTATATAGTTGGTATATCTTTTGATTTCTTTTCACCCTTTCTGCTAATAGTACAGGTAACAGTTCCATACATCAATTAAATATGGAAATAGTTGATATTTTACCTGTGATATTGTAGTGTGGTCTGTTGTCACAGTTGGGATCACCCAGACAGTATCTTTATCAATTCCATTCAGTTTACATTGCTTGTATGTTTTTAAGGGCTTGTATTCATGGCCATGAGCAACTTACCCAAGAATAAATTTTCCTGAACCTGGATAGGGAACTAGTTGATTAAGTTAACCTGATTCCTGAGCCAAGGGTGAAGCAGGAAATCTAGCACTAAAATGAACACTATTTTTTTTTAATCAGAAAAGCAAGAAAGAAGCTGCAGACAGTAAAATTTATTCATCCTAACCAAATGATGTTTAATAATGACCAAAATATTTATTTTCACTTGGAAACAAAATGACCAGTGGGGAGATCGGGATCCCCCTAGAGGCCATAATGTCTATTGCAATATTTAGTTTTGTTCATTATGTATGGTGTCGACTACTTTCAGACTTTGAATTCAATAAAAATGGTATGTACCAAACAGTTTTGTACAATTACATTTATTCAGTTTATTTGTAAGGCTGAGAAAAACTGTGTTCATTTTTATTGAACAAAAGAGATCTATATTTACCCTACATCAGAGAAAGTTATCAGAAGAGGCCCTCTGATAAACTTCTGGGTGGTAAAACAATTTGGGTAGGCCTAACCTGAGTCCATGAATTTGAGGATTTAGGTTTTATTTACAGGTAGTTGATGTACCCAGTCTGGGTAGGGAGACAGGTTGGTCAAACACGCTTCATGAATACAAGCCCAGAATGATGCAGTACCTCAGGTCTTTTACTTTTAAGTTTAATGGTTTTGATCTTCATTCGGAATTCCACTATAACTTTGATAGTTGAATGTTTATCAGCAATGATGTCAGAATCATTAGGAAAGATGAAGCCTTTGTGTGTGGATTTATTCTTGGGTACATGTGCCTGTAATGGATCTGTCAGTTTGCCTTATGTTGGCACATCTCAGTTTGAGAAGAGAGCAGTCCAGTTTTTTCAATGTTTTAAACATTTTGTAAAATAAGTGTTATCAACACATTTTATACCTCCTCCAGGTGCCTCATATTCCACTGGTAAAACTAATTGTACAATGCTTAAATTACATTTGATAAAAATACATGTTTTCATTACTTTGAGATGCATTTTTAAGTCATCACTTCCTCTGTGTTTGCAGACTGTTTATCCTAATATATTATTTCTGATTTTTTAATGATGTAGTAAAGCTATTTAATTACTGTACATGCACCTTTTAAAGTTCCTTATTTAGTTTACTAGTACAATGGGACTATTTTTGGGAGCCGCTTCTCCACATCAGTAATTCTGTTGCTGTGCACAAGGTATATGCAAACTGCCTTCTTAGATCTGTTAGAAGCTCATAGATGATTGTTGAATTGCTTCATATATTTAGTGAATGATTGGCAGTGTCAGATAAACTATTAAATCTCTAGTTGTCCTTTAGGATCTCCACTTTTTATTTTCACAGTGTGTTCTGAGTTGTCAAGACTTTGCTAAATCACTGATGTTGCACAAGCCCTTGTAGCAAGTATGAAATAAGTTAAATTGGAAGTAAACTAGCTAAGGGTCAAATAACAATTTATAGAATATAAATACAAAATTCATATTATGCTACTTCGAGGGACGTGCAGAAATTTAATTTGACTTTTCAGTTGTGCATTGTATTCACCTGGAAAAGGATAGAGAATGCTAGATAGCAAATGCACAGGCTAAGGTGCCAGAAAAGATTTTTAAGTTGTATTTCTGTTTGCTGCTAAACATTGATAATGTATTCATTTATAGGCAGTGCATGATTTGCTTTACACTTGGTATTTAAATGGTGGATTTTGTTGACGGTTGTTAGGAAGGTGTGTTTGGTTACACTTGGTGAGGAGCACCATTATGAAAGTGGTTTTTAAAATGATAATGTTTATTTCAGCAGTATTGCAATAGTTAGCATGTGGTTATGTCATTTTGGACACATTAATTAGTTGCAATGGATGTGGGTATTGAATTTTTTGGTATACTTTTTGATGTAGTACTTGATGTAAAACTATCATTTAAATGTCTTGGTGTTTTTGTGAATGCCTGTGATTGTGTAGTACGCACTTGTTTCACAAGATTTTGTCTTCACTCTACTCTGTGCGGGCAGTCCAGCTCCATTTCACCCTTTCTTTCCTATCTTCTCTTCCTCCCATTCTTGCTGCTGACTCTCTTAATAAAACACCAGATCGATGAGAACAGTCCCCCCCACCCCAAAAAAAAATCAAACAAGATAACAGACATCTTGACTATGCTCATTAGAGATTCGAACATAAAAACAAGCTCAGTTTAATATCTGAGGGTGGCTGGAAAATAATCCTTCAGACAAACCTTAATGGATTTTTTTTTTTAAAGTTTGCTCTTGAACTGGAATAATGGAGACTGCAGGAAACTTGATTCCACTAAAAGCTCTCAGACAACTTGCTGGGTTTTAAGCTCAACAATTACTAACACTCGAACTGTCCATGTGATATGTCCAAAGGTCTTCACAGTGTCATTTTTAAATTTTGATCAAAATAATGTGATTTTTTTCTAAATTGGAACCGCTACTATCTAGGCTTTGCAAGAATTATATAAATAGTACTTTTTGAAATTCAGCCAGAGAGGTACGTAAAGCTGTTAAACGTTGTGTTCGACTTATGAAAACTAGGCACACGCACAACACTTGCAACGTGCAGCTTGACGTCTTCCGTTCTCGTTAAAAATAAATAAATAATTAGAGACGATGCGTAGAACCAAAAAGCCTTTGAATAATTAAAAAGCTACTAGTAGTAAACAGGGCCTTTAATGATCAAACAAGTACACCGGCGTTCGATGTTAATTTATTCTTTGTTACTTCCCGAGGAGCATTGGGCCGCAATAACGCCAGCGAACCCGGTTTTGGGCAGCAACCATCAGTTGGACCCATGTGGTTCAGTGGTTCCGATATCCTTTGCCTCACTCTCTATTGTTCTTTTCCAAGTCTGCTTTGGTCTCCCAACTCTCCTCTTCCCCCTGAGGGTTCCAGTCAATTAGTGCCTGCCTGGCAATGGTGTCAGCTGGTTTACGCAGTGTCCTATCCAGCCCCACTTTGCACTTTTTGATGTCTTGGCTAGTGGCATTCTGGTGGGTTCTTTTTCACAGGCTGTTGTTGGAGATCTTTTCATGCCATCTTATTCCCAGAATATGGCATAGGCATCGGTTGGTAAAGGTGTGCAGCTTGTTGTTGCTGGTGTTTGTCACTCTCCAGGTTTAAGAACCATGCAGTATAACTGCCTTCACATTGGTGTTGAAGATGCGGGTCTTACTGCTGAAGGATAATGCTCGGGATTTCCAGAGTGGGCGGGATTTCCAGAGTGGGGTAGGCTGTTGAAAGCAAGCCTGGCCTTGTTGATGCAGCTTTCGATGTCATTGTCTGCTCCACCGTCCTTGCTGACAATGCTCCCCAGATATGTGAAGCGGTCTCTTTCCACGATGTTCTCTCCTTGAAGCTGGATTGAGAGTTCCTTGCTTGTTGTTGATTCTCATCACTTAGGTCTTCTTTCTGTTGACCTTTAAACCAGTCTTCTCTTCTTACTCAGTTTGGTTTGTGCATGTTGCTGCCGATGAGATAGGAGATTAATATGTCATCTGCAAAGTCCAGGTCCTCTAGCTGTTTGGTAAAGGTCCACTGGATACCGGCGTTATTGTCTAAAAATATGCAAGCCTTTCTTACACCGGTCTTCATTACGAAAGGTTTAGTGAGTTTGTCATTGTGGATAACTTGGCAGAACGTGTCTTCGTACAATCCCTGGATAATGTTTATGAGCTTAGGTGTAATACCATAGTGGATCATCATATCACCATAGTGGGAGAGCTGATGTTGACATGAAGTTGTTCAGTTGCTGGTGGTATGTCAGGTAAAGATGGTGGACGAGGTCGATTCAGGATCTCCTCAAAGTGTTCCATCAAGCGGTCTCTTTGTCCTCGTTTGTTATTGTCTTGCCGTCTTTGTCTTTCACTGGCTTGTTTGGGTTCATGTTCCTGCCTGACAGAGTTTGTATTATTTCATAAAGACGTTTCATCTTTCCCTGTATATCTGCTGTCTTTGCTTCCTCTGTCAGTTCATGGGTGAAGCGTTTCTTGTCCTCCATGACAGACCTCTTTACTTGGAGTTGGATTCCCAATATTCAGCTCTGAGACCTCCCTTCTCTTGCTGGTCTTGACACTGGTTGAGCTTCTGTTTCAATTCCTTTCTCGATTCAATCTTTGCCCAGGTCTCTGGGGTCATCTATTCCTTGTGTTTTCTTTTCCTCTTCTCTAGAACATCTGTACAGGTTGTCTTTCAAATGCTCTTGGGTGTTGACCAGTGCTTTTCCACTGATTTTTCTGTCAGTCCTGAAAGGGCCTAATATTTATTCTTGATTTCACAGTTATAAATTTCCATTATTTCCTTGTTCTTGAGGTATTGAGTATTGAACTTTTCGTGTGGTCTGCCTGCTGGATCAGTGAAGGACTTTAGCGTAATCTTGAAGACTGCCACTAGGAGCTGGTGGTCTGAAACAACATCTGTTCCTCATCTCACTCGGACATCTTAAGACGCCTCCATTTGCGAGCAACTGTTATAGGTCAGTCTAGTTGTCCGTCTGGCAATCAGGGGAAGTCCAAGTTGTCTTGTGTATACTTTTGCGTGGGAACACCATGCCACCTTTGACGTAGTTCGATGAAGCCGCTGGAGTGGTACGTCCTCTGCCAGAAGATTTCAACGCCGGTTAAGAGCCGAACACTTTACATGAAAACATTAAGCGTTAAAACTCTTGATTTATATTGACTTGGACCCACTTTCTCTCTCTCTCTCACGCACATGCACGAAATAAGTGAATTTTGTCCTTGGGTGACACACGTAGGGGAGCCCGGTAGTGTACGTAGTGGTTAAAACATCACTACAGTGAGCGGCTCTGGGTTCAGATCACGTCTTGGGACACTGTGTATGTGTCACATGCACAGGGCTGGGCGTTATTGGGGGTTTTCTCCGGGTACTCCAGTTTCCTCCACCCATAGTGCGAAATCGCTGCAAGGCGGAAGCACTTTCTTCCTAAATAAACCAAACAACCTTAACCACACACACATATATATATATCACAAACGTATATATCTTGCTCTGTGCGCGTCAACCAAAATAAAAATTCACTTATTTTGTGGCCATATTATAGCGAAGATATGATTTAGTCGAATCTACTCTATGATAGGGATTTTCGTCTTATAGTCGAATCGATCAGTTTCATCTCTTTTTCAGTGGCATATAGGCAGATGCTCATTGTCATGATAAGGGTTATCCCGGGGGGACATCCGGGGCTTTATGTTAGATTTTGCGTAATGTCAAGGTTGGCGAGCAGCCATATTGTCTTAGTTAATTAAAGTACGTTTGTCATCAAATCAACAGTGTCTGGTGTTGGTCGGCTGAGAGCTCGCAGCACGATACACTCATCTTTGGCCCTAGCTATAAATGAGCGAGAAAAGAATATTACATAAACTTGGCTTGTTTTAACGTACGCAATACAGAAATCGGCATGGCACAGCCGTACGGCTCACGGCCACAGAGCGACCGACCTGTTTAGTGCAACATCGATCGAGTGGCTTGTAAAACTACAGAGCACATACATATATATTAGTCAAAGTAGCCGCATAAGGGGTTTGAGGAAACTTGCTGAGAAGCTATATTTACTGTGACCTGTGAAGATATCCCCCCTCCACCTCCGGCTAGTCTTTTACCGAGTGTGCCATCCAAGCATTTAATAATAATAATAAAAAATACTGGGAAAATATTTAAATATATTGCACTACATGCAGTCTTCTCCTATAGTTATTCACTTTGTTGATTACTCGTCCATTTTTTCTGCAATGTGATCTTTTTCTCTGACTATGAACTCTGAACTTTTTTTTACGATTCGTCGCTACATTTAGAGATTTGTGCATTACAATGCCATGGTACTATCACACACCTCTACGATCTATGAAGTTTGTGGGTACTACCAGAGACGTTATACCATGTGGAGAGCCAACTCTCCACCATCACCTCACCAACCACGTTTCGCAAAAGACTGAAGACCCATCTGTTTCTTTCAAAACAGTCTTAAACAACCAAGAAACACTTCTGTCTATATTTTTTACTTTCCTGATGTTCACTTTATTTTTTCTTCTTTTGTTTTTTATGCGCAATGAGCATTCTTCTGAATGGATACCTGCGCATTACAAATCGACATCATCATCATACTACTCAACCATTGCGAAGTTAGGATCGGCGACGGTGAGATAAGAGTAGTCCCCCGTTGATGGCTCTTTAGCGTCTTTGAAATAACAGCAGCGCCAAAGCAAAGGCTGTCCATGTGAGTGACAGTGTCTGAAGTTCCTGAATTATTTCAGCTTCTCAAAACTTTAAGGCTGAAGTAGTATCACTCCATTTTTTTTTTCGAACAACATATTTATGTATTCTGTGATAGTTCGTAATTAAATTGTGAAAACGACGATGGGGAAGAACGAAAACATTTTGTAATGTTTGCTTTCTTCTTTTTTGACTGTCAGTAAAGGTAACGTTTCCTCCGACTTGTTTTCGTGCCGAAGTTAATAACAGGTCTTTTACTGTGAAGAGTTGTACAGATTTTTTCACAGTATTTCATAAATTATATTTCATAGCCTCATTTAAAAATTAGAATAAAATCCACCATTTATTACACCGGATACTAACGGTGCCACTTGTTACTAGTGCACAATTTTTAAATTACGTCGCTTGAGGATGGCAGACAGTAAACTCTTTCAGTGTCAGCGATCGTAATTGGATCAGATACTCTAATACAGAAGAGTCAAAATGATATCAAGCGCATCATATACACACATTTTCACTTCTAGAAACTGCTGCATATTTGTGGACGTACTACATTGAAACGAGTGTGCCCACAAAATAGGGCAAGAAAAAGTGCCTGTCTGCTTTTAGTGGCGTGTTAACAGTTATAGAAAATCATCATTGAATGCAGCTTAAAAAAATGCTCTGGGTGTTAAGTATGAATATGCACACAATATGCATCAGCATACAGAAAACCCTTTAAAACATTTGAGTGACTTGCTTACCTTCAAAGCTATAATATTAATCATTTATTTATTTTTAAATATGAAGAACTGAGCATTTTAGTGAAGTTTAATTTATTGTTACAGTGAGTACTTTTTGGGGCACTCATCATGTGATTGTGTGAAAAATGCAGCCTTTGTGCAAGAATCAGTTTGTATAGCAGTCATAAAACTAAGATATGCTTTTTCATTGTTTTCAGCACTTAAATTTAGCTTGTCAAGCCACTTTCTACAATGGAAATAACAGATAGCAATTTGCAAGCCTTAGCAGGATATCTGCAACAGACACTGTCACCAGAGGCTCAGATCCGCAAACAGGGTGAAGCATGCCTTTTTATAATTTGAAATTGAGACTCTCTCTCAAGAGAAAAGTGCCAAGACTGTCCCTGTCTAATGCTTATTAAGCAAAATCAAGAGTTAGACTTAGTTATATTTCTTGAAAACTATGAGATTTGAACTTAAAGTATATTTCATTAATGCATTAAAAAAAAATCTGTTGATAAGATGCATTGGTGTATTACTGTTCACGTGGTACCATAAGATCAAATTAGTTTAAAAACAGTGAAAAAAAATTAGTAAATAAAAAAAATGGGCAAGTAAAATTATATATATATTGTCACTGTTGATATTTTAACGCTGCACCTTGCAACAAACTTTACACTTTTACTTTTCTGACTAGAGCACCTTCCCATGTTCAAATTGCTCAATGTAGTTTTAATAGTATATCTTTATGTACTTGCAGCTGAGCGATTTTTGGAATCTGTGGAGCGTAACCAAAACTATGGCCTTTTGCTTCTGCATTTGATGGACAAGTCTGATATTGAGCTCCACATTCGTGTTTCAGCTGCCATTGTCTTCAAGAATTTTATCAAGCGTAATTGGCGCATTGTGAGTTTTATGTATTTTAATACATATCTTTTATCACTTGAAGAAATAATTAGTTAACTCTGTTAGTGTATTTTCTAAGACTCTCCTCGTTGCAGTCTGTTAATCCAGTTCCTTCATGTTTATGGGCTGCTTTTAAAGGTGTGTGAAGGAAAACAGATATATTGTTGAATTAAATTTTTAATGCTTCTTTTTGTTAAAGAATGTTGATTCTTGAAATCATTAAACCAAGATGATTGTGTATCAGATTGATGGGGAGGGCAACAACATTCATGATGCTGACCGATTAGCAATCAAACAGCACATTGTAGGCCTCATGCTGAAGAGTCATGAACAGGTACAGAAGCAGGTAAGTGTTACCAGTCAATCATCCAGTAAATGTGTGTTAACAGGTATGTGCTAAAGTTTTTGAGTAAGTTGTCCTTATGGTCTTAACACAATGTGGATGTTCTGAAACAACAGTTTAAGTTATTAAATCACAGAAAACATTGTATGATTTATATGTATCTCCATATGTGTTAGAGGTGGACATCATATTTGAGTGGCGTGGCTTGTGTTATGTATGTCCTGATTTTAACAGGTTAGACTATAATTTTGTAGTAAACCACTTACAACAAGACTGAGGATTAGGGCTTGTGGACTCAAATCCCATGTCTGGCATTTATAATTTCTCTATGGATATTGCACCTATAATTTCTCTTTGGATGTGGTGCCTATTGAGAAGGACATATTTTCAAATACCGGTCTTACAGGCCTTGCCATCTGACCATTTTCAGTTGTATTACAAGCATGCATGTGTATATCTCAATGTACCATTTAAAAAAATATCTGTGATGGTGTAGGACTAGTGTTTTACGTTTTTGAAGATTTTAAGTGCTTGCCGCATTTTATTCGTGTGTGTGTGACAGCTCAGTGATGCCATCAGCATTATTGGAAGAGAAGACTTTCCTAAGAAGTGGGAAGGTCTCATTCCAGAGATGGTCAGCAACTTTCAGACAGGAGATTTTCACATCATCAATGGTGTTCTGCACACAGCTCACTCTATTTTCAGAAGGTAAATTTTAAAATGTTGACCATAATCTCGTGAAAGTGTTCTTAAGTTGGAACAAATTTTTTTTTTAAAAAGAAGGAAACCACACCCCATTCGTACACAGTAATTTTTGTTGCATTTGATTTTCAGGTATCGTCATGAATTCAAATCTGATGAATTGTGGAAAGAAATTAAGTTTGTTCTGGACAACTTTGCAGTAGCCTTTACAGAGCTTTTTAAGGTCAGTTATTATTTTGCTTTTGTGTGATAGGCCTTAAATGCATTAAAAGTGTTTATTTTTAGTGAATAGTTCAATATATCTTAGTAAATCTAAGTGTATAGTAAAGACATTATTAAAGAAGAGAGGTACTAGTTGATGCATTTTTATTTATGCAAAATATTTGAAATTTTTTTCGCACTCCAGATTTTAAAAATGTCTCAAAACTAGCTAATAAAATTGTGACCTAGTTATATTTTCCTTCTTTAATCTATAAATTTATAATAGACGAAATATGAATGACAGATGACCTGTATTTAGTTTGATCTGATGTTATGAACACATCCTCAAATAACAGGTTTTCATGTTCTTAAAAGATTCTCATTTTCACTTTGGTCAGACTTATGTGAACCCTATCCTATGGTTGGGAGTACATCCCTTTCTTTTTTATTAATTGGTATAGTTCCTGGATTTAACACATCTAATTTGTAGAGAAGGTTTTGTCTTGGTCTTTAAAGTTTGTAAACGACATTAAAAGTAGTTTATTGTAGCTGTATAAGTCACTGCATGTTTTTGGATTTAACAGGCCACAATGGGACTTGCATCAACACATGCTAATGATCCTGCCGCTCTCAAGGTCATCTTCAGCTCAATTTTGCTCATCTGCAAGATCTTTTATAGTCTCAACTTTCAGGTATGAAAGTGTCAACTGTTTAAGATAAAAAAGAAGAGTAAGAAAACGCAGTGGTTTTTAATGGCATAGACTTTAATAACAATAGGATTTGTATAGTTAATTTCCTCATGCGGAGGTGAGCTTGATATGCTTCAGTGACCAGGGGCAGTGGGGAAAGAGACCTTGTGATGTATGTAGCACAATCAGGTACAGACAAGCACAACATACATAAATGAACATGCACCAGTTAGCAATACAAGAACGTAAAGGAATGCAAAGATTGGAGTGGGGGGGAAGAGAAAGGACAACAGGATGGACCAATTACAGTAGGTGTTTTCAAAAGAGGTATGTTTTAAGACCAGATCGAAAAGTATGTACTGACTCTGCTGTATGGAGGGATAGAGGCAGGCCTTTCCAAATACTGGGGACTGGAGGAGAAAGAGCAATGGCCAAGAGTCTCCAGACTGATACATGGAATAGAGAAAAATTTAGTTTGTGCTGAGCGAATTGACCTTTAAGATTGGTATGGCAACCAAGCTCAGATTGGGGCAAGGCTGCGAACAACACGATAGCAAAGCATGGCAATCTTGAATTCGATACAAGCCCGAACTGGAGGTCACGCAGAAGAGGTGTTGCATGGTCGGCCTTCCGCTTATGGAATACAATGTGGGCAGGCGACCAGCAAGATCTGTGACCAGAGAGTTACTGGGGTTGAGCATGGACAACACAAATGCTGACATAAGCTGCTTGGTGGAGGCAACAGTCAGAAGATGTCTCATGTGGCCGATCCTGCACAGTTCAAGAAAGATTGATTTGCAAACTGATTTGACATGTTTCTCGAAGGACTGATGTGTCAAAAAGAACTCTGAGAAAGACTAGGAGAAAGTGTTGATGGATCCAGAGAAAGGGATGTAGATGGAGGCAGATGTTTAAACCTATATGCAGAGGCTATCTGGATGACTTCATTTTTCTCCCCATTGAGCTTCATTGTTCAACAACATACAGCATTTGACAGAATCAAGGATTTGCTGAGTACTAGTGAACAGACTGTGGATGAGCATCAAAGGTAGCCAACATCAATCTCTAAATAGCTAAGGATGGTTCTCACAGGTAGTCTGCCTACACATGGTGACGCAGACACTTTCTGTTTCAAGGCAGTCTGGCTACTAGTACTGGCACCAATAACACAGATCTGTCTGTTTGTGACAACACACATGATGGTGCAAACATGCAGGAAATGGTAGCCAATACCATCTGATGGCATTGGCAACAACAGGATTAAGCAAGAGCGATGGCACTGTCCTGTCCAGAAGTGGCTAATATAAACATGACTACTACAAGAATGAAATGCAGGGAGGCCACACAAAATGAACAGCAATACAAAAATGATAAAAAATATTAGAATATATAATTATTTAAATTTATGCTAGGTTTGAAAAGGCAAGAGATTTGAGACCAATATTTTAAGTATCACTATTGTATTTTAGTAAACTTGGTGGCTTGAAGTAAAGATAAATGCACTGAGAGTAAACTGGTTGATTGTAGTAAATGTAGAAAAAAAAGATGTTTTCAAATATGTCATATTATCCATTTTTCTCTTTATGTGGCAAACTGAAATGGTATTGATGAAGCAGAAAATTAATGATAAAGTTATTTGATCTATTGATTTTTTGTTTGCTTATTTTCTAGGATCTACCTGAACATTTTGAGGACAACATTAAGCCTTGGATGGATAATTTCCTGCAGCTTCTGAGTGTTGACAATAAACTCCTTAAGACAGAGGTAATACTTTTAATCATGGTCATTATGTTTTTAAAAAGTTTTGGAGTTCTATGTGAAGATTAAGCTCCTGACATAGTCTTAATGGCTACTAATGTGAAGACATTTAAACGGCAGTGCAAAGGATTGCTTTTTCTCATAGGTCGCAATAGAACTAAAATAGTGCAGGAGTGCAGCCGTTGTCAGGCAGTTCTGAGATCTTTTTTTTAATTGCTTTATTTCCCATCTGGATATATATGCTTTAGTTGTTTGGATGGCAAAGTGCAGTTTCGTTTGTGTAGATAAAATTGTGACTGTATAGGATACCAGTTTCTTATATAATTTTTTTTTTTAAAGGAGATAAAACATTCACGTAAATACTTATTTGAATTATGAAATAAAAAAATCAATTATAAAATAAAATAGTAATAGGGTGTTTATCAGTTGTGGTGGAAGAATTTAAACAAACTATCTGTCTCAAGTTTTGCTTTTACTTTTTCCCTATTTTCAGTGATCTACTTAGTTATTTTATGTAAATTTACTGTAAGAATGTGATAACAGATTCTAGGAATACAGTGACACAAAAAATATATGCAATCACTAGTTAGACCGCTTCCAAAGAAATAAAACAGTCAATGCCAAAACTACAGAATTACAAACAAGATGATGTCGAAAGTGGTCCAGATTTGCATTAACACCATTGCAGAGAAATTTCTAGCAGAACAGGCTAGCTGCAGACTAGGTAGGAGAACACTGACCAGATCTTCAGCTGTCACATCCTGACAGAAAGATATCTGCAATGCCAGCAGAATCTCTTCCACAAATTCATCAACTTTAAAAAGGCATATGACAGAAAGTCGGACATGAGGAGCTTTGGCATGTCATGCAAAAATTCAGCATTGAAGAGGGCCTCATTCAAGTCATCACACTGTACAGGAGCTTGATGAGTGAAAGACTACTGAAGAACCAAATGGGAGCTTTCTTTCCAACAAGAGTAGTCCGTCAAGAGTGTTCCCTATCACCTATATTGTTCAATGTCTTTTTGGAGAACATTTGAGAAATCCTTCATGCCTCCATTTCACTTGGTGGGAGACCGATGTGCAGCCTATATTTTACACATGACGACATTCTGATGGCAGGCACCAATTGTAGACTGCAAGACCTTACCAAAAGGCTGACAGTTCCAGTGCATGTAAGACAGAGACCAGCATTGACTAAAGCAAAGTCTTGGTTAACAACAGTGGCAGTAGTGAAACAGTGAACTAGTTGTTTCATGCAGGACCTGCTTGTCTCCTCACAAGACAGGCCTTATAGCAAGCCTTGTCAACCAGCAGTTCCCCTTGACAGTACCAAGAAACCAGCATAATAGTTTTTCAATTGGTACTAGTCCAGAGGGAGTTGTATTTATGTTTGTATTATATTTTATGCTGCTTTATATTTGAGATTTATCTTGTGAAACGCACCTACAGGTAAATTGACAGACTTTACGTGCACTTGTGTCAGATCATGAATAGGTGATAAAAGAGCTTTTCAATATTTACCTCCATCATCAGCCTAACAGTATGTGGTTGTTGTCAGGATGAGGAAGAAGCTGGCCTGCTGGAGCAGGTGAAGTCTCAGGTCTGTGACAATGTGGCGCTTTATGCTCAGAAGTATGATGAGGAGTTTGGACCATTCCTTCCAAATTTTGTGACAGCAATCTGGGGTTTGCTGGTCAGCACAGGACAAGAAGTCAAGTATGACCTGGTCAGTTCATTGATGTGGGCTTTGAAAGAGGTGTTTATAGAATGTAACTGCATAAAGTGATTTCACAAAGTCATCCTTTCTTTCTCTCAGAGTGATATAGACAAAATTTTAAAATCATTCTTTTTGGCTGATTAAGATGAGAATGAAATAATAGTTTGAGTGCAAAGGACCAAATCTGAATACTTATTTTAAGAGCTTATAAAACACATGATTAAAAACTGTCATCAGTTCTCTCTTTTTCACAGCTTGTGAGCAATGCAATTCAGTTCTTGGCCTCGGTTGCTGAAAGACCAGGATATCGCTCACTTTTTGAAGACCCAGCAACTTTGGCAAACATATGTGAGAAAGTCATTGTTCCCAACATTCAGCTTCGACGTAAGTTTCTTTACTAGTTTAAATGTTTAGTTTAGTCTTTGTTACTCTTGTAAGAGCATAGGGCTGCAATTTTAAATGTTAGTGCAAATTAATAAATTTTTGTGACCAACCAGTTACGTTTATAAATTACAATTGAAACCTGTGGGTGAGGCTTTATTGTGGTACCTCTCATGAGACAAGTTCACTTGAACTGCTTCAGTCACACATTAGTCTACAAGCATCCTTTCAAATCAGTGTAGCTCATATGTATATCTTGTTGTAGGCACAATCTTTGACAAGGAGGCTATCTAGACTTAAGACTACATATGACTCCTGCATTGCTTATTATTACCAAAGCAACATTAGCCTTCTTTCATATATACATATTTACACATCCATGTTGCTATAGATGAAAAAGTGCCATCTTATCATCCTTTTGGCGCATCTTTGTTAATTGACCTTTCTTGAATAACAGAAGCCGATGAGGAACTGTTTGATGACAATCCAGAGGAATATATCCGCAGAGACATTGAAGGCTCTGGTGAGGTTTCTGTCAGATTAATGATCTGTCATCTTTATCTCTGGCCAGATAAATGACTTACAGCTGAACTTCCAGTTGCTTTCAAGGCATTTTCCATGTTTGGAGTTGTTTCAAAGTCCTAATTCTAATGGATATTAATGTGACAGATAAAGTAGTGTATAGTAAATTGTTTTTTATTAGTGCTGGTTTTTTGAAATGATTACACCTTAATTTTCTGCTCAGACCATAAAAAAAATATCAAGCTTGTTGGCCTGTTGTTAATAATAAGCACAGCCTCCCTCTCCCTACTGTTCTAACCATATCAGATGCTTACTAGGGTTGATCACTTCTGCATACAGCCTTTGCAATGTTCTTTTGCGTTGATTAATATTATAAATTTGTGTGTGTAATAAATCTGCTATTTCTTCACCATGACTGACTTTCTTTTCTGTTTCCCCTTGCAACTCACCAAAGAAAAAGAATGTTGGAGTTTACACCCTTATTCCTTCCAAAAAAAAAAAATGGTATTAACTCAGGAGCAATTTTGGATGGCTTTATGTAAACATTTTCTGCATTAGATGTTGACACACGTCGACGTGCAGCTTGTGACCTGGTGCAGGCCCTTTGTAAATCGTTTGAAGGACCTGTTATTCAGAACTTTTCAACTTATGTCCAGGGTCTTCTTGAGGTGAGAACTTTTGATGTGTTTATCTTTAATATTTTTATGTCTTTTTTTCAAATACATACATTCTCTTTGGTGCATCATTAGCAAGGAAAGCTGATGTGGCAAACATTATGCAAAGTTTAATACAGCTACTTAATGATAGATGGAAATTTTGATATTGAGGAATACATCATGTTCTTTTTAATGAAGTAGTATAGTGGTATATAAAGTAACTGTGATTTACCATAAGTTGGGATACAGAAATAATTGTCTGGCTACATACAGGCTTACAGTAAGAACCCACAAAGCAACTGGAAGAGCAAAGACTCTGCGCTTTATCTCATCACATCCCTGGCATCCAAAGGCATGACACAGAAGGTGAGAAGGATTTGATGGCTAACCAGTCAAATAATGTTATTGGGAAAAAAATTACATGTGATATATGACTGACCTGCGTTTCTTCTGTTGCAAGAAGTGTAACATAATGAATATCTTGTTTACAGCAAGGAGTAACCCAAACCAGTGAACTGGTGAACATAACAGATTTTTATAGGGGACATGTCTTGCCTGACCTGCAGTCCAGCAATGGTAAGACAGTTTCTTCTAGTCTTGCTTACATCTTTTAAGAGTCGTGTGTATCGTTATTAAGAACTTGATAGTACTAACTTGCAAGCAGCATATTTTAACGTCCAGTTTTATTTCACTTTATCAGATTTAAGTTGATTGAATTCCTTGATTTGTAATGGTGTGGTTTAAATTATAAAGAGCTATGTGAGAGCAGTTTCTTTGTTCAAAAGAACAGTTAATTTCTGTTAACTTCTTTCTATGCATGTCAGTTGGGAAGCATAGAGCCGAGTAGTTAGAGGTGGCATCTGTGGTCAGAGGCACTCATAGTCTGGTTCATTGCCTGTGTGACAAAGTGTACTCCCCCAAATAGACCTAGCTGTTGAATGGGTACCTATATCCCTTAGATGGTTGAGGACAGAAAGATGGTAATGGAGAGGCTATGGACACTGTTTGCACAGACAAGGTGGCTCCAGGATCAGTGATATCTTAAAACACTTTCATTCCCCAGAGACCAAGAGATCATGGGTTGACTTTATTTTTTTTTTTGAGGGGGGGGTTGTCCCTAAGCTTATGGTTGTAACTTGTTCAAATAGAGATAACTTTTAACACATGGCAATAAATAACACATACTGCATTATTAAAAGAAAAAAACAAAAACTTCCATTCCTTCACCCTTATTTCAGGTACTTTGCACATTTCAAACATACACTCAACACATGCTAATTTATATACATATAACATCAACATAAATATTTGAGTACTATCTTTGATAACAAGCTTAAATGGAACATCAATGAATGCTGAAAAAAGCCATCTTGGTTTTGAAGCCTTTGACCTGACTGCTGTACTTTATGTCCTTAAAACTAGTAGTTAGTAAAGTTCATAGATTTAAGTGTGACAAGAGGCTAAAAGCACACAAAAGTTATGTCAGACAAATCAGTAACAAAGCATTGTGCTTATTCCAAATCTGAACTTTCTGATTCTCCACCAGCAGCACCATACAGTCAAAATCAATCAAACAAGTATGCTTAAGTAAATTTTAATATGCAGAGATTGGTTTCTGCTAAGATTACTCTGTCTATTGACAGTTGATGAGACACCAATTCTGAAGGCAGATGCTATCAAGTATCTTATGGTGTTTCGAAGTCAGGTGAGCAGTTTCTTGGTTGCCACCATGAATATGTTTACTGATGTCTTTAAACTGAGAGACTATAACTACTACTTTTGTCTTATTGAATGCCTTAAAAAATGAAAGATTAGGGTAGCTAGAAGATTACTTGTTAATCTCAGAACTCTTCTGGATGCATATCACAACACAGATCTAAGAAGAGCAGTTGAGTAAGATTCTGGGACCTGCTTACTTTGCTGTATATTTCAGATTTTTTACCCGTGGGTTTTTAGGGTTGTTTAATGTCTTTTCCTTTTTTTTTTTTTTTGTAAATAAATGAAACTGAAAAAACGGGGGCAGTGAGAAATCGATAATTATAATAATCTAAGTTTGTTCAATACAGCTTCCAAGGGAGGAACTAGCTGGAAGCGTGCCTCACCTGATCCGATATCTTGGTGCCTCCAGTCATGTCGTGCATACATATGCAGCTCACACTATTGAGCGTCTCTTCATGGTAAAGGTTTCAGGTGGTGCTGTGTAAGTCCTCCTTTATTTCCTAGGCTTGCTGCAAGTTCTGTGTATAGCACTTTTGTTGTATGACATTGAATATATGTTTGTGCACACATACTTGTTTCCATGTTTTTACAAAAATGTATACGTGCACACACAAGAATGTGTCGCTTTACTCTCTTGTTCAGTGTTTAGCAAAGAAGTCAAGAAGAGAGTTAAATTAAGTATTTGAATGGTGGTGACAAATGCTCTGAGAAGTGTGCAGGAATTTTTATTTGTGCTGATGTTACTCTTATCTTGATGTCAGGTTTACAATGGACACTATACAGCCATATGCAACCGACCTGATGACAAATCTATTTGCAGCCATGGAAAAGCCAGGCTCAACAGAAAATGAATATATTATGAAAGGTATGTAGCTGTATGAATGGACAGTGCCTTCCATTTTGCATGGTTATAAATCAAACCCAGATAAGATGAACTTGCTTATAAAATTTTTTTTTATATAAATAACATTTTACCTTTTCCAAAGGCATTTTTTGATTGCTTAATTCTTCAGATGAAAAAAAATCCCAACCCTTTAATTTGCTTCAACTGAGCATAACTGTACAACTTTATCTTGGAAGTCCAAAGGAAAATAGATTCTTGGAATGATTTTGCATAAAACTGCATTCTTTGTTTTGGCAGTTTTCAGTGTTTGCATAAGCTAATGATGTGTTGCTTGTCTATTGTACAGCTGTGATGTTGACAATGCTTTTTGCTTGCAGTGTTTATATAAACTAATGATATTTTTGTTATCTGTTTGTAGTGTTTGTGTAAACTCATGAATTTTCGCTTGTCTGTTGTTTGCAATGTTTGTATAAACTAATGATGTTTTGCTTGTCTGTTGTGCAGCTGTAATGCGGACAATGTTGTTGCTACAGCACCATATACTTCCAATGATGACACAGCTTTTGCAAGGACTTACACACAAGCTGGTTCTTGTCAGTAAGGTAAGAGGGCTGCCATATGACTAACACGAGGAAGATCATGGCATTTCAGCTTAGTGAAGATAGACAAGGACAATATTTAGCTTTTATCAGAGGTTTTATTCTTTATTTTAAAAAAAATAAAACTTTTTTTTTCCAGATGTCAGTTGTGCTGATGAGTCTGACTCCAATATCTAGTAATAAATCAGCCAGTCTTACAGTTTAATATCACATTTTCTCAGACATTTCAAACATATTCATCTGATAGAACATAGGATTTAGTAGATTCTCCCCAGACCTGGCAAGAATTTGTAATATTTTGCAGTTTTGAGCTTAAAAACACTGCACAGAAATTAAAAAAATTAAGGAAGATCAAATTTGTTGTGTGACAGAATCCAAGCAAACCCCATTTCAACCACTACCTGTTTGAGTGTCTCTCCATTGCCATCCGCACATCATGTAAACATAATCCTGAGGCTGTGGCCACATTTGAGCAGGGTTTGTTTGGGCCATTCACGGATATCTTACAGCAGGATGTTCAGGGTGAGCACTTAGTAGCTTGCTTTTCTCAAGTAATTAGCATAGTGTGTGGGAAATGTTTATGCATGTTCATGAGATTACAGATTATATTTTGGTGAACTTATTAGCATATGATGAAATCTTTTTATTTACTGTGTTACACCCAACAGAGTTCATCCCATATGTTTTCCAAATCTTGTCACTTCTGATGGAGTATCACAGAGGAGGAGTGCCAGACACCTACATGGCACTATTTCCCCATCTTCTTACCCCGGTTCTGTGGGAACGCCCTGGTAACATTCCTCCACTTACACGCCTTATCCAAGCATTTATAGAGTTGGGCAGCAGCCAAATACAAGCTGACAGGCTGGTGAGATAATAAAATCAATTTTTAACAAGACTTCAAAAGAAAATTGTCTGTGATCAGTGTTGTTTTTGTTAACAGTCCACCTTAAGTAGACATAAGAACTCACTCTCTGTTATCTCTTTTAAGCGGTACACCAAGATCACTCACTGGTAAAATACCTACCTAAAATAATGTCTTATGCATTTGTGAACCTGCATGCTTGTTTGACTTTTAGCTTGTTTGTATTCCAGAATGGACTGCTGGGAATCTTCCAGAAGCTGCTGGCATCCAAAACCCATGACCATGAGGGATTCTACATCCTTAACTCAATCATTGAGTTCATGCCACAGTTAGTAATTTCTGTGTTTTGATGGTTCCCAGTCACTTAATCCCCAGACACTTCATCCCCGACACTTCATCCCCTAGACTTTTAATCCCCAGACACTTCATCCCCAGACACTTAATCCCTAAACTAAATCCTTAACTGTAAAAATTATGAAGTCAGCGAAAAATTTAATTGAAATTCAAATTCAAATCATGCTATTAACTTCAACGTCATTTGAACATCTACAACATTAGTTAAAGTTCATATAAGCTAGTAAATTTAATGTTCTTCAACAATATGATATGAAAATTGTTCTTGAGTGTCGGGGATGAAGTGTCGGGGATGAAGTGTCGGGGATGAAGTGTCTGGGGATTAAGTGACTGGACACCGTTTTGATAGATTTTCACTGCTGACCCATTGTAAATTTTGCTTGTGCTTTATTCTTGGTCCTTAATAATTTTTGGAAAGGTGCAAAATCATGGATTCTTAAATTAGAATGGTTTTGTGGATGAACAGATTTCTTGGAAAAATAAAAAAAATCCATAACCGCAAATGTTCATGATGCTTCTGTGTAGAAGTATTTGATTATCTAACAAATCTTGGATCTAGTGAATTGATTTTGCTGTTGTCTGTTCTCCTTTTGATGCTGAAGGAAAGGCTACCATATGCAATCACTGTGGTAGTTGTGTTTGTAGGATTGCACCTGTACATAGTGGTTCTCATTTTTGCTTTTGAAAGAACAACATTCTTGCTTAGCAGCAACACTCAGCAGTCACTCAATAGGAGTGGTTTAGTGGCTAGAAGTATCTTTCTCACTAGGGGAGATAGCTGGGAAACCACTCTAGTAGAGGTGCAGGAAGGCTACATTTAACCAGTATTCCTTCCTTAGTAATGCATGGGTGTGGCTTTGCAGAGATGAGAGGACTGTGTACACATGTGTGCATGCATACCTGTGTTTAAAAAAGAGAGAGGCGAGGGAGGGAGGAGAAAATAGGGACAAGGCAATCAGATTGACTGTGCTTTGCAGAAAACCATGTGCTGATATTTATTTATTTGGCTATTTCAGGTCACTTGTGACAGAGTACACTAGACAAGTCTTTATTCTTCTTTTCCAAAGGCTTCAGAGTTCGAAGACAACAAAGTATGTGAAAAGTAAGTATTGGAACAACAAGAATCTGGTTTTGTGATAGGTTTTCAGGATTATAGTTTAAAAACGCAGTTGACAGTTGTTTATAGGAGTAGATTAAGCAGTTTTAATTGTTCCTATGCATTTTGCAAGCAGCAGACTTTGAGTTTGTAACATACAAAGGTATGGTTAATGATAATAGAAGTAATTTTTAAAGTTTCAATCATATTGTTAGCATGTACCGCAACTGCCTGCAATGAAATATTAATCCGACATGCTGTGGCATATTGTTAACATATAATTTATACATGTAAACTGTTTATGATATAGTCATTTAATGATTAGTTTTTGAGAAAAACAGTTGTACAGTTCCTGTTAAATGTGCAAGTGTAGCAGCACAGTTACAGTTGTCGAGATATGAGCGATGTCTCAAACGTAGTCTGTTGAGGTTTGAGGTTTCTTTGATGTTGACTGAGTCTACACTTAATAACGTGCAGTGTTGGGGTGTAGGATTGGCAGAAAAATGGATAAGTAGATATACAGAGATGGATTGTTATTTTTGTTTCCAGGTCTTCTCATTTTCTTTTCCCTTTATGCCATCAAGTATGGCGCAGCTGCTCTTATTGACATCATTGAGGGAATCCAGGCAAAGTAAGTATGTTGAATATTTTAAAAATTCCTTGTCTAAAATTTTATCTGGGCATCTGTAATGTGAAAAAGAATAATTGACATAGATGTTTTTCATGACAATATTTCTGGTTTGACAGGATGTTTGGAATGGTTGTTGACCGGCTGTTTGTACCAGACCTAGGAAAAGTGTCAGGTAACATGGAGCGAAAAATATGTGCTGTTGGTGTTACCAAGATTTTGACTGAGGCTCCCTCAATGCTACAAGGAGACTATGTGTCTCTTTGGTGAGTGCTAGTAGGTGTGGTAGTACGTGTGATAGGACCGAAAACTGCCGTATAGTTAAATTTACAGATGACACTGGACTTACAGGATTGATTTCCAACGATAATGACTCCTATTACAGACAAGAGATTGAACATTTTGTTACATGGTGCAACGACAATTATTTAAATGTCAAAAAAATGATGGCCGGAGAAGACCATCGAATGTCACCTGACTGTTGAAAATAGAGGTTCCTGGTTTCCTACAAATTTTTCCTGCATGTCATCTGTTTTGAGCTAAGCTAGGCATGTAGAATTGTTACAACTAAACAATGTCTTGCTCAGCGGCTGGTTTTAAGTTGACTGCTGTCATCATTACTGTTTATAAAGGAATCGGGTTTGCATTCTGATTTGTGTGTCATATGATCTGTTCAGGCCTCGCCTCTTGCAAGCATTAATAGGACTGTTTGAACTGCCAGAGGATGACTCCATACCAGACGATGAACACTTCATAGAAATTGAGGATACCCCTGGTATGTTTTCCTCCCACTTAGTTTTTATCCCAGGGGTAGGGGTTTAGCATGTTAACTACTCTCAGTGCTTGAGTGGAACATGTCTAGTATTTAAGATCCATTTTACTGGTGTAAGTACACTTCAACAGTTGTTTCAAGTAGTTTTTTTACTCTGCTAAACTTTCTTGTAACTCATTCATTGAATATATTGATTAGTATTCTCATGAACATTATTTAGACTTTTCATATTTAATCATAAAGAAGTTTGCCATCATCTTTGCTTTCATTGCTCATGAGTGCTATTTTGTGGATAGGATACCAGACAGCTTACTCCCAGTTGGCATTCGCCAGCAAGAAGGAGCGAGACCCTCTTGGCTGTGAAATATCAGACCCTAAACTGAATCTTGCTAAACACCTAGGAAAGCTGGCCACTGGCCATCCAGGCAAGGTATGCCAAGATTTTATTATACTTTCAATAAAATAAAGTGAAAATTGCCAGGTACCTATGTCTCGTTCATTTTAAGGTGGTTTAAAGTTAACATTGTAGGGGAGTTAACTGCAGCATCAATGCACAATATTTCATGCCTGGTGTGGTTTTAGATTGAGGTCAATCCCTTTGTGGTTTTAAACAATACTTCCTCCCAAAAAACAAAAATCACAAATATTACAGCTCATGTTGTGAATATAATTTAATCTTCCACTAATATCAGTAACTTTGAGCTTGATTCTGGAAAGATTTTTGAGAGATGAAATCAGCCTTCAAACGTGTAAAAGTAAATGCTTGCCCAGACTAGTTCTCTGGTAATACTTCATGTATTTCATGCGAGATGTATTCAGAGTGAAAAGGGTGTCGTGCATAAGGTGTGTGGTAACAAGGAGTTACAAGTACATGAATCACTGTCTCGCTTGCCTGATATGTGTGTGAAAGTTTAGCTTCAATGTTCAAGTAGTCATGTCTGGGGAAGTAAATAGCCAGATGATTAGAATGCTGATGTCCGAACTGAGAGGCATGCCAGTTTGATACCTGTGCGGTGCAGCAAACTTTCCTCAGTCCACCCAGATGGTGGGAATGTTACCTGACTCTTTAGAGGGTTGGTGACGGGAAGGCAGCAAGGGAGAGGAGATAGGTACCGCCTTCATGTAAAGTTAGCCCCCAAGAAAGGTGTAGTCTTTAACATCTCACTCCCTAATGACCTGAAGAATTCAAGGGACAATCTTTACATTTACGTCACATACTGTTCTGACATAAGTATGTAACATTTCTGGCATAGCATGTTGAATTACTCTCACTTTGAAAAGGTGATTATCAGCTGTTCTTGGTGATCATGATAGTTATTACTATTTTGTCATATCTATCATATTCTTGTTCCTGTTCACCCACCAGTGGAATATAGGGCTGATCTATCATCATTTAGTAATAACATCGATTTACTGTATATTTGCGAGATTTTTAAACTTTGCAAGATGTTTTTATCCATCAAATATTTCTTTAAAAGTGCTTGTCATAAATCTTGTTTTTGACAGATTCCAACATTAATCAACACTGGTTTACAGCCTGAAGCCCAAAATTACCTCTCACAGTACATCCAGGCAGCTAATGTCAGCATTGTGTGATTCAGTTCCATGATGCACTGACCCAGCATGATGGTGCATGCTTACTGTTTTCAGCCTTGTGCCAAGGACAGTGAAACTGCAAAGGACCTATACCCATCCACATGACATGACAGTGGGACGAAGACTTTTCAGTAGGACATTGTGAAACACATTGTTTTTGAAGGATTTAACACCAACATGCCTCTGTCATGAAGATTGTGACAGAGATATATTGAACTACATTTGATGTAGGAATGCACTGCATAGTCAAGGTACTGTTTATTAGGTGACTAAAGTCAATATCATGTTTACGTAAACAACTGTTCAGTGCATTCTTTCCTGGTGGATACACAAGCACAGGATCAAAGAATTGTGTCCAAACTACAATGGTGCATTACCAAGAAGACTAGTTTATGAACATTGAGATGTTTCTATGGGAACCAGCCAGCTCCAGCTGCAGTTTGTCTACACTGTGCTAACTCCTTAGAAGCATGCAACACCAGTAGTGATCCCCATAACTTATCTCGTGCTATATGCTGTTCCACCACAAGCCAGTTGCATGTTTTAACTGTTAGTAATAGTGCTTGATTTATTTGTTTTTTCTTGCTTCTTAAACTCCAATAAGTGTTGAGTTTATTTTTTTGGTGGGGGGGGGGGGGGGCAGGCTAAGGGTCTGATGATATTGAAATATTCTTGTGGTGCTTGGATAGGAATCATACTATTATGAATATTTCTTACAATGGTTACCAGCACTATTAACAGCTTTGTCATGAGAAAATACAGACTTGTTTTAGAGGTACTGCCATTGTATGCTTGTGGTCTAGACTTGGTAAATTGTAATTAAAAATGTTTACAAATGCAATCTGCTTCAGTGACAGTATAATTTCATTTACATTTCACCCATTAGCGTTCTACACCCACATTCTGCATTAGACGAGCAAGATCTTTGACATCTAAATAAGGAGTTGGCTTTGTAAGTGATTATCAGAAATGACTTAAGTAGTTTTTTTATATGAGGGTCTTTTGTTTAGTTTGGTTTTCTATGGCAACATCAATCAGCATTTAGCAGTATTCTTAGGGCCATGCACAAACTGGAAAAGGGGTCAAGTGTGTGTGCGTAGGTTAGCTTAAAGCATTCTTTCACTGTGAGCATCTTGTACCAGCAACACCAGCTGTCATAGACAAAGCTGCTTTCACTGTTGCCTGCTCCTACTGTAGAAATAATTTTAGGTAGTGAACAGCAGAAACAAAGCAAAATAATGAAAGCAACACATGAAAGCCTGCTTACTATGGGAAAGTCCTGCATGATGTGCCTGTGTCTGGTTCTTCCATCTTTGTTCGCCAGAGGAGAGAACATTTGTTGTTTGCTACTACTGTTAACACCTTCCTAAGTGAGGAGAACTGCTCAATTCAATTGTTAGATGTACAATAACTTACATATGAACAGCACAACCATATCTAATTATTAGGGCTTTTAATAAATAACTAGTTTTAAAAATAGCAATAATTAGCTTATTTCTGTCAATTTTGTTCTGAAGAGGGATGTTCGTAAAAAATTGTAATACAAGTATTATTTACTCCTTTATACATATATGGTTATTTGGCAAGCACATCACGGTGAAATTAAAAAAAAAAATCACTGCACATTTCTCCATTTCTGCAAGAATTCATTCCTGTGATACTGTGCCATAGCTTGATGAATATTTATTAGAGTATATCTTGTAACAGTGTTAATTTCCACATATTTTACAAGTTCTCTCCATCAGCTGTTATTTCAGAATCAATGCCCACTGCTGTTACACACATCTGTTATGCTACTTTTTTCCCAGCCTGGAAAGAAGTTTGAGCTATCGCTGTAAACAATTGTTGTGCTTTCATTTTAGGATCTAGCTGATCAAACAGATCAATTATCTGAAAGTCTTGAAATGAAATTTCGAGTTTGCTGTCACCATGAAGAATCACTTACAAAATTGATGAAACACCCTCATTGTTAGAATTTTTAACCATTCATTATTTTCAAAGACTGCTCTATCTTACTATTCTGTGAACATACAATACATATTCAAGATACTTTTCTCATGTTTAATTTTTCAGTTTTTAAAACAAAATAAAAGATGCCACCAATGTACCAGTCATTCAATTGAATATAACATTCAAAGAAACTATGGAGATAACAAGCATCCCCTCTGTTTTCACCCAGTCATCAATACATCTTGCTCTTTCATCCTGCAACACACAAGCATAAGCCAACCATGACAGAAGTGGAAAACTATTTTGTAATAAGCAGCAATACTAGCAAGATAAAGAAAATCAGTATTCTTGTCCACGGTGAGAAATTATCCTTTACAGTGAATTCTCAACTTTCAGCTGGGTTTAGCATTATGAATTCTGAAAGGATTCTGACATGTTTGGGCATCAACATGTAGTTTGCTCTCCAAAATATTACAAACCTGCTGAATTACAAATGATGTTATGTGTGCCAAAAGGCACCTAAAACCAATAGAAACACCAGGAATTCAATTCCATTGCAAAACACATGTTTATATTGGTATCATTTCATTGATGGGTGCCTGCAAGTTTATTTCTTGTATGTAAAAACTGTAAAATTTGTGATCTGCCTAAGAGGCAAGATTTTTTAGCAGAAAACATTTACCATCCATACCTGTGCAGTGATTAAAATGAAGAATTAGTCCTGCTGTCTCTTGTTGTTGACCGAAACATAGTGATACAAGACAACCAGTAAAAATAATGTGACGCCAAGTGCATTGGCAAAGATGGCTAATTGCACATCAGTAATCATCTGCAACAAATAATTTTTATCTCATATAAATGTGGGTTAAGGTTAAAAAATAAGAAACTTGTTTGTCATTGTGGCCTTCCATATGCGACACACTCTGTGTGTATACAAATGTGTTCCTTTGCAAAGTATGTTTATCCAACG
The DNA here is from genome assembly GCF_003073045.1 of Pomacea canaliculata. Lineage (NCBI taxonomy): Eukaryota > Metazoa > Mollusca > Gastropoda > Architaenioglossa > Ampullariidae > Pomacea > Pomacea canaliculata. The sequence continues at coordinate 15,652,291 of NC_037599.1, forward strand.
TCATGTGATAATTTAAATATTCAGTTAGCCTCTTGCATTTAGCTAGGTGATTTTATACCATGAAGAAACCACCTCCAAATATTCTCTGTAAATGAAGGGTGTATAACATAAGCTCAAAGGGTAATATATGAACAGATATTCGCATTAAGCACTTTCTAAGTGACTTAGAATTTTGTCTAATGAAGTTTCAAAGAAGTTGATGCATCTGGGCAACCTGTACTTTACTTTTCACAAAGACCTATGAACAGAACTATTCTACTGATGATGACGTTTGACGCATTTTAAAAATTAAGATAGAGAATTCCCACTCGAGCAATTTACGACCACTCTAGTAATATTTTCTATGAACTTCGCAACCACTGTACAGGGAAGATGACCACGCCCATCGACATATAGTGAAGAATAACAAAGGGCTGTAAAATGCATTAAAAATAGATAACAAACGATTCCAATGATTTTTAGGGCCAACAGTTACAAACGAACAGCTTATACTGAAGTAATGTCTAATAATTATGCCGAATTTGCATCGTCTAAGTGCGTTTAACTATGATTAAAAAATATTTCACTCTCGCATAAAGACTCAGCACTGGACCGAGTACGTATTATTTTTATAAATGAATATATTATCGACATCTCGTTTAGACTCACTTTTATGATGATTTTTGGGGGGAACCCTTGGTATAATTCTCAAAGCTTGAGAGAAACGTAGCGGATAGGAAGCCGACGTGTCAGACTTTAACATCCGGTAGGTCGAAGGTAACTTCCTTTTTCTATCATCCAATCGTTTCGTTCGGCTCGAAGGCGTGCTCCCAGAAAGGAAAAGACAAAGAAGTTGGCGGGAGAGCCCCGCTAAATTTGGACGTCCTTTGTTCCCTCACTACTACGATTTTACTACGCCGCCGCTTCATTCATCGTCAACACGTGCGCGGGGGTAGGCGTTTACCAATGCTATCTATACCTGCAGTACTTAAAGAGTACCTATACAACTTTCCCGCAAAGCCCTTCAGATGGATTTACGTCGTCTGCTAGCGCGTGCTGGAACTGCCTTTTGTGGTTGCGCCGAAGTATTTCCCAAGGTGTGATTGTCTTGTTTTCAAGGTGAAGAAGTAAGTTGGTTGGTAAAGTGCTGTGAAGAGAAAGAAAAGAAAAGAAGCAATGCTTCCTACGTTGATTTTCCGGAATAGAGGAACGACCACATGTGATAAGGTACGAAACATGGAGTTTACCCCTGGAAAAAAAGTTACGAAAGTTTCTCACGGAGAGAAACTGGCAGGCGAGATAAAGAAGTGTGAGAGGTCAACATGGAAGGGGGGCGTTCCTTTGTGTGTATCGGAATTCGAGCAGCAGAAAAGTGTGAGAGAAATTCTTAATGGCTAATTTATGTGAAAACAAGTTTTCATGTCTACTTGGCTGGATAACAACGACGCTGGATTAGCAAATGTCTTTGTTTCTTCTATGCCGACATGGGGCAACGGCTCCCCTTCACTCTGGCGCACGTGCTTGCATGTTGACAATGACCATTGTTTACAGCGTCGAGGCACAGGCAATGTCGACACGGCCTTGTCCTGCAAAGGACGATGTGTCCAGCGTGGTGACCTGCTGTGGATTTACCTCCACCTTCATACTTTACCACCCGCAGGTGAGGTAGTTCAGCCGTGTAGATGAAGGAGAGAAGATGCGCGATATGTTTCTATTTTTAGTTTATGCACGCAGGGCACGCGCTTGCACGCGCTCCTTTATTTGGTGTTGGCGCCAGGTTTGCCAGACCTTTGTCTCTGCACTAGGGGGTGATACCCAGAAGTTTTGCACATGGTGTAGGAAACAAGAACAGAAGTCGACCTCTCACTTTCTCTACTAATATTTGACTTCGCTACTTCTTTGATCGCGCTCCAAATGCTTACATGTTTGTCTTTGCAGTATACAAATTTAATTGCATATATTGATCAGTAATATTATTGCAGTGAGCAGTGTGATTAATCTGTCAGCTTAGAAGAACAAAGAGTTTTCAAGTAGAGCATGCCATCACAACTATTTCTTTGTTCCGTGACAAAAATTTAGTGTTATTTATAAGAGTTAAATCTGTAGGTGAAAATAGATTATACAAGGCACAGTTGTTAAAAGTTGTGATAAACTTCGATTTTGTTTTTACAAAACATTGTTTAATTTGTAACTTTTGTTTTTATTTTACATTTCATAAATAATGATTATATTAAGCTTTAATGGTTCTAAAAGTTAAGTTTTCGTATATCATATTTAAGATAAAAAAAAAAAAAAAAATACGGGTATAATTTTTCATTTGGTTAACTGAAGAGACAAGGAAAAAATTAACTGTTTCTAAGTTAGGTATTCATACCACCATATTTTTGTCTGAAATTGATCCAGTATCAGCGAAGTGACTAAAGAACATCGTCACATTTAACATAAGGTATACCAGTCCATTCTCTCAAACTTTCTTTTGCAGACATGCATGCATGACCTCCAGTGCACCCGAGCGTGGGCAAGAGAAACGTAGATCAAACATAATGGCTTATTTTATTTTGTCAGCAATTAGCTGTTTTCTTAACCAACTTTTTTGTTAGTTTGGTGAAATTTGGTCGCATTATTTGAGTATATGAGACAATAAGTCACTTTGTGTAGCAATGTCTGGGCTGATTGATTTTGCTCAGCCCCGGAGACATAGGAGTAAGTTCTATATGATATTCAGCAGAATACGTTTAGTAGATGTCTTTTGTTATGCAGCAGATATTGTAGCGGAAAGCTTAATGCAGTCAGCGTTGTATATAATTAAAAAAAAGCGAGGCTACTGGTTTCATGTTGAAGCACATACTTTCCCTCTGTTCCTTTCCATTGCCTTCTCCATGAAACTGGTTACGTACATTCGGAAATGAAGAGCGATTAAATACGTATCTGATTTTGCCTTTGGGTTCACTTCCTTCCCGCCCCACCACAGCCTCTATTGTACTCATATTTTCTTATTTTTAACCTCCCCTAGTTATTTATCTTTCTGTCTCTCTCCGTTGCCTTTTAGCGTCTCAATCTGAATCTCACTTTCTCCACTGCATCCTCCTGTCGTTTCAATTAAAAAAATTAAAATTTATTTTTTAGTTTGTAAAGCTTTTTTCTTCTTTTCTTTCTTTCTTTTTTGAAACCGCTTCTGCTTGCTAGCAGAACGCTGCGAAAACTCTTCACAGTTTTCTGAGCGCCTTGTTCGAACAAAGACCGATGCAGCCCCTAGCGTGATCAACGCAAGGGAAGTAATCTCACAAAAGTTTATTTTTCTTGTTCCGACGTAGTTGTCTCCCCTGGCATGTCACCCATCGTTGGGACGTGAGACATGCGCTGACAGACACAGTGGCTGCAGTGACTGCCTCAACTAGAAAGTTGACCATTTTCGTTAGTGCGACCACATTACTAGTGATTACGGCGATTCTTATGAGAAACTACCTGCTGTCTTCAATATCTCCAATACATCGCCACCTTTACCGCTGCCAGCGTCCTTGTGTTTTAGTCATATTTGGATCTCCTAGACCTTTTGTTTTGTTTTCTCTCCACATTTTTAATTATAGACAAAAGCTCTCTGCACTGTATTCTAGCGGATTCCAAAACAGAATCTACTGTTCAGAGGTGGTGTTTGTGCTACCATCTTGCCAGACATTGCTTGCCTGAATGTGGCTTCATCGGTCTTGAAGGAGGGGGTCAAAAATGTCGTCAAATGTTGTTTTAAGAGTTGTGGATTGTCAGCACTCACCTAGCTCAGTCATCAGGCGGTCACGTAGCTTCGAAGCTTAGACAATCACGTAGCTGTCTACACACCTCTCTACCTGTCTCTTTCTATCATGAACCAACAGTGAACACATGTATTATGTTATGGATCAGTTTACCGCTTTGTTAATTATTTGTCGGAATATTTAGCCCACAGACTGAGTTCACAAAAATGTGTTGTATTTCACCGTGATAGGAATACATCAATACTATAGTGAGCTAAAGAGGGGATAAATGAGGTCAAAAGTTAGGGTATGTGCTGGATTCTTTTGCATCATGGGCTTTTTTTTTTGGAGAATAATTTATTCACGTGACCTTCACCCCACGTGTCGATTTGACCTTTTGATGTCGGTCATCGGTTGTGTACATCTGACTTTCATCACCCTTCGCGCCTTGCATGCTATGGAAAAAAAGTGTAGTCGAAACATTGTTAGCAAGCGACATTCAACTTCAGTTAGAAAACCACATTCAGCTGCATTTCGCTTGATGAAGTCATTATGATCAGTGAGTGTAAGGCGTGGGTGTCTGAGATCTTCTCTCTAGGTAACTAGTTATAATTACCAAGTTATAATTACCTGTTGGCATTGATAAAGTTGGTCATTTGTTATTTCTTCTCAACACTAAGAATGAGTATTGATTTGAAAACTTTTTAAATGAACTGGCTAGTTAGGCTCAAATAATAGATACTGACTTAAATATTTCCGTTGACAATTTTGGGTTGCAAAAAAATCTTTTATTTAAAATCGTTCATAAAAAAACAGCTCCAGGATAGTTGACGAAGGAAAGCCTGCAGTCTATGGCAAGCCATGGCCCACATAAAGAATGTAAACAGAATTGTTTTGGCTGTCTCCTAGCTTTGAGAAAGCAGGGTGCGGGGGAGATACTAACTTCGTTTGTGTGCGAGAATCTAAAAACCTGAACTGGATACAACACAGTGAAGCAAAAAGAGATGCGTTCAGTTTGGAAATGAGATTCTTCCATCTTTCAACAGAAATCGTGGCCTGACAACTTCTTGGGCAACGATTGCCATATCGTGAAGCATGCATCTGGCACACTCAAACTCTCAATGTAAGTGTCGGAGGTACGCCTGCGTTTTGACGACTGCAAGATTAAAATTCAGCACTTTCTTTGCAAGGGTGTCGACTGGACAACAGAGCTCGGCGGCCTCCTTTAACTGGCCCCATGATTTAGATGCAATTTTTATCATTTTTTTTTTTAACTCACAATTTTGAGCGGAAGCGATTTAGCATCTCGGTATCGACCATTTTTAGTCAAACTTGCTAGTGGACTAGAGTGTTCATATGTGGCTAGCCACTTCATACATTAACAATATGAATTTCTCAAGAGCACATTTATGGCCAACAGTTAAAAACAAGTCACGCACTTTTCCTGTTTTGGAAACGGCTATTACAGTTTCTTTGGTATTCGTCAAAAATGGATTACAGTAAATAAGGGAGACCACTACTCCGAAGCTATTACTACGCATTGCTGTGTTACTTCCCCTGAACCACGTTTCACGCAGGGGAGGTTGGTAGTACGTCTTGCTCATCGCTGTCTAGGGAGATAAGCGATTATTTAAAGAGCAATAGGGGTTGCGTCCCTTATACCGCATCAATCCCAGTCGGGAAAAACTACACATTTACACCTATATGTTATCTACATATTTCACATTCACCATTGACTGCGTATGTAGAGATACCCAAACATTTGCGAACTCGCACGTATGCACTACACACATCATCCACAGACTTCAAAGAGACACACTCAACTTTTAGTTTTAATTCCTAGTTCTATAATTAGGACGCTGCTGAAAAGATGTCCGTGGCTAGAATGATAGTGAAGCAGTGACGTGTGTGGTTTCGCCGTGTCTGATCACGTGGTATATTCACTTCTCGTTCTCGAGATATTCAATAGACCAATGTCCGTTTCTTCATATGTGCAGTGAAACATGTTTGTGCTTCCGAAGAAGAAATAGTAATACTAATAATAATGTTTCATCACTCTGTCATTGTCATTTTGTATGACTTGTGTTCATTCTCTCTCCATTAGGTTTCACCCCTGGCTTCCTCTTTTCCCCCTAACTCCTGGAATTTTCCTTCTCCCCCTCCATGGGCTACAGTTCACTTGCTCTGACTGTTTCCCGACATGCCCTTGAACTGCTATGTGACTCTAACGCTAGCCCCAACCCCACACTCGTCTAAAAGTCTGACCCCTCAGCCCCAACACAAACTGGGAAACATAAAACTGCTGATGTCTTCATTTTATGTTTCACAATGCATAAACCTCCAGTACCTGGTGATTTGGGAAGGGGCGGGGCATTTATCGTGCCCCACTGATCACCTGTAAATAAATAACACCGTGATATGAACACAGAATGTCACAAGGCTGTCGCCGCGGCTCCCGACCTTTGAGAGGACAAGTGTATTTTTCTCTCAAATACCGTTCTGTTCGAATCTACCCGGCACAGAGCAAGCTGACCCGCTGTTCACTGTCCAACTTGGGTATCAGTCGCCTCTCAGACCTGCCGTTATCGTCAAACGTCACTCACACAGGCGCGCGCTAGACACGTGATATAAATGAGTTTCGAGGCTTGATTCAATTTGGTAGACAAACTTCTAACATCATTCCTTATTTTTCTCGCAACTGCGGAATGCCTAAGTACATCAAGTGATACAGGCAGATAGGCGGTATCAACATCTGGCAGCCTTTCAGAGGAAGGCTGGCGGAGTTATCTTGGCGGCAAGGCCACCAGGTGAAGTGGAGGACGCGGCGAAGGAGCAGGGAGGGGGAGCAGGGGGGAGGAGTCGTGTCTAGTCGGGTCGGCCGGACTTAGCGCCAAGTGCATGAAGAGGTCGTGGCTATCTCGTCAGACCAGCGTCGTCACAGTCGTGACATCATGTGCTGGCCCTCCTCGAGCGTGACAAGCAGTCCGGCACTGGCGGTACAAGTGCCCGCCTCTGTCACGGATGTAAACAGTCGCGGTTGTTTTGACGTACTTGAGATTTAGCGAGAAGTGCTATATATATATATCAAAAGATTTGTGTGTTCGCGCAAATTTAGACCATTCGTGATTGCAGACAAAATAAGTATAGTAGGACAGCCAAGCAGCTGCTGAGTGCATGGAGGGGAGAGAGCTGTGGTCTGGCAAGAGGCTTCCTACACTCCACATAGTGAGGGTCACGGGAGGTCACAGTTGAGTCGGAATTAGACCAAACGTGTTTCAGTAACAGTCGCCGTCTGTCACAAACGGAGTTCCTCTAGCAAAATCGTTCATTGTTAATGTATTTCTATAACTGCGTTAATGTAGTGTGTATATATATGTGGTGCACACAGATACACACTCCCCACCCTTTTACACACACCCAGGAGTCGAAAGGGAAGTGCCTGTCACAAAATGCCATTTTGTGATTGTAATAAGGCTAAGCGGGTGGAGCAGTATTAGTCTGCTGGACGTACACGTGCGGAAGGTTAAGGGGGAAATGCTTAGGTCAGGGTTGAAGGCCAACGTATTAGTCTCTCCAGTGTTTGCCGTCTAAAGCAACATCGTCGTTGTTCCATTCGCGACCTTTGACATGGTCACTACCTGGCCGCTGCCATGCGATGTCAGCTGACCTGTCCTTCTCTCTCTTTATTCATTCCTGACACTCTGATTGCTGAAGTCAGCAGAGAAGGCTGTGACCTTCGACCTGTGGTCAATGCGCGGATGTTGAATACCTGGCGGTGGTTCCCTTAAACCAGATCCGGAACATCGTGTTTCAGGTGTTTTCCGGAACACCCGATTCCAGTTATAGCTCACCCGACTTCCCTAGATGGCGAAAACACGTGTAAAAGCCTTACAAGGCGATAAAGTCCACAGACAGACCGACATTTGTTCAGGAAGCCATGAAGCCTTTTGTCAAAACCAGTATCTGTGGATTTTATTGACAAGCTCTGGTCTGAGAGTCTCCGTCATTACACAGTTATAACTGCCTGAGAGATAAGGAATGCTACTCAGAAATTGAATACTTAGCCCTGAACATTGTTAACACTGGGATGGGAAAGACTTCAAACAATTCAGCTCGATATATTTAGATTAGCATTAAAGATAATGTCCCTACATAACGGAAAAGGTAGTAAACAGTTAATATTATTTATGTTTCTATGAAATTTATATGGGAGGATAAAATACAAGAAGGGGACAGTAATAATTCTGGTTTACTTTTCAAACTGCTATGTTATACCGGCCTTGACACCCAAATATCTGGCGCGCGCACACACACTATACACACTAGTTGTGAAATAAAGTAAACCTTCTGGGGCTTAGATACAAACTATTGATGAAAGCACTCAGCAAGTTTGAAATCCCAGAAGTTTCCATGGGTGATAAAAAACTACTTTTGCTTCCGAATTAGAGAAATATTCAGCGCCTAAACGACTGATTGTCGCGGAGTTGTAACTTGCAGCGTGACAAGTTTTCATTCCAGACTTTCTTTCTGCAGCTTTCTGCCCAAGACCTCTCTAGACTGACAGCACCATTTGCATTTTGCAAAAGCCATTAATTGCGAGGAAAATCCCCTAGGGCCTTACCCCGCCTGACAGCATGTCCCATGCTGTGCCATCAGGGGACCAGAGATTGGTGGTGGAGGGCAGGTGGGGGAGCAGGGTAGCGGTAGTGGAGGGTCGAGTGCTGAGGCCGCCTGTGCCGGAGGGTAGGTGGGATGGGAGGCAAGGGGGGTGGCTGACTGTCGGAGGCGACTGCAGCCGCGGCTGATGCTCGGAGGTCGCTTATTGCCCGGCTTGCGATTAGTCTAGCTCGAATTACGTCCCCTTTCACTTTCTTAGATTGGAGAGTCAGTCCCAACATGCGTTCGTTACACACAATATTACACAAGCAATGAGCTATTGTTGTGCGTCTGTGAGTGTGCATATGTTTGTGGTTTAGGTTTTTTAAGCTAGCACACATCTGCACATGCACACACACACATGCGCGTGCGCACATAAGCGTACATGCACACCCAACAGACGATGGTAGGAGACAAGGTGCACATCATGTTGGGGAGCTGGTCCCTCGTGTACACAACGTGCGCACGCACACAAACACATCTGGCCTCGCCCTGTGTTCCTAGGATGCCCTGCAACTTCGTTTGTTGCACGTATTTCCTGGAGACGTTGAAGGTATGCTAGGTGTCAGGTGCGAAAGTTACCTGCGTCTTCTACTACGACTTCTGCAACAGTGAGGAGCTATCTGGATCCTCCCGACTGTTGTCGTGCAGGAGGCACAAACCTCAACACCAGTGTCGTGTCCTGCTGTACGACAGCGTGTGGCTGGCTGTCAGGCTCGTGCCCTGTCACGAATGGGTTTACGTGTGAGATGCCTATTCAGTCACACCAGTTGTCACACATCCTGCCACTAAAAGTCCCCGTATGAGAAGTTGGTGAGTTTGCCCGCCCCGTACTTTACTTAGGCCCGTTAGTCTGTATGCAAGTGTCTTCCGGTATCGCAGAAAAGGTAATGCGGCCATGGTGCAGGTTGATAGGGAACTGGGGGAACTTTGATGTGATGGGAGGGACGATGACAGGTGCTGGGGAAGACCCCGAGAACCTATGCCCATAATCCAGTCACCAGCTTAGAGCACGAGAACCAATCTAGTCACTAGGCAAGAAAATGTGGGTGGTCGACCACAGCCTCAATGGTTGACAAGACGAACGTGTCTGGAGCACAGGATGAGACTCAGGATGTGACTCCGCAGAAGAAGACCTCGAAGACCCGAGGAGGGACACAGACAGACTACTGGACGGACACCTGAGAGACAACTGGAGGGACACCTGGGACAGACTACTGGAGGGTCACCTGAGACGGACTGTTTTCTTAGCTCAGTTACCCGCAGGTTTGCGCCAGCTGAACTGTTTTATTTTCCTTATGGTTGCTCTCGTGCGTTCTCGTGGTATTTCTTCGTTGCCTCTCGTCCCAAACACTATCTGTTGCCAGCAGCACCATCTGACAGTCACACGACTTGACAACCAATCTACTGCATGTTTTTCTAGTCGATGACTACCTTGACTTGGGTAGAAAATAGTTGTTAGGTGGAAGAAGTAAGGTGGAAATCCCAAAGAAATCGTCTACAGGGAGACGTTGGACATTAGATGAGGTCTGCAAGTTCCTACAGTTCGCCTGCCGTCCCACAAAGATCAGAGACGAGGGATGTCATCAGGGAAAGTGTCCTGCAGTATATACGAGAGTGGAACTAATAACAGGAAAGTACAAAGCAAATATTTCCAATTCCTTGCCGCACGCCTGACGCAGGCGAATAAGTGAGTGAAAGCGCATGCGCGGGCGGTGGGGGTGGCGGGGAGAGAGGGGACTGGGAGGTTGCTGTAGAGTGTACAGAGCACTCCAGATGCCATTGACACAGCCGTGCTTTATCTCCATACACCGCACCGGCTGCCACTGAAGCACTACACTTAACGAAGCCGCCCTCCACCACGCTCATGACGCCGAGGAACGAGGCCGAGCGCCCTCTTCTCTCACCGGAAGTCATTCATCTGGATGGCCTCACCTGTTGTTAACCGATAAAAGGAGGGTGGGGGGGGGAAAGAACAGTTAGTGTGACATCACATGATGGTCTCGGTATCGGGCTTCCTCATTTCATCGTTCATCGCCGTCGTCAGTGGCCTGAGAAAAGCACTAACCGATTCTCACCTTTGACCTTTCAGTGTCCCATCGTTAGACATTAATCTTGAAAGAAAGCTTCTGTCTGGACATTTGTGTTGCGTGATTGAGATCACGTTGCTCGGTTAAAAAAAATTGTTAGAGGAACAGGCGACAAGGATACAGGTGTACGTCACTAACCCTGTCTTTGGACCCCATCTCTCTCACTACACCATCCACATCTGTCACTACACCAACGCCAGTAACTCCAACACAAGAAAGGAAACTGTGAGGTGGTTAGTGTAGAAAGAGCTGGGAAGGGGGAGAGAGAGAACAGTACAGGTGACGTTAACGATGTAATGTCATAGTTCAAAGCCTATGAACCAGTAAATGAGGAATAACTCTACGGATTGAGGGCGTAGAGAACATACAGTGGGGTGCAGGACAAGGGTACCTGTCTCTCCTCCCTCCCCTTCCCTTACAGCAATGGAACCTCTCTCTCACTCACAAACATTCAAACACACAAAACACACACAAACACGAGTTGGGAGGACGCATAAACTGACGAACTGTCGATTCTTGCAGACTTGTTATCTCCCCGTGACAGCGGCCATGTTGTTTGTGCTGAACCTCCATCATCTCCGCTGGCCTCGTGGCCGGCATCAGGGGCCGGTGTGACTCAGTTCACCATCGTCTTGTGCCGTGATGTCAGTCCTGGCTGCTTCTTGTACTCGGCATCCCTGACACTGGCCCCAGCACACCCTAGGGGAAGGCAGGGTGAGGTGGGGTGGGGGCTGTCAGTCGACAGTCGGCCCCAGCAGAAAGGAAGGAGGGCGGGGGACGAAGTGCCGTGAGAAGGGGTGGAGGGATGGGGTGGAATTAGAGTGGGGTGCACGTGTCTGGGAGGGAAAGGGAAAGGTGCGCGTGCGTTCTGCACCTGCCCTCGGCGGTAGCGGCTGACGGGGCGGGGGGAGGGGAGCCATGCGCCCCACTGACCTCGCCCTTACCATGGGTGGGATAAGGTTTGGATGTTTCATCTTCTACGTTGCAGGAGATAAGGGTGGACGTGGAAGGGGGTAGCTGGAGGGACGTGTATAGTCACACTCAAACACCTGAGTGACGTTCTCAGAGAAGAAGAAGCAAAAGGAGACTCAAACCGAGGTTTGGCTGTGACGTCACGAGGGTGCACGTGACATCTGTTTTCCGCCCAGATCTGGTTTATGCACGTTACATGCAGTCGGCAATTGTTTTTGGAACTATGGCTTGCTTTGGTGCACAAACACTATAATACAAGCCTTGTATATATACATAGATACTTACATCATTACTGATTGGCGCGGCCGAAAACACCCAGAAAACACCTTCATGTTCTTTGGGTATGGGTATGAGTACCCAACAGAAAGCTCTTTCCATGGGTTTTGACGGAGTTTCGATCCTCTGTGTTAATCCCTGTTCTTGCCTTCTCCTGACATCAGTGCAGCTACCCAGCTGCTGATGTTGTTAGCCGTGTAACCTCCTTGTCAACGGCTCCAATGTCTTTCCCACTCATGGAGCGCAAAGACTTCAGACCTCTGGATACAAAATTTGAGGGAGGGTTAGTGTGAGTGGTTATGGACCACATGCAAAGAGAAGTACACATCAGTGTTGATGTTTTGCTTGTTGTCTTTATCCCTGGGGTAAAAAAAAACTTAGTAATTAGCGCCATGCTTGTATACATGTGAAACTATCATTGACATACAAAGTAATGACAAAATAACAGTTTTCATATTTCTTAATTTTTTAATTTGTGATCCAAATAAATCCTTACATTTTTAGACATCTGACCATAAATGGTTTTTGTTTTTATTCTAGTCTGGCAAGTTTTCTTTGCCGGATGTCAGCAACCCCCCTTTCCATCTTCGAGAATTCTTCACGGCGGGAGTGATGTTGGGGTGGGGTAGGGTGGGTCAGGACATGATGCTGAAGATTGTTGAGAGCTGTGTATAAGTGCATAGACAGAAGTAAGTGTCGGCTGTAGCTCGTGGCCTGCTACACAGCTCGGCAGCTGTCGTGGTGAGAAGGCATCGCCGCCTGGTCCGTCACGCGCCGCTGACTTTAACTGACGACGACAAACGGAACTCCTGTCCCTCGTCTTGCACGCCCTTTGCTCGTCCAGGCTGAGCAACTACAGGAGAATAAAGCGCCAACAGCTCGCACGCGCGCACACACACATACAAACACGCACGCGTACAGACTCACGGTGTGCACAAAAAAAACAACAATAAAAATAATTAAGGACGACATTAGAGTCGAGGATGGGAGGAGGAGATGGTGGATGGGTTGTGAGGGAGGGTGAGGTTGGCAGCGCGGAACTGTCACACCGCCTGGCGGTGGAGATGATGGATGGCGGGCCTCGCTACCGGATATTGAGTGGCGCACGCGCAAACTTTAATTCTCTGCCATATAATTTCTCGGCCTGACTGCAGGCCAGGCGAGGAGGAGGAGGAGAGGGCCACAACAGCGAGTAAGATCGTGTCTAGTCCCAGACCTCTGTCGTAGTCTGGACTCAACTCGTTTCCTCTTTGGGAGAGAGAGAGCGGGAGAGAAAGAGAGAGAAGACTGCTTGTATGCGATATTTGAATGTGTAGTAGGAGTCGTTGGTGTTTGTGTCAACAGATTCACTCAAAATGTTTGGAGGGCGAAAACGTCAGTTGGTCTACTCGTTAGCAGCCTCCTTATCTGGAGGCTTTGTGGAGATTTGTGGAGTGAGCTGTGTTAATGGGTCTCCTTCCCGTGGTTGGTAGACTGTAGTGGTTCACTTTACAACCTTGATTAGATCAGTTCAGACGGTGGTTAAGCGGCTCCAGGGAGGATATTAATGTCCAGGCTCAACCTTGCAGCGACATTAATCTAAGAACAGTTGTTGTGATTAAGATTAATGTCGGACATGAAGACAGCTGCGCTCTAAATGAGATGTTCACACTGCAGGACATGAAGACAAATAAGATGACCACACTGCAGGACATGAAGACCACACTGCAGGACCAAAGCACAGTAACGCCTGCATACTCAGCCTCGGTATGAACAAGCCCGCCGATTGGCTGTCTCTAGACTAGCTGCCTATATGTCATAGTAAGTAATGAAACGCCAGCTTCTTCATGTCACGCTTGTTACAAAATGTCGGACTCGGTGGAAACGTTTACGTTTTCCCCTTGGAAAGTTTTACTTACGTGATTCGTCATTCCCGTACGTGATTCACGTAACCTGTGAAATACCGTTTTGAAGTGTTTGTGCGGACGGTGCTGCCTGTAGAGTCGAACCGAATGGATCTGCTGAGCAAGGCACACACAAACCAAATAAACAAAACTTCACGTTGGGGCACTAGAATCAAAACAAAAGCAAGACTTGAGGTAGCTTTGGATAGGAGGACAACAGACTCGCCTGAGTTCATTCAGAAGATTAAAACAACTGCCCACTGAACAAGATGGCGGTACAGTGTTAGAAGAATGCAAGTACAACAGATTTACAAAAAAACAAACAAACAAACAAAAACAACAACAACAACAACAACAAAACCCAACCAAAAAACACAACTGATTCGATACAAGAAGTACAGGTGACTTGTACCTGACTACAGGGCTAGATGACAGTAATGAGTGAGATGGGGTGGATGGAGGGAGGGATGGGGGAGAGAATAAAACTGCGTTTTGCGGGATCGAACTACTGTCGCGGGCGCAAACAATACCTGCACGCGAAACCTACTCCAGGTCCGACTTGTGATCAAACAGGCGCGTCAGCGCGCGTGAGTTTTGTCGCAAGCTGTTGCATCGCAATTGCCGGGTGGGGGCAGGGGAGAGTGGGGAGGGATTCTCTCTGTCTCTCTCTCCCACCCATCCCCTCCTCCTCCCCCGCATGCAGGCAGTACTTTTTATTTTCTCATTGCTTATGCTGAAAATTAAAAATAGCGCTGGATGGCGTTCAACAAAGGACATAAAATGGAGATCGATCTGGTGCCCGCGCTTCCAGCTCCTGCCACCCGGCGCCACATGGGAACCCACCCGAGTAGTGCCACCGATGCCAGCAGTTGCGTCATTTTGCTGCAGCAGCCCTTGCAGCTGTTATCAGACGATCTCCGCGCTGATGACAGAGCGATGAGAAGGGCAGAAGGTGCTGCGGTACACTGCCCCAAGATAGACCTTCTCCCCCACCCCACCAACTCGGTTTCCAACTGAAATTTTAGTCCACGTCTGTTATGCGGGGTTCACTGGAACGTGGGGGTGATGGAGGAACTATTTGAAAACATACTGATATGTGATGGTGTGGAGGGTACCTGCATGGTTTGGTTACCTTCATGACCGGTGCCACGATGAGCCAGCAGAACCAGAAGAGATTTGTTGGAAGACAAAAACGGAAGAACGGTTAAAATGAAAAATAAAATGCTGGATAAAATTCTGTAACTCTGGAGAATTTTGTTTAATCTCGTACAAATACACTACTGTTATCTTTACTGAGTTTCCATTAATACCTTGCCCTATGATAACAACTACCATAAATAATTGATGCTGTGACCCTAGTCTAGGGGTCATGTGCGTTTATCCCTCCATCGAGATGCACCAGAGCCGGTAGTTGTGAAGCGAGGGTGGGCAAGAGGAGGAACTCGGGGGAGAGCGCCTCGTTTCCGAGGTTAACGCGATGTTGAGAAGCTGCTTCATGTTATTTACCCCCAGGGCACCTTTGCCACCTCATGATTACCTCCGCGTGTAAAACATCTGTGGGGTCTGGACACCGCTTTATATTTTAGAAACAAGACACTTGTCCTTCAGTTCCTCGTTTTGCCCCAGGGGCAAAGACTTACCTTAGCTTCAAAACTATCGCCTCGGGCTACTTCCGCTGCTGTTCCTCGGTTTTTAAACAACGCAAAAAATAAATAAATAAATAAAAATGCTGTACTACTGTCTTTTTTTTTTTTTACTTGTCGGAAATTAAACAACAAAATAACGACCCTCGAAATAAAAAATAAATCTGACTTTGGGAAGCTTGTGACAAGCGAGACAACTCAATCCTCGGAAGAGGGCGCTGTTACATTGGTGTCGTTCTCTTGACGTCATCACCATCATTGTCACCACAACATCTGCAGGTTCGTAGGGCCGCTAACTCATGGCCAAACACTCATCTTTCAGCAAGTCTGTAGGCAAGCCTCCGCTTATTGAACTCGCAGCTTCCTGCAGGGCGTCCGGTCACGTGGTGGCGTGGCTGAGTTCCCATGTCGCACTGCGCGCACTATTGTCTTTTCATGTTTTATCACACTCTACGCTGTTTCTCCACATTTGATCCCCCGTCGCTTGAATGGCGAAGCGAAATGAGACCTGCTCGACGAAACTGGACCTAGCGGCAAACACGCTCCCTTTCTCCCTCCCTCGCTCCCTCGCGCCCGCACGTTCCCGTCCTCCACCGCGACTTGGGCCAAACTGCACGTGCAACTGCTGCATCGATTTGTGACGTCAGCAGCTCAGAGCAGCCCGCATGTCTTGAGGAGTTCGAACCTTGAGTCGGGGAAAGAGGGAGGAGTGGGAGAATATTTCTGAGTACTGCTCTCCTCCTCCCTGCCACGTGTACAAATATTCTCCTGTGTTTCGGTGACGCGGGAAACAGTTGTATGAAGATTGTTGGCTAAACTTAGTTTTAGTTATCTAATGTCAGCATTAAGTTGGGAAGTCAGCCATTTTGTTAACGAGAATATTTACTCTTGTTTTCAACGGTAAATAATTGCCCAGTTAGTTTCAGACGGTAATTAATTATCCAGTTTCTTTCATCAGGACTTTTTTTAAACCCTGGTCAGATGTTTGTCAGCAAATTCTGACCAAGCTGCGCCCAGCTGAGCTGTAAAACACTTGACCTCTGAACTTGGTTTCCCCAGTAAGCTCCTGCAAGCACTTCACCGTTAACAACTTTGGTTAGATAATGTAGTTAACCCTTTATTCTCGGTCTCGGTTAGTTGTGGACGAAGACATGCACCACCTAGCTGTAAGTGCACGTGCAAGTCGGTGTAATACAAGAGACGAGTATATAATCATAGCTTGTGTATATACAACAACAGGAGTCTTCTGCTGCTAGGGATGGGTACAAGCACGTGTGAGCGCCAGACCGTGTTCAAATGAACACCAGGAACAACATATGTGATGAAAGATTTTTTTAGCTGAGTGAACGACGAGGGCAGTGTTTATCTCTCATCAAAGACCTTGTTAAACACCGTGAGATCCTGAGGATAAGAGATGGCTTTACAGACAGGGTCCCTGCTCTCCTGTGGCCAGACTATAAATGCTATGAACAATTAGCGTGGAAAGGTATGAACATATGAACACGAGCACTTGACGAAAGTTCTAGTTGAAATCTGTGCGCGTGCTGAGCCAGGTTTGCCGGGTGGCTTACAGTCTACGAACTTTGCCGGCAGATGAAACATTTTGACAGGCTCCAGTGTGCGAGATGCGATGTGCCGCCGGCAAAAGCCACTCAATGTATTGCTGATAGCCATCTCACACGCGCACTTGCACGCACGGACAGCGAGGTGCAGGGGTGGATGGGTAGGCGGGTGGGAGAGTCGGGTGGCGGAGTGGTGTCAGGGAGAAGACGTGCAGTAGAAGTATGGGTGGGAGGGGGAGGGTGTGCAGTGCGGGGTGGAGCGCTTTTCACTGGAGATCATACATAATTCATCGGCGCACATGCACATCTGCTCGGCCTGGCCGCCTGGGAGCGGGGAGAGGCTGGCGGCCCGGTGTTTTGTTTGTCGGGGGGGGGGGGGGGGGCCACAGACGCGCACGCGCACGCATGTGCACTGTTTGCCCTCCCATCCCCTCACCCCTCCTCCTCCTCCACCGCCACTCGCGCGAGCGCACGTTCGCACGCAGATTAATTGCCTCTCGGCGCAGAAATGAGACTTACCGGCGAAAAGGGAGTCGGTCATGCACGCCTGATACATGCAAATTAGCCGTCCTTGTTTAGTGGCAGTTGTTTTGTTTTGTGAATCACGGTGCGATTAGTGTGTGCGTGCGTGCACGCGCGTGTGTGTACGTGTTAAACAAGGGGACGGTGTAGGAAAAATTAATTATGTTTTATAGTTGCAGGGATACCCGGCGTTGCACAGGTGAGGAAAACGACAACAAAAATAAAGATGCTGAACGTAACGTAGACCCTTCTGTCTACGTCACCACTACTCCTGTCAAAGTCAGGGTGGGATCAATGTATGACTTCGTATCGAACAAACATACACATAGATGTCGCACAGATTTCTTTGTTTATTTGTTTATGTGTTTGTTTGTTTGTTTGTTTGTTACTGACATACCTGTTTCAGTTTATTGAAGTTTCAAAGAGAAGCAAGGGTAGATAACACTGGTGAGACGTTCTCAACACGGATCTCAGGAAGACAATGACGACATAGACACCTCCACCCGTAGCGACACCTAGGTGACGTCATCAAAGGTGCATGACGTTCATTGATGCCAGGAAGCCAAGCGTGACGTCACGTCAGTGATACAATGATAATGATGTGTCTGCTGTTTACGTAAAACAGGACGTGACATATCTGCTGACGTCATCGACGAGTGCGTAAGATCTATTGACGTATTGGAATGAAGCCACGTGACTGCGATACAGGAAGGTGTGTTTGGTAATAGTAGAGTGCGACATGTATGTGGAGACGTCATGTAAGGGTGCGTGCCCTGTCATCGCCGTCATCATCATCATCATCATCGGAAGAGAGCCTGAATCGCCGTCATCATCATCATCATCATCGTCATCGGAAGAGAGCCTGAAATAATTGATCAAAGTACCCGCATGACATGAACTGGATGAGTCAGGGTGTGACAACAGCGTCAACCTTTAGCTTCCACTCACAGTCCGCAGTTTCTTTCTTCTTTTGTTCGGTCTGCTTTTTGTTTTTGTAGGTTTTTAATAATCTGAGGTCGGGATGTTGTCAAAGTCCTCACAGCGTTTGGGGGAAATTCGCGCGGGTCGGATGTGAACATGTTTTTGGTGGGCTTTCTTGTGACGAGGGCCCGGTTCAAAGTCTGGCTCAACTTCAAACATGTTCTTCTTTTAAGTGGACCGACACATTAGGCTTAATTATGAAAATATCGATGAGAGATAGAAAAGTACGTGATGAACCGAACTCCCACAATGCCTTCTGAGTCCTTACGATTTCCGGTCAGAATAACCAGTCGGGAAGATTGCCACAAGCCCTAGCCGAGCGCGTGACAATGCTAATGGGTGAGACGCGGAGAGACTCATGAGACACAAGTATGCATCGCAGGCCTGCACGCTCCTGCACGTGAGCAAACACATGAAGTGTGCACGCGCGTACCTAGAAGCACCTGCACGTGTCTCTATAAATATCTTCGTTGACAGGTGCGCAGGTGCATATGTAAATGTCTATGTATACAGACCTACAGACACAGGAGATGACACAAGCACGCACAGTCTTTAGTAGCTCAGCTTTTCATACCTCAAGCCAGCAACACTTTTGCTGTCTGGTCACGTGGTAGCGTACTCTACGTTCGCAGAGGAACGTTCACGTGATGTCACTGGGACTTTGTGAGTGCAGTTTGCTGTTTATGTTGTGATTTGCAATGGTCACGTAACCGACGGAACGTGGGTATTTGATTGAGGGGTGGGGTAGGTATGCAGATGTTAGATTACTGTTGTTCATACAAGGCTACTAGCAAGATGTTAGGTCATTATTGTTTATACAAGGTTACATTACTGCACATACAAAGCAGCTGGTAAGTAGTTTACACGTTCAGCTACAATGTGCGATTTCGAGGCTACAATGTGTGATGTCGCAGTTACAACGTGTCGAGGCCAAATCGAGTGACGCAAAGCTGTGTGATGTCATGGCTGCAGCGTGTGACGTCACGACCTAACCCTGTGATGTCATGACTACAATATGTCGATGCTACAATGTATGATTCTGAGGTCAAGTTTCACGCGTACTTGCGCGTGATGGACTTGTGCTCTGATTAACGCTCTACCCGAACGTCACATCTGCCTCAGCTGGAGAAGCCTTTGTCATTCCACCCGGCCGCGCGGCTCCACCCGGCAAAACACCCTCATTACGTATCGACCGCGTCTCCAGTCATCTTTCCTGCTGCAGCCATTGTGGCGCGAGGCTGCACGGCTCCAGAAGCAGGCCGCTCATGTAATGATGTGCCATTGGAGGAGATGCTATCTCCAGCGGCAGTCACACAACGGCGACGACAACAGAGCAAGGGGTAGCGGGGGAGAGCGACTTCCATTCGATATGCTTGTTTAGAAATAGATTGTTCGATGGCAGCGAGCACTGCTGAAAAGATAGGACGGGTGAGGGATTGAAAATTGTCGTTAGTGGAGAAATCCTATTACCATTAAGGTGATGCTTGGATTAAGGTGCTGGTGCTGCTCGTGGGGTGGGTGAGTGAATGAGTGAGGGTAGGGGGGAGGTTTAGGGTGAGTGTATATGTGTGTACCTGTACTCATGAGTTTTGGGGTAAGTTTACGGGTGGGAGTGCGTGAGTAGGTGAGCGAGTGAGTGAGTGATGACAAAGAGAGGAAGGGTAGGGAGAGAGAGAGATTTTCTGTGCAGCGACACCGACATTCGGTATTGTCCCCAAAATACCGACAGTTTTTACCTCCGACAATTATTCGCGTCATTTTGCATAATTAATTATTAACCGGCGTCCGCATTCAGCCCCCGACACGAGGGGGAGGCCGCGATGTGACAGACACGCATGATCAGTCGGGTGGCGATTAATCAAGCGTGACCACACGTAAGCCGCGGCCGGCATTGTCTGCTCATCACCGCTGTATATTCCTGACAGAAAGTTTTAGCGAAAACAATGTGAAGAATAGCGAATTGTTCTCTTGGTTTTTCTGCTGTTTGGAGACATTTTTTGTTGTTGTTGAACGAAAGTCTGCTTTGACGCCATTGTCTTCTGTCGTCGGCCCTGAGCACGTGACTGGCGGAAGGAGCGACATTCAAAACCAACGGTTGTCTTGTTGTTTAAAAACCAATGCCAGGATCCGTCGCTGCAGGTATCCAGCTGACGGTTTGTTATTTGAACTGGGAGAACGCAGAATGAATTGCTTCCCTTGGATTACACGCGGGTGTGGCGGCGCCTGCTTCGCTCTGAACAGTCGACACTCGGTCTGGTCTTACATGAAATAAAGCTTGTAATTCTCTCCCTGCACTTTCCTTTATCATTCACTTAATCTCAATGTTGTTGTTGTTGTTGTTGTTGTTGTTGTTGTTGTTGTTGTTGTTGTTGGTGGTGGTGGTGGTGGTGGTGGTGGTGGTGGTGGTGGCGGTGGTGGTGTTGGTATTTATAACATTTCATTTCTTCTTATCTTTATGTACTCTACGCGTTCGATTGAGTAAAATTTTTTTACAATTTTCTTTAGAATTGTTGTAGATGTTATTTTAATGATATTTATTAAGCATTTTTATTTATTCAATTTTGTGTTTAGAGTCGTTTTAAGATGTAAGGGTAGAATTCTGCCCACTTACTGACGGCTGCATGGAGGATATTTTGCAGGGTGGGAAGAGAGGGGTCATTTGCGATATTTTAACGAGAAGGAAAGAGAGTCACCCTATCAAGTCACTCAACACTGACCGGGTCACATATCACATATCACACATCACATATGTCAAGGAGAAGCCTCACAGGTTATTTATCGCCATCCTTTGAGATTGAAATCGAACTTTCCCCCCCCTGACTACCTCGGGAATCGAACTCGCGGCTCTGGAGCTTGCAACCGTGTCACTGCACTTGCTTAGCTTCCAGACACTTGGATTAGTGACATGCTTTTACCTGACACGTGAGTAGTGTTTTTTTTTTGTTTTTTTTTTTTTTTAATTTTTGTTCAATTTTGAAGACTGCGATGCTAAGGCAGCGCCAGCAGCCTAATTCTAAAAGCTCGGCAGCTGCGTCTCACCTTTCATTTGAACGATCTCACCTGTCCTCCCGCTGAGAAGCGCCATTACCTGATTTGACGGGGCGAGGGGACATCAATGATGTAAGGCGCGAGGTCTGTGTCGTGTTACGGTTGGGGACAGGGGGGTGGGCAGGGGAGCAGGGGAAGTAACGCCGGGGCTGGCACTAATCAGAACAAGGGGAGGGGGACCGTGGCTGAGCTCGGCCCCGTAATTACCAGGTGAAGGCGAGGTGTGTCACTATTCGCGGCAGAGATTCTCGGCTCGTGCGCGCGGTCAATGCCGACCTCGTGGGAGGCGTGAGTAGGGGTCACCCTGAGACGTGTTGCATAGGCGTAGCGAATCGAGCGAAGCTAGCCAATCTAGCCGGAAGTGTAAAGAGCGCGCCCCTACAAGCTAGCGAACCTAGACCCCTAGCGTAGCAAAGCTAGCGGCCTTTGGAGGTCCTACGCTTGCTATTCAAAATGGCCGACATTGTTGTCGGTTTCAAGTTTGCAGATGAGAGTTTCTTTGATGCTCCCGTTAAAAAGGAGTATTGGACCGGAAACAAAGTGGTAAGTATCTTTTAATGATAAGTAATAAAAATACTCTATTATTTATGTGGAAACATATATTTATTTGTGTAGCGGGAGCAATTTTAGACAATGTGTAGTCGGATTGGCGTTTGCCGAGTACGAGCTTTACGATTAAGGCCGTGTACAAAGTGGTGTCTTTTAGCGATTGCTATTTAAAATACACTATTATCAAGGTTGATAAAATATTCACATGTTTAGCGAGAGTAATTTTATAACAACTTGTAGCCCCGACAGTATCCTCCAATCTGCAGTCTCCGCGTGTACCGGCCTCTTGTGTGTGTGTGTTTTAATTTTCTGCTTTCTAGTTCCAAAATTTATTATCTCAAGTTATGAAAAGGCTGAAGGTGGTGATAAAGGTATTTTTTCAGTGTTATAAATGCCATGAAGAGCTGTTATAATGGAAGGCTTTAATTATTTTCACAAATAACCCAGCTATGAAAATATTGTGCACATTATTGAATTATCCTTCCTACAGAATAAAATAGTACAACTACCCTATTCTTTGATGTTTAGAATCAAAGCTTTAAGTTTGAATCTGATACTGTTGCATTTACTAAACATATCACTATGTTATTCTGGTTTTTATTTTCCTGTTTTTATTCCTGATTAATTGATTTCATATTTTAACAGAAATGAATGTGGGAAATCAATGGACCAAGGGGGCATACTTTTCCTCATGGACACTTAGGCCGAACATAAGGAACAATTTGTAATTCCAACTTGAAAACAGAGGTATGGAAGAGGATTGCTTCGGAAATGGCAGCCTCAGGATGCCACTTTGCTCCAGCAGCACTTGAGAAAAAAATGGAGCAATATGAAAATATGGTGAGTTCCTACAAAATCATTGGCTTTCTGTCTTAGAGTGCAACATTTTTCCATAGATCTGAGAAACAAAACATCACATGTTTTTAAGGTTGTGCAAGTTCTTATTTATTTGTGACCACAATTCATTCATTTAACCTGTAAACAAGACCCCACCAGTATCAACCAAGCTTTAGTAGAGATTTTTTGGTAGCTGTGTGAAATTAGTCTGGATACATAATGATATGTAAGCATGTTTGGTACTTGTATCCCAACAGGTACAAAGCTATATTAGATTTCAACAAGAAAACGGGCCAGGGAAGATCACGATGGAATTTCTATTCCAGAATGGCTGAAATCTTGGAAGGAGACCCTTTGTTCATCCCACCACTGACATCATCATCACTGGGGAGTGTAAAAGGTGAGTGAACCATTTATAATATAAATAAGCAAGTAAAGCATAATTTTAGTATAGCCATATTTAGTAAAAAATTTGACAGTTCAAGTATTAATTGTTTAATGCTTCTTTTCCTACAGGTATTTGGGGAGGGTAGTGACAAAAGTCTGTTCTGCCACAAGAGATGAGTCTAGATATGTAAAAAGCTCAGTTAGGAACTTTTTGTATTCATGCACTGTTCCAGCAAGAGCAGTTATCATGGGCATACAGGCTAGACATATTTGGGTTTTCCATGCCCATATATTGGTCATAATTCATTAATATTTATTTTTCAGTAAACACTCTCTCCGAGATCTCCAATACCCAGCAATGTGCCACCCCTACAAAGAAGCAAGAACAGCAAGGAATGTCTCAGGAGACTCCTCACCTCTCCCAGTATCGGTTATTAGTACGACCCTACTGAATAAAGGATATTGTCACTGTCTTGATTTTAGTACTAAATAAAAAAACTTACACGCCCTTACAAATGGTTTTTTTTTTCACTGTGACCGTTAAAAACCAAAAAATCCTGATTTACCTGATAATCATGTACACAATGAAGCACACTTGTTTCTACCATGAATTAGTAAAATCAAATGAAAATTTATTATATGATAAACACATTACATGATAATCAAATGAGAAATTATAACTGGAAAAGTGTTGCATCAAAGCTAAACACGAAAAGTGACACTCATTTGAAAAGCACAGAACATGACATGCATCTGGTGACAAAGCAAATTATTAAGGATGGTGACAGGAATTAAACACACGCACACTCCTCAATTTACACGAATAAAAACAAATCATAGTGGTGATGCAAATGCAAGAGATATGTATAAAAAATTCAAATTATGCAATGGAAATAATAAAGGTTGCTGGGAGAGAACTGTACACAGTGATGAAAAAAATACACAGCAATATGGTGTATGACAATACTTTGCTGCTGCTGCTGTGTCAACTTCAGTATGTAGACAACATATAACCACAACTGCAAAATCACACCAATCATAAATATAAATGCACATAGATAATATATGCACATGGTGGACAACTTATTAATGATGGTGACACAAAGACATGTAGACCTCAATTTGCATGGGGAAAGAAATTATGGGTGTTGATACAAATGCAAGAGATATTTATGCAAAATATTCAAATTATATAATGAAATAATAAATGTTGGTGGAAGAGAAAAGCAGACACTGATGATGGATGCTTTGCTATAGACGTGGTATGGCAAATATAGGTGAATATATTCTGGAGGGTGATTTTGGTGCCAGTAACCACAAGGTGGCAAGCAGCTTTGTTCTATTGTTGAACCACGTTGCTGTGGCAGATGAGGCTCAATCCAAGCCTGGAGAGCCTGAAAAATTTCACAAAAGATCTCTATGAAAGTTTGTGTTTATTGTGTGTGAGAGCATATTATAGATATGTGTAGTGGATACATTTATGCATATATATATATCTTGGACGTTCACATTCCTTAAAATTGATTTTGGCATTTTTATTTATATTTCATTAAGTTTATTACATTTTACTTTATTTTATTACGTTAACTTACATCAAAGGCGTCCGGCAACATTCGAAGTGAGATTTGAACTGGTATGTCAAGTATCCTGGAACGATGACTCGACGAAACCAATCATGTGGGCATTGGAATTTTCATTATTGTCCTGATTTACTTTCAGTGGACAGGTGGGCCGCAAGCTCGATATTTATTTGCGACGGCTTGGCCACAGCATGGCGGGGTGTAGCTTGCAAAACAAAGACTTCACTCAAACCTCGCCGTAAGTCGGCCATCTTGAAACTCTGGCTTCCGGCTACACTGCGTTGCACAGGGACCGCTAGCTTTCGCTAACCCCTAGATTCGCTAGGCTAGCTTCGCTCGATTCGCTACGTGCTATGCAACACGCCACTGCTGTCGATGACATGCTTGTAGGAGGGGAGTAGGGGGGGAGGATGAAGTGGTCTGCTCCAGCCGACAGACATTGAGTAGATGGATGATAAGAAATGGCTGTCATTGTGAACATCAATGTTGTATATCGCAAGGACGACAGCTACAGCTACGACAACATTTATGAAACGACAGCCAGCAACACAACAAGATCGCCAGTAACAGAAAGACAGAAATCACAGAATAACAATATTGTTAATAACATAATGTCAAGATCAATTAATAAACGACCGAAACAACAGACTGACAAGATCACTAATAATGTAATGGCGCTGATCACCACCATCATGACCACGTCAACCAGTAACAAAACACAAGATCGCCGATAACAGAGGACAAACCTCAAATAAGATGACAAGATCACTAAAAACACAATGACAATATCACCGATAAGTGAATGACCCGGCCACCAGTTACTATTACAACAACAAGAACACTAATGACAGACTGGTGCTGCCACCTACACCACACCACGCCTGGCGGCCCACATGGTGAGGCAAGAAAAGACCGCTGAAGTGTAAAATGAGAAAACAGACATTACAACTTATTGCATGATGTGGAAAATCAAACCAGCCTGACATGTTTCTACAGATTTTTGGTGGTGAGAGGAACATATGCAAACGTGGACAAGGCACGGGTGGATATGGGGGACTGCAGGTCCATCCAGCAGCTTGTGGATTCGCACGACTTACTTAAAAAAAAGAGAAACAAACAAACAAATAAACAAACAAACAAACAAACAAACAAACGCATGAAACAGAAGTTGATACAGTTTGCAGCCCATAGAGACACTCGCAACATACCCAAGTTTTACTCATCTGTCTGGGTGCATCAGACCTATGTAATTAACTGAAATCATCTTCTAGAAAGTCTTCTCTTGAAAACAAGTCACAGATGACAATTTTGTGTAAACAAACACACATGCACGCACAAACAGTTTTGAAATCTGATCAACACTACCCTGGAGGGACAGTGCACCCTGTCAGTACTTCCACCCTGGGTACAGACTGAGTGTGGTGCAGTGTGATATTGTATATATATACAGTTGATACAGTACGATACACGTATGATGCTGTGTGATACATTGTCATTGTGGTGCAGTGTGGTGGGCGGGGGAGATCGGTCGTGGTGGAGGTGGGGTATGGTGGCTGCTAGAATGAGAGTCACGTGACTCTCGCTGACTATTTGCGATTTTCAGCGCATGGCAGATTCAATTTGCAGAGAAGGGGAAGTCACCCGCCCCCTTCCCACAATCCCTAATGCACCGCTGCCATCTCTATTGTGTGCGTCAGGTTTTATTTCATCGACATTCATTTCCATGGCTTGCCAGACGTGTTGGGCAACTGGATTACCGACGGGAGCCGTTAATTATGAATAATCAAAGTAAATTATTCATGGGTGGAGGTAGAATTTTCATTTCAGAAGCTTTCAAGCTAATTACACCTTCTGCTCCCCCCTCCCCAGTCCACCTCCCATCCCTGCATCACCTTGTCACCCACTTCGTTGAGGCTGTTATTCGTTTTTAAAACGCTGCATCGCTGATGAATTGGCGCAACCACAATCTTTCATGTTGCAATTACTGGTGATGACGACTTCAATAGATCAGTCATCCCTGCAACTCGCTGGCCTTGGGTGCATCCACCCGTGGAGATCACGCCGCTTGGCCTGGGAGGTGCCGGCATGCAGCATGACAAACCCCGAATTTGTCAGACAAGTCCGGGTGGCTCAGCCCCCAGCTCAGCCGATGTGGCGGTGCAGTCTTGCTCTGTTGTTGAGTCATGTCTACGCCGATCAACAATTGTTTTATTGTTGCATCAGGTGAGAAAGAGGTCATGATGAGGTCATTCTCTCGTTCACCCAGGTCAACAGTTGTTTATTTTTACACAAGAAGAGTGGTCAGGGTGTTACCCGGCTCTGAGAAAGGTCTCGTGTCCTAGTAAATTGTATCCATAGCATCCACAGAACACACAGTGTAGAAATTATCTTTGGTATTCTTTTTTGTGAATTAACCACCCTTTAGGTCGTGGTTCAGTTGAACAAAATAGAAACATTTGTAGGAGGTCACACCCCGACAAGGCTTTCTAGCCACTGGGAGGAGGCATGCGCTGGCCTTTGCACCAGAAGGTCGTTGGTAGCGAGTCCACTCGGGCCAGTGATTGCAAAACTGAACTCCCCCAGCGCTCCCAGCGCCCACCAGACAGTTTTATTAGGGGAGATAACGGCGCCGGAAGGAGACACTCCATCTTCCGCATGGCACATCTTAGACACACCACCATCGCTGTTTTCCCTGTACTTGCGGTTAGGAGACTATATGTCCAGTTATCCCACGATTACTTATCTTAGACCTTTGTAACGCAGGAGACTTATTTTTAAAGATGACTAAAAAATAATTTATTAGCCAGAGACATAACTTTGAAATTTGTCGCGATGAATTCTGATGTGAAGATGAAGGTACATCATTGACACACCAGTCAAGATGGGTGTGGGCCGCCTGACGGAGACGTGACGAGGTGTGGGCCGCCTGACGGAGACGTGACGAGGTGTGGGCCACCTGACGGAGACGTGACGAGGTGTGGGCCACCTGACGGAGACGTGACGAGGTGTGGGCCGCCTGACAGAGACGTCACGAGGTGTGGGCCGCCTGACGGAGACGTGACGAGGTGTGGGCCACCTGACGGAGACGTGACGAGGTGTGGGCCACCTGACGGAGACGTGACGAGGTGTGGGCCGCCTGACAGAGACGTCACGAGGTGTGGGCCGCCTGACAGAGACGTCACGAGGTGTGGGCCCTTTGACAAGGATATGGTGAGGTGTGGGCTGTCGAGCAATGATGCGGTCAGAGAAACCCTTCAGCAAAGCGGGAAGGACCTGACAGAACGGAAATTAATTTGAAAACCCGAGAAAAATCCGATTCCGTCCCTGACGGCGCTTGCAACACTTGCTACCTGAGAATTTTAGCAAAGGACCTGTGACTATGAATAACTACAGACGAGAGGAAGACATAAAAACAGACAGAAACACACAAAGAGAGATTTACAGCGAAAAAGACAAAACCAAAGAACAAATCTCGACCCATAAAATATTTCGTTAAAAAAAATGTGAGGGAAGAACAAACTACCCTGATGATATCAGAGAAGAAGGGTTCTAGTCGGGGAGAGAGAGAGAGGGGTATGGAAGGGGAGAAGAAAGAAGGTACCTGCAAGTCTGGTAATCTTGATGGCGTCTGCAGGCGGCGCGTGTGCGGCGATAAGGCGGTGGCGGTTAGCCGCGGACGTTACGACAGCGAGCCGCAGGGCGTCCGTTCCCAGCCCCGGGGGCGGCCTTTGATGTGGAGAGGGTCACGCTGGGGTCATGTTTGTGAAAATGATCGTAACCCCCGTGTTTTTCCTTTTTTTTTTTTTTCTTTCTTGTTTTGATCAAGGTTGAGTAGAAAAAATTTCAACACTGCTCATTAATATTCCGCTGTTATTAACTTCCTCTGGCGGCCGTTTCATGTCCTCCGTCGTTTTTTGCACCTGTTTCCCATCACTTGTGTTTGCCTCCCCCTACCTCTTCAGTGTGTGTGTTTGTTGTCGTGCGCGCGTGTCAGTCAGTGAGTGTTCAGTCCTTAGTTTCTTGATCATCAGCAAGTTAAGTGCTTATTCATTACCCTCTGGGAGGAAGGTAGATCATACTATCGTAAAATTCTAAATAAAAAGTGAACTTAAAAACTATAAAGATAGCCAGACGAGGGGAGTTAATAGTCTGTTGGCAATCAGCGAGGTCAGAGTTCACAGCTGTAACCACCCAGACGAAGGGATGCACACGCCACTGATGCTTCTCTCGATAATTAAACTAGAAATCGTCCTGAATATCAGACATTTGTCTGTAGGACGACACTAAATGTGATGTGAAATTATACTGGAGTCACGTGCTTTGAAAACAATGTTTTCATATTGTATCTGAATGTTATCTTTTGAAGGGACAGGAAGCGGTTGTCTCAGTTTCCATTCTTGCATGTTGATAAACTACTGTTTTATTTTACACAAATAATGAAAAGACGAAAGTAATGTACATTATTTGCATGTTCGTGCCTTTGCACACAATTTGTATACTATTTGATATCTTCCTTAAGGCTGAGACCTACTCGTAGTTGATCAGAATGAAAACAAACACACAATATAGTGAATAATTCACTTTTAATGATTTACAAGGTAATTAGAAAATCTATACATGTTTATCTATCACATGTAATGTAAATTCATACATTTATACATATATACATGCGTATTTATAAGCGATATATATCCTTATACATGAGATATATATACTCATCTATTTCTACATAATATACACATCACACATGCAATATTTATATATGATAAGTAGGTGTCTCTTTATATATCGTATATTTATATTTATACACCAACTCCTTTTGCAATTTTTTTTTTCAAGAAGAGGACATGAAGTCCTTTCCCACTTAACTGTGTTCTGCTCATGTTTTGCTTGTATTTTATTTATTTCTAAACAGATTTTCCTGTTGAATGTTTTGTCTTGCTATGTTCACAGCCACAAGTCCTGTAGACACTCTGCTGCTTGCCATGCAACCGTCTAGTCTCACACCATTTGCAGTGGAAGTGATCACTGTGCAGACATTTCATTGTTTCTAGAGATGATGGTTGTCATTGTGGGTGGTACAGAGACAGTTTCTTGGAGCATCAGGTGACAGGCACATGATGTACACAAGTCCAGTCTGTCATTGTCATTATTGGCAAAGTCTTGTGTTCACACCGACTGCCATGTTTTCATCTTTGTCTTTTCTTAATAAACGTTTGCATCTTTGATCTTGTCCAGAAGAATTCTTCGTAAATCAGTTGTTGATAAATTGTACTTTAAAAAGTCAGTCTATTCTCTAAAATAAATACACACATCATTTTTCCAGAGTGAAATGCTGACTAAAATATGAACTGCTTACTTGCACATTTCTTAGCATCTCAAGAACTACACAACCATTACAGACATACAGGAGCAGTCAAGCAACCAATGAACGCTGGCTCACAGTAACCTGCTACAACATACAAACACCACGCGCACATGATGGACAAGTGTAATAAATAAATAAACACCATTCAACGAACACGTTAAGAATCAAGTGTGAAACCTACAGTCAACTAACTAAACTAAAAAACATTGAAATCACTATTCATTATTAAATAAGATAAAAGTGTCACGATGTGTGATACCGGGTATCAATGGGCAACGGTGAGTTTTGTGTAACCAGTAAAGTTTTCAGAGAGTATTTAAACATTTTGATGACATAAGGAATCGAGTTCCACTCTTTTAAGTACACTTAGAACTTTAACTTACTTCCGTCTGAGAGTAATGAGAGGTGCCTCCACTTCTACCTCCCTGCTGAATGCCAAAGACAATAGAAAGTGGAGTCCCAGACATGTTTAAGATGATGTCGGTCCACTCTGCGCTGTGGTCCTCCTCCTGTACTGGACTAGAAGCATCATTTTCTGCTTGCACGACGAGGTCTTAACCCGAGGATAACAAACTGCAATCAGTAATGATCAGCATCAGCCACTGAGATACTTTGTGTTCAAAACTGATTCCACGTAACCAAATAAGTATACAATAAATGTTTATTATATATTTGTTCAGTGGCTTACCATGAATTGTGTTGAAAATACACCCCATTGAGTCTTTAGTCTTTTGTTTATAAGCAAAAACAAATAGCTAGTCAACGTCTTCGCCCAGAGCAGTACATCCACAAATAACTGGACCAGTAAGTCCGGTATTACATGCTTAGTCCAGACTAGCAGACGACTGGCAGTGTCACCAGGCCCTGGTCACCCATCAGTCTTAGTCACGAGTGGCAGCTGAACAGCGCTCACGATGGAACTTTTTCTTTTATTTTCTTAGAAAATGATAAAACTTGCTAAAATCCTTTGCTGTTTTAGGGGGATGGAGGTGGTAGTGGTGAAGGGAAATAATCCTTTTCGGTAGCATTAGTGTCGACGATGAAGTCCCTTGACAGGTCATTTCAGCTTTCCGTTAGGTCGCCCATTGTGCCGATCTTTCTAGAATTTTCACTTCTTCTCATCTTCCGCAGCAGACAAAAGCCGCGCCGGTGTTCAGTGGCAAGAAACGGAGTGCAGGCATAATTGTTATTTGCACAAATCTCGCGTCCTTTCAGCGCCGCACGCGCGTGCACGACCAGTGGGGGTGAAGTAACGGGCTCCCCACACCCGCCACAGCAGCCAGGGTCACGGGCGGTACACCTGTGTCGACAGTCGGCGATTCGCGTCCACTGGGCCTCACTCAGCGGCCATTGCCGTCAGACGACTTTTCCACTTCTGACGCGAGTGTACCGCGGCCATTGCTTTCTTGGGAGGGTCCGGCGGAGGTAAGCCGGTCCTGCGGGCTAAGATCAATGGAGTTGCTCGCCTTGGCCTCGCTCCACCAGTGCCGCGGCCTGCTTTTGTCACGTGATTGAGTTATTAGCCGATCAACCAGATGGCTCGCCGGAGATAAAACGATGGGAGAGGGTTTAGGGAAGTGAGGCAAATGAGAAGACTAAACGAATGATCTTGATTATCTAGAGCTAACCCGTTTGGCCGGAAGACTGAAGACATCTTGATTTATTTATTTTGTTTGAATAATGATGTAGTTTAACTGCGCTATATAAGCCACATTCTTGTATAAATAAACTAAATTATTCGCCTACCCCTCAGAAAACAAGGGCTGGAGTAGGGTAGATAGAGCCTCCGAAATGTTAATTATTATTTTAGAATGCTCATGTAAAAAATAAACCCTGCTTCAAGACTTTGTCTATATGGTATATCTAGAACTTTTGAAAAGTTTATTCGCCAAAAAACAAAAACAAACAAAATAACAACAACAAAAAAAAACAACAACAAAACAAACCAAACAAACAAACAAAAACAAATCAACACTCACAAGAACAGTACGTATCTACGACTGAGAGAGAATATAGGATATTGAGGGGACACCATCGTTATGACTGATGAAGTATACCTTCATCTTCAGCCCAGAGGTAAGTTTTT
This sequence comes from Pomacea canaliculata, assembly GCF_003073045.1. Taxonomy (NCBI): domain Eukaryota; kingdom Metazoa; phylum Mollusca; class Gastropoda; order Architaenioglossa; family Ampullariidae; genus Pomacea; species Pomacea canaliculata. Next base: position 15,684,438 of record NC_037599.1, read on the forward strand.
AGCGATGGTTCACTGGCTAGAAAGTAACCGACAGGTAGACTAAAATATGCGAGCGGAGTGACGTACAGATGTGCGCACAGACCACGTGACTGTACAGCATGAAATGGCTGACTACCTGCCTGTGGCCATTCATCGAAACTCGTTTTACGGGCGGATATGAAAGTGGCGGGCGCCGCACACACGGGTGGCTGTACGCCTGCTCATTAGACACATCCGGGTCCTTGCTGGTCTCCCTTGCCAGGACGTTTGCCCCGTGGCGGCGGCGAGGCCAAGGATTATCCCGGGTCGTAGACACCGGCCTATGCAAATTTCTGTCCACACCCCTTTCCCTCGGAGAAAATTGACCTCAAAGGCGTCTCTTGCTTCTCTTGAAGTCTGCTTCCGGGCACGCAGGTGATTGGCCAGTTTGTTATCCGCGGCTGACACTGTCATCGTATTAATGACTGGTTTCCTGTACCAATGACATTCTGCGTGGCAAGTTTCCTTTTTGGATGCGGGTGTGAGTTGCTTGCCGTGACTGACGTGTCGAGGGTCGGTGGAGAGGGACAGGAAGGATAAGTAGCGGTCCCGCCTGGAGATCATGAGGATGTGCTTCCTCCTTCCTGCAGAGTGGAGACGCCTGTGAGTGTCGTATTCCGTCTACTCACAGCGATTGATTGAGTGAGGGTGTGATCAAGTGTGGGTGATCGGGTGAATGAAAGACTGACCAAGTGAGTGAGTGATCGAATTAGCAGGTTAGTGGGTGCTAGAAGTGAGTGATAGATGGATCACGTGAGTGAGTGAACGAGTGGAGAGAGTGAGTGGCACCATATACAGAGTCAATCCTTGTAGTGATCTCTACAGTGTCGTGCTGTACACTACGATCCTCCAGCCTCAGAAACTTGCAGGTGTCCCCTTTGTTGGGCTTCGATGTGGTCTGAAATAAAAATGGGGGTTCAGGCTGCACAAGCCTTGATGAGAGAAGGCGTGAGCAGAGGCAACGAACTCAGGACGATGATCTTCGATGAACTGGCTGTCATACCTTCAATAATCTACCTTGTTCTCCTTGTCATCCTGCCTCTCCTCCTCCCCTCTACTGCGTCATTTAGATCACGTGACACGAATGTAAGAGTGAGGCCAATGAACCTGACGATGACAGGATACTAACATATCTACCTAAATGATAAAAAGTGAAAGATTTTATCATTATTTGTTATATCTGGACATCGTCATGTGGTCTTATCTGTGACTACTGAATCACGTGTATTTGTTGTGAGCTTTACCGAGTGTAAACACTGAGATAGTAAGTGTATTTCAGTCGATTCCTTGGAAGGGGCAGATGGTATGAGGTTCATAGCAAACATCCCCAACTAATTACAGGTTGTCTGGAGGCAGGTAATGAGGTCCTGATGCTGTGTCTCTGCTAATGCTGCCTGAAGTCGGTTGTAAGCACTGATACTACCATGACAAGTTGCCACGGATACGACACTAACAAGTCTCCAACTTGTCTTTTCTCCCAGCATTCTTACATTTTGTGAGCGCCAGTGTCCTGTCTCCCGTCTTGATCGCGATCTCTCGTCTGACATTAATGTCACATCTTTACTGTGGCCTACACTTTGTAGATGCTTTGAACAGATGAGCTTCGTCATTGTCCTCGCATTGTCCCAGCGGTTACCTACCCCAGGTTGTCCCCCCTCAGCTCTGTAAGGGACAGAACCGCATCCATTGATTTTTCTCCCATTTAATCGTCTGGTCGGCTGAGGATCTCCAGGAGACGACGAAGCAGGCGTGCTATATTTAAAAATAATCGGAGCACTCATTTTGTGATGGGCCAATAGCAGGTTTGTTATGGTGGACAGTTTTTTTCTTTCTTTTTAGTTCTGGCGATGGCCGCTGGCGGGTCTGAGTGACGCCCCTTGAGAGTCGGGCGTTCTAATTAGCATGTGCGGCCTGCTCTTCCCATAAATCTCTGCTGCAGTTCGTGCTGGTGCTCGTGCAGGTGCTGGGAGAGCGTGTGCCTCCCTCCTTCCCACAACTTGCGCGGCTCGGCTTGTGTTAACATCTCTTGCATGTCAACTCCAAGAGATGATGGTTCCATTCATTCGACTTGCGGGTCCGGCCAAGAGTGCTTAACTCTCAATTCAGCAGAGTCTGGAAAAGCTCTGTTTTATTAACGACCCCACCCACCCTCGATCTCTCTGTCGCATGTGTGTAAGTGTGTGTGAGACATACACGCGCACCCACGCGTGCGTATACACGCATATACCAACAAGATCTCATTCTTCTTGGAACTTTGAGTTACGAACTTTTAATTATGTGCTTTGAATTATGAACTTTAAGTTCTTCTCGTGTTTTCTTTTAAACTGAGACTGACTTGTCGCTTAGTGCAGATTTCTTTGTGTCGTTGAGCTTGTCCCACTGTAAATTTCTTCGCACTCCGCAGTGTCGAGGGATCCATTTTTAAAGCAGCGCGAATTCTGTTCGTTTCACTAACCGTGTTCCTACATTCGGTGTTTTTATTCTGGGCACAGCATGAAAACCCCTAACATTGCTCCCTAACTGTTTACTTTAACATACTTTGATCGTTTGTCTGCCTGTTGCTGAAAGTGGTTTGTAATTTTCGAAGCAGCTGTCGCGGGCTGCAGATCTATATTTCTCCATCTCCCTCCCTTCTCCCATCCCCTTTCATTTTGATGATTCTCGCTGCTTCTTCAGCTTTGCTGCACCATTTATATTTTATGGAAAAAATAAACAAATTAAACCAGCAATCATTCTGACAGCCTGACTGCAGTGCGCATGTGCCCGCCCATCTGTCATCCGACAATCTGTTAAACCGTTTGTATTTGCACGCAGGCATGCACACCTACACGTGGGTACCCAGTGATGTAGATTGTAGTAACTAGGGTTGCATAACACTAGTAGAGAGTAGTAACTAGGATCGCATAATATGACGGGAGGGAACTTTATTTATGTAACTCTAATTTGCATGTCCCAGGACGACAGGAAGAACTGTTTTTCTGCACATATAAACATGTAAACATATAAACATCTGAATGTGATTTTAGGGTGTCTGCTGTCCTGCGTGTTTGTTCGGTTCCTGTGATGTTATAACGAAGTTCAAGCATGATAACCTTTGACCCCTTGACTCAGTATTTTTATCCTTCCTGCTCCACAGAAGCGATCCAGTCACCAGACAGCAGCTGTTTTTGCACAGCTGGAAGAAAATAGCAGCTGCTTGGCCATATCGCTGATTGCCGTAAGACTGCTCAGTCCTGCCGACTGTCGGTTGTGCCGAAATGCATGTCGGACTCACACCCCAAGCGGGAGTTTTGCCCGAATAACCCGTGAGGTCGAAAGGCCACACATCTTGCGAAACTTTTTCTTAGATATAACAGATGCACTTGCAATTAGAACTGTTAAACAGACAGATGTGAATGACGCCAGTGGTAGGAGAGAAATAAAGAATATTTTGTGTTGTTCTTCCTCTGACCGCTTCTTCGCTTTGTACCTTCTTCGGTCTTGCTTATCTTTTATCTCGTCTCTTCCCCTGTCTCTTGCTTCCCTTTGTCATGGCAGACAGACATGACAGACCCTACATCTTCCTCCGTCCCTTTCTCTTCCTTTCGTCACGTGTTTCCGGTTTCTACTCACATGTTATTTATGTTGTCCACATCACAGATTGTACAATTTTCGTGGCTTTGCTACTTTGTCACTGTAATTTTTCCAGATCATCAACTGGACACTTTACAAACTTCTCCGAACGGTCATAACTTTTTAAAGGTAAAACATAACCCCGAACCGGTCAAGGTCAACAATACAGACGTCAGGATTGTACATAGACATGTTTATGTTGTCAAAGCTACAACCAATGGGAGAGCTGGAAACAAATGTTAACTAGGCGTGTCTGTGGACATGACAAACGTGATGTTCTTCTACCAGAAACATTAGCACATAGCTGTCAATGTTTTTGGTGGCTATGTACATCTTATTTACACTACATGCTAGTTTAATACGGTGTATAATTATTATCTCTACCTATATGTATATATCACGGGGTGGCTCACCAACATCCATGTCTGAACCTCGTCGTTCTGTGGCTCAGGTGCTGGTGTTAAGAGGCGGACTCGGGAGGGAGGAGGGTTGTCTCACCATTACTTACAACAACTGCAACATTACCATCGTTAAACATCGGTGGAAGACAATCATACAATCGACAATCACCTGACAATCATGCTGAGGCCTGTAAACCAGGCTGCGCTGCCCCCCACTACCCCCGCCTCACCCGACCACCATCTAATCCCGACAAGAGAGTGAGCAGAACTCTGAACGCCCGCTGCGCCAACTCATAATTTTGCTGGAGGAAATGGAATTGGCTGAAGCCCGTGAAGTGATAACTACGGCCAGAGACAAGTGAAACTGGAGAACAGAGGAATTATGGGGAGGGAGGGATGGGGAGGGAGAGAGAGAAGGAGAGGGAGGGGGAGAGAGATGCAAGTTTTCGCGAGTAGCGTGAAGACTGCCATTAGGGACTGTCGATAGTCTTTGCTAATCATTGATCAGCCGCTAGGCGGCGTTGCAAGCAGACTTGTCTTGCCCCCGTGACCTCGATCTGTTCACAGAAGGATCGACCTGTTCATATTAGTCTGTATCAGGCTCTGGTGGGATGGCTTTGTTGCATGCTGCGTGGAAATCAGCCGCAATGATTTTCAAAATAAAACAGAAAAAAAAAAGAGAAACACAGACAACATCACACACACACACAGACATGCGCGCGCACCACAACATGCAAATAAACTGAACAGAAGCCAGCATCTGTCGCACTGCCTGGAGACATCAGTCATCTGGTGGACATCCAGTCTTGGACTTACGGCCTGGACACGTACTAGTTTATCAATTTGTCTTCCTATATAATATAAGATTTTTCAAAAATTGTGTTTGTTGTCGCCATCTGCAGCCTTATAATGACGACAGAACAGTGTGCATTGTGGGATACAGCATGTTCAACCAGTGTATTTACATTGTCACACATGTCATACACATATGCATGCGCACCCTCCCCACACTCACACACACACACGCACTCATACACGTGCACATAGAGCTGGGCAGCTGAGATAAAAGCAAAGATAAAATTAAAAAATATGTGACGATGACATCATAATGTTGACGGTTGAAGCAGGTGCAAATTGAGTCTCACAGCTGGAGTTGCGTCAAGAAAACTAATGAATATTCATGACCTTAATTTCTCTATCTTACTTTTAATGAAATTTAGGTTGGTAACCATGACTACAAATGACTCATTACCAGAATAGGTTGCTTGGTTGTTGCATTCACTTTAGACGGACTGCGTCACTGAAAATGTAACAGAAAAGATCTGAGTTTATAGCAGTCTCCTCTGTAAACCACTGGCGGTACCAGTCATTTTGTCTTTGTTTTAAATTATAGGTGGCGCTAGTCGCCTTGGACCGCTGTCTTTGTGTGAATTATAGATGGCGTTAGTGACCGTTGTGACGTGTGGAAAGTGCGCTTGACGTCACAGCATAAGATCGCCGGTTCGAAGCTGCTGTTCACTAATCAATGAAGACTACTCAAGAAAGGTCAAAGTTGAAATAGAAAGCGGAGAGATTTCCTACAATAAACCAGCGTACCATTTACAGTTTACTACACCTGTACCCTGGTTTATCACGGTGCGACCCCTCAGTAAGTGACGGTGGATTTGGTCAGCCAGAATACCAAAAACTTCGATGTTTAATTGAAGGTAATTTGGTGGCAAATTCCGTCAGTGACTGGAGACATTCTTTGAAAATAATTAGGACAAGTTAATTACAGGGTGCTAGTGTTCGTCTCACGGTGCTAGTATCAGAATTTGTGTGGGGAGAGAGAAAGTGAGAGAAAAGCCTACGAATCCGTTATCGGCGTCATGACCATGCCAAGATGTCACAGATTTCAGCAACTTCCGGTCTGAGTCTTTGCATCTTCAGTTGTTTAAATCAGTTTGAGTATCAATGCTTTCTGTGAGTGCACAGAGTGCTCCCCCATGAATGTACACTTGTTAGTGTTCTCTTTCACTCCTTGTCACTGTACAATGTCCATCTGTGAAAATACAGTGTGAGTGCCCAGTGTGAGTAATCAGCGTGAGTAACTCGTATTTTTATTTTCAGGGGCAGTGGGAGACGAGGAAGGGAGCCTGACAGTTATCTGCCCCTGCGGCCGCTGGCAGCCCGTGAGGTTAAGGCTGCATCAGACCTAAATTAATTAGAACTTGAACGACAGGCAGCCTCGTGCGACAAGAAGTAATTGATCGATGCTCTGAGGTCTTCCTACCAGCAAATAGAACTTCTTAATCTCTGCCTTCCTGTCTGTCTACCCGTACGCCTGCTGTTTGTCAGTCTACATGTTTGTCTGCTTTTGTTAAAATCTTTTCTGACTATTTTCTTTCCTTTCGCTAGAAATGTGTGTGTGTTCCCTTGAGAGTACATGAGTTTCTGTGCCAGTGCACGTGATTGTGATTGTGTATGTGTGTGTGATTATGTGTGTGTGATTCCCACCGAGTGCAAACACCAAGACAAACATTATCCAACATGGCGAGGACTCCGCCAGCCTCGGGCTATGTGACTACCGTATTCTCGCCTGGAAAATCGTTAGCTGAAGGAATAAAGGTAGTGTCCTGTCCTGTGCGGTCTGAACCACACGCTGATGCAGCTGTCGTCTGCTGGCAAACCGCTGCGCCCAGTGACAGGTTTACCTGTGTTGAAGGTGTGACAGCGGCTCGCCTCACCGACAGATCGATGTGCCGGGGTGGCTGACGACTTGTCGCCATCATTGTCACGCTTGCTGCCCTCGTCATCTCTTCGCTCACCATCCTGTTCTGAGCAGAGTAGGCATGACCGCATGAGCAGTGTTGGTAGTCTAGTCTCATAGACACAGGGTAGACCAGGGGTGGGCAATTAATTTTCCCAAGGGGCAGCATGAGAAATTGGGATTGTTTTAGAGGGCCGGACTAATATAGTTAACTCAGTTTAACCCAATACTGTATATATAGTATATATACTGGCGGGCGGGCCAGCGGCCGGGCCGGTCAGAGACAAGAGGCGGGCCGCATCCGGCCCGCGGGCCGGCCTTTGCCCAGGTCTGGGGTAGACACTGCCTACCATTCCCTGTCACGTGTGTCACCACACTGTTTACTATGCCCATTAAATCGTGTCGCTCATCACGTGGTTTACTTAGTCTGGTTCCAAGGCGTCATTAGCAACCACTGAGGAAGTTGGTGTGGTCACGATCAAACTCACGGTGAGGATGTTGGTCTCAGTGATAGTAACGGCCGCGACATGCGCAGCTGACAGGGTCCGACACCGGAGTCGACCTGCTCGCTCTGGTTCAGGATGTCGGTCCGCTCTGGTTAACAAGGATAACCGTAAGGTTGTCGTTATCGTCATGGACGACGATGGTGGAGATGTCGATCCGGCTCGGTGATCTTGACTGACGGTGAAGTAGGAGTGATGCTGGCGGGGCTGTCGGTCCGGTGACGCCCCCCCCCCCCCCGCAGGGTTAGGACGACTGGCAAGGGAGAGAAGCAAGGGACCTCATCGCGTCGTGGCGATCTGCTGGCGCCACTTCCTGCCCTGCCTCTTCCTATTATCTCCCCTTTTGTCTCCCTTGGCGAGGACGCCATTATCATCGATCTTCATCAGCGGTCACTGTTCCCTCCCGCCCCCTCGCCGTCCCTGTCACTTCTAATCGGGTAGCACCGTGGTCTGTCACCTCCTGACGTCCACCCCTTCACCCGCCCAGCCTCCTCTTCCCTCCTTCCCGCCTTGGTCGTCGTTCTCTTGTTTGTTCTGTCTGTGCTTTTCTCCGTCCCTTCACGGGTCGTTAGATCAGGGTTCCATTCACCCACCCGTCCTCTTTCCTCCGTCCCACCTCCCCGTCGTCTTGTTCTGAGACCGTGAGTCACTCCGGTTAACTGTGTGTTGGCGGTGTTTCCGAGACAATATCGCCGACCATGGCAGTTGGATATTAATCAGCCTTTGCCCACACGGGAAGGAAATGAGGACAGAGATGTTTTGTTTCGGCCCGGGCTGGCCCAGTCAGGGGCGAATAATCACACTCCTGACAGAGTAGGGGGAGCCTTTCTCACGCTGTCTTGCCAGATTTCTCGCTGTGGGTGGCCGCCCTTGCCGACCATTACGTAAGCAAGTTCCTGAGTAAGAGACTCATAGACTCAAATTACTGAGTAAGAGTAAGGGAGAATGTCCGAGAAGGAATGAGAGAACTTTCTTGGTTGGTCATGTTAGGTTTTGAGCATCGCATCGAAGCTGTTTATCTGGTTTATTAATACTAAGGAAGATCACGTGTTTACATCACGTGCAAATGACGTCATTGGCGTCTGCGCGTGCTATTTAAACGCCAGGTATAGATGGAGAGCCAGCTGCTGCTAATGATTGAAATAATAATGATGATGATAATGACAGTGAAAATTGTTGTTTGTTTGCTTGTTTGTATGTTGATCGATAAAACCACAACCTTGACCTCAGCTTCACGTGTTGCAGTCACAACAACATCGCGGTCTTCACAACAAACTGCTCCACACCCACGTGTCTAATGAAGTTCTGAATGAGGTTCTGTGATCCACTAATTGATATTTAGCACTATATACTGAGTTTAAGACATTAGTAGTAATCAGCACTACAATGTGTAATAATTAGTGCGATGTTGTGAGTCAATAAACTCATTGTAATTAGCTGTGCGCCTGAGAAATTAGTAGTAATGAATATTATTGTGTGTCCAACTAATTAATTGTGCGACGTGGTCCGAAGTAATCAACACTACCTCGCGCAGCAAAGACAACAACATTATCTGGCCGGCCTGATGGCAGGAGCAGCGCTGAGTGTCGGGTGGAGGCTAAAGTGGCCTGCAAACCATCGCAGTGCAGTGGAGCGACTGGTGTGCACACAGGAACCGCCATCAAAGGGCCAGTGATTGAGCACCTTTGTCTCCGGCACCAAGGCAGGTAAACACTACTCCTGCCAAGTCGCTAACTCCCAGTGTCGTGTGATTCACCAGGCGGCGCTGGCTGGCCGCTGCGGCAAGCTTGGCGGAACTGTCCCCCGGAAGCGAGTTATCTGCCGATTCACTCAGGCGCGGCGAGCTGGGCGGGTAATTCCCGTCGTACGCGAGTCCGGCGTGTCGGGTTACCGCCCCTGAGCCTGCTTGGGCCAGATAGAGGGCCGATAGAAGGATGTGAAGTGGGGTTGGAGTAAGGGGGTGGGCAGCGGCAAAGCGCGAGCGCTGGACCGTGACTGACAATAAACCGCCGTGTGACCAGCCAGTTGAGACTGATGGCAACTCTCACCTTCCTGTGCCAAGTTGGTCAATCGATGTTGGGGTACTTGAGAGTTATCTCCCCTACCCCACTCCACCCCACACTCGCTCTCAGCTACAGTCATAACCACTTTCCTCCTCAGCCTCCTCTCTGTCATCCTCGTGTTTTCTCGTAATGTCCCCTCTTCTGTTTGTCATCGTCATCCTGGACATGATTAGCACCAACCTGTTTATCGTCGCATCCTCCTTGAGGAACGCGACTTTACACATCCTGCTCCATGGCCAGTGCTTGAGTTCAGGGTTGTTACCGTATACACCGTCTGCATTTATTCATCGTAGTTTAAAAAAAAACCAAACAAAAACAAAAACAAAACAGAACCAAAAAAAAAAAACAAAAAACAAAACAAAAACAAAACAAAACAAAAAACAACGAAACTACATGGACCAACCTTTTATCAAAAACATTAACCTGTTCATTTTGTTTGTTGTAACTTTAACAAGACACCCTGTGGCCTTTATGCACTTTATCAGGGTACAGGTTTTGGAAAAGCGTTCCTTTGGGTACTTTGGTGAACAATAAACATCTCGCATTCTCTCCTAAAATAAATACTCCGAGGAAATTCTTCAACTCGTGAGCCTTTCGGAGAAGTTTGAATGAACAGGTTAATATGCCAGACATATTATTTTGTGGATAATTTACAGCTAAAACGGTCGATTTTTTCGTCCTTTGAATTTCAATATTTTTCATCGTGTGATGTGTCAGCAACAGCAATGACGATAATCGTAACTGTCAGATGTTATTTCACATTATTTCAGTTATTGTTTTAATGTTTCAAGGTTTAAATGTCAGCGTGGTAAAAGCTGCAATCAACGATGTTTGAAACCCAAAGCGCTTTTAAGCCGCCCGCTCGCTGGCGTTGAAATATGCATTTAACTGTCGGCCGTTAAAAAAAACCTTTCTTCCATTCACCGTGAAAAGAGGACTGAAGTGTGGTGAGATCGATGCGCCACCATGTGGCGAGCGAGACAAGGCAGCGCAGCCAGTGCAGGAGAAATCACCGTTATCAAGGGTGATAACTCTAAGCACTGGACTAGCTGGGAGGCTGAGCGATGCCCGGAGTGCGATTCCGTGCACCCGAGTGTGCGCGCTACCCGAGCGTGCGCTGTCAGGCTAATCGTGGGAGATGGAATGGATGCAGGCCTTGCTGATGGGCGATTTGTGTTTTGATAGAAGGGATGGCAGTGTTGCTAATGCTGCAGCCCATCTCGCGCCACCTGCAGGCCTTTGTCGGCACCCGCGCCTTCGCAACTCTGTCATCCGCATCAGTCCGACAGCGCGGTTTTGTGGTTATATATTTTATTCTTTTAGCAGAAAAAACACGAGCACAATGCGCGGACGAGTGCCATTTAATTTGGATTTTTTTTTTTTTTTTTTTTTTGGTTTTAGGTGGTGCTGTCACCTGCAGATGGTAATCGGCTTGCAACTGCCAACTGAAAGGTCGGACTGGGAAAAATCCGCCGCATTACAGTCCTCGGTCGATCCTTTCCGTCGCGAACTGATGAAAGAATGCATAAACTGTCTTGTCTTCCTTCCTTTTGTCATCTTATTCTATCTCTCTCTTGTCATTGTTTCTTCTAACTCTGTTATTGCGTAGTATTGTTCAGAGGTCTTTATATCTCAAGAATATCTTATCTGTTGACTTTTGTGGTCCTATGCTCCTCGAGGAGTAAACTAAACTATCTGTTGACTGTCTTCCCTAACGCTGGCCTCGAGCTTTAATACCTCAATCTTCTAACGGCTGTAAGGTCACGTGATGATCTTTACTAAACGTTCCATAACTTAGGGGCAGTGAACTGTAAGTGGTTCACCTTGTCTACTCCAAGCCATGTGAAAGGTGGATCGCATCCCTCTTTTTGAGAGTGGTAGATATGATATAGCTAAAAGAGGAGCGAGGGGTGAGGTGTGAGGTGTGAGGTGTGAGGGATACTCATCCTCAGGTGCGCGCACATGCATGTGTTGGGTGTGCGTGGGTCGGTGAGGTTGTGGTGGAGATTCCCGTTGGTGTGGGAGTGTTAGTGTTAGTGAGTGTTTGTGCTAATCACAGCTGCATGCCACCAGCTGTGACGGTTACATGAAAGACCTCCCCATCCCGCCACTTCCAATGCCCCAGCGTGACCCGGTAGCGGCCCCGTGACCGTAACACCGTGACCTAGCAGCACTCACGTGACTGCATGCAAATGACAGTTGAAATTCCCACTATAATTATAATTTTGCTTTACGAACATCAAGGACCGCTAATTCTTTAGTGGAGTGGACATGCGCACATGGAGCTATGTACTTACGTACGCTTGTGTTGATCACAGGTGGGGACTGGCTGTGGTTCAAAGGCAGAGCAACACTTGTGACAATATTGTGTGATTATATTGTGACAGTATTGTGTGATTATATTGTGACAATATTGTGTGATTATATTGTGACAGTATTGTGTGATTATATTGTGACAATATTGTGTCAATATGCACACAACACACCGTGTGGAGATTGTGTCGAGTTTGTTCAACGTCCCCCACACTCCCTCCCCTCCATCCCGCCAAGCAGATGCCGCCACTAATTATTTGCTTTTTACTCGGGACAACACCTGCTGCCTGGACTGTCAATGTTGTAAAAAAAGTTGTTTACTAGTTGTTTGCCGAAAGAGAATGAAAAGAGGTTTGGGTACCAGGGTAGAATAATCTGCTAAAAGTTTGTATCGGACAACTGCTGTGATGACAGCTGTGTAGTCAGCAGTCTGTTGCTGATGACAGGTCCTCAGTAAAACCTTTTGTGTGCACTAAATGTTTTCAAAAATATTCCTGTGTAGTCGGTGAGTTGGTCTGTCACCCTGTAGTCATCAGTGAGAAAGGAGCTAATGAAGCTCTGGCTTTATAATTAATCTCTGACTAATGTGAGCATTTCGCTGTTGTTGTTTCAACTGCCGTACATGTCGATGTACCCGGGATATCCTGGTGTTTCAACAGCACACCTGGCTTTATAGCCTTACAGTCAGGCTGTTACAATGTCAGCGATCGAACTGGTGAACCAGGTGAGAGGGCCAGCATCACTTGCTAACGACCGCACCTTGTAGCACTTTTTTTTTAAAATGAAAGTTTGAGGTGAAAAACGTGTTTGACGCAGGTATACGTGTTCGTATGCTAATAATATTGGTGTTGTGCATATTTCGGTCTTGAAATGGCTTTTTGTTAGTCAAGTTCAAACTATGTTTGTCTATTTATTCCATCGTATGCATGCACGTGTCTAGTCATGCACACCGCACGTGCAGGAGCGTTGGTTACTGGTTGTTGTCACGAGAAGCTCGATGACAGATAAAAGGCGAAGGACACCCGGCAATTCAAACTTCGGGTATAAAAACATCTAAGAACGAGGTCACTGCCATCTTTTTCGGGTGCTGATGCAAGCAGGCGTCCTTGAGGCTCGTCCGGGTGGCGACAGTCACGCTCCACTGACTCCTCAAACACTTTTCGCAGCCCCGCTCCCGACAATGGGTGTGAAAGGTCAGGTTAATTGAGCTCTAGTCCCCCTCCCTCCACATCGTGGCTGACGGGTAGTCTGTTTTAATTTCAGCAACACACACAAAACACCATTTACACAAACGGAAACAAAAGTGACAGTTATCCATGAATTATTTGAGGAAACAGCAATGGTGTAATTCATTATTATACCATTACCAAATTTAATTTAAAAATAATATTGCTCATTTTAATACCCATTTAAAACTACATCGAGCTTTTTGTTGTAAATAACAGTCACGCAACCAGACTAGATTCTAGTGCGGAAGAATTACGAAAAGTTTATTTTAAAATAAAGAGAGAGAGAGAGAGTCAAAATGGAGTTATTCCCCTTACAGCAATGGGTCTCAAGGGATCGGGTGGTCGCGGCTACATACCCGGCTTGTATAGAAAAGCGCTGCATGGAGATTCAATATTGCCACCCGCATCTGCTGATTGATACCCAGGATTATGGAGAAGCCTGGAATTTGGATTTGACAACCGCCAGCTTTTTGCACCCGGATACCAGACGCCCGAAGCCTGAGCGGGTGGTGGCTTCCCGCCTGACACCGAGACCAAATGGTCGTTGTTTTATGGGCAGGAAAGCAGAATCGATGACAGGCGAGTTTGCAATCATCAGTGAAACCAACGCGATAATTATCAGTCGCACGGGATTCGCTGTGGGATTCATCATGGCCACGACACTTGCACTGAGTGAAGTGGGACTGAGGAGGCAGGGAGGGTCGGGAGCCACGGGTACACAAAGCTGGACTAGTCTTGTGTGGCAAGGGACAATACATTATGTCTCCAGACATCTCTCTTCCTCCGTCTCCTTTTCTTTTCTTTTTTACCTTCTTCTCTCCCTCTCTTATTCATCATACCCTCTCCTCTTTCTAGCTCTGTCTGTGGGTGAGTACAACTACACCAATGGAGCAGTGTGATGTAGACAGAACCAAGAAGTGATTGGATTTGTAAAAAAAAAAAAGTTGTGGCTCGTTAGTCAGGTCCAGTTTGCAAAGATCAAGGCCAGACTTTCAAGTGAGTCAAGTGCAATGTGGAAGGAGCATCAAGATGAGAACTAAGTGTGACATAGTCTGGCCAGAAGCACAAACGGACAGTCAAACAACCCGGGTGCAAATGGAAAAGTAGAGGACAAGTGGAGACATGGAAGGGTCCTTGGGGTAGCTGGCACACTCATTTGTCAAGCGCCTTCTGTTGCCACCATCAAATGAGAGAGCTTATCATTTAAAAACGAGCAATTTATCATTTGTTATCTTCAGATAGACAATATATCATTTAAAAAAATTATCAATCATTTGTTAGTCGTGAGTGGGACCATAGACACTGCCGCTCTGGGAAACCGCCAGACGGTGAAGAGAGCGCTCGAGAAGGAAGCGGGTGGATCTACCCTTTTCTCAACCACCCCGCGGCAGCTCCCGGCCCACACCGCCCGTGTATGTGCGAACAGTTTGTTTTCCTCCGCACAATGGTCAGGACCTCGCCGCTGGATTACACCCGAAAGACTTTTAATCCAGGCGACGGTACGGGGTTGAGCGGGTGTGTCTGTGTGTGATGGGGGAAAGGGGAGATGTGGGGTGGGGTGGGGAGGTCGCGAGTAGAGGACAGGCGGGGGTGGAGACGCCCGGACCTACAATGGCGCAGCTGTTACACGAGTGTGCGGGGCTGAGAGGCCGCATGATGTATGGCGGGGGATGGTACAATCGATTCACTTGAAGAAGCTGAGCACCACGGACAGCATCAGTAACGCATGCACACACGCACACGCACGCATGCACGCACATTCACCTCTTTGCCAACTCCCAACTTCCACGGAGAAAGAAAGAGAGCGAAAGTCGGGTGTGGAGGATGAAGATGGTACTGCTCTAAAGACCTGCACCAAAAGCAGGATTTTAAGATGTACCCTTGTGTGAAAAGCCTTATTTTAAGCATCCAAGACAAGGTCTATCGCCTGCCTGGCCAAATTATCACCGGGTGATCGCAAGATCTGGGGTGGGTGATGATGTCTCCTCAAATGACCCAGGTGTGCCTCTTGACTCTCTAGTTGTCTTCCTCTCGCTGAGACTCGTCAGCATCATTTAATGGTGTGTAGCAATGTCACTGAAATATTCGGGTTGTCCTAGTCGTGAGGCAGAGAAAGACCCTCGGTGGTCACCTGTGTCACCCGCGCCAGTGCCGGGGGGTGAGAGGAAAGCTACCGGATCTTAACTTCCCGTCAAAGTGCAGTTTATTCACAGCTGTGGCCAGGAGCTAGGTGGCTGCCTCTCCCTCATCTCCTTTAATTACTGACTTCAGTGCTCGCCACACAAGCTGTGACCAGAGTTACTTGCCCTTACGACGTGGGGTTAGTGTCCTTGGCGCAGGTGACGCTCCTTTCTCGATTGAACAGTTTATGGTAGTGTATATCTATCAGCGTACACTTAATACAGGCAATAGGTTTTGATGTGTTTTCCATTACTGAGTCACGTGCAATTTAATTAGATGTGCAAATCTCTTTTACCGACATTAGTGTCAAACTTTTCATCTCGCGCTGGCCTGGAATCACATTTGACCATCAGATAGTTTCCTTACATTATTGTCTTACATGCGAGTTGGTGTTTGTTCTGTGTTGTTGACTTGTTTACACATTTCTACTTTCCCAATGCTTTAATTTGAGAGGTTGGTGAGATGGGGGTGGGGTCACTGTGGAGAAAAAGTCCGATCTGAAATAAGCACGTGTTGAGATAGTCCGAGGTAAAAACAAAGACCTGACAGGAAGTAGTTCGTCTCCCTTTCTGCCATTAATTTCTCTAAAGTTGTTTCTCGGCAAATAAAGGATGTATAGTGTAGCTCAAGGTCCTGTGGTTGCCTTGACATCGACCCGAGCAGTCGCGTGTTGCTAGGAGGCAGGGCCAGGATGTGTACGCACTTGGCTCCAGTTTTTTGAGTGTTTTTTACAGATACCCCGTGTACACCATGGGCTTCACGTTTCATCTTGCAGCGCGTTAAAAAGGTGGTGTGTGCCGCCAACGTGCAGATCGCTGTCGCGACCTCGGAAGTAACCGCTGCCATGTCTTTAACAGTCCTCCACGTACCCTCCCCGCGTGTGCCATCTGTTTCTTCGCAGTGCCCTCGCCCCTTCCCCTCCACCCCGCTACCTCACGCCCTCCCGACACACGCTTCCTTTTTTCTTTTTACTGCTTCTCCTCCCGTGCCCCTCCACGGTCCACCCTTCGCCACCAGGCGTCGCGTTCCATGTGTGCGTGCCTCCGGCACCTCGCCATTCGCGCCAAACGTCTGAGGGTGCATCTATAGGTCACTCCCCACCCGATATGTTTCCTACACCGAGCTTTAGCGTCTCGCCAGAGAGAACACATCAATGATCCCCCCCGGAACCCCTCCCTTGAAAAAAAATCATTTTCACCCTTGCTTGTTTTTATTTTTGCATTGTATTTTTTTTTAAAGTTAGTGCCTCGTGTATCAGCTAGTGCCTCATTGACACAGAACCCGGTGCGTCCTCCTCACTGCACATACATCACATACCTCACTGTAGCTGTTGATTCCCGAGACTACATCAGCTGATGCCTCACCCACCATCCACACTCGACCCGCATCCTCTATCTGTAGTCAGATTTGTTTACTGTAGATGTCGAGTCGCTTCCAGCACCAAACGGTTTCTCTGTGGAATTCTGGTTTTGAAAAACAATAAAGTATTGTTTGCAGTTTCACTTTGCGGAAATTTTATTTTCTGTCAGTGTCAGTTAGTATCAACATTTTTGTAAAATCCTTTAAAGAAAAACACATTTTTCGCTCGACATCATTTCTCAGCCACAAGGGGCGCGCTGAGTAGTTTTTCCTGGGACTGGAGTTGCTTCCCCTTGATCAATTTCGGGATTTTTTTTTTTTTTGCCCGGTGCTCTGCTCCTCGCGCAAGGGAGCACGGGACGGCAGATGGGCGACCGCCATTTTTTATTGTCATCCCCAAAACACGACACCTAGCGGGCTATGCTTGAACAGCTGTAGCCATGGAGACAAATCACCCCAAGAAACGATAACCCAGAAAGCCAGTTAGCATTCTTACGTCATTCTGGCAGCACTGTGACATACTGGTACCTGTCGTACCTTTGATGTATGACGATGCAGAGGGCACTTCTGAGTTTGTAAACAATCTCATCTTTCCCTCTGCGCGCGTGTGTGTGGGGAGGCTGCTTATTAAAGCGCAATCTCGAAAACGTAGATGCAGATGAATGGTAATCCCTGTCACATCAGTCAAAGGTCAGAGACCGTCTGGGGAATTCTGTCCATCCTTCATCATTCATTCACTTGATTATTTAGCCTCCCCCTCTCGGCCCATTTGCCATCTGTTGTGCTGGTGTCCATTATCTCTTGACCTTCGGAGGTGTTGCTGTTTGACTATGTTTAGCTTATGAAACTAAGTAGTGAGCTGGACTCAGTCATCATGTTCATCCTGTCTCAAAGTCTCAAGCATGAACCGTGTGTTTGGTAATCAGTAGGATGATGGGTAGACACACCTCTTCCTGCAGTCCTTGTAGCTACCCGTTCTTTCTAGCTTCACCTGCTCGTACATGAACCACGGATGATATTAAAAGAAACACCGTTTGCAGATAAAAATGTTTGTTGTCCTGTTCAGTGCTCACAGTTCCAGATATGCCAGTGCCGATCATCATGGAGATCGCATTCTGCTAGTAATTCCATGTAGTGGAAACTTCTATCGTCATCTCCATTGCACGTTCCATTGGGTCCATCATTCCGCGTTGGGTTTTCTACCTATAGTATTTTTACTTACCCCCATAATGACCCTCCACCCAAAACCCCCAACAGAAGCAATTTTCCTGTCGTTCTGGCGACAGCAAGGTGCACGGGGGCAGCGCAGGTGAGCTTAGTGGTGTGTCGAGCCTAATCGTGCTCTCACCGCTGTCTGATAGAAGACCAAAGAATACTTTCGCACTCGTCAAATGAAGAGCGCCTGCAAGCGCCGAGCGACGCAAGCGGCTGGTGACAAGTGTCTTTAATACCTGGCCTTTGAGGCTGGCTAAATATTTGCTCTGTCAAGTTCAGTGCAAATCGCTCGGCGAGGGCGCTCTGCCGACCCCGGTGTGTGGAGGGACGTGCGATACACCTAATCCACTGGGGGAGGACGAGGACCAGGACCCGCCAGGGATTACCAGTAGGGGAGGTACGTGGGGAGGATCCTGGGGCAAGTGGCCAGCAAGCAGTTTGCACAGAAAGTTGTTTATAAATTTGCTGGTTAAACGGTTTGTGGTCATCGTCTGTCTCGCTTCACTGCTGAGTAATGGACCTCTTTCGCTTAATATTCAGCGCATGCGCAGTAGTCACATCTGGTCAGATGCTGTTTTCCAGATGTTTGATGTGTGCAACGAGTCCATTTGGAGAAGATGGTTAAAAAAATAGTCTTGTGGGGTGCTCGTGGGATCTGTGTCGATAGGTAACACTAGTTATAAGGTGGCCACATTGAAAAACATCTAATTATCTAGATTCCTCTAAACTATATCTCTACCAAACTGCTCGACTTGAGAAGAAAAAAATTAAAAACGTTAGAGTCAGAGGTATAACTGTAGCCACCACGCCATTTATTACACTCACCACTCTTACCAATGATACACACCTGAATGTCACCTGGCAGAACAATTGTCACAGACTCGTTTGTCATGTTTATCTCTTGCCTGGGACCGCTTGTATCTAGTAACATATGCTTTAAAACTTGACATGACACTGTTATCTACACCGAACTTTGACTACACCCGATCCCTAAGATTCAATAGTCTGTCGGTGAGAAGACTGCGCACATGTGTTAAAGCGCGTGCACGTACGAGCGACCCATGGACTCTGTCAGAAACACTAGCCTTCTGTCAAACTATGCCACACAGGTGCGTGTATGTATGTCTGTGCGCGTGTGTGTGTGTGTGTGGGAGGGGGGGGCGGGTGGTGGGCCTCCAGATTACCCGCCTGCTTCTCTGCTGTCAGGTGAACTCACACCTTGGCGCCCAAAGTGCGGTGTGCCCACGGTGCTGAGCGGCCAGGTGAGGCGCGTGCTGAGGTAAGCAGGTGGGGGCGGGGGCCGCACGCGCCATCTGCCCCCGGCGCGCGGCAGGCAGGTGCGGGGCGCCCCCTACGGACCAGTAACCGCGCCGTAATCATTCCACAGATCGCTTGATATTGCATCCCCACCTCTCTTCACCCCACCCCCCCCCCCGTATACTGCACACGCCCAAACCTTTACAGAACTGGTCAGAGTTTGGTAGAACATACAGAAATAATCCTGCTGCACTACTTGATGAGGACTTGTATCATGGGAAGTCACCAGTAAACCCTCGGTAATCACATAAAATTCAATTAATTTCATTATTATTACTCCTTTCTTTAATGTCCTTTCCGTCTACTTTCAGACTCAAATCCAGTCTTAATGACTGGTCAAATATTTCGGTTTATTATCTGCTGCCTTGTCTCTCTCTCTCACACACACAGAAAGAAAGGCCAGAGGGAAGGTGAGACTCAATTACCTGCTCATTGATTTCTTAAATTTCGCAGTTAGCTTTAAAAACACACCTGTCTTACTTTTCTCGTAGTGGATTACACAGTAAGATCATCTAATAGATATTTGTTAGTGGTTAGGAGTTATCAATCAACAGGGTAGTGAGCTGAACTCACCTACTAGATATTTGTTAGTGTTTACTTGACGAGGTTGTGAGGAGAAAGTAGCTAATAGACATCTGTTCGTGTTTAGGTAGCAGACGAGGTTTTGAGACGCAGGAGTGATGCTATTGTTTCTCCGCTGTTTCTATCGCAAAATCATTTACTTTTAACCCCATTCGTCTCGGAGTATTTTTCCAGACCATGTGCCGCGTGGGAGCTGCAGCAGTGTCTTGCAAATATTGCTGTCGGTTAAATGTTGCTAGCGTTGCTGGTGGTGGTCGCCGCACCACACCTGTGCTCAACAGCTCACCAGCTGCCTTCCTCGGTCATAAACTGTGAAACTAATGTCCCTGAAAACTTCAGTCGCGCAATTTTCAGCTGGAGTAAGACTGAAATTTTAGTCGCCCACAGCTGCGAAACTCCTCTTTCTGGCCAAACCATGAAGCCCCCTTTTTTTGTGACATTTCCTCACCTGCTCGGCTGAAGACGGAGGGCAAATTGGTGTATCCATGTGTCAAGAGAAGTGTTTTTTTAAGGGGGAGGGGGAGACAAGGGGGAAAGGAAAGAGGAGAAGGGGAAAAAATGGGAGTAAAGAAGGTTCATAAGTATGTTCTCATGTTCAGCAGCGCCGCCTGTCCCCCTGGCAAAACCATGTCACCCCCCTAACGGGGGCACAGCTTCCCGCCCTCCCCTAGCCCCGCTTGGTCACGTGATTGTGGCGCGTGGCAGAGCGTGTGCCGATGGAGGAGACTGGGAGGAAAGTTTTGTTCGCGCAACAAAAACAGCCCCGGTACTCGGTGCACCCGGCTTTACAGCTAAATTAGGTGTTCGTGCCCACCCCGATCTTCGGCTGCCACATTTTATGTGCTGTCGGCGCATGGCTCTTTATCGGGTGTTTGAATGACGGGTGCAAAGAATTTCGTTTCAAGGCATCTTCCATTGACTGCCTCTGGTGAACGAAAGGCTTTGAAGAGATGCCTCAGCTGGATGAGCGGGTGGAGGAAGGGGGAGAAGTGGAGGGGTGGATGAAAGCATGGTGACGGAGAGAGAGAGAGGGAGAGGTAACCTTCGCTGTCATTACCTGAATAGCAACTGGGTCAGCGGCAAACTGGTTAAATTCAAACAGTCCCTGAATAGTTACCATTATCAGAGTTGCAGAAATGTTTGGTTGTTCATCCAGATACAAGATTAAAACGCGCTTATTATGGTTGAAAGCTGTAAAAACAACATTTATTTTGCTCCCATCCTTCTCGACTGTCTCCTCCACCCCATTCCAACCCTCGCTAACAACTTCACCTGTTACCTTTTAGCTTACTGAGTACTTGCTACTTGTGTACCCGTTGTACACATGTCTTCTATCATCAGGTCCTTTGGCAGGAAGGTGATGTGTGACTATTTTTGTGTCTGGAGATGTGGGGTGGGTGTGTCTGTAGATATCTGCAATATTCCTCTTCACTTGTGTACCCTATTACAACTTCACACAGTGTAAACTGTTGTGAGTAGGGGGTGGGGCTGGTGTTTGATGCCGAAGCAGCAACTAAAGATATATCCAGCACGGCAAAGTACCCGACCTTTCACCTGCTGTGCTTAAAATGACCATTGAACTAGGAATAAGCGAGCTAATGAAACCACTGGCTGGAGCTTGTTTTAGGAGCAGGAACTGAGATTTCAAAGTAATTGCTGTCATCAGACTAATCAAATACTTCATTGCATCACAATCACCAGAATGTACTTTGAGTAAAAATAGTACAAACAGTACAAGTAAAGTCCATTGGGACAAATACAAATACAGACCAATGCAGTAAAAATACTCTCAAACAGTGTCTAGGTCCTCACCCGACTTTATTGTGAGATTTGTCAACGTTCAGTTTGCAGTTACCTGTGCAGACTACATAGACCATGGATATTCACCCCGTGTCTGTGCTTTGAGTGTCAGGTAGGAATGTGGATGGCTAGAGGTGGGTGGAGAAAGCACACAGGTATATGAATGTGAACTGTTGCCGAGGTTACATGTCGACTGTTGCCGATGTTACATGTCGACTGTTGCCGATGTTGCGCGGCTGGAAGGACGCGCTGTTGATTGCTCGCCCCACGTCCAACATCCGACATGTCGACTGCGCGAAAAGCCCGCAGCCAGTCGTGCCCCGGCGCCGCCGGCTCCAGGTGTGCTCTTCACATCTGTACAAGACTTCAGGTGTGCTCCTTATACCTGGCCTATGCTCCAGGCCTGCTGGCTACACCTGGACAAAGCTTGCTAACGCCACCTTTATTTCTGCAGGACACACCGAGTCTCGACCCCAGTCTGACGAGTGTGGTGTTCACAGTTCACACCTGTACCAGGCTCGGTTGCTGACAAGGCTGACTGCATCAAATGGAGTAATCATCAGTTTTCTACCTGCGCCTACTGAGGAGGAGCTAAGCAAAAATCAGTCAGGCTGTTTCTGGTAAGTTCACTGAGCTTTTGATGTTCACATAGCAATGCTGGTCCAGATTATCGCTCTGTTCGTCTTCTCTTGTGTGGAGGAGGTTGTAGAGACACATTCCTGGAGAACAGACCAAAAACACAAATAACCAGCAACAGGATATTAAAAACTCACGTGCAAAATAAATAATAAAATTAAGTCATACAGTTTAAAAAAAGGATAAGAGGTCGACTAAGAAAATCCGCAGTTCAGAGTTCAGCGGGGCTAGCATCTTCGCGTGGGTAACGTGGAGGGGAGGGAATGTGGGCAACCATCAGACGCAGGGCGACAGGTGGCGCTGTATACAGATCCATGACAAGTGCTACACTCAGTTATCTTTACCTCGAATACACTTGTAAACAGCCACGACCAGTTATCTTCATCAGCGTAGAGGACCTGTGTTGGTCTTACACAGTTGTCACTGGACTAGGGGTGGGGTGAGGGTGGAGATGAAGTATCACGAGCAGGTCCGGTAACTACAGCCGCGACATGGCCAATGCCCACAGTAACTCAAAGGGAGGCAGAGAATCTGAGCGGATAGTTGAGGTGGGAAGAAATCCTAGCACTCGGATCGTCTGTAACGAGAACGCACGAGGACTAACAACTTGACCTGATGGCCACTTCGTGCTGGAAGCAGGTTGTTGATACCCGAGGACTGCACGCGCGGGATAAGAGGATGGGTTAGGATGATAAGCGCGGTCAGCGATTACCCTGGGACTACCCAGCGGGTCGCACTTACACCCGGGTCATGGCTGTCGCTGTCTGGAGCTGAACGGGGACAAGCAGGGTGGGGGTGGAGTGAACAAAATGGCGGACGTCCTGTCCAGATTGGAGACAGTCCGTCTGGTCAGGCTTGATGGTCGTTACATGCCTCCTTCCCCAGTCGAGGAAAGAGTTAGCATGACGTTATCAAGGTAGACTGGGGAGGAGTGACAGGTGCGACTTTCTGTTTGCAAATTTACCCCAAAGATGTGATGTGAAGGGTAGTCGTTGGATGGGGTGGAGAAGTCAAGACCACATGACAGACTGGAGCTAACAGACTGCGATGGACAAAAAGATAAGAAAAATATCTTCGGAGTAAGAAACGAGAGTTAGTGGAGGGTTTGTCTTTATAATGATTGGGATGACGTGATGTCAAGTCGTACATAGACCTCAATGTATCGTGGCCGAAATTGAACACGTTTTAAATTTTATAAATGAAACTATTGACTTAAAAGAAATGTTGGTCTAAACGGGAGACGTCTTCAAGCGGGATTTGTCGCTCTTGATGTAATTATGTTGTCCTTATGCTGTAAGAACCAATAAGGTGTTGATGGTCTCAGCAAAACCGACGTTTGATGATGGCGGACGAGAGTTGACGGCAGGCTGAAGATGACGAGGACTCCCCAGGAGAAATGAAAGAGATGAAAGGCCCAGTGTTGACAAGGGTTTGCAGCAGGTGCTGATGGACACGTCTAGACGACCAGACAGATGGATGTCGCCATCTTAGCAATGACACTATTGTTCTCTGGACTTACGACTGGCATCGGAGTGATCTGGTGATGAGACCTTGGCCATCTTGCACGGAACTCATCTACTTAGGTGTGAGTGGAACTGTTGTGAAGGTGTATCTGAAGGTGTATCTCCTCTGAATACACGACAAATACAAACAGCAGCACCACCCACGTATTTTAACGACTCAGTTCTAAGATTTAATTCCATTTACCCGAAGGAGCTTGTAACAGCGTAGTATAAATATTTGATGTTGTTGTTGCTAGCCCTCCTCCTCACCTGGAAAAGTTCAACAAAAGTGCATCTGAATGACTTAGAAAGAAATTGTCGGTCGTCACTTCCTTTTGTAAAACCCTTGTGCCCATGCGCGACCCAAGGGAAGATAATGCATGTGAAAACCCTACGAATGACCGGCATCCAAAGGTCATCGTCACACCTTGAGTTCAGCCAACGATGACTGGCAAAAACTAGGGTGACAATGTCTTCAAATGAGACCTTTGGCCATGATATGAGAAATAGTTTTTATATCTTTTTATGATGTCTTTTTTCCGTGTTGTCTTCTGTATGAAAAATATAGTCTCGATGTCTTGTTTTCCTCTCTGAGAAATACATTCTTAATAACGTTCTTCCCAAAGATGTAAACAAGCAAACAAACAACCTTCCTGTGGTTCAGTATGTCGCCGGCTTGATGCCAGCTCTGGTCTGGACAACTGAGACTTGCCTGCCTGCGCAGCTGACTTGTCAATGAAGACAAAGCCGTTGGAGGAAGGTTTGGCTCCGATGAACCACTTACGTCCTCAGTCAATAGGCTCTTGGAATAATTACCTTGTGTAAACCAGGGCTCGTGTCTGGTTTCTGTTTCCTGTGACTGGCGCGAGACGACGAATGGAGGCTGAGGGAGGCAGGGAGGCTAATGATGTGTCACTGCTGATAAAACTATTTCTGAAGTCTCTGGTGGAACGTGTGTCATCGTCGGAAGACGGAGGGTACGCAGGAGGTACAGGGGCCAGGTGTACTGCAATCAAATGAAATGCTTATCAAAATAAACCGCTGCAAGGTTCCCGTACAATATTTCACGATACTGTGGTGTTTGGGTGTTCTGGTATTCCCCAGTAAATAGAAAAAAAAAAAATCCCACAAGGCTGTCTGAGCTCAGGCAGTTTGTAAACAAATGCCCGGCATGCTTACTTGTCCACGCACGCACACATGCGCACACACGCACACATGTAAGTGATAGACAAGAGGGGGGGGGGAAGGTAGGAAGGGGGTACATCGCGGTTTTTCCAGTCGTTCACAACTGTTTGCCTGTGTGCGTGCGTGCGTGCGTACGTGTAGTGCTCATCTCTCAATGCCCCGGCTTTCAGCTTCGCAACAATTAGACGCACGTGCGACCCGCTAGTTGTTCCCCTTCCCCACTGCTCCTCCAACATCTCCCCCCCCCAAGCGTTGGCTACCCCACCCACCCTGCTGCGGGGGACGAGCTCGGAGGAGTCGTGGTCTGAGTCAGCAGGTCGAGTTTGCGGCAGCTGCTGCTTGAGACATCCTACACCGCGGGGACAGGTTTCGCTCGCTAGAACCTGACCTTTGAACTTGTTCAGTTCATCCTGGCGATGGGGCTGGTGCTGCAGACGCCGTTCGACCTTTTATTTTAGAATGTCACGTGACTAAGTCCCATCCATCCATCCTACCCTATAAGCGAAGCCGTGGGTAAAGCTGACACGTGGGGCAAAACTACGTTACGAGAATTACCTGGGGCGTTACGTGACTTCGCGTGACTCGCCGAGACAATCTACCGGTTGTGAGAACAGTACCAGCCTGGAGACAGCTGCCTGTGACGTCAACACAGCTGTCACTAGGTGTCACGTGACGCGTGGTGGTCGCTCACAACCTGCTTGCGAGGAATAAAGTAGTGGGGTAGCAAGGGTACAACAGAGGCGGGGTGGCAAGGGAGGTGCGACCCCAGAAGACCTTTGACCTTTTTTAAAATGGAAAAGACTGCTGTAATCAAAAGCTTAGTAAGAAGGAATTTATTTCTGTAATATTTGATTACAGCCACATTTCGGGCTTTTAAACCAATTCACAGCGCTGTGTAGAGAACACTTTTTTAATTCACGTTTTTATTTTACTTTTTTCTTGTGATGGAGAACTGTGTGTGTGTGTACGCGCGGTCACGTGCCTGCGTATGTGATTTCACGTGTAAACTTGACAAGCGTGCGTGAGAGAGACTGGTATTTAGGGTCAGGGTTCGGGGTAAGGTTAGGATGAGGGGTAGGGAGAGGTTAGGCGCACGTTTTGGCAGAATGGCTAAAGAGAGAAAACACTGAAGCGTTTTGTAACCATACGTACTATTTACTTTCTTTAAACCATTGTCACCTCACAGATAATTCTGGCGATGTGCGTTTGTTGACTGCCCCTGGGTCCACTGTCAACGTTGTCATGGTGACAAGACTTCGCCACTGCGCATGCGGATTGCATCTTTTGGTGGGGAAAGTAACTAAAGTGCTCATAGTGTGAGCTCGACCATCACATCCGGGGATTCCTGGATCTTCTCTGGAGGCTGTGCCATCGCTCCAGTAGGGATTCTGTTCGCCACAGTGTGGGAAAAGCTTTTTTCTTCCTGAAAGAAGAGGTTTGACATGTTTACTTTGTGGTGTGGCGAGCACTGCTCACTCTCGCCTGCTGACTGACGTCACTGTCGTTGCCGTTACAGTCGGAGGGTATCTTATCACCAACGGTACTCGCAGCTTTTCCTCCCAGCAGTCTGTAGACACAGTTCACACATTACTCGCCTCTCCTCCGGTGTATCCATTACTGCAGTGATACTAGGGTCGTATTGAAGTGGTATTTCACTAACAACCTATTGGCGAAAATCTCCAGAAAACAAGGGTTAGTAGTAATATAAGTAAATATCCACCAGTCAGCGGATGTTATACAAGAGAGAGAGAGTGTGCATGGCAGACAGTGGTGGCGATCGTCCACCTGAGACAGTTGCTCGATTTGGGTGCGTGTGTGTGTGTGTGATAATATGCACGTGGAGGGAAGGTTGTTTGGAGAGAAGATCCCGCTGTTATCGCCATGCCCTTTCCTCCGTGTCGTGTGGGCCAGGAGGAG
The DNA here is from genome assembly GCF_003073045.1 of Pomacea canaliculata. Classification (NCBI taxonomy): domain Eukaryota; kingdom Metazoa; phylum Mollusca; class Gastropoda; order Architaenioglossa; family Ampullariidae; genus Pomacea; species Pomacea canaliculata. The sequence continues at coordinate 15,711,020 of NC_037599.1, forward strand.
TGAGCAGTGTGAGCAGTAAGGCCCCGGTGTTCAGGTCACAGACCTCACCACAACCTCCCCAGTAGTACAACGACTACCTCCCCTAGATTAACCCCCTCCCCAACTCTGAACGCAACCCATTTGGAGTACATTCTGTTTGTGTAAGACAGAAATCTCGCGGTGGGGTGGATCCCCTCCCCCTCCCTGCAGACAGCGGGTGGGCGGGTGAGCGGAGGGTCCGCAGACGTCTGGGGTTAGGCAAACAGCGCTGTCACGACAGTGCAGAAAGTTCAAGAAGTTTGCATGTTCATGTGTATGAATACGTGTGCGTGTGTATCAGTGTTTGTGCGTGAATGTGTGTGAAAGTGTGTCTTGTCTTTGTGCACGTGTTTGCTGAGTCAACATCAATCAGCATTATTCCTTAATTTCCTGGAGAAAGTGCTGGAGAAAGACAAATTTGAGGCTGCTCGTGCTGGAAAGTTCGGGTAGGGGTGGTGGGTGGGTGGATAGGGCTGGGGAGGGTGTGAGGAGGAGCTGGGCTGGCGAACGAGCGGCTCCGTAAATCTAAACTGCAGTCACGTGCGCCCTCGCAGCGCTCCCCCCCGGCACCTCCAAGACTCGCAGACCTGCAGGCAGCGGTCCGTGTGTTACTTGTCAGTCACTCGTCTGCACTTTCCTTCAGTCTTTGAATTTTAATTGAATCTCTCCCTCTCTCTGGTTTTATTCCCGTAATTATTCAGGTGCGTTTGCGTGTGATCTTGCTCAAATTGCTTGAATGATTTGTGGGAGTGGGGGAGACGGGACGAAACTGAGTGCAGTATTAAAGAATTTTGTTTTTAAATTTAGAAGAAGCAAATGGCGACCCCGACCATGATTGCCTGCCCTTGTCTCAACGTCCTGTATTAATGCAGCAGTTAATGTCCCCTCTACCATGCCCTACCCTCCTCATCTTTGCCACATTTGTGAGCCAAGCGTAAATAACTCTAGAGTCCATCGTACGCAAGGGGCACAACTCTATAAGATGGCCTCCCATGTTCTCAAATTACAAAATCCCGCACGACTTCCGGTCTGTAAGCAATCCTGAGGTAAACTTATCTCTCGTTCGTAATTATGGCCTATGTGGTAGATGCTGTTTGCGATTGAAGGTTTTGAGCTGCAGACAGGAATACACCCCGAGTACATTATGACCTCTTGCCTCGACCTCGAGGAGGCCCCGCCATGAGACTACTGTTCATCAGCTGTCAGCTTCTGAGCTTAGTCTACTCTAGCAAAACCCTCGCCACGACAGCAGACGATGCTGTCTCTTGACATCAAGATGGTGTCTCAAGATCGTCTCTTGACGATGAGCAGCCGGAGGAGGCAAGTTGAGGAGACTGGAGGTGGGAAGACAGGAGGCGTCTGAGGTCTGAGTTGGGGTGGAGATTTTCCTTCCACTGCTTCCTGTGCTTACCAGACTGGAAGGGTTGGGTAAAAAGAAATTTTTAAGTCCACTACCCAACGCTTTCAGGTATACTTCAGTTTAAAAGAAAGATGCTCCTCAGTTCCTACACGCCTGTTACCTGCTGACGTAGGGTCGCAACAGATGGGATCGAGTGGTGCAGTGCGGTCCGGTGCTGGCCGGAGTCAAATTTCGCAGCCTGCGAGACCAAACCACGCGCACAGCCCCGCATCCAACACCACCAGCAGCAGCAACAGCCACGGGCGTGCATCTCAGTCTCATCAGCAGCCGCGCCGGCGACTGTAACACAAGCGAGGCAAGACGCGCAGCACTTGTCAGTGGGGCATGCGTCTTGACGGAACACCTGGCCGATATATACAACACATGCCAGACAGGAAGTTAGCTGCCTGGCCTCCTCACCTCCTCACTCACTCCATCCTACCCTCCTCCTCCCTTCCTTAGTCAGTCCCAGCCCTTGACCCCCTTCCTTCTCGTGGGTTTACGTAACCCTCCCCCTCTCCTTCTTCCCTAACCTCCCTTACTCCATTTTTTTCCCCTCGGAGAGTGGAGCAAGCTCTTTGATGTCGGTTTACTTTCTGACCATTTTCAAGGAACCAGGGTGCAGACGAACGTGCAGACGAACCTTCATCAGCAGATTACTGCGCAGATCACGACTCACCCGCTAAGGTTGGATTCTACTAACATCGCTGCATCCGGGGTATTCTGTCCCATAAAACCTGTCTCCAAAACCTCACGAATCCCCACCCAGCCTCTCCTCCTCCCCAAACATGCTTCCAGATGTGGTTGTGAGGTTGGAGCAGGAAGTTAGTGTCATTAAACGGGTGGCTTATGATGGAGGTAGATAACGGTGGTAGTGGGTCGCAGGCAGGCCAGTCAAGTCCCTGCAGCTGTAGTTTACGATGATGCTGTCAGGTGTCGCTCTCTTCTCCCACCCGGATAGTGTCGGGTGGTGGTGGAGGTGACCAGAGAAAGGCAAGGGTGGGAAGAAGAGGAAGAAAAATAATAATAATAACAAATTAGCGAGGGCTCTAAGAGCATCATGACTGCTCGTCGAAGATGCCGTGTCCCTTGACGGTGTCACGTGACCTCTTAAAGCTGTAATAATTAACGATTGTACTTTCCCTGCTTGTCACACATCTTAGTTTCAATGTGGGTGTTCCATGAGGATTGCTTCTGTCATAAAACTGCAAAAGATTAGGTTTTGAAAGAAAGTCTGTTAATCATTGATTTATATCGTTTCTGAATATCACATGTGCGAGTTCACTGTCAGGACACCTGTACCCTGGTGTCGATGGACCGATTGTTGCCTTTCAGAATATGTTTTATTCCTTTCATTTATTTTCTATAAATGTTGTTGTCTTGGCCGGGGAGATCAGCATATAATGCACAGAAGTCAGTACAGAGTACACGTGACCTACGTTTTTACTGGTGATAACTCTTTTTCTTCTGCATGTGTCCACAAAAGCACAATCATGATAAATCAGAAAATTGCTGATGCTAGATTGTAAAGTACACGGCTGCGACCTGAGGCTGAACTCCGATAGACGATAAATAAACACGAATATAAAGCAACATTTGTGGCATCTTTTATTGATGAAAATTTGAGCATGGCGGGAGGAGGAGGAGGAGGAGGAGGAGGAGGAGGAAGAGGGGAGATCAATAGTACGGCCGTAAAAAAAATAAAAAAATAAAAAGAATTGAGTACCACGGTCAGGTTACAGATACAGCTGTCAAGATTGATAAAACGAAGTCAATACCTTTTGTGTGACAATGTTATGCAAAGCTTCCTACGCACATATATCAAGCAGATAGATTATTGTGCCGTGGAGCGGTGCTCGTGCCATGGAAACGGTAAATTACAAGACAAAGAAAAAAAATTCTTGGAAATGGCTTTGACACTTGTTGGAGGGGAGACAATTGATGCATCAGCGTCCTTGCTGTAGATGAGTAACGCGCCGTGGCATGCAGCAGAGAGGTTTGCCGTGCAGCGCAGTGCAGCACGGGAGCTGCGGTACTGACGTTGTCGTAGACACACACCAAGCAGTCTGTGTTGCTGCAGTGCTGCCAGGAGAGACTAACGGCCAGAAGTCTGTGTGTGATTCCGCTACAAGACCTACATGCCACTGGTCACCATGGTGAGCACAGACATCTTGCTGACCACTGATGTCCGCAGCAACAAGTTAACCGTCTGTCGTCAACTTCAGTGTACGAGAGGACAGGTAAACCGTGTCTGACACCTGCTTCAAGGTATGGCTAGAGCTCGAAATCGGATTTCATTGTAGAATTTTTTATGAAAATATATATTTTTATAGAACTTGCAGACTGAAGGTTTTGACTCAGAAAAGCGGAATGCTGGAATATTTGCCATCAACGTCCAGTGATAACGGCAGAAACATGCGAGGATGTTCTTTCTCTCGCTCTTTCTGAGGGCACGTGCGTGCGTGAGTGCATGTAGTTGTGAGTGAGTGTGATGTGTGTGAGTAATGTGTGTGAGTAATGTGTGTGAGTAATGTGTGCATGTTTGTACACAGTCGCACGCTCTCAAGAGTAAACAGTTCATCAGGAGACAATGTGGAGTAACAGTGATGACAGTTTGCTGCCAGAGCGGTTGACACTGATATTGTGAGTGAGCTGGTGACACTGCAGCAGCAATGCATCATCTCGCCAGGCTGCAGCAGATGAGACAGAGAGTGATGAGGCTCAGGTGACGAGTGCGCAGCTCAATAGTTTAGCAAGTGCTTGCATCATACAGGGCCTTCAATCATGCTTTGTGGACTTGAGGACTTTTCTTCTTCAATTTTCTCAGTTTCAGCCGACAACTTCCACGATGGATTAATTGTGAATTATCCTTGGTGGATGTTTGCATTGGATGTGGATGTCTGTGTGCTAGTGCATGTGCACTTTCTATTGCATTGTCAAGTCCAGAATATGTGTCACAGATGTGTCCTCTGTGCAAAGTGAAAGTTATTAGACATTTTCGAGATAAAATATATAACATGAGCAAGAGAGAGAATGCAATACCTCGCCATATTGTTGCTGACGATAGGTTACCTGCTTATGACAGTAAGATCTCATACAGTACAAGATAATAAAATAGAAAGATTATAGTAATGTTCTGTAACATTAAAAAACTGTGTACTTTATGCTGCAATATCATTTATGTCGGTGTGAATGAAGGCCCTGGCGAAGATATTGTAAAAGCACTGTCTCTTGTTTAGCCAGGTGGCGCTGTCATCCCCACACTGAAGACCGTTGTCCGGTGGTGTTAGAGTGGAAATGGTCGTTGTGAACTCCACCTGCACAGTGAGTCCAGTGAGTATATACTACATCAACACTCAGTGCTAATGATGGTCCACCATTACAGTATTTTTGAACTATTTCAACTATTTAGACTGTGGTGCGGAAACTGCACACTTTGTACAGATGACTGAGCATTTATGTCACCTGCCTCACTGATAGTCAGTCACACAGCCTGATTCATTGAAGCCTGCAGGTTGTGCGGCAGGTTGCTAAGCCAGGGAGTCAGTCAGGGTCCTATACATCACTACAAGACTGTTGACAGTCATGGTCCTGCTAGAGCAGTGAGGGATTGTTGACAGTCATGAGACATCAAACAACAGTTGATCGCCGAAAACAGTTGGTAGCAAACAGTTGCATCATTGAAGGTCCTTGTCAGAGACGCATTTCTTCTAAAGATGATTTTGTGAGAAGTCTGTTTGAGTTCTGTTAGGTTGGGTCTCTAGCTCATCGGTTTCTGTTGTTTCTTAACTGCTGTCATTGTTCGGGGTCATTGCTGTCGGCACGGCCTTAGTTATTTCCCTTACTTTAAAAAAAAAAAAAAAGATGTTTCTGCTCAGCCAGTCATGTGAGCACGCGCCATCTGCCATGTGGGATGTTAAGGGCAGGCCCCTTTATCTGGCACCACATTGGTGTTTATCTAATGTTGTCTTCTGTCACAAATAAATATCTCAACCTTATGAAAAGCTCTCTGATCCTGGTCGTATCTTGCTCCAGTCCAGGTCATGTCCTGGTCCCTCTGATTGTCTACAGTATTCTTCAGCAACAGGACACACACCTGTATTTCGCCAGGTAGGGGTGTGATCCACAGGCTTGGTGTTGGACGCTATTAATCTGTTTATTAGATAGTTTGTAAGTAGTTAAACGGACTGGTTAGTGTTAACTATTATATCGGCTAGCAATTTGCTGTGGATGCGGCACCAAGATGTCAGGGTTGGCACATCAAACTCTACTTCTTCAACCAACCGGCAGCCGTTTGTGCTACTAGAATGGAGCTGATGCCATTCAGTCACTACAGTTCTAGGTTTGACCCAATATCTTTACCGAACCTGGCTGACCAGTGAGCCAAAGTTCTATATTATCTATTTTTCGCCCTAAGAAGAAACAGCTACTTGATTTACTAAGGACAGGTAAAGGTGGCGGAAGCAGATTTTGCTTCATCTTCCATGTTTCTTAGACACGATGAGCCACACCCATTCACTGTAATTATAGCTGCTATTATGGCCACCATCATAACCTATGTTATAACCACTTTGCTGTGAGACTTCAACTTGTTGACCTTTTCAGTCGGAAGAATGGATGCGATGTCGTTGTCCTTCGCGCCCTGTTGAAGTCTCGTTATTTCTGGGTTTGCCTAGGTGCAGGACGACTCAAACACTTGCCGAGGAAGACGCCGACAAACAGACTGGAGGAGGCGCAACCCGAGCCAGCCAACCCTCCTTGTCAGCCATCGTAAAGACTCGGTCGTTATTCGACTTTGTGAGAACCGACTCCTGGCTCCATGGGAAGCGAGCGGCGAGCTGTGAGATAGGCTTGTGGGGAGGACTGGCACCGCGGCCATGTTATCACCGGGAGGATCGTGTATATCAAGTGCGAGCTGCGCAGTCACAGCCAACTCTTCAGGTGGGTTTATTTCCGTCACAATACATCACTGTACACGTGTGCATGCAGCGCCCTCTATGGGGGTGACAAATTGCAGCTATCTGCCGAGGGCAACACCAACAATTTTAAATGAAATTTCATGTGCAGTAACTCTGGCAGTGTTGTCAGGGACTAAGTTCCTCGAGCAGTGAGGTGGCTCAGCGATTGATGAGTCTGCATTCTGGAATGTTCCCTGAGGGAAGGAGGATAAAAATGGATGGCAAAGCCAATGTTACAAGTCCACATTTGTTTTCATCTCCCCCATTGCGCCATCTTCCCCGCTGTTTTTGAAAGCACAAAAATTTGACTTAAAATAAAAATAGAAACTATTTTGGGACTGTGAAGTCGTTTGTTTCGTTTTATGGAAAATCTGCTAAGATTAAAAACCGTTGAGAGGTGTCGACTCATCGTACATATATTCCACCTTTATATTCTTACATGGCGACTCATCTCTTGTAGCCCTCGGCTTCCTGCATCGTCGCTGGTGTGAAGAAGCGGAAACTAAAGGTTACTGTGTAACTCATGAATCATTGTTTTGATGTCCATGGAAGACATTCTTGTGTATTTAAAAATAAGGGTTTGCTTGGAAACAAATAGTAAACTTGTTTCCTTACAGCAGAGTTCCACAGTTGCATTCGTGGATTGATGTGTTTGTGTGCATTCTCTTGCAGTTTAACATCGTTAGGGGTCGTGTCGCCTCAGATGTTCTAGCGGCAGTGGAAATGACATGGATGCAGGGTACAGTAGAGGGCTGACGTCGCCATGTTCGCTGTCAACCGTTTGCCTACGTCCGCCTGTCTACCTCAAGCATTGTGATGTCATCAGGAGTGCGGCGACAAAGACACGGTAATAGTTGACGTCATCGTGAACGTTGGAGCTGGGCAGACACGATAAGACCAGACGTGCTTACAGATGACGCGGCTACACAGTGCTCACTTAGGCTGTTATATAAACTGTGAACATAGAGAACAGATATGTACAGAAAATACTGACAATGATATCGAGCAAGAACAATACACATCACGGTATATTAGAAATAAATTCAGAGCAATGTTTATCCCATAATGATTTTGGTTTTTTTTTCTTGCACCTGTCTGTGTGTCTTGGATACCTGAAGTATGAATCAGATCGTCCAACTGCAAAGTCTAGGCACAGTTTCTCAGTTTTTGAAGTTGGTTTTAGTGGCGAGATAAATAGAAATGAAAACCAGTCTGTCACCAGGTTACATGTCCTCAGTTACAAAGGTGGCTCACAGCACCTAAATATTCACAAAATAACATGAAGTGTACGATTATTATTGTACGATTATGAATTTATTTGTATGTAGGGGGAGGGACTGTGTCCTTACAGATATGACACACGTCAGGGAGCGTGACACACCTGGTGTAGACGTCCAGTGTAGACATGCCTCAGGGTAAACAGCGTCAGTGGACAACAATCACGTGCCACTGGAGACACCTCTTATTAAACAAACAAACAAACAAAACTTTAACTCCAGCCCACACAAACAACTTTTCCTCCAACTCAGTCTTGGATAGACGAGATGGTCACGTTATAAGTCAAGATGGCTGCCACCAAGGAGCGGTCTGTTGGACATTCATAGGGGAGATAAGTCGACCTCAGACGACCAGAAGAGAGTGGGGGAGGGGATTGGTGTTTTACGCCGTGCCAGCAACTGAGGCTATATCACGGCAAGGCAGCCAGCCCTGTAAACAGATGCCACGTGCAGAGAAAGAACAGCGTGCCCGAGATGAGAAACGAACTCTGGGCAGTCAACCTTCACTGTATTAGTGACAGGCGCTAACCATTGAGCCACCGGACCGCGCTGACCAGACGAGAAGAAACCAAGAGAGACGCCACGGAACAGGTTGCGGTCTCAGAATATAAAGCCGACTTGGATGCTGTCCTCCATGCTCGGTGCCCACACACACATACAGAGGTAGTGCAGGAGGTTATATAATCTTAGCGTCTACCCCACTACCTTCCTTTATTTCTCCATCGCCCTCTTTGTTTCCTCGGCGAGTCGTATTTAATGAGCTCATTGTCGAGACTCTGTCCTCACTGTGGGAACTTGTGGCCGCTGTAAGTTCGTCAGTCCGTCAGCTTGTGACGGCACAGCACTCAGATGGGATGCGAGGCGCACCTAACGTCACAACAAACGTCACACCTTCATCTCCACGCCGATAAGCTCGCGGGCCCGGACTGTTGGTGCGCAGGGTGCATGTCAACGTCCTCATCAAGACGCACCGTGACGTCTTTGTGTGACGTACGGACGAGTTACCCTCTGCAGTTACTGACTCGCCGATCAGACGCAAAGTTCCGAAAATGGTTGAGAGATAACCGGCTGGCAAGGCGACTGGTGCTAACAGGCATTACTTCCCTTACCCCCTTGGTGAAGCATGAAGCGTTTGCTGTTGCCTGTAGGTGTTGATGCAGCCGTGAAGGAATGCCGAATGATCGAACAGAAGAGGCGAGAATGGTCAGTCGTACAACAAGCCCATTTGTAACCGTCGGCTCAACTGTTCCATTTTTACAAGCTTTATAGTTGTTGACCTCTTGGCCTTAGCCATCCAGCTAAAGTTGAGCAACTTGCTGTTCACTACACTCCTGGAAGCCCGCATGATAACTGGATGTCGTAGTCTCTTGCTATGAATGTCGACAAAGGAGTTAGCATCAGCCCACCCTGTCATCCAGGTTACTTCTAAGTCATCTAGGCTAACTTTTTTATTCCCCCTCGTCACACAAGTTCATTTGTTCTGTCTTCCGGTCAAGCAAGCTAGTCTGTACTAGCACTTTCACTATAAACGACCCCGACTTGTCTTTGTTATGTCATGGATGGTCATTTCAGGTTACTTCTAGCTACCTCTGACTTGTCCTTGTCAATCAAATTATCTTCTACTTGTTCATGTCATTCAAATTATCCTCTTCCCCTTGTCACTCAAATTACCTTGCTCTTGACTTGCAAATTATGTTCGACTTGTCACTCAAATTACCTTTTACTGACTTGTCATTCGAGTTACTTTCAGCTTGCCCTTCGAGACATTATAATGGAGGACAAAACGCAGACGACAACCCTCGATAAACTCAGTGCTTGGGCTGAAGACAGACTACAACAGAACGCAAGGAACACGAGGATTCTCGAGGGCAGATCCCTTCAGTGGCTTGTAAAGACAATAGAAGCACCTTCATCGTCAGACGTTTGCCGTCTAGTCTTCTAAACTAATGACAGCCGCTAATGTCCCCACATGCTAGTGGTCATTGTGTCAAGCAGGCGGTATAAAATGCCGCTCACCTGCAAACACACGAGTTCCTACGTCCTCACACCTTGCAGTGTCCCATGCCGCCATCTGCCGCGTCCCTCGCCGCTTGCCGCGTCCCATCGCCGTCCTCTGGGTCCTGCACCGTCTGCCCCGTCGCTACCTGAGTGCAAACTCTGCTGACATCAGGACGGTTGCTGCTACCTGAGTGGCTCCCTTCACACCTGAGTGTGGGAAGCGTTACAACAGAGGAAGCGATTAGAATCACTCGGTTACATCAAAAACTTTGCTCTTGCAGACATGTTCTGCGATTAAAATGAAGAAAGTCCTTGTTGCCACAAACAGGAAGAAGGGGTTGAGTGCGGGTGAGAGGCCTGGTCTGCGTTTAGGACGTCAGCAGCAAGGCGGTATCGCGCAAAGTAAATATTTTCCACGCCTCGTACTCTTTTTGCAATGTTGAAAAAGTTTTGTAACATATGAAAGCGAAAATATATGCTGACAGGTTATCATCCTGGGAGACGCACACCGGAAATATGGGGAGCCCCTCCACGCACACTGCTTTCCCATCTCACTGCCGTGTCCCCTGCCCCTACAGGAACACGAGGCAAAGCACAAAATGATAATTAACCAATAAGCAAGATGTTCATGGTACAGAGTGCAAAGTCAAGAAATTGTTCTCTTTTTGTGGCGTTCATGGCGTTGAAAACAATTTAGATAATGATAAAACGAACCACAGAAATCCACCTGAAATCTGCAAGTGTTTATAATATTACCTCCCCTTCTACCATGCGCCTGCATGCACCCGGAGCACACTTAAACACGTGACTGACGTCGTTCTTCCTTGCTGTTTCTATCATTCATCTTCACCAGCATCCAATACTGAGCTGTCAGTGTTTTCCGCTGACCCCGACGCCCCGGACTGTTCCAAGAGAAGTTTACAACGGTTGACATGCCTCACGACCGATAACCACTCATCCCTCAACCCATTTCTTCACACGTTCAGCCTCGCTTTCACTTGCATGCACGGCAGACCTGAACGAACATTCCAACCGACTCCAGGTTTCTGTGTGAAGATTTCTCGCTGTCTCAGCTGCTTTCACCTGACATTGGTTTCCACTGTCTTCGCGTCTTCAAAGACAGGAAATCTGTGTTGATGATCTGCTGCTCGTGCTGGCTGCCATGTGTCTTGTGGGAGGAATCTCAGAAACCAATACCACCCAGAAGCCATAGTTCTGCATGTAGTGTTATCAGGTCTTAACTTCCTTTAAAATGGCAGGGAGGAAAACCTCGTTCCCCTCACCTCAAAAAACATCTTAGCGAGGGCTTCTACACAACACACTAAAGGGAGATTACTGTCCGTACATCATGGCTCATTGCCACCTCGGGATAAACATCGCCGAGCTTTACCAGCCCACTTTTTGAGAAGGAGGCGAAATTAGCCTCAAGAGGACAGCGAAAATATGCGGAGATCTAAACAGTTTACCTGAATATTCATGACCAAGCACCCCCCGCCCCATGCTCCCCCTCCCCCCACATATCTGTGGACATTTTCGTCAGTGTAATCTGGTTTGAGAAATCTGATTTGTGAGCAGACCCCGCGCCTCGCACTCGAGCTTTATTGTACAAATATTTCGCGAGTGTTTTGCGCGGCTTCGTGCATCAGATGCTCGGCACACTTCAGTCCGCGGAGAGCGCGCTTCCCTTTCTGTCGAAATGAAAATAAACAGATATGAAACTTCGGGGTGGGGTGGTCAGGGCAACGGTGCAACACAGAGCATCCAACCGATAAACATGCAAAGTTGGAACATTTAGTGTTAAAGTTAGAACACCAAATGTAAAACATTCAGTTCCAAAAATAGAAGGAAGAGTAGCTTCAAGAAACGGCTGATGGAGCAGCAACCGACTTGTTAAAGTGGAACAGCGGATTGTAAGGAAGGATATCAATAAACAACAACAACAACATTATCCCGGGGGTAGGTGTGACCACGTGTTGACTGGTCGGGTAGGGCAAGGAAGGACTCGCACCCCAAAAGCCACATCCGGAACATGTATATAAAACAGAGGAAACACGTGGCTCGCTGTCTTGCCATCCTCTTCATCCACCCGGGAGGAACCGGGTCAAAGGCCACAGACTCCGGGCGTTGACGGCAGCTCCGTGTTAACCATGCTAGACTATTATTAGTGCTAGGTTTATTGGTGGGTTTGTCAGCTTGGCTGTGTTGCCTTAGTAACAATGTGACATCACTGTCTTCCTTCTCCTTCGTCACTCTCTTTTTTTCTTCCCTCACCTCCTTTTCTTATTCTCTTCTATCCATCATCTCTATGTTTCACAGGTGATCGCGGCGCAGCTCCCGGTATATTGAAGCTCTCGTTCTTTGAAGGTGTTTCTTTCAATAATCTGTGGATCCTTTTTGTATTAAATTAGCTGCGATTTTCTAATGTTAACCTTAAAAATTCTTCTTTTGAAAAACTTCTGTTTAAATAAAAACGACGAGCAGCTGCTGTATCCGTGGAGCTCTCCGGTCCTACAGGTGGTTGCGCGCTCCATCTTGTAGATGAACGAGGGCCGCCATCTCACCTGGCGTGTGCGGCGCTTTCAAACATGCACGCACCTGTGGGCACAGGTAGGAGAGAAGGGGGAAGCCATCCCCACAACCGAAGATCTTGGCAAGAGACGGCGGCATAACAGGCTTGTAATCGTCCGCCTCCAGAATTATGCCTGCCACCAGCGGCGAGCGCTCCTCCCGGCGAGATAATCGGCTTCAAATTATGAGCCGCTCACTGTTGGCTCAGCAAAAAGGGAGTTAGTGAACCTGAGATCACTTTTTCTAGGTTTTGGCTTCACGGTGTCGGTTGGTTGGGAGGTAAACTCGCTTTCCCTTCTGTCTAGCACGAGCACACGAAACAGTACTCTCTCCCCTTCTCTCTCTCTCACGGACTCATACACTCACACACTCACTACGAGAGGCTCAGTAGTCTAATCAGCTGATGGTTAGTGAGCTACATCAACATCGTCAGAGCAATCGGAAAGCTCTCTTTAATACTTATTAAATTGGTAATTACATTGTGAAGCAGCAAGCTCTAAATTCATCAACACGGCGGTACACTGCCTTTACTGTTATCTGTATCAATACGGTAATCACACTTTCACCCACAAAGGGGGCTCAGCATCTCCAGGCCGTTATCTCTCGCCCTCGCCAGATACGAGCGGCAGCTTTGATGTTGGGGTGGGGTTAAAGGTCGGCAAGAGCGCATCATGGTCTGGTGTAGCACAGCGCGGGAAGTTTAGTGAATGTGTGTATAATAAGTCGGTTTACGAGATCACTGACCCGCAACTAGCGATCTAACTTATGTAAGATATATATCAATACCTCATGTGCTTTTTTGAAAAAAAAATTCATTCCGTATTAATCAGTATAAGACTGGTGAAAAGGAATAAGAAGAAGACCTAGCATCATTGTAAGAAGGTGACGTTGACCTATGACCTACGTCCATTAGTCTGTCAACTGGCCTGTGTCCTCTCATGACTTGGCGCTTAATGAGTCACGTGACTCCCAGGGAAGTACAGGACATTTTGCAGCCCGACACACAGGTCATACTTCGAATCATTTTAAAGCTGAAACGAGCGTGATGTCAGTCGGTTGGAACAGACGAGTCCTGGAGAAACAATATCTAGAAAAGTGATATCGGCAATCACTGCATCGCATGACAGCAAACTAGGATGATAACATTTAAACATCTCTCACCCGAGCTACAAATGTCAGTCGTCTAATTTAGGCTTCAAAATCAAATTAAAAATATGTTATATATGCAAAAGAAAATAATTAGGAATTCCAGAGCAGTGATTGGAACTTAATATCTTGTGGATGTAAGAGCTTATCTGCAGCACAAGCAGGTTGTTAGCCAATCCTCCTTTTTTCTTCAAAGATTGTGTTCATGAAATCTGGAATGAGGGATGGAAAAAAAACCCATGCAACCAAAGTGTAAAATCTGTAAAGGATAAGAATTGTAGTATTAAAATTATTAAACTATTAAAAGTATAATTTGACAGCATCCCCAACCAGACTGACAGCGCCACCATCGACCCGATAACCAGACCTCATCCTCCTCTACTGACACACAAACAGCGAGGACCTCGCGCTGCCTGTTGCCAGAAATATTTCATCGACCTGATAAACAAACTCAATTTACTTCTATTGACAGACACACTTTGTCGATCTAAACTGGAACCGGGTCTCGAAGAAGTCGACCCAAGCACGTGATAAACATCCGCGCCGGCGGGGAAGGGCGAAAACTTCACATAGGTGGCACTGGTGCTCTGCTTCGTCATCAGTCGCGGACATCCAGCATCCCAGCTGGCTCCAAGATTGCCCAGAAGCGCCCCGCGCCGCCAGAAGTTGCCATAGCAGCAGGCTGTTGCCTTCAGGTGATACATCTTTGTTGAGTCAGCACTGGTGGTGTTGGTCGGATGGTGATTAACACCAACATGTCTCGCGCCGTCTGGTGGATGATTTACAGCAGGACCACAGTAACTCTTTATCGCAGCTGGTTGTGGGACACGTGATGTGCCAACCGGAAGTAGCAAGCAATGATGGTTTTTTTTTCCAACGTGGAGTTAGAGGGAGGGAACGGGGGAAAGGTCACGTCAACATACACCTGGAAGGTGTGCTGCCATCTTCTCGGTCGTCTAGCGAGTCATCTTCTTCTATTTCAATAACCACATCGCATCTGACTCTCAATCCAATGTCAATGGTGAGCGATATCTTTTAGACTAAACTCGGATAATAATAGTATCAAAGACAGGTGTGTCCAGGTGTGTGAGTTGTTTATATCAAGGTAGAAATAAACAGAACAGATCTTGACATGACTCCAGAGTATTAACATTATGAGAGGAGCTTCACGGTTCCAACAGAAAGTGGTGCGAGACATAATTTCTATTAAATCAAAGTTTTTTTTCTGTAGCTTTGTGGATGATGAATTGTTGAAATGCTGAATGGATGCTTTCAGTATGATATAACTGGTATCGTGTCAGCAAACACATCGACAGACGAAAGCAAAGTGCACTCACATGAAATGCGCAGGACTGATACAGCAAAGGGAGGTTTCAGGTGCTAGCACCAGGCAATAAGTGTCACAGGCAGGTAAGAGGCGAAATTTAAATGCCAGCACTAAAACAGCAAGCTATTCACGAGACACAGATACACTTCAGCACGACACATTCACACCGCGTGCTGGGACCAGGGGCAAGCAACCCTCTCCTCTCAGGTGCTGACGACTCGTGCGAGGACAAGAAGATGAAACATGGCGGAGGTATGCTGATATGACACATCAGGTGAATGGACCCATGGTAGATCGCTTGTGACACGCCAGGTGAAGGATGCCGAACCTTATCGTTTGAAGCCCCATACCCGAAAAAACTCTCCCACCCCGTTTATCAACCCGCGCCTTTGAGCAGAACACTTGTAGTTGCAAAATTTTATCACGTGCACCTGTTAGAGCTCGCCCATATCCCAGGATGCGTATTTCCACCTGTAGCTGGTTACCATGACAACTCAGTGAATGAGTGCATTTCGAGAGGAAATAGAAAAAAAAAATCACAGAGATCGGGGAAGCTCATTCAAAGGTTCAGGTCCTGTAGGTCAGCGGTCAATGCCAAGGAAATGCTGTCAGAGCATCTACATAATTGTGGCCTTTGACCTGTGAAGCCCAGGGTGTGCTGCCTGCTGGGGAAGGTAGAGATTTGTTGTTTCGTTGATGCTGGTGAGCGAGACTATTGCTGATTATCATGTATTACAGAGAGAAGTTATTGATAACTGACCAGGACGACACTAATGAAGATAACCCCTGACACCCTAACACCAACGCAGGAAACAAAAACTTGGTTAACGAATGAATAATTAATTCATTTAGAAATAAACTTCATAAACAAAAAGCTTTTTTATATATATAAGACCTCGTCAAAATGGATTTCAGATGAGTAGCGCCAGTGGTTAGCTCCCCTTACCCAATTCAAACCTCGCAGAGTCGGAGAAAAGGGAGTTAACTCTCAGTTCGGATCTTTCCATCTGACCTTGGCCTTACTCACGTGTTCATCAAGGTGGTGGAGACGATGCGGGAGAAAGTAGGTGTGTGTGTGGGTAGGAGTTTACAGCCTGAGTTCTTAATATAGCCCGGGTGGGAGTTGATGGAGGGCCGGAGGAGTACAACCACTCGGCTTAAAACGTTCGCTTTTCCACTGAGGCCGACATGTTTGTACCCCTCCCCTCCCGGCCCTCCCTGTCCGCAGTGCAGTCTGAAGGATGGCGATAAATCTACTCTGTAGTTTAGGAGGTGCGCTCGCCTGCACCCTGTGCCCCGCACTCTGCTCACCACTGTAGGTGGCGCTTCATGCAAATGTCCTTCGCGCGCCAGGGTATCACATGACAGTCTGACACCTTGCATGCTTTTCCTTTTTCAACGTGGCGGCTGACGGGAGTCAGGTTACGTCATCGTGAAGTTAACTCCGCTCTCCAGAACTGGTTTCTATAGAAGCAGCTCCAAGCATGGAAATGATTAGATAAGCATGTCTGCTTGTCTGTGTGTCTGCTTGCCGGTCTGCGGATGCATTAACACAACTCTGAATGCGAGATAAGACGACAGGAAAGTAAGAAAACATTTAAACAATCATTTGATGCTCGTGACCTTTCACCCACAATTTTCATTAGATGATTGGTGAAAGAGGAAGAAGGTCAAAGGTACCCGCTCGATGTCTAGTTCTCTGAGTCGCGTTGAGTCACAGACACCAGCGAGGTATCCACGACACGAGTGGCAGTTCCCACAAAACACTGAGAGTCGCTGCGACAGAGGACGCTGGCCCTGCCACCCCGGGTGCTGTCAGCCGAGTGCTCATACCTACACGTTCTTTCCAACTCCAAGACACCCGAGTCAGCGCGGCCGGCTTTCAGTCACTGCAGATTGTCTTCTCCTCGCTGCACTGGCATTCTCCCCCCTTGACGTTTATTCCTCTACTTATCTTTCCTTCTTTGCATTTGGCTAATGAAGTTCAACACTTTTTTCCTCCCAGCGCGCAGGATGGATACTTTTTTTTAGACACTTCTGCTTGTCGGCTATCACCGCTGAGGTCTTTAAAAAGGAACTGCAGTTTAACAGCCATGACTTTTTTTTTCTTCACTCTATCTTCTTTAACCCTTTCGCTGTGTGCGCATTTCACCTGCAATTAAACTGATGCAAAAGTATTTGCTGTTGTTCGCGTAGATGTTTAAAAAATTTAGTTTGTAAAAATGTGATAGTAAATAGTAGTTTAAAAATAAATTGAGGTTAAAGCTGAATTTCTGTGCAGGTGGCATCAGGGGGACGGTCTGGCAGAACAGCGTGAGAACTCGGAGCACTAGGCGCACCAGGCGCCCCACAGAGTCCACCAGGCAGCCCCGCGTTTTGGCAGACGTCAGCAGCTCGTCAAAGAGTCTGTTGCTTAGCAGGGCGAGGTCAAGGCCAGGCTAGGCAAGGCTGAGGCGCATGCGCAAGTGCTATCTCGTCACGTGACCCGCGTGTCTGCGACATCCGGGCACTGTAGACACAGAGAGGTGGATTTGAAATGATACCTGTCATTTGTAGTGACGAGTTACAAGCAATTTTCACTCCACAAACGACTAAAGTGACTTGAAATATATTCTACTAAATTCTTCCTTCTTTCAAAGAAACGACCTCACACGGTTAGGTTTGGAAACACTTGTAATATGACCTAACATCGGAGAAACCAGTTACTAGTCTACAAATGACGGTTGTAAAATAAGACCACATTGAGGACATTCCATTTAAAATAAAGGACAAAGTAGTATCTCAAATGTCTTCTGATCTATCAGTGGACAAATCACTTATACAAACATACATGCATCCACAGAGTAAGGACAGAAAAAGAGGAAAGAACGAGAAGAAGGTGGAAGACGTGGTTTGGTTAGCCAAGTACCTGCGGCATAATCAAACCATAAAAGCTTGGCAGCCAGCGCGAGGTGTGAGAATGGCGGCAACAGTGCTTGTGTAACTGCTTCTCATCACACGGACTCGCAGTAACCCAAACTTCAGCAGCACGTGACACTGCTGACAGTGACAACAGACACGTGGTTTGTGTTTCTGCTCGTCCACCTTGACCTGCAGTGGGCTAGCTCTCACCTGTAGACGTTTACCCTCCGACGCCCTCGCTGACCTGCGTGACCTCCGGATGGAGGACCCGAGGCGAGTCACATGGGCGTCAGTGACCTTGGAGGAGCGTCACCGACACCGACGCCATCACAATCAGTTGTTGCCAAAGTTTTTTTCTGTTTCGACGAGGACGCTTTTAAATCTTTTCTGCGATTGAAACAGTCAGCAGCAGATCACTGTAGTCACACACCGCTGGCCGGCTTTCAATGCGAAGATTAAAAATATTTATCAAAATATTTCTTTTCATCTTAAATTTTCTTTTTCTTCCTTCCTTCCCCCCAAGCAAGACCACAACAGGTACAACAACAAGTCTGGTAGCAACAGGTGTGTAGTCACGGCAACACCAAGAGCTCAGACCACCGGCCTCAGCAGTTTCGTGCTCCTCCAGTTGCAAGGTATACTTGCAAAAAACAAATAAAAATGTTGATCGGACAAATATGGCGGTTACTTATCTGTGGAAAGTTTGGCAGCAATGGAATACTTGTCAGATATATTTACAGATCTTTGAAAGCATGGACCGTGCAAAGATTACTCGCCAAGCTCTGGTGCCAAAGGCAAGAAATGTTGCACAACTTATATATATATATAAAACACACATAACAGGTGAATTCCATCAGTGCAGCCTTTGCCATCATCTGGAAACGAAAGCCAAACTTGATGGTAAGTGAACTGACTGCCAGAAAAAGTTACAATTTGGTAGAAATATTTACCACAAAAATTAAAACATTTGGAATGTAAATATCAAACTTATTCTTCAAAAGTAAATGCATTAATTAACGGTGGTTTATTTACGGTTGTTTACAGAAATCAGTGAACTAGAGTCAGTTCAGAAATGCCAATTTTTTTTTGAAACTCGGTAGTGCTGCTACGCAAATAGAAACAAATTGCCAAAAAGTAAAGAAAATTACATCAAAATGATATCGTAAATTAATGCAAACGCCTGTCAACAAGAAAAATTTGTGAAAGATTCCCTATTTTCGAGATCACAGCGCCTGTCGTGTTCAAGGCAGAGATAGGGGAGGTTACTGGACGAGACAGTGATGGAGGTGATGGGCAGGTGGTTGTCAGGTAGAGTTGTCTGCGATGTCTTATCGCCGTCCCCGCCACGGGCCGCTGCTGCCTTGTATCTGCCGTCAGTCCTGTTGCTTCTGATGGGAGGCGAGAACTGCTGATGCAGCCAAACTCCTCTTCAGGTGAACCTTTAGTTACTATCGGGTATAGAACAAGAGGAGATAAGTCACAGGTCAGAAGAGTTGTCTACCGTTACAGTAACAGAGAGGCGATTCATTACCGCCGACCAAGCTGTTCTCGACATGAACTGAAATATAAAATTCCATCAAACAGGTTGGTACAGGGGTGTGGAGGGGAAAGAAAGATTAAAAGCAGGTGGTGGTGGTGGTCGGGGAGGGGGAAGGGAAGAGTAGGCAATAGATTGTGAAGAAAAAAAAAATCCGTGACCATGTGGCCTTTCCCCAGAATCTCGGCGTGTGTCCTCCAAAAATAAATAATGACTTTATAAATAGTACAACTTCCTCTGAAATTGTGCTGTCCTCAATCCTGCTACTTACCCGCGATAAGGACCCAACTTGACGGTGAAGTTGATCAACACCTGCTGGTATCTCACACATATCAGCAACACTCGCTACCCCTTTTGCTCCCTTCCTCCCAAGTGACATTGTCATCGACATACTCGTCAAGCATCTGATGTGTCCTCCACCAATCGCTGGTCGTCTGCAGGTTGACCTTGTGTGCAGGCTTACCTGAGGAGGAATTGTGGGAGGAGGAGACGTCACAGCACGCGCGGCGACCCTCACCTTTCTCGCTAAAGTTATTACATGTGGGAGCCACCATAGATGAAGAAGGTCCTACCCATGCAGCCCCCTGTACTTTAGGTAAAAACCTGGAGGTGGGGGTGTAAGTGTGGGGTGGGTAGTGGCGGATGTTTATGGCGGACGATGCCCGCCAGGTGTAATGGAAACTGCGCAGCGTTTGATAGCACGAGCGACGTGAATATCGCGAGAGCAGAAGCTTCTGGTGCTTTAGAGTTACATCAACATTGGTGAAGTTGATCGCATGAGCAGACCTCAAAATAGTTTGGATACAGACCTCAATATAGTCTGAACTCAGACCTCAAAATAGTCTGAACACAGACCTGAAAGTCGAGTAGACGAATAATACCCAGCGTCTATCCCAGCATTCTCTAGCCACATCCTTACCAATGAGGTGTTCATGAAATGTATTCAGTGGATTCCCTTTGTCAGGTGACCCATATACTTACCTCGAGACCCAACATTTGTGGACATTTTAGCAATTTAATCTACGTAAGCATATAGAAGCCTCCTTTCGGTTAAGTGATTGGTAGGAAGTAATATTTATCCGTTGTGTTCACGTGCATGACAAATCAGTCAAATGCTGATCGAGTTAGAGTCAAACGCTCTCAGGTCTGAAATTTTTAAAATGAAACAACCCCCAACCCCACTAAATTTTGTTGGAAACAAAATGTGTTTACAACTGGAATCAATCAACGTCCTAGACATCATCTACCGTTGAGGGTAAAAATGAAAACAGAAGCCTGTAACCTCGGGCAGGGTAAGGACTCATCACGTGTCTCACTACTCAGTCTCCATGACTACCGGTAGTCTGAAAGTAGATTTTCGTTCTTTCTCTACAGGTACAACAGCTTTCCGAACATTAACGTCTCGGCGTTTCTTCTCACTGTCGGCTATCTCCAGCGTTTCTTCAAAACCCTACCCGCCAAAAATCAACAAAACAAAAAACAAAAAGCAAAGAAACAAAAAGCAGACACGATACCTTCGTTCTGGCGTTGCCACCCTGATAAGTTAAGAATGATAACCACGAACAAGGAGACCTGATACTAGGTTCTGTTTATAGAGAAGATACCGAACACGACTTGTTAAGTCTGTGACACTGTCTCCCTCTCCCCCAGCTCCTGAAAGTTGTTTGTAGAGATTAAAATGCTTGCCTGTCGTAGGATGAGGAGAATGGTGAGGTTTCTGATGTTTTCTCAGCAACCCCTGCTGGCATTTAATGCGTCTTTTCATGTCACAATGGACGGCGTGTGTAAGCTGCACCACCCTGATCTGAGAATGAATTGCCGAGTCTCTGGCCCCTCACCTGCGTGATTAGTGCGGGTACGACTGACCCCTCGGTCTGGTGCAGCGATTGCCTTTCAATGCCCACCTTCTGTCACATGCGCCGTACTTCCGATGTCAACTTTGAACTGACCTAATTTCACCTGCCATACCTCAAGCAAAGAGAACGATAACCAGGTTGGAAAGCTTCTTACGGGTGGGAAGAACATACATGACAAGTGGCTTGCGCCACCCGTCCAACGAATCCTTGCGAGATGAACGTTACAACATGAGTCACTGTTTGAAAATGCGACTTTAGGTAATCGTAAAGCGCAGACCCGTTACAAGACCCTGCAGCCCTGCCAGCCCCCTACACACAACCTTTCATCTCTGTAGGGGTGGCCGTAGAAGGTGCCACCTGTAGAGATAAGCCTACCTTAGTAGCTCCATACCTGTCAGTGAGAACATTCTTGCTGTGAACGGAGAGCTGGGAGCAGGCTGGCACTCAGTAGAGTGTGCAGACTGTCACGTGACTGTTTGTTGCTAAATAAAGGACGTCGTCTACCGTATTAGGGGTCACGAAGGCGTCCGGGAGTGTAGGGGTTAAACCCTTGTCACCACTGCAATGAGATGCCCTCGGTTCACATCTCGTCTCGGGACACTGTGCATGTCACACATGTTTGCAGATCTGGCTGTCGGGGATTTTCGCTGGGTTTCTCCTGTTTCCTCCCTGTGTGAAATCGTGTCTAGGTGAAGGCACCTTTATCGCTAAAACCAGCAGTCAACCAAACTTACGAATCACAAATCAAGGGATTCAGAACCGACATTTAACTTAGTAAATATTTACACAGAGGACCAGTGGTCCAGCTATCAGTGCTCATTAAGAACTAATCGACAGGAAAAGGATGGGGAACCCCAAGAATGTCGTGAAAAATAAATTGAAAAAATCCACACTCTTATTGCCATGGATTTTATCTAATTTTCTAATTATTATAATATATATATAGCGTATTATAATATGCTGGTTGCCTAGTAAACTACAAGAGGGAATGTAAAACAGATAACAGTTTCACTGAACTCTATTGTTGTAGAACTCTGTCGATGTATGTTTCAGTATGAAGACTCACATCCTTCTTCCAACTTGGATCGGTTTGTGGATGCTGGAGTCAGGACGAAGATGCAACAAATTCTCGCGGAATCATCTCGTGCAGTCAGCTGTAAATCACTTGCAGAATCTCGCATGACTGTGACTTTGCCAATGGGGCATCAAATATATCTCAGCCCTTAAAAATAGTTTCAAGTGATAACCCTGCAAACTGTCGACATATTTCACTTTCATGCGCCATCAGTAAGATTCTGTCCGATGTAAAACGCACGAGGCGCGGAAGGATACGATGTACAAAAATTAGCGCCTGGAATGTCAATGGTAACCGACAAACCTAAAGGAAGAGGAGACATAAAAATGAGATGATTGCAGGTAGAGACAAAAAATAAAATCACGGAAGATTGCAGTTTAATTACACCGTGTACTGTTAGCCCTTGACCGACACGGCTCGGTGAGCATGTTAGCCAGGTGTTAAACAACAGTCACGGCTCACTGAAGTTGTTACCTGTCAGTGAGGTCCAGGTGCTGAGTGCAACATTTAATAACTGTAGTATTTAACTGTTTTCTGCCAAGGATGCAAGAAGAACCGTGTCAGCAGTCACTGTGACAGCACTGGTTATTATTATTTTTCAACTTAATCTATCGAGATGGACATGAACCTGTCGGGTGCATCGATGTCCATCAGTTAAAAGCGTTGAACAGGTGGTGGATGTCGACATTGAAGGGGTTAATTGGTGAGACGGCGGTGGATTAAAATAAAAGTTAAAAGCTTTTAATTGCTTTTTTCTACCACTATTAAGACTTCTCGGTGCAGCAACAGTTTTTTTTAAAGCCATCTTTTCAGTCTGGTGGCTCCAGCCACCTGTTGGACATTACTCCCCGCGTCTGCAAGCGTGACTCACACCACCACTGCACGCATGAGGGGCGCGATGACGTCACAGGTCACGTGCCGTCAGCTGACTGCAGCAGATAAAGAAGATAAATTAGCAAAAAGTCGACGAATTTTGATAAGTAATTACTCCCCGAAGGTGTGAGTTTGCTTGCGAGGAGTTTGGCTGCGATGTCTGTATGAGAGGTGACGGATGGACACCGGCGGGTAATGACAATGTACTTCCGCTTTGATCTCTGAACTTTCTCCTGATGTTTCCTGGTGTACTCAGTGCGCATGTGCGACGTGCATGAGTGAGTTTGGTGAACCCTCGCATCCTTATTTAGCCAGCCAAATATTTATTTTGTTCTTGAAACTAACTGCCAAAGATTGAATGTGATTTGTTAACAATGTTTCGACAGCAATTTTTATTTATAGTCTTGGTGCAGATGTTGCACACATCGATGAACCAACATCAACATGGAACTTTAGGGTAAATGTCACATGCATGCATAATTCTCCAAAAACATTCCTTGATCACAAAGATAGCACTAGTGACATTGTTCCAGATACAGCAAGCTCAGCACAACATTCCGTGATGCCAGAGTTCAGCAGACCTTTGACCCCTCATGTGCTGTTATTTTGGCCTCGCGGCGCTGGAACCACTCTGTCGCTGCCAGCCAAAACAGAACCTCGTTACCTGAGACGACTTTCTTAGAAGTCGATGACCTGAGCTCAGGGTCCTGTCGTCATCAATGACTGTATCTCTCCATCGATGAACCGACAACAGGTGCTAAAGCGATTTGCTGCTGCCACCGACTTTCAAGTATGGAGCGGGGAAGGAAAAATAGTCTGGATCGCATCTTGCCTGCCGCGGACAAGCTTTGTGATTCCGACTTCTGACCGATCGTGACCTTTCACTCGCGGCTGTTCCTCTTGCAGAGGAAAACGAAGATTGAAATTGATGCTTATTGCTCACCTCCTTCTCTCACCTCCATCATCCCAGTGTGCGCGCGCACTGCATCACGCGCCGAGCACTAGTGATGAGGAGTGGATGCCGACAAGGACGAACATGACAGCCTTTTAGACGCCTATTAATGGAGGGCAGGAAAAAGTGTTTGTGGTCTGGAAGCGAATAACTCTACCTCGCAGTTACTTCCCCTGACGGCGCCGTGGCCTCATAACCGGCAGTTGAACCACGCGCAGCGCGTCCTGCTGGTTCGCGGTTTCAGCATTGTTAGCAATTACCAAGTGGTTCAAAGTGCGCATTTAGCAGACTTGAAACTTATTTTCAAACCATTTCCTGCAGTATTAATGTCTAACCCAGTGCGTTACAGTTTAATATTGTATATAACAGCAAGATGACAATACTAGCAACAGAGTGAACACAGACCTGTCCCCCAAAGTTCCAAGCCCAAGTACAATGGCAAAAAATAACAAGGCAAGGGAGAGAGAGAGAGAGTGAACATGTAAACAAAACAAAACAAACAAACAAACGAACAAACAAACAAACGAACAAACAAACAAACAAAAAAACAAACCAACGAACAAACAAACAAACAAAAAACCAGACAGAACTCTAAAACAATGCATGCAAGGGTATTGATGACATTCGGAGTACCGGGTGGAAGGTCCATCAACAAGGGAGGCTGCACATCGTTGGCGGGCATGAGAGCCAAGGGAAACCACTCTCTCTGCCAGAAAGTTGTGAATGAAAGTGGTTCACTCAAGCCGCAGCACCATCTTGCTATCCTGTGATATGCTGTGCATGTTAGCTGTCCCACCCCTAACCTCTTCGTTACGCAGACGACACTAGATGAAGGGGAATATTCCCTCCTCCCACGTGCCCATGCAGCTGAAGGCCGGGGGCTGACCCCTCTTATCACCTGCACTTCCGGCAACTTCCTGCGTACACAGCAGTTGTGCGCGTGCCGCGTGATCGCTGATTGGCGACTAATGAGCATTGACGAGACAAGGCTTTGCTGGTGACCACGGTCTAACGAGCAGCCCTCGCTAGCAGCACACGCACCTTGGCAATAAAGCAAGAAGCAGACAGACAAGCCTTGCTTATTATCTTGATGAACTCTGATCTCATTACCTGCCCTACATTTTGAAAAAAAAAAAAATCCCCAACAGCGAAAAACGGAAGGTGTGTCCAAAACAGGTAACAGTATCCGAAACTACATTTTGAGACATTACCCAGAATCGAGATACGATGTCAGCATCAGTGACAACAACAACAACAACAACAACAACAACAACAACAACAACAACAACAACAACAACAACAACAACAACAACAACAACAACAACAACCAAAAATAAATAAATAAAACCCACAGCAACAAAAAAACCCCAAAAAAAACAAAACAAAAAAAACAAAAACAAAACCAAAACACAACAACAAACAAACAAAAACTAATAAATAAAATAAAGAGACACACACACAACCAAGTCGTGGGGTTGAGTGAGTGGCTCCATCATCTGCCCCTTACAAAGAGTTAAATCTACAATAAAATATGAACATTTTAATTGATTGCCAGCCGATCATCATCCAGCCACCTCCGAGTTGAGTGTCCCTCACCTAGGCCCGGGTCACGTGGTCAAGCTCTACGCTGAATAGAAATGTACTTATCACTAATGACATACTTGTAGGAATCCTTTCGTGTAACACCTGATCCAGTTTCTACTTTGTTTTGTTTTTCAGTGACTGGCGGCTGAAATCCTGTGACCGCATTCTAAAGCAGACAATGAGAGATAAATATCACACTATGAATGGACTTCATGTTGCCCATGACAGTTTTGAACGCTGGCATTATTGTGTTATTATTTAGTAAACAATATAGTCCCGTGAATTATATTAGTTGTGCTGGGTACTGTTGCTTATGATTTTTCAGCATCTCTCTCACACACTTCAGAGACCGTGGCTATGATTGTAACAGACATCTTTCTTAACAAAGCTGTTGTTGTTTATTAGGCATGAACGTCACGTGCAGCTGATGTGTGTTTACTATTTATACTCTGTCTGATGAGCTGTAGAGTTCACTCTAGACATGCTCTTGGACTAGTCCTGAAGCCCTTCACAGTGAAGGTGAACTTCAGTGAACACAGCTCCCTGTCTCACCAGGTTAACGTGGAGAAAGCCTCTGGCGAGTCGCCTCCTACATAATGATGACGATGATGACGATCAGTCATTGTGACACAACTGTTGACTTTTAAAATTCTTGCCACTGCAGTGCACCACGTGATATATGACATTAAGTTTCTAAACACTCGGCTAAGAGTCTCATTCTAAGAGAGACAGAGACCCTAACTGCAATGACCGAATGTAGGACACACAAACACCATCAACACTGCCAGACCAACAGTCCACCAACAGACCCCCATTTCCTCCCTCATTCCCCCGCCCCACATATCCCACTAGCGTCTTGTACACTCATCAGATTTCAGCTCAAACTGTTTCCAGACAGACAGGGCGGAGAACACTGATCTTGACCTCATCTGTCAATCGATAAAAGATCGATAGTCACACAGACACCGGGGTCTGGCGGCCTGCAGCTGCTCCGCCATTTCTCTTGGCGCCCAGCCAGTGACGCTAACCTGCTTGTCTCCCCTGGCAGTTGGGGGGCGGGGGCGGGGAGGCTGGATGAGGGGGGTTGGGAGGCGGGGTAGGGTGCAGTTTAGTTTTGCTTAGTCGAGAAAAAGTAGCACTGAGGGTCCTTGACCGCCGATGAACTCTTCACCTCGCCTACACTCGTCTGCTATGCGGCATTTGCGCCGCTGGAGACTCCTCCCTTCCTCCCTTCAGGCCCAAGACGAACAAGCAAGTACTGTAAACAGACACTTGCTAGACAAGCAGTCCTCATTACACTTCGGCCACGAATGAAAACCAGTAGTCAGGTGTTTGAGGAGGAGGGGGTGGGGAAGGTGGTGAGAGCAATCCAGTACTAAGATGCGCAACTTCTGGCTTTTTGTAAACTTGTGATGCTCACTTCGAAGAGGCTGTGTATGTTTACATCGCTCGAAATTTACGACAATCAAAATAGAGTTTTTGCTTCTGGCAGCTACATAGACTCTGCAGGTTACAGAGTGTGTAGACATAACACCAGAGGTCACTAGTACACCCTGGACCACAGCCGCGGACTGAAGCATCCCACGTGCGACTCTCTACTTACCTGTACTCCTCAGTACCCAACAGACAAACCATGACACCATGGCTCTCAAAGGCATCATTGAGATTCTAGATAATTGCTGTCAATCTCTTCCTAGACACTAATAACAGGGTTTCTATGGGCAGACAACTGCAGTAATATCGGTCAGTAATTACCTCCCCTTTCCTCCACAAGTCTCGTATTTACCAGACACACATTGTCCAATATCTGAAGACAATCTAAAATATTCTAGAATAAAAATGTTCGACGAGATGCATCTGGTTACAGGCCGTTCATTAGTGGACACACATGGACGAACATTTGTCCAAGTTCGACACAGTCAAAGCTTTGCCAAGCTTCGTCAAAGGTTCGTCCTGTTAAAGCAACAGTGGGAAGGCCGTTAAAAGCGTTGTAATGACCGGCGCACCACCAAGTGGTCTGAAGTGCTGACATCTTGTTAACAGCCAGGCGCCGCAGCCAGCAAGTGATGTGACTGTCTGTCTACCTGCGCGTGCATCGTCAGGAGAGGATCAGGCGAGTGCAACGGTTTCACAGCTGCGACTGTGTTTTGTCTACTTGCACTCAAAGCCCCCTCCTACCTCCGCTGTTTAACTACTTGGATAACATTATTAGTCAATAATTTATTCCACTATAATTTATTCGACTTCAATTTATTCATTTATTACATATAAGAGGAGGGCGGGGTGGTGTCATATCTGACAGTTGTTGTGTTTTGTTATGTACGTATATAGGGTACATTGATTACATTGTAGACATTGGTCGACTGAATACAGACACAGAAGATGGTCTCCAAGACATCTGTTCATGCTACTAAACTAGAACAGTTCGGGTACGATACATATCATCCACGTTAATAGTACAGATGGTAGACAGTCTACAAGGTAGCTGCAGGAAGTCTCCATGTTGTTTTAATTATTCCTGCTTCTGGCCATTAATTCCCGGAGCCATTCCCAGGACAAAGCGTGTTAAAGCAGCATCATCTCTAACAGAAAATGTTTTGTTTCCCCAGAAAGTAGCGGCAGGGGGAACGGACTGTCATCTGTCGTCTGAGGATGGCGCAAACTGCTTTCTGAAGATTACTGTTGGTGTTGTCTGTTGATTCAACTCTGTGTTTAATTTCTATCACCTTCACAGGTGTGTGTCAAGCTGGGGAACTCGAGAGGAAGATTTGTCGGGTATTTCCCGTGTCTTAAGATTGATTGAAACAATCTCATGGCGGGCGGACCTCGTCACCAGTGCAATCCAGCTCGCGAGGTCACGGGTTCATGTCTCATCTTGGGGCACATTGACTTCTTTCTGGGTGTGACATCTGTTCAGGGTTGCGGGTACTGTACTTTCTCCGTCCTCATGACTTCTCTCTCTCGTGATTTCACTGGACTGTATCACATTCCCATCAGATAAACTGTATCATGACCTGGATTATTCGCTCGACCCACCTCTCTAGCTCTGTGTGTGTTTGCGTGCGTCTGCATGTTTGTGTGCACGCACGATTGTGTATGTTTGTGTACGTGTACACGTGTCAGCTGTGCACACCTTGATACGTACGTGTGTGTACCTACCTACATTTCGCAACACAGAGTGTATCACGTCAATCGCCACGTCACCTCAGTGCAAGGTACGCTCATATCACCTGCACGATCCCGCTGCTCTGACATGCTCGCTCTCACAAGTGCCTTTCACCTGGTCCTATTTTCATGCCATGTCAAAGCCTGAGGTCACCTACTGCCCTAGTAACCTCATTTAGCAAGTGCGCATGTTAAAAACCTCAAAAGGCGGGCAATGTGCCTGTGGCAGGTGCAAAGCAAGATAGGATCCAGGCAGAGTCCAATATATTCAGAGAAAAAAACTGTGTCCTGTGTCGGCTGGCGAACTGTCCGCGGCTGCTGATCCAATCTCTAGAATGTCAGCAGTAATAAGCTCAACAGAATATTTCTTCATGTGATGTCACGTGCCGGCAGAAACCTACTGACCTCCTCCAGTTTAAGCACCAACCTCCACGTCACACACACATTAACATAATTTCATAAATAACAATAAAAATGTGCTGTCGACCACCAGTCATCTCCACCCTACCCCCATGTCTGCCACCCAGCCACCCCCCCCCTACTCATTTCTCCCTTTATCGATCAGCTTCGCCACGTGACCCGGTTCTTGTGTGTGGGTTGAGCCACTCGCTCCTGGGGTCAACTGTTTGGCTTGGGGTCAGTGTCACAGCAGCCCCACTCCCTCGTCGTCTCACACGTTTTGGTCACCTGCTTGTCCCCCTGTACCTGCACACCTGTGTCTTCAAGACTTCACCACATGCAGCAGGTAACTAACTACCTCACTCGTTTGTGCAGCCTGGCGTCGTGCCAGCTGACGGCTGCCGTAACCATGGCGGCAGAACACGCGACAGAAATTTGCTGACGTGAGCTACCGGAAATCGGTTGCCACTGACGGGGCATGCGCGCTGGTTGCCCAGACACTCGCCTCCCTCCTTGCGGTCATCAATCAGAAGACAGGCAGACCTGGACAACAGTTCAAAGGTCATTCGCCCTTTCCACACACCTTTCCAGCTTCGAGTTCAACTCCGGCTTTGCCACACATATAATGACGATCACGTGTTATGTATTCTGATGATCCCTTTATTTTTCTACCTAAGAATAATTATTGCTTTGGGTTATCATCACTAGCATCCTCATCTCCATACGTTTGTTCATATATATATATGTATTCATTACTTATATGATGCATAGATGTGTTTATATTGTATATCAGAAATGTATGTGTACCCGTATTACCACACCCACTAAATTCTTTTACAACATTCCTGTCCACTGCTCCTCGGGCGTTGGCATGACAGACAAGTACAGGATGAAGCAAAACAAGTCGCTTCTTGTCATAACAAAACTAATATCACGCATCATTCGACAGGCACGACCCCGCCTCCCCCACCCCATCACCACCGCCAACCCCATGTCGGTCATCATCCTCACTTCGTGTTTGTCCTCCTGACCTTTTTTTGCTCTCTCTCACACCCTGCATTTCTTCTCCCTCCACTCCTCTCCCCCTCCGTATCTTCCTAATGACATCTGAGTGCGCGCGCCCTGCACATGGCAACAGGCTGTAGTGGTTGTTGCTATCAGGATTAGGTCGAGAACGAGGCTATATCCTGGTCACCTACTTCTTTACTTCAGCAATCTGCCTGACAGCCCCCACACTACCCCGGGTATCGTGTATACGATTTTATCACAGTCCTAAAATACAAGAACATTGGCCGCTGTGGTGTGCAATGTTCAGGCTTGTTGCACCTGTAACAAAATATAACAAAACTTGTTTCTGTCTCAGGAGCCTAGCCTTATACTCAGTGTCGGGCAACAGCTCAGATATGTCAAGTGTGAAATTGTGAACATACAGAAGTGCTTGGCTTCGTTTTCAATCACAGAAATATGCTTTCTCTCAGCATTTCTCTGTGGAGAAGAAGGAAAGTTGTCTCTTGGCAAGTGAGACTCTTGTGAGGCTCTTGGCAAGAAATACTCGACATGTCTATCTCATCTCATAGCAACGACCGACAGCTTCTTCCAACCAATACGACACTTACAGAATGTTTAGAAGATACATATTTCAAACACATTAAAAATGCGGCTGGATTAAAACAGGAAATAATTTTTTAAAAATGTTATTGAAACAATGTGATTGTTATGATAGATGAATGATTTGTTCACAGTGAGACAGGGTTGACAATAATGCGGTGTCATGTCCATACATTGAAGTCAACTGCTCAAACGTTTTTCCCACCGCCACCGGTCCGATTAATCTAATCTTTAAAAAGACTACATCCGCCGTCTCCCCCCTAAAAAGTGACTGGGTACATAACCTCCTTCTCACCTTAGCTGACTCAGGTCGTGCACTCCCCATTACCCCAAAACAAACCGCCAACACCTGTTTCTATACATCGTCAGGACATTTCTATGTCGTCGGTCCTCGCGGCGTCTGGGGCAAATCCCGGGGCCAAGCTACCCCTGCATCCCCCGGTGTGTCCCCAGGGTGTCCCGAGATCAATCAGCCGCCCAGTTGGCAAAGACCCACGTGAGGCCTAATTTTAGTCGCCAGCTGTTGGAGGCAGGCCAGGGTGACCTACTTACTGCAGACATTACGTCAACCGCTACTCTCGGCTGACCTAGTTGCACCGCCTCCCGCTCTCCCCCGCCCCTCGTCAGCCGCTGGCCTGGTTCACAAACTGCAGTGTACAGACACCTAGCTTGTACACCCTGTACTGGCGCTGGACACCTGGGGTACACACCCTGCACGCGCATGTGCCGCGGCGCACGTAGGCTGCCGGACTTGCTTTCTTTTCCATATTTTACTTTTCAAAGAAGCATTAAGATGAAGAGATGAAAATGCTGATGCAAAATAATAATAATAAAAATGCCACAGGAAGAATGCCTTTATTTTTCATGTACAGCCTACAAAGTTGCCTCATGGGAAATTAGGTAATGGTAGGA
This sequence comes from Pomacea canaliculata, assembly GCF_003073045.1. NCBI lineage: Eukaryota > Metazoa > Mollusca > Gastropoda > Architaenioglossa > Ampullariidae > Pomacea > Pomacea canaliculata. The sequence continues at coordinate 15,742,573 of NC_037599.1, forward strand.
TGAGAAAAAGGCAGAGACTAAAATTAGAAGTTTGAGTCACAGTTGTTGGTCGACTTGAGCCCTTGCTCATCTCTAAGGTTGGCTGGGAAAATCCCATCATCGCTAATAATGGTAACAACAGGTGGATCTGATGTCTTATCCTAACCTTATCTATCTAATCCTGGGTAGATATTCTCTCTCTCTTGCACGCACGCTCGAATACACTCACTCACATCAGGTATACACGCACTTTGGTGGAAAGTACAAACTGGAGCATAGTGTGACGATCATATACTTGTAAGTGTGCATGAGTGAGCAAACGAGCAAGAGAGAGAGGGAAGGAGGCAAAGGTAGAGCAAACTACACTTAGGTACACTGTTACCTCTAGAGTCTGTACTGGCTACAAAGTGTTACCTCTAGTGTCTGTACTGGCTACAAAGTGTTACCTGTAGTGAAAGGGAAGGTTGCACCAAACTACAAAGTGTTACAAGAGGGGGAGGGGAAGGGGCTGAGTGCACTCAGCTACAAACACCTTACCTCCAGGAGAGGGGGGGGACTTCAAGAGTCCACAAGCGTTACCTCCCTCGGCACACGGAAGTCGCGGGACAGGTGATTAACGGCTGAACTCACTTGTGTTACCTTTTACATCTGACCGACTCCTCGCCAGGTCAACTTAGTTGTCTTATCGTTGTAGGATATGCTGTAAGCTATCATCCGACAGGTGGGACAAAATGCCCGGTAAAGATATATTTAACCCATTTTCTCTCTCTCTCTCACACACACACACACAGAGGACGAATACAAAAAAGTGCAAATGAAATCAAACTTGTAAAAAGTCTGTATGTGAGATAGAGAGAGTGAAAGCCGTGAGGTGGGGTAGAGAGAAGGGAAAGAGCAGAAAGTCTGTTGTATCTGATATTATTTTTTACTTTTATCAACATGTCCACATTATAGAGCGAGAATAGTTTTCAGGTGAATCAGGGGAGGTAAACGCAACGTTGTTAGCAGACCCTGAAAAACAAACAGACAAACAGCTTAAAATGTTTTGAAACAAACAATGCCGCCAACTGCCAGGTGCTGTAAGGGTCTAACAAAGTCGTTACAAACAGACCGTTGTAACCAGATTAGGAGCGACACATAATGTCATTATGAAAGACAGGGAACCTGCATCGTTATCCTAACGGTGCCACAAGCTATTTTTAGACCTGATGGTCTGTGTGAGGCTGGGCCGCCATCATTAATAACTAAAGGGTTAACATTCTATAGTGGCAAACACTAACCTGATGAAGTATTGTATTTAACTTACAACTTGTATCCTTGTTGCAGCAGACAAGCTGGACACCGCTATCAATGTTAGTGTGTGTGTGTGTGTGAGTTAGACGTGTGTTGGATACTGGGTTAGTGAGTTTGATGTCAGTTGGATAGTGGGTTAGCTATGTTGGTTGGACAAGGGTGTGTTGGAAAGTGTGTTGGACAAGGGGTTAGTCAATCTCTCTTCGGTACGCAATTTGGTGTTTTCTGGTGTCATGTCTTACTGACATCTCACGACAATGTCAGTGCTCCGACACCTGGCAGTGCAGCCATATCACGTGCACCATCACAATTATCAAGTGGATCATCACCTACCTGGTCTGTCGGGGCAGTGTGCCGGCTTTGTGTTATCCACACGGTTGTCACCCCGATTATTAACTTCATTGCTGGTAATTCTCCATTCTTTCAGGTCGCAAGCTCTGTCTAACATTTCTTCCTGACATGTCTGACATTACAGCAGTGCCAGAGAGCGAGACTGGCTTTCCAAGGTCTGACAAGACAAGGTTGGCATCCTGACATCTTCCAAGAAGTTCTTACCTGCAGCCGGGCTGAAAGAGCGGTAGAGGACTGGACAGGTAAAGTGGGAAAAGCGACAGAATTTGGACACCAGTGTCACCAGGGGCACAGTGACGCCGCTAACAGTGTCACCAGGAGCACAGTGACGCCACTAACAGTGTCACCAGGAGCACAGTGACGCCACTAACAGTGTCACCAGGGGCACCAGTGACGCTGTGTCTATAGTGCTAACTGTAATGGCCGCTAATTGATGTCACGTGACTACTATTGTCATCGCCGCTCAGAGGGTCCAGAGTTGCACTGAGTTACCTTACAGCAAATCACAGGCTCTAACTCCATGACACTAACCCAGAGTTGCTAGTGGACAGCAAGAGTCCAGTCAGTCACTTGTCCCGCTGCTTCAGTCGTGAGTGCAACATGAAGTTTAATCAGGGTTACATCCCTTGAGTCACTTCTTAACGGGACAGCGGGGATGGGGGAGGGAGAAGTGTAGATGACGAAGAGCCATGAATCTTTCATATATGTATATATTTCATACATGGCAGTACTTTATTGTCACTATGATCGTAGTAGGCTATACTTGTATTATCATGGCGATCTTGGCGACATCTAGCGCTACATTATTGATATATTTTGTCCAACATTTTGATATTATTAGTTTGTTGTGATGTTCGACCATCCCTGTATGCTTCATTTTATTTTAATAAAGCAGTTCCGTTTGACAAGTCAGCAGGTTGCCACCACGTGTGTCACAGATGTTTTCATGCATGCCAGACACTCAGCACTCATCCTGACATTTGCGCGTTCTGTCGTTCCGAATACAAACTGTTCCTGTGTGATGCTGGCCCGGTCTGTTTTAATTACAAATGTATATCACATAAGAAAGGCGAGGTCGCTATCTTAGCTTTACAACTCAAATAAATAACACTCTCGCTCGCAGAACGAAAATCCAGCTCAACACTCTCGCTCCCAACTGTCATTCAACACGAGGATGTAAGGACACTCACGATGTGCAGGGCCGGCGGCGGGTGTTTATTCAACCCCACTAACCCTTTACACCTTCTACAGTCTACACTACAGTTGTTAAAAAGGCCGAACACACACATTTCCGCAATTAGTCGTTTAGCACGTACGCCTCGGCCTGTCCGCCACCTGCTGACGCAGACACAACATTCGCTCACTACAACCACGACTTGTCACCCGACCGTGACAACCTGCCCCACCCCTGGCCTGACGTCATCAGTGACACTCACCGAGCAAGTAAACGTTTCAGGTGACCTGTGATGATGGTGGGTAGAGTAGGGCAGCATGGTGAATAGAGTAGGGCAGCATGGTGAGTAGAGTAGGGCAGCATGGTGGGTAAAGAAAATGGCAGAAGGCAGACAGTGAGGCTGAGTGGATGAAAGTGAGGTGAGGTTATGGAAGAGGCAGCAAGTGTTCACTGCTGTGAGTTCGTTGGTAAGCTTTATGCTGGAATTAATTCCCTGGCTGGAGAGGCTCTGAGTGTTTCTCCGATACCAATCTTCAATTTCCAGAAAACGGTTGGAGCGCAGTGACAAATTTTTTTGTTGTTCTATTGAATCTCTTCGAGCGCAGCAACTAAAGTTATCTCTGAACTCGCTTGACATGCTGTTGGTTTCTAAGGGCTTTTGTTTTGATTAGATTCCTGAAATAGGTTTATTATTCCAAGCTGTCATTCCAGGTTCCCTCTTCTGGGTCTGTGTGAGGGCAGTAAGGACCTGGGTCATCGGTGCTCGCCTTAAACATCTTAATGAACAGGTGCTTTTGTGAAGTAGAGAGCCCTTGCAGGCAGCATGCTGCTGATGGTCGGCGTAAGAGGCACTCGACGTGTGAGGCACAAATAACAATAAAAATACAAACTTGCTGTGTGGCTGGTATGCGGGCTCAGCAGGCTCGGCCTCGATGTGTGGTTGGCAATGGGCGGCTGTGGAGTTTCAGTAAACTGCTTTCTAACCCACATGTGGGCCGTTAGAAGTCACCCGACCGTGACTGGAGTGTTGTGCGGGGCACGTGGTCTCCGCCAGATCGATGTCTGCAGGGCTGACTGCACTGATTTAATGGCCGGCAGGTTTTATGTTGTATTTTATGTTACCCATATCCTGGTGGCCAATAGTCAAGACATTATCCTTGATAGGACAAAGTGCATTGATGATCTCTACAGGAGTTAGTGACTCGTGGACACAGCAGCCGGGTCCCTCGTGCATTAACAGATGATGTAAGGCTACATCAGTTGCTCCCCGATAGAATATTGAGTGAAATAATTGTTGTATACTAATATTGACAGATAGCATTGCTGTATAATGTAATAATATAAGTGGTAATTGCTGTATAATGTAAAGGGTTCACCGTATCTAAAGCACGACATTTGTAAGGCATAGCACAACCCTCTCCCTCCTCAGCTATTACCTCCCCTGATGTCATCAAGTCCCCATTTCTGACTGCGACTGTTGGGTGGACAGTGTGTTGGGGTAGGGGTTGGGGAGATTTTTTTTCAGTAATATGTCCGACTTGTGAGAATCAACGTGACTTCTAGAGATAGGGTTATCGTCCTTAGACGATTCTCTCTCTAACACGCGTTTACACTTGGAGAGTTGTCGCCTCTTGGAAACGACCTGGCGGTTTCATGGTAGCGATGGTGGGTGGGAAGCAGGAATTGATGGGTAGTTGAGGGGAAAATACGCCATCACCTCAGCTTTACTCGCTACATTCCCTACTGGAAGCAGGCTTACTCACAGTCGTAATATTGAAATGTGGCGAGCTAAAAATAGATGTTTTCTGCCCCGTGCACGTATTGCAGTGCTAAAAAGCGAAGGACAAAACGGTGTAAATACATTTTGATTTATAGATATGCAAATTGTACACCGCACCCAGCCCACAGCTTCCACCATTCATCACGTTCAGTCCGAGCAGGAGGACCTGCTGTCAGTTGCCGCAGCAACTTCACTGTAGCAGCTGCATCCCCCCTTGCATCCCCCTGCATCCCCCCTGCATCCTAGTTTTTGATGGATCGATAAGTAACCAGGTTAGTTTGCAAGATTTGTGAGCACAAGAGCTTCACATTTTTGTTTATTGTGTAGTAATTTAATAAGTATTTTGTTTGCAGAGAAGTAAATTGAGGGTCATGAAATCTGAACACGTGAGGTCAAGCTAAAGAGATTATAAGCTTAATGGTTCAACACCACTCCTAGGACAGCGCGTGCAAAGCTATCAAGAGATTGTTACTGGTCGCTACAAACTTGGCTGCCTGGCTAGCTGGCTGTCTGTGGTCTGTTCTCTCTCTCACACGCACGCACGCACGCACGCACGCACGCACGCAAGGATCCTCCCAGAATAGAAGACGTGTAGGTGTCCTGCTGTGAGACAGCTGCACCATAAAGACATGTTCCCAGTGACCCTGATGTCCACGTGCTTGTTGACAAGGATACGTGAAGCCAACAGTCGTGGCAAACATTATGATGACAGTTTAGAGGACTGCACATCACGAGCAGACAACCATAACATCGTCAACATTACGTCCCTTTGAGCTGCCCCGCTGTCGATTGGTGCACACCGCCATGGTGAGTCGTCCTGTTCGTGAAGACAGGGGCCGACAGGACGAAGTTGCAGACACTTTGCAGAGATGTCCCCAATCTCAGCCTGAGAGCAGATTTCATAAGGAGGAGGGCTTACTTACATCCAAGAGATGGAGATATTGAGCAGAGTGTCTTGCTAACAAGTGGAGGGTTGAGTACAGATGTTAAACATGGATGATGGTGACAGACATGATGGTTCATGCGCTCACAGCATCGTCCTTGGAGTTCTGTCCCCCTGTCAGGCCGGGAGATGCGCATCTCATCATTTCTGACATTCTTGCAGTATTAGTTTCTGGTAATTTCTGTCATTCTTGAAAGTCGGATAATTTGACGTTTCTGGCATTCTTGAAATACGAATCACTTTATGTTTTAACAGAATACCCAATCCGAGCACGGAGTCTCTCGTCAGTAATTGATGACAGGATAATAATTGACAGGAGGAGCCTCCATTAAGTCTGGTCTGCAAGCACAGCGACACCCAACCTCGCCGAGCGCTTGTTTATGTTTATGAAGCTAACGACGTACACAGGACAACAAAGATCTGCTTCTCTTCCACAAAGTACATCCTGTGTCTCCGCGGGCGGCTCTCCACCTGACCACCTCCACCTGACTTTTGCACAAGTTTACCTCACCCTGCTTGAGTGATTCTTCGTGTGTTGATATTAGAAGATTCGCTTCTACTGAAGACTGGCAAAGCGTCCTTTCTCTCGTATAAATGTAGCTATAAAGGTAGCTACAAAGGTAGCTATAAAGGTAGCTATAAAAGTAGCTATAAATGTAATCTAGACACAAGTGGCTTCAGGGATAATGAATTGTAGGCGATTCACCGTGTTTAATGTAAAAGTATCTGGAATGCAGAGCCGAACCTTTTCATCCCACAGCCCTTACCTCCCCTGGTACGTCAGCTGCCCATCTGCTGCATGTCAAGGGGAGATAACCAGCTACAGACTTGAGGTGCCCCGAACCTGCGACTTTCTGGCTCGTATTAACTACTCGCGGTTCTTCCAGACACGTGTCGGTATCTACACTCAGGTATTCTCTTCGCCCAACCGTCAAGTTTTCTTTTTGGTCTCACGACAGACAACCCATGACGGCGCCCAGAGAGTCAGGGGCGATGACTAACAGACGGAGTTGCAGAGGACGCGGTTACTAACACTGGAGAACTGCGCCCTCTGGCCTGTAAATCAGTCGCTCTTATCTCCGCTTGTGACAAAGGCAATGAGTGCTTTCGACTAAGAACGATAACCACAACTGGTCGGAACCTTTGGAGGAACAGAGATGGGGGCAGGAGCAGGGGCAGGAGGGTCTGCGATAAGGCGCGACACAGGGCCTGGTGCCACCTACAGCAGGCAAGCGGGGCTCAACACATAGTTTCATTGTCAGGTCTTCTCTCTTTCCGTTTGTCTTCCCTGAGCTATGCACATGCATTCTTCCACACGCGAACCAACACACAGGCACACACAGGTGCGAACGTGAGCACACGTAGACCCGAACGCGCGCGCGCACACACAGACACATACATCCATACAGATGCACATAACCCACCCAAAATCTAACCCACCCACACACACACGGACACATATACATACTGACAGATACACACACTCACACACATGTGATAATATCCTCAGTTCAATATACTGAGAAGATGAAGGTAAGGGAGGTGAGGCTGCTGAGCAAGCTGTTCTGTGTGTGAAGGGCCGCAGACTGTTGACTCTGCAGTTCTGCTGATGTTCTTATCATGTTGCCGAGCAGCCAGACCGCAGTAGACACTAGACAGCGATTAAGAATATTGCCGTCGTTTAGTTTATTTTTTCTGTTTTCACTCCAGTTTGTTGCCCTTGTGTTGCATGGCACCATTCTCTGTTGTTGAACTCCAGTTAAAACCAATTCAAAACGGGACCAGTCAGCGTTAAAAAAATATTTTTAACTTTTCTTATTGATCACAGAATTTTTAACTCCGAAGAACCACAGGAAAAATGAAGAAAAAATGTTATGAAGAGAGGATTATATTCGTCTGTACTTTAAAAGTCTTCATTCGGTGGCTTGAATGATCTCGTGATATGGAGGCAAAAATACAAAATGCTTAGCTTCTTTCCTGATGATGGATGAGATAAACACTTGAGTGTAGTATCCAGAGAGGGTACCCAGGGTGTCTGGGAGTATATTGGTTGATACAAATCAATAGCATCCAATCAGCGGAGTGCGTGCACTGTGTCCGTGTCAGTGAACTTGGCGCCTGAGGAGGAGACTGAGATGTGGGTCAATCGAATCTCGCCCAGTCGCCTCCACTGCACTCGTCTCCTGGATGTGAGGCACTTCTGTGGACAGACGTGTCCTGGATTTCTCAGAATCACACAAATATGTCAAAGGCAAACTAAAATGAGTTTTTAACGAAACGTGACGTAAGCAGAAGCCAGACTGGAGGAAAAGAAAGAGGAGAAGGCGGTAGGAATGGAGAGGCGACAGAAAAGGGGGGATGAGAAAAAGAGAGGGAAGGAGAGGGAAAGATGGAAAAAGAAGATGAATGAAAAGAAAGAGGGAAAGAGAGAGTGGAAAAGAAAGAAAGAGAAAGACGAAAATAGAGAGGGAAAGAGGAGGTGAGAGATGTTGAGAGGAGAGAGGGGGGAAAGTAAAGACAGAGAGGTAGAGTTGTAGAGATGAAGAGAAAAAGGAAGAGAGAGAGAGCGGAAGAGCAAGAAAAGACAAATAAAGAGAACGAAGAGGAGAGAGAAAGAAAGATGGAAGAGAAAGAGGACTAGAGAGAGAGAGAGGATGACATAAGGAGAGGGAGAAAGATGAAGAGGGAGATGAAGAGAGGGAGGTAGGAAGACGGGGAGAGAGAGAGCGATCGAGAGGGCAGAAAGGGAGAAAGGAAGCTCGATGGCAAGAGATAAAGCGAAAGAGTCAGGGAGATGGTCGTTAAGACAGAAGAGAGAGTGAGAAAGAGAGAGGGTAGGATGTACGATAAGATTAAAGTGATGTTTTAAAATAATTGGTCTATGATCAATATCTCTGATAAGTACAAGTGATAGGTACAGGTGATAAATACATGTTCTATGATTATATCTATGATGAGTACATGTGATACGTATATGGTCTATGATTAATATGTAATAAGTACAGGCGATAAGTACATGTTCTATGACTATATCTATGATGAGTACACGTGATAAGTACTTACAATTATTACCTATAACTACAACATCTACTGTACGGAGGTGGACACAGAAGACACACGAAGGAAACTGCTAAATAGTTGCAGTTTTAAAAAAAATGCGACTTTGAAAATGTGAGGGTTAAAAGTGCTCTCCTCGTCTAGCCCGTTATTGTTTGTACAAGAAGATCTATGTATCTATCGACCTGAGATGCCGCAAGATGATCGCCCACTGCAGGCTGCTGGCACGTGCACCACACGCGGCAACGCGCAGTGTCTGTAGGTTCATGTGTGTGACGTATGCACGGTCAGTGACGTTCAGGTTTGGTGGTACATGTAGTACTTACACAGCAACTACTCACATCTACCTGCGAGTCACAGTGTACAGTACATCTCTCACCTGACACCTCAGCATGCACACAAGTCAATACTCTCCTCAGTACCAGTCGTCAGAAAATAAACACAAAACCTATCTCACATGAGATGCTCTTAATTATAAATATAGAAGTAGACTTACATTTAGATGTTCATTTTTCTAAGAATAAAAATAAGTGTAATTTGGTCTTTCAAAATAGCAACGTTTGTAAGATACTCTTTGCCGAATTGGAATGTAATTCTTCAGTGACAGGAATTAAACGGTTTTAAGATGGTGCTTATACAAACCTATACTGAGATGTGTACGTAAATATACATTAGTATATATCTTGCAAATTTGTATTCAAACAGACTGTGTGCTTGTACGATACCGCTTGATAAAGATACTGTAAGATACCGATTAATAAAGCTGTAGGTGGAGTGGTTGGAGGAGAAGGAGCGCGAGGTGTGTACCGGCTTGATTGCCGTGAACCATAATTAAATACTACGGTCTAATTCACAGATGATGAAGATGCCAGATGGAGCCAGTGACTTGGCTACCCGCCCTAGTTTCTGCCAGCGCTGAAACACAGCAATACTAGGTCAGGCAAGAGGCTGAGAGAAAGAGGTCATTGACCTGGACAGCTGATCGACTGGCTTTGCTAGCTGCCGGTTCACTGGGGCTCCCCCTCCCTAGCCAGCTCCCAGCCAGTTCAGCCGGATAGGTCATTGGCCTGTCAAGCTGCAGCTTTGCCTCCCTGACCGCTTATTCATCTCACTGACCGCCCAATGGAGGGAAGACTGCGAACAGTAGGATGAACAGTGAACGAGTGTGGCCGAGGGTGCGGAGACAAAATGTGACAGACTCGTGTGTTCGATCACTATATCCTCTCTCAGACACTATCAAAATGTCGGTCAACAGGCGATCAGCACCGCCGCGCACCCACGAACCACTGGGTGAAAAAAAGGTCGTCTTGGAAACAAATTACAGGAAATCATGGATGGCAACTCGGTTATTTCAAACCTTCTTAACTCCCTTTTGCGGAAAGAGGTCCCGTGGGCTCGGCTGTTGGCTGTTGCAAAATGCCTTGACGACACGTCCATCCCACATGATTCAGGTCAACCAATCGATAAGCCGCTCTCAGAGTGCCTACCTCACCTTCCGTGACGTCATAAGATCCAGACGGGGGAGCAGGGAAGTGGCGGTGATGGAGGACTGGTCCGGTGGCAATGCTGACACCAGCAGTCACTCAGCTGTTTGCACTTTCACCACAAATGTGCTTCATCAGACATCCATCCTTCCCCCATCCATTCCTTGTCTTTACACTCTGTGAGAAATGTCCGCCTCCACCCTCTCCACCGAATTTCAGAAAAAGACTTGTGGTGGGCTAAGTCAGCACGTTCGCTGGTCTGAACTTTTGATGACACGTTGCATGTGACGAAGATTTGTTATTTTAGTGCTGTTCAAGTGTTTTCCCCTACTCTCAATACTGTAATCCGCTCGTGATTGGTTTATTTCATGGAAACAGCTTTTTCCTGACGGAGGTTTTTGCACTTTTATGAATAGTACAGATTTAACATAGATATGACAGATATCGTAGGGAGCCACAATAACAGTAAAAAAAAACCACGGCGGTCTCCCTTCCCCCGCACACACATACACAGTGAACAGCTGTCACAGTCAGAAGTACATGTGACCCGAGACAAGATGTGAACCCAGGACCATACTCTCCTCACTTGTAGAGACAAGTAAGTGTTTCACTAGTACACTTCCAGACCTCCTAATGGGTCTGACCTTAGTGCACCGAGCAAGCAAATGAAGCCGTCAGACGAGGAAGACAGGTTCGATACTCACGTAACCCTGCTGAGGGCTCCATAAGATAAAGCAGGAAGGGAGAGGAGATGGGTGCTGACTAAAAAGCAAAACAAACAACAACAACAAAACAAACAAAACAACAACAAAACAAACAAAACAACAACAAAACAAACAACAACAACAAAACAAACAAAACAACAACAAAACAAACAAAACAACAACAAAACAAACAACAACAACAAAACAAACAAATCGCTTAACCCTTCCCTCTGTGTAAGACTATATTTTGACGACTAAATTAAAATCGCAACATCGTTATGCTCCGTAGTCTATTTATTTATTTACTCGCAGTTCCAGCACTCATTGACAGCTCGAGACTATAAAGTGAAAATAAAGGGTGATTTGTAAACAATGAGAAACGATGATAAACAGTAGTCTAGACCTCTTACCGTAGGACTTGACCTTTGAACAGTTATCTCCCCTAGTTACATGACCTTAACTCAGTATTTCTTTAACCCAAATAATCGGTTTACAGAACGACAAATAAGTAAGTTAATGTCAAATAAATAAGTTAAAGTTCAATGCACTAAATAGTCTTTCAAAAAAAGTTTCTCTACAGAGTCCCCGTGACATTTAGTGAAGCTTCTGCTTGCACGTGACCCACGTGACCATCTGTCTGCATGAGCGGACTTCACGCAGCTCTGAGAGGAGGAGGAGAGAAAGGAGGAAATCCTGGGCTCACTGGAGTCAGTGATTGTTGGAAACCTGACGTCCACCGCGAGGTTACATGACGCCTCAAAGAAAACTAAGTTAATTAGTCTGGGGGCTGGCCGGCTGGCTGGCTGGATGGATGGCTAGAAGGAATATCTGTCTACAGGATGTCCACACATAGGGAAGGAAAGACATTCTTGTGTAATTATCGTGACATTACTGCACCCTTCACATCACTTGACACTGACTGTACAAAATCTAGTTCTCGACATGGAGACAGGTCAGTGATGTATTGCTACAACACACCCACGACATCAAAAAAGACAGAAAGAGAGAATAAAGACAAGAAAATGTTTCCCCTAAAACAATCAATTTCTGGAACTCTACTTAGCCTGGAAATGTAGAACTTAAGATGGCCATATGTTAGGATGTTGTACTCTACAATCCTCATCAGCATCGTCGTCGTTTTCGTTGTCGTTGTTGTTATCGTTATTGAAATGGAATGACAGATTTTTCTGTTCAAGAGTTACTCTTGAACAGAAAAATCTGTCATTCCATTTCTCCGCCCTCATCTTTCTCTCTCTGCCGACGAATTGCTTATCTAGCGGTCACGTCAGTATTTAGTAGCTGCCCTCGTTAAACTGGGGGACAGATTGATTACCGAAACAGTACAAAGCTTCACTTAAATAATCAGAATTGAGAAATGTTGTTTAACTTTGTTTTGATGATAAGCTGAGGTAACTAAAATACGGAAATAAAACATAAGTCCACACCCAGGTCAGTGGGGAGCAACTGAAACATACAGGTAACAAAGGTAAGTGGAGGCTACTTGCTAATGTCTCCTCTTCAGGTCATCAAGGTAAGATGTTTGTCGTTGCCGCCTGACTAAGTAATCATATGAGCACCTTCACGGGTTAATTAACTTCTGTTCTGTCAGCGATTACCTTTTCATTCAGCCTGTGGGCGTTTGAACATGATGATGTGGCATAATAACAGCCTGTGTTTAATATTCAGCTAACATTTTACCGTTGTTTTACATTTGAATGTGATGGCTTATCTCACGTGTTCCATAAGCCAAGAGACAGTTCGCCGAGTGTTTTCAGTGGCCCGAGCCTGCAGGTATGATGCATAGGAAGAAGAGAAGGGTGGGAAAATTACCATTTGATAGCAGTGGCAACGCAGTTAGCAAACCAGAAAAGAAAGAAAAAAAAAACCTGAAAAAAATTGTTTTCCTCAAAATATGATTTTATCCTTCCTTCTCTCCACAGATTTCTTTTTCTTTTCTCTTCTCAAAAGATTTTTTCTGTTAGATGTAAGATTGGATAATGATTACTAATATATGCTCATTCATAACATTCCTTGTAACACCTGGGCAGGGTACAGAAACAGGATCTGTTTGATGACTAAGGGTGCAATGATCGCGAATGTCGCCTGTGGTCGTTGCTTGTCGATGCAAGAAGTAAAGATGATTGTGGCGAACGTGAGCAGCTTCTATGGTGCACGTGCATCGTCTGCTCCCTGGGGCTGAGTGATGGAGTGGAGAAGAGAGGAAAGAGAATGAAAGGGTTAATGTCGTGACACCTTAACCCCGATACTATCATGTAATATATGTTATGTAGCACGCCTGACATCCTGTTATCTTGATGCATTATGATAAGATGTAGATGTTGAGTAAAACCTTGCAAGTTGATGAATGAACACAAGACAGACAGACAGATGAATAATACATTACATGTGGTTTGCATAGACCACAACTAACATTTGACATTTCAAACATTTTAATTTCTTGTTTATGCTAACCGTGTGCTCAGGGCGACTGTTACCTTCCAAGAGGACAGCGAGGTATCATCGATGATATGTTTGATGACGTGCGCGATGGTGTGCTTGACGGAAGGGAAAGATGAAGAGGTGAAGAGGAGTGCAGAAAGCGAACTCCTGGGATCTCACATGACACGTGCAGTGACACGCAGTTCCCGGTCGGCTCGCTTATTAGCGGGTAGCTTTTCCACCCATAAAGTTCAAAGGTATCTGCGCACGCGCACCAGCCCGTTAGTGACTTCCGCTTTCGCTGTGCTAAGGTATGCAGAGGGTCTTCCTCGCACTGTAGTAAACAAATCGTAAACATCGTAAGAAAAGCGACGATCTTTTACTAGAAGACAGGTTGAAAAATCGCGAAATCTCAGAGGATAGAGGATAGGTTTCGTAAAAACAGGAATTAAAATATTTTGTCTGTGTGTGTGTGTGTACGAGACACACGCAGCAGATGTAAGCAATAATTTACCTGATTTTTTTTTCTCACATGTATAGCCGGTGTTTATCTGCAGGTACTACAGCGAAGAACCCAGAAATGTCACTTAAAATAAAAGTGCATTTAAAGGTTAATGGTGATGGGAGGGGCAGGGGGACGAGAAGAGGATGGAGGAAAGAGATGATGCAGATTGAAATGAACCATAGAATAATTAATAATGCAATGAACCGTTGATAATATCTCTGGCTAACGCCGCTGCGACAACAAGACAGGGGTCACGAAGGTCGACTAGAAATAAATATATCAACAAATATAGTTTGCACAAGTACTGAAAAAGGACTTTTCAGAGACATTTTGGTATTACATAAAGATAGGACAAAAGATCATCAACCATCTCTGTACCATATAAAGATTGTTTCTTTTCTTTGTTTTGTATGTAAGGGAGTGGGTGGGTGGTGCAGCAAGCAGTTTACGTGTTGTTACGTGAGTTAAAAAATACTGGAAATGTCAAACGGGATTCCTGGAACAACAACCTAAGTTTGAAAGAAAGCAAAGCATTCTGAATCCTTGCACAAATGGCGTAGGTTACAGATTTAATAATAATAATATTATAAAGTTCGTCTTCTCCTCCCCCCCACCCACCGGTGGAGTAACGGTTATAACGCCTGTCACGGTGAGGACTGGCTGTCCGCGGTTCGGTTCTCGTCTCGGGCACCCTGTTTTCTCTCTCTCTCTGTGGACGTGGCATCTGTTTACTGGTCGCGTTGCTGTGATACAGCGTTGATTGCTGGCTCGGCCTTAAACAACAGTTCCTCCCCTCCCCTCTCCCTCACCCCTCACCCCAGTGAGGAAGATGACACATCAAAAGGCACCAAAATAAAACAAGAGACAAGCGACAGCGTAGTAGTTTAACACCTGACAGATGGTCACGCATCTCTTGAAGCGTGACGTTCATCACGTTTAACAACCACACAGGTGGTCACGCATCTCCTGTAGATGTTTTACTGTAACTAGGTGTATCCGCCCCCAGCCTCTCTCTCTCTCTGGTGTTTACCTTACGTGTCTGCTACACCTGAAAGTAGGGTACAGTAGCTACCCTCCCCCTCTCGTCTCCCGCAGCATACCTACCTACAGAGGGGGACACATTATTGTTCGGCGTTAGTGATTTTATGAGCCTGCATGCAGACAAATATAAGGAAGAGAATTTAAGGATGAGGAAACTCGTGGATGAGAATCTCCCCGCCTTGAGCAGCTGACGTCAGCACAGGAGGATCACTGTACCCCATTCAGAAAGAGTATCAGTATTTTTTAGGGGTTTCTTTCTTTGTTTATTTATTTATTTTTTGTTCTGGAGATATTATGTGTGCGTTCAACTTTTCAGCTCAATATATGAGCATAATGCGAGCACACGCGCGCACACACACATTACAGAGGTTAGGTGTCGGCTAGAATTCGAATTTCAATGTAGGTTTTTATTTCGGACAGAATGAGCAGACTAAACGGTCGAGGTCAAGCTGTGACGCTGGTAACCGCGTTCAGGTGGTTGCGCATGCGTAGAAGTGAATAAAACAAAAAACAAACTAGTGACGCACCTTAGTTTCCTTCTTCCTTCACCACGAAGGTGTGTGCAGGTATTGCTACATCGTATGTTGATGTGTTAATTTAATATGTGCAAATACTATCAATGTGGCAAAGTATTTCTAGTCGAGTTTTCTAGGACAGGCTTTACAACTTCATTAAATGTTGCACCAAAAGATTCAAGCTTCATTTATTGCTGTCTCACCATTTGCAATAATCTTATTTCTCCCTTCTTCCCTTCAATCTATCCTTCATTTAATAGCAGTTTCAGATGTTAATCTCCAGTATTCATCTATAACCAACGTTTTCCTTGTCAGGATGTGTGTTTGGTTTCGCTCCGTTTCGTCATCGAGTCACGAAGATGACCTCTGACCCCAGTAACAAGTTTATTTATGTCACTAGACACAAGGAGGTACAACAGTTTGGCGCCCAGGTCAGTTTCGGTCTCTTTGAAACTGACTCCACACCTGTCGTAACCAGTCACGTGACTGCACCTTTCACGTGATCCCTCGTTTGGATGAGAAGCCACCTTGTGTGCCTAACCCCACCCTCCTTTTTTTAAACTGGCGACCGTTAGAAGAACGATTCTTCTAAACATGTTGACTAACGAGGTAAAAGATTTATTTGGGGACTGATGGGGTTAATAATAAATGATTTATTTCGAATACTGTAAAATCATTAATTATGAATTAAACTCTCAGCTTTCTGAGTTTTCACTGATGTGCCAAACCAAGCGATGACTTTCTCTCGCTCTGTTTCACACAGACACGCACGCTGTCATGTTGACATTACCATGGTAACAAGCTTGCCTAGTGGATAGCAGTCGTGCTGTAACCATTTGTCTTTTCCGTTGTGGTCTGGTAATCAGAAAGAAATGTTGTGTGAAAAAAATCATCATCATCGTCATTGTCATCGTCGTCGTCTTTTCATCATAGTCATCGCTATTTTTTTATTATCTCCATCTTCATATTTTCTTCTGCTCTTGCCGTTGCATAAGAGGGTGAGGGAAATAGTCCAGCCACAGGGGTCATCACTGAAGCTCAAGAAACTGCGGATAAAATCCGGCGGAGGAAGCGCGAGTTGATTGTCACTATCCCCGCTGTCGTTATTACTACATTTCTCAAATGTTAAGATTGATAGAACAGGGAGATAAAAATCAGGGCACAAAAGTCTTCCTACGGTCGATATCCTGAAGCGAAAAGCATCCTCCTGGCTCTGACATTATCCTAGCGGATAAAATTATACAGCTTTCAACGACGCAGCGAACTGCGTAAATAAATACCAACGTTCGCCGAGACATTTGAGTACCCGGAATAAAACTTAGTCCGCGAGACGACGCAGGATGTAAGAAGGGCAGCAGAAATTGAATCAACAAAAAAAATGTTGCAAAGGACTTCATGTGGGCTTGTAAAGCAGGTAAAAACGATCATACGGGCAAGTGCACACACATGCACGCACGCACACACACGCACGCGAGCGCGCGCACGACGTCACAAAAATCATTAAAATAATTAACGAGCCTTGTTTTGGTCATTTGATCATTGCCAGGCTTCGGTGCCGGGTGACTGTAGCGTCCGCCTACCCCTCCTTCCCTCCTGCACCCACCTTTGTTTTGATAAATGAACCAAAGCGATCGATTCTGTACCCGGGGTACAGTGAGACCTGGATGCTAAGTGTCGCTGATGCTCGAGCACTTTGCTCTCGTTGTGTTCAAGGATAGGCTCTGCATTTTAGATGAGACAATCAGCAGCTCTCTCATCCTGCCCTTTCTGCACTTGCTTGTTTGTTTCACTCGATTTTTACTTTCTCTCTCTCTTTTTCTTTCTCACCAGGCTCTCAATATTCAGCATCTTCCGCTGTCTCTCATGTGTGCGCGCGCTAGTCTCGTTCTCTGTCGATGTTTGTGCGTGCGTGTGTGTGCACATTGGTTTTTCTGTGCGTGTTCGTCCATTAAAATTTTCATAAGTTTGTCCGAAAAAACATCTCTCCATCCCCTTGACGCACACACATCCGGGCACTCTCCTCGCAGGCGATTGGATTTCAGTTGACAAAACAAAGATTCGCACAGACAGAGAGCTTCCAGCAGGCAATCACATCGTGTGATTAGCTCCCACCATCCGCCCTGCTGCCTCCCTCCACCACTCCCCACCACACTCTCCTTATAATTTACTTCTTATTTTAGAATCCGAGGCTTTTTACAAAAATATAAATATCGCCATAATTGAAGGAATCGGTGTTCTTGTAGAGTTCCTGGCAAAACTTGTCCTTTAAGATTAATTGAGAAACCAGAGCTAATTGAGTGTTTCGACTGTCAGCAGCCCTATTACATATGCCAATGACCAGGCGTGCAGAGCAAACGAAATGTTTACACGTCGACACGACGATGGAGAGACGGTCGCCGCTCGAAATGCGTTGACACCACCGTGACGTCAGACGACCCGAACTTACCTGTAAAGGTCACTTCTCTGCTCGTGGAGAAAGTGTGGCAAGAGGGGGGCACTCTTCGGCTCTGTCTTCGTCAATCGAAATCAGATTCACAAAAAAAGCAAATGTTTGAGTAGAGCGGTGGAAATTGTGTTGCCAAGAAGACTAGGACACACACACACGCACGCGCGCACACACACACACACGCACGCACGCACCAGTCCACGAAAACTCATTAGGACAGTCGCATGAATGTGATAGGAGACAAAAAGTGCAGACACGGGAGATAGAATGTAGAAAAAAACAGAAGGACTGTAAAGGAAGGCACAAGACGACGAATCAGGAGAGTGGACTCCGTCTTTGACATGCCGTGCTTTAGTCACAGTGAACCACTTACCTTTTACCGTCTTCCCGCTCAGTAGGCTTCGCGACCCCTTGCCTAACTTTTTTTTTTTTACTAAGAATAATTCTACTAGACAACTTTCTAGTGACACGGTGACATGGACAGCAAGAAAATGTTTAAATATGTTCTATACATAAATAGTTATTCTATATTTATAAATACATAAAATGAAGACTGCCACAAATAGGTATTTGCACACCCAAACGCATGTATTCGCGCGAGCGCACACACACACACAAAGAGAGAGAGAGAGAAAGAGAGAGAGAGAGATAAAATAAAAAAAGGAAGCTGAAATCTGTTTTTACGTAAACACATGACCAAAATAATAAATGTCGACGCACTCTTGTCACAGATTTATCCCCATCTTTCAGTTTTTGAGATGCTCGGCAGGGTTTGGTAAAGTACAGAGTCGGAGGCCAGTGATAGGAAATCTCTGTCTCGCGCTGGCTGAGGGCCCGAGGGGCCGCCACTCGCCAACTCTCGACGTCACATCGATCAGCTGAACTTTTCGCATCGGCTAATAAGCGACTCGTCACAGTGCTGCTTCATCTGACAGGTAAAAACTATTTTCTACCCTTCGATCGCCGACGACGTGGGTTCTGTACGTCAAGAGTTATTTTTGCTCCGCGCGCAGTCCGCAAACGACTGCCGTGCAAATGGCACGTGCGTAGATGTACGACAGAAAAACAGCTGCTGACGTCGGGATGGGGCGAGAATAGCGCGCGGAGACAGCACTGGCTCCGATAACCCGGATGGAACAGAAGTCAGAGTTAAAATGTCGCTACACCTTCATGTGATCGCCAGCCAGCGACGACGTGCACCGCAGCACTGACAACGTCAACAACATGCACGCACGCACGCGCACTGACGCACGTTGGGATGCTGTCGATCACATGACTGGCCGCCCAGTGACGTGTGCAAACGAGATCAGTTTCCGCCGGACGTCATCATGCTGAACTCTTTGATTCCTTCTGTTATAGGAAATCAAATGCCACCTGACCTGTGTTGATGTATGATGACAACTTGTTCTTGTCTCGTCTGATGTACCTTGCGGCGACATCCGCTCCTTGTAGTTCGTCAGCTGAAACAGCAGCAACCGTTATTTAAACGTTGGTTTTGTGTGTCCCCCGCTTCATTTCAAGAGCTACAATACTAACGGTTTGAGTACGTGGATTGGTTTTTGATAGCTTCAGATTTTTTTCCAGTTTTCCTGTTAACCATAACAACAAGCATACTCTTGTGACGTCGCAGGAAAGACCTTTTTTTCAAAACGCACATTTCAACGGTTCAAATTGCTTTCTAGGATTTTCCTAGAAAAAAAAACAGCCCCACAGAGACATTCAAAATGCTTTGCAAGTGGGTTAGTCACTTGGGTACCTAGTGATGCAATTAAAAAACGGCAAATGCCGCCATTCATCAGCGCTGGAGAGCTGGTAATCTAATCATTGACCTCGCCGGATGTTCTCGCGGCCGGGCGCGACACGGCGCATGCGCGAGGGAATGCTCATGTCCACACGCACGCACCTCATGAACGTCTGTGGGACATGACACAGCACTTGTCATGTGACAACTGCACTTGCGAAATGGCGCATTTGTTGATGTTGGGGTGACACCTCCTCCGTCTCCCTCCCTGCAGCTTGCTCCAGTCTCCGGATCGCATCCCCACTGGACCAGGTGTTAAAAAAAAATATTCCAAAATGTAAATGGTTCGCACTCAGTCGTCCTCTTTGTTCACATGTTAGTTTCTCTATATATATATAATGTATTTATATATGCAGGGCTTCTGCTTACGCAAAAAATTGCATACTGTACGCATTAAAAGTTCGGAGGACCCCTTCAATTTTCGTCAATGGGGTCCCATTCAAATTAGGGCGAAGAACAGGGACCCCTTAAAAATCTGAAGAAGGGGTCCTTGGGACCCCAAAGAATTTAGCCTTGGCAGAAGCCCTGATATATGTATATAATATTTCTCTTGAATGAGTGAACGGGTAAAGAAGTAAACGGGTAAACGTGTCTAGAAGTGATGGTGAGCAGTGAGTCGACATTTAATTGTTGTAGCTGCACTACTCAGGTCGCAATACAACGCCAGCGCCACTCCCAGGACATTACATAATTATAAGTTCAAATATTAGCGGCTTGACGAGAACTTTGATTATTCTTATTCTGTGTCAGTCATTACCTTTCTCTCACTATTGAGCTTTGATATGGAGGCACAGTCTAGCGCAGACCTGGGCAAACGCCGGCCCGCGGGCCGGATCCGGCTCGCCTCCTGTCTCTGACCGGCCCGCCCGCTGGTCCGCCCGCCAGTATATATACTATGTATACAGTATTGGGTAACACTGAGTTAACTTTATTAGTCTGGCCCTCTAGAACCATCCCAGTTTCTCATGCGGCCCCTTGGGAAAATTAATTGCCCACCCCTGGTCTAGCGTGTGACCACGAACTACTATCACTGGACTGCTGGCAGATGATTTTTTTTTCCAGTTAACTGCTAAAACGAGGCATTAGACGACATAGCTTCCGGTTTATTCACATTCTTTGTTACGGCTCGCCGAGACTAACAGCGGAGAACTTCGCAAGAGGCCAAGAGTGAGTCTCGGCGTACAGACATCAGTCCATCAATACACGTCCATGGTGTAACTGACAGTCTGTAGCGTGTGACTGTGACAGTCTGTAGCCTATAATTGTCTCTGTATGACTGACAGTGTATTTTGTAGCACTGACAACCTGCAACTCATAACTGTGGTCTGTGACATAATTGTGGTTGTCTGTGACATAACTGTGACATAACTGTGACATAACTGTGAAGGTCTTTTTCTTGTGAGGCTGAGACCATGATGCCACTTTGCGGTAAATAAACTAAAGCTTTTTCCTTTTTTTGTTTTGTTTGGTCGTTAGATTGATTTTTAATCGTCGACAGCCGTTTTGCTTTCCGTCCCCTTTGCGACAGTCCTTGAATTTGGACAGCGCGTGTTGTTCTATTTGCAGCGATGCACACGCGCAAGAGCCTGTCGCCGCAAACAAACATGAATGACACCAAGAGATGACGTCATGCCTTTGACCTTTTTCAGTGAACATATGTAAAGGTCAAGGCTAAGTTTGTTTAAAACATCGACCATCAATTTCTGATATCAAAGTAGGTGCAATAATTTGAAAGCGAGCTTGGTGATGGTGGTGGTGGTGGAGGGAGAGATGGGGGAGATCATCAATTTCTTTGCACGAACGGTCAACAGAGGGCGCCACCGTTTCCGGACCTGTTTACGTCAGTCGGTTGAGTTTGTTTCATTCATCCGCTTGTATTGTTCATCTAAGCATCGCATTAGAAACAGCAGAAAATACCCAGGGCGTAGGAGGATAGACCCTTTAGACCCTTTCAGACTAAAAGCTCAACTACAAGTGAACAAAACACGCTAATCACTCAGCAGGTCGAGTGGGCAGGTGAGCTGTGGGCATGCGGAGGTATTAAAACTAACATTAAGTTGTTTGAATCATGTTGTCTATGTTCCGTACTTACTTCTTTTATAACAATTTATTTTCACTTCCAAGGAATCATGTTATTCCATAATGGTTGCAAGAAATGGTTGTGAAATACATTAATTTTTATTTCCTGTAAGACATTGACCATGCATAAGGACGATGCTTTTTTCTTTTTTTTAATGGTGACCACCCATTGCTCGCTTCTTTTTGGAAAACAAATTTAATTTAATGCATCTACAAATACACGATACGTAATTTATTTGGCATTTCTACCTGGATGGTGTCTCAGTTGTTACCCAATCGACAGAAAGATGTATCGTCTAACGACAACCAAAAGGCTGTGCCACCAGCGCCCACTGACCGTAGAGAAGACGATGCCAGTGGCTGGAGTCACAGAAAAGTCAGCCATGTTGGTAGACATGACAAAGGTCAAGCCGTGCAGCATGACGTCATCTGTTGTGTCGATGTTTACCGATCAGGAGCAGTTGGTGATGCTAGTAAACCTCTGTTTGCCGATATCCTCATCTCAAAGGTGACGTTTCGACTGTCGTCCCACTTTCTTGCCTCACGACGCCGCCAGCGACAACAGCCTCCGTGATCGTTGGGATCAGCCTCGCGAGAGCGGAGATTGCTGGGAGAAAAAAATCGTGATTGAAAGCAATATCTCTCGGAATGTTTTCTTTTTTGGTACATGTTTGTTTGGCTGAACATTTCGTCACAGAAGTACGTGTGTAACGATCTGTGCCCTGGGCTGACTGCCATTTTGCTCGTCACGTCCTCACATAGCTACTCGAGTCAGCTTGACTCCACTCAGCGTGACTAAGTGACGTTCGCGGGTCACGGTAGCAATGTTGTTGTTGTTGTTGCTTTAATTATAGCATTTGTAAACAAGCACGCAGTCTTCTTTAGCCTCTTGTTCCTTCTCATCCCCGTCATGCATCACCTGAGTCAAGTAAATAGTGATAGCATCAGGCTACAGACACGAGGTGGCGCTATTTGCGGTGACGTCAGCAAAAGGGAAGAAGCGAGAGCGTCGCGGGAGTCAGTCATCGAAGATCAAAAGCGTTGGGTTCGGATCTCGTGTAGAGACTCGAGGACTGATTTTTTTTACACGCTGGTTTCAAGAGTGTCAGATACTCTACATGTGACATAGGCTCTAACGTCACGTGATCTTTTTTGTGGCTACATGTAACTGAAGTTGGTGACGTCAGTCGAATCTCTGATAAACCAGTCCTCACCTGACGACATGCTGCCATTCTGACCCCATGTCCTCACTGGGGACATGACCCCAGACCTCACTAGGAGACCCCAGACCTCACTAGGACCACAAGCGACCTGACGGCTCCACGCTTGTCATGAATCCCATGATGTCGCCAGACATCGGCTGATGCACAGTTACGTGATGCTCATCATGTGACGCCATCTCAACAATATAATGCGTTTAATGGCAGACCCTCTAAAAGCTCAAAAAGACAAGAAAGAAAAGATCAAGCAAAAATCAAAGCAGAAAAGAAAATAATCAAGTTGCCAATAAAAACTGTCCTACTTTCTTCCTGTACCTCGGAGAGGATGGGCTTATACATTTAACCTCTGACCTGCTCATGGAACAGAAGGGGGAGCTTGAAAGTTTGGGTTGACGGTGACCGAGAAAACGTCTGCAAATTTGGGAAAAAATCAGCTTTTGCTGTTTTATGAGGTGGGTAATTGCAGAAAAAGTAAACAAACCTCACAGCAATGACATTTTTGGTGCATAAAGATTCTGAATCATCTTTCGTGACTAGAACCAGGAGGTGAAGGGCACGTGGCTGAAACTTGCTCGCGGAACACACACACACACACACGCACACACACACACACACACGCGCACGCACACACACACACACACGCACACACAGTCAGGGACTATGATGTGCCGAGTGAAGGAAGGACGGGGAGAAGAAGCGTGCCAGGGTCGCCTAACGGGACCCCGATAAATGCCGAGATTCCCCCGTTCTTCGCCACCCGTTCCAGACCCACCCCTCCTCTCAGCAAAAAGGAAGGGGAGCTAGATACGGCAGCTGGTGCTGCGCGAAGGTGTGGCCGAGTGGTGCTGGTGGTGGTGAGGGGAGTGGGGCAGGAGTCTGGGAAATAACCTTGACTCCAAGAGCTGGGTATGCTTGGTGAGTGCGTTCGTGCGCGTGCGTGAGTGTGTGTGAGTATGCATACGCACGTGTATTCATGCGTGCGCGCATGTCCGTGTGTGTGTGTGTGGAAGGAAAAGAATATCGGGGGGTAAAAAGTAAGAGCAGGTCAGAGGTTACGGTGGAGGTGCGGTGGGTGGAGGGGTTAGGGGAGGGTACCTTCGTTCTGCGTGAAATGCTGTTAAGAAATGGAGGAGGGAGACAGGAAGCGGTGGGTGAGTGCGCACGCCGGGGGAGAGGGAGTGTGTGCGCGTGCTTCCCGTCTCACGTGTCACTCGACTTCTCTCCCCTTTCCCCACCTCCCTCGGGGCCATGTTTTTCCTCTTCGTGCAGGACCCGGGTGGCGAGATCCTGACCAGCGAATCCTTACCCTCCACCCGGCCACGTATTCGCCGTACACTCGTACCCCATTTCACGGCGTTTTGTTTCCTCTCGTAAAATTAGTTTGCCATCTGGCCATGTTTATTCCAAGTCGAGGTCTGGAGTGAGAAGTGATAGCCACTATCAGATTTGTAACTAGGCAAAGCCATCAGCCTTTCCTCCCTTTGGACACAGCGAACGGGGAGGGTGGTGGGTAGAGAAGGGTAGAGGGGGTAGGCATCATTTCTAATAATGTAGAGTCAGAACTTGATGGCTCCACGTTATTACTCATAACTCAGAGTTCACTACCAGCCTCCATGTGCAAGTTCTGGTGAAGAAATCAACTTTCTGTTCACTCAGTGGAGAAGGAAGGTTTTCAATGAACATCATAGTTGCACCTTGCGTAGCACTAGACCCGACCTGTTACGGGTGCCGAATCGGGTGGGGGAAGGAGATGAAATGACAGTTTCCCTTCATTTATTGCAATCTGAGGCGATCGTGGGGAGGGGGATAATTTAACTGAGCTGATTCTTTCAAAAGTGAGTTAGCTTCCAATAATATTTAGGTAACCAAACGTTACATTTTTAACTCCATAAACCTGCTGTCACCTCCCGACCTTAGTGATATAGGTAGAAACCTGTCTACCCGTGAAATAATATTTTACCCATGGTTTCTGACTGCAGAACTAAACCGCTCCCACAATCTGTTTTAAAGTTGTAAGTTGATAAGTGCACAAGTGGACTGGGTTCTCACCATATCCAACTGAAATATTTGAACATAAAAATGCTGACTTCACTGGTTTAGCGGTGAGCGAGATTACACCGTGACACATGAAAGGCGCGCGCGCGGTGCGAGGACTTCCGGCCCGAGATGAAAGGCTCGGAGGCCGACTTCATTAGAAACATCTCCTTAATCCGCGCAGATATCTGAATGGCTTCCCCTTACCCTGCATTATCTCCCGCATAATTAGTAAAGCGCCGCCTTCCGGGGAGCAGGCAAACGCCTGTTTATTCTAGCAATTGGCAGAACATCACTTCTTACCACGCGTGACGTAGTCTTGGTACAGTTGCCGCCCTTCTCACACCAGGTAGATGTCACTGGTGTTTGTGTTTATAAAATTATTGCTTTCCTCATTTTTTCTATTATCACAATATGGGAAGATGTGAGCAGTCAAATATTTGATTTAAAACTCTGCTACAGGTTGGGCGCTTATGGTATGTAAAGGTAAATAAATGAATGTGTGACGTCACAACATGCAGGTCTGTCGAGGGCCATAAACGGCGTGACGTGCGTGACGATTTACTCTTGCCTGTCGATGACGATCTTGTCATTCTTAGCAACTCTACACATTCGTGACCTTAAACCATTCTGACCGACAGAAAAGTTCCCGACTAATCAGGAGGATGTACACGTCATCATTTGTTGCGTAGTAACGCTTGCGAAGCGGTTATCCGTGATGTCACGAGAGGGTAGGTAGACCTGCTGTACAAGTGGGAGGGAAGTTGATGTTATTGGACAGGCAGTCACTTGGCGTCCATTCACGACTGCATTACACTCAGATGGAATCCGGGGTGTCTCGACAGGTATACCTGTAAACTTCTCACGCACTGACATCGCTGGTCTCCCCTGGCGCGGCGTCAGCACTAGCGGGATGGAGAGAGAGAGAGGTGCAGATAACTTTGGGGCATTATCTTCAACTTTTCTCCTCCCGACTCCCCCCCGGTGCTGTCGCCCTCCCTTCTCTCTCTGTCACCCCTCCCGTGCCTGTCTTTCGCTCTGTTTATCAATCGAGCCCTCTGCGAGTCTCGGCATTTCTGCTGACAGCTTGACCCAGAAATCTGTATCTGTACAGAACAACTGATGAGCTCCAGGAGAAAAAAAATTATCTTCAAGATCTACCGCTGTAAAATAGGTTAAGGTCTGCCGAGATCCGCAGCATCCAGACTCCTCTCGAAAACAGAATGTCCCCCCCCCCCTCCACACACACACACGCACGCATACATTCATACTCACACACCTACGTCTACACACACACACGCGCACGCATGTTCACGACAGACATTTATTTCTAGTTTGCAGACGCAAGCCTCTTGCCACATTCTCCTACCCCCCTTCCAAGACGATAGTTTGGCCTTATAGGGCAATAGTGGGGGGAAGTGGTGGGTGAGTTTACAGACGGAGAAGTTGGATGGAAGCAGACTGTCCCCTGTGTAAGCAAACACACCAAATGCCAGTCGGGTGGCAGTGCCATGGCCGGTGAATTACTGGATGCACGTGTTGCAGACATCTCTGCTCCTCTTAAACCATCCTCCTCCTCCTTCCTTTTTCTCTCCTCCTCCCCCAGCGCACGTTCTGCTCGCACACTCAGGAAGGAAGACGAGATTTCAGTCACCCCTCTCACCCCTCCCTGTCTTCCTCCGAAAGCTGTAGGTAGGCCATTGCCTTTGCCGCGCCGTCGTCAACTCGTCCCTTTTCATCGTCCGACGACCACCCAGACTCCCGATGGTTTCTTCTCTCTTATCGCACCTGCCTCGCCCGCTGTCGACCTTTCCGAGGGTCCTCCTCGTCTGCTTTTGCGTTTTCACCCAGAAACCACCAACCTCCTGAAATGTCTTATAAACCAATACACTCCTGTAATGTCTTGTAGTCCAATAGCTTCTTGCATTGCCTTGGAAACCAATGTGTTCTCGACATATCTTGGGGAGACCAGAATATTCTTTATGTTGCTGTAGCCCTGGGAACCAAAAGTCACTGGCGTGTTGCAAGAAATGCAAAGAGAGAGAGAGAGAGAAAAAAAGCTACACTTCCTTTCAAGCAGATTTTTCTAAAAGCCATTCATATGTTCATCTACTATGATGACGGATGTCATTTTCACATTTTTCTGTAACTAAATTTGTCGTTTAATGAATAGGATGACAGGTGTCCTAATATGCCACTCAGCAAATATTCAAACTTTCAAACTAAGGGAAAGAATTAATAAACATTTTCATTACAAACTAAACAAATGGGTTATCAGGTTTGCAGAGGTTAGTAAATTCTGAAAATCCAAAAGAAAGAGCGGACGGACACGTTGGCAGTTGATCACCAAAGATACATTCAGGAATTTTTTTTTTAATCAGTAAACTCCTTTTACATTTACCTGAAATGAAATCCTAAAATACAAGCAGGACATCCTTGTAGTTGGTAGTTAGCTTATTCCCACTCTTTCCTGACAGCAACTATTTTATTGAAAGTATTTCTGACATGGTGTGGTGTCGATGGTGGTGATACTAATAACAACGATAATGGCGATGATGGTTGTTGATAGCGGTGATGGATGTATCTGTCGCGGTTCAAAAGCAACTTTACGCTTTTAATTTCATTCTAACACGATCCATCATTCATCGACATGCCCCGTCTGCGAGATAAGGTCAACCACAGGATCAAAAGATCATCTTATTACATGCAAACACGCAAAAAATGGACACATTTCCGGATGTGACCCGACAAAGGTCAGAAGGTGTTGTTCTGCGTGTGTGGTGGAGACAGCGTGAGCAGCCCTCAGCCACGACCAACATTACCATCATCTCCTCCACCCCTCTAGCCTTCCACTCGTACCCTTCAACCTCGTTGGACCTGAAGTCGGTGCGAGACACAAAGGTCAGGACAAGCAGACGACATGCGTGGCTACTCGCTGACTAATCAGTCCGTAATGAGGTGTGCAAGGCTGCGGACAGGCTGCGAGCACACACACACACGACGATCTCTCGCAGACCTGCTCCCCATCCGCTGCTGAACCCTCGCAACCGAGGTTTTATGGCTTGCCATACACCGGAAGTCGTCCGCGGCGAATGGATGGGGAGCGTCTTGCCGACGGGCGCCGTCCTGCTTCTTGGGACGGAGCGGGGATGCGGCATGTGGTCAGGCCAGCTGCGCGGCTGCGTCTCTCATCCAGCTGCAGCACTTGAGGTTGTCAGACACGCGTGTCTGGGCCTTGTACTCCGCGCTGTGAGACTCAGCCACGGAATCCTCCGACTCCCGGCGAACTACATGGGGCGATCACTCTCAAGTCCTTATATCCGGTTTATCAAAAAACTATAAAACGATTTTTCTCCGCGAAAATGAAGTCCAGGTGTTAAAATCTGTTATTGACCATGAAACATTGCTGTATATCTGTATATATTTATATAAGCTTTATTAAGTTCGATGCGCTTCAAAGTTTGTCTTGATGTCTGTGACGAGAACGACTAGAAAAGTGAAAGAAAGGTAAGGAGGGATGTGTGAGTGTGGGTCTCTCCCTCTCTCTGTCGCGTACTTAGGTCTTGTCAAGAAAGAAGGACAGGAATGCAGAAGTCTGAACAACAGAAGGTTTCAGTGATACGAGGTCAAAGGGCAGCCGTTCCATGGAGTGTATGTCTGATACCCTCCGCAGCGAATAGCAGCATGTTGTCATTCTTGACTGTGGTGCCAGTGCGCATGCGCACCACAAAGTGATGACCGAGCAACGGTTTCTTAACCCTTTGATCTCCAATGATGCCGCTAAGTAAGGCCATGCATTCCTCACGGCCACACGCAGCAGCTGCAGCTCCTTGCCGTGCAGTGCCGCAGCTGCCAGCCGCATCTCTGTCACGTCTGCTGTCGTCACCCACGTGGAGTGTGTGCCCACTGCCCTTGTTACCTCCCTTTGCCGCATGTTGGTGGCGCGGTGGATGCCATGCAGCAGCTCCCAGCGGCAAATGATGCGTGGCTTCCCGTCATGCACGCGCACACGCATGCACGTAGAAAACCGTCGCCTCACCTTCCCCTCCTCTCAACCCCTCCTCGGCCGAATCTTGGTCATTTCACTTCCCTGCTCTCTCTCTCCACGCGCGAAAACCATCGCCTCCGACCCCAGTAGAACAAAAAGACAAAATCGGAATTTCAGTAATTTGCACACGTATGCTGCTCGCTCACTCAATCGCTCATACACTCTCTCTCTCTTACACGCACACACACGCGTGGGTCTCCTTGCGGTAGAAAAAAAAAAAGGATGAACGAAGCTTTTTTTTTTTAAAAAAAAAAAAAGAAGAAGAAAAAGGGGGGGTCAGGGTCCCTCACGGTTCCTCGCTTCCACGTGTCCCAGTCTCCGCACAGCGTTCCAAAGTTTCCGTGATCAACAGCAAGCTGTCTTCGTTCCGAAGGGCAAAGGCAATCAAGCGTGACAAAGTGACGGAGGATCACCGTCCGACTCCATCTTCCCTGACGGCTCGTTCCGGTTCCTCGTTCTCACCACCATCTCCGGTCACACCCAGAGGATTCTCCCTCCCGCCTCCCCCTTGTAGGTCAACCCACAGTCTGCAGTCTCCCAGTCCTGCTCCTCCCCTTCGCTCCCTCCCTGTGTTATGGCGGAGTAGATGTTGCGACACGGGACGTAAGAGGATGGAGGTAAATGAACGACGAGGAAGGAAGGGTGTGAGGGAGGTTGATGGGGGATGAACACATTCTAGTCACTTTGCGAGAAGAATAACTCGTCTGTCCGTTTACAAACACGTGCCAGAGCGCTGTTGTCTGGGTGCGGGGTGTCGGCGCGAGGACAGCGCTACAAGAGCTACCCCGCTCTCCTCGCCCTCTGCCCTCCACTACCCCCGGTGTAAAAACACCGGTTGTAAAAGCCGGGGGAGGAGGATGGCTTTTAACAAACCTGCACGCGCGCTGCGGGTTATGTGATGCGCGCGACGCCAGACCTCACGTTTTGCTGATAGAGCAGAAAAAAACGCGAAAATATATTTTAGAAATGCACCGACCGACAATACTGAAACCATCTGGTGCCACTGTCTCCACCCGGCACCCGGCACCCGGCACCCAGTCGCAGACAAGGGACAGAAGCGGAGGGGCAGGAATACTTGGAGCAGCAACACAAGAAGTTTGTGGAACAGTGGGGTTGTAACGGCAGGTCGTGACGATTATCCAATCACAGACCCCAAAACTAAATTATTAACAACAACAACAACAACAACAACAACAACAACAACAACAACAACAACAACAACAACAACGACGACGAAGCACAGTTCCTGACTTCAAATGTCTGAAGGGCGCCAGTCCGTTGTTTGTCATGATCGACAGAGTTATCTGTCTTGCGATGTTTTCGGTATGTGATGAGGGCAATAGGCAGAGTAACATAAACCAAGACCTCCAGAACTTTTCGTTAGCACATCAGTCCACCCTTGGGTACGTGTGAGACAGAGAGAAAAAAGTTCCTGTTACTTCCTACAGACTGCTGTGATCTGTCCACGGTTTGCACAAAGCTGTAGTCTTGATTAAATTTCGGGATTATTCCTCGCTGACGGTTCCCACAATCTGTTCAAACCAAAGCCTAGCGCCCAGTGTTGACTTCTGGACAATCCTAGCGACCTCTAACCCCAGGCTTCCATCTGAATATCATGCGTGACTCGTTAAACGTAACTGCCCAAATTCTTGTTTATCCCCGCATTCACTGTGTTGATGCGCCAGACGCCACCACTGATAAAATATGCAAGTGTCAACATGAAGGGCTCACAGAAACACTCTTTGCTTCTCTCTCTCTCATTCACTTTCTCTCCTCGCCCAGTTGTCTCCCCTCCTCCCCCCTCTCTCTCTCTCTCAGACCAGCAGACTCTGTTTCTCCACAAGTCTTCCGGTCGACAGTTTGTTTGGTCTTGAGTTTGCCGAGTAATCTTCATCCACTTTCTCCTCGCTGCCTTTGTTGATCCGTTTGTTTACCTGACTGAAGACTGAAGTGCGAAGCTTTCGTCCGTTTTCAGAGAGATGCCATTTTCTACCAACAGTAAAACCCTCCCGACCTCGTCTCTCCACCAACCCCGCCCTCTGCCCCCCATGTCTTCTTCCTCCCTAACAGTCTCCCTCCCGTAACTCCCTCAACACCTACCCGCCCCTCTCTCCTCCATTCGTACCCCGAGTTCCCCACAAGACCGTTTCATCACGGTTATCTTTAGCCTAGTTACACAGCCATCAGGGAGGCTCGGGTCCGGAGGATGGCGCGGGGAGCCAGGGAGGAGCGATGGTCCGCGCACTCTTCTCCCAGCAGTCGCGGCCTGTCGCAAGTTGGGGGGAAAGGGAGGAGAGCACGAGCATTGAGTCAAACTTTTTGAGGGTTTATTAAAACCTCCGCACATCCTCCCCGACCCACGATTCCGGGGGAAAGGGGTTGTGTGCGCAGCTGGCGACAGTCGCGCGTGCGTGCCGCGCATTGCACGTGCAACCTTTGCGTGCGTCCGCCGGGGGGGCCCCTAAAGGGGATCGAATTTCAGATGAAACGCGCTGAAAGCACGGCGAGCTTGGGAAGATGTTGGTGAGTGCGAATGGCAATGAACGGCGTGCGCGCATGTGTGTGTGTTGGGAAAAGGGGGGCTCTCGTGGGGGGTCGAGATGCGAGGGGGGTCACGAACAAGAAAAGAAAAACAGGAGGCAGTGAGGAGCTGGGAGGATAGCGATGCTATAAACAGTATAGCCTCCATTTTGCACTCACAGCCTCGCTTTGAGAGTGGTTCACATTACGTCATTGAGTTAGCAATGCGCTGTACGATGATGGCCGGAGTGACGGTTAGGTGAAGGTCCTCCACATTCCCGGTGTCCAGTCAAGCGGCGAGTGACACTTAACCAGTCATGCGAGAGGAACAGACAATCCGCGAAGAAAGAATAAACGATGGTCGTCAAGCATGGAGGAGCCATGAGCCGCCCTGGTCACAAGGAACGATCTTGATGTTTGCCTCCTCCCTTATCTCAGGGTCAGCTTTTGTGAGGATGATGGCCATCTCATCTTCTTCGTTGCCTTACCTTTCCCGACTTTCTGCCAAGTCAGGTATTCATCCCACAGCTAGATCATTAGGGGAAGAACCCTGTCTCCCACGGGCTGTCAAACCGGCTTGTGTTCGCGCCCTCGGGGTTGGACGAGGGTAAAGGAGAGCTGAGGACAAGACAGCAAGCCTAGAGGGTTCAGTAGAAGGTGTTTCTAACTCCTACATGATTTAAATTTTTGATACGTTCCTGGGTTTTTGATTCAGAGCAAACTGAAATCCCCTCTGGACGCTCCATGATCTTCTGTCTTGTTAATCTCTTGATTGTTCTGTCGTGTTGACTTTAATTATTTTGTAGTGTTGTTTCCGTCACTAGTTATTGGCCATTACAGTTCTTTAGTGTTGTTTCCCTTGGTGCGTCATCATCGGTGATGACTGTCTTGCCTGTCCCTGGCCTGAAACAACTTTCACATCAGTGGTGTTGGCTGCTTCCCTGCCTGCCTCCGTCTCATGAGATGGGTGCCCGCTGGGTCTGACAGAACTTCTCACTGTACAGCACTAAGGTGGGCACCCCGACATACCCCTCCCACCGCACCCGTAGGACCGTTTACCAGCTCGCAGCTCACACTTGTGTTCTCGGCCTTAAAACATCTTCAAATCTCTCCCTGCCCCCACAGCAGTGCCCCGTAACCCGCCCGACCCCCAGCCCCCAGACCCCAGACCCCAGACCCGCTCATCATCTCCTTAAGGTTCCGTCGTTTAAAAAAAAACCAACAACCCCTAAACACCAGAGGCTCCCTTCCCCGGCAGCTACAGATGTACCTGTCATCAACAGCCATATAAGGTCGAGAAGACGATCAAGAGCAGTTGGGCGGATAGGACAGAGAGAGAGAGAAAGGCCGAGAGTGAATACAGGAAATGGGAAGCAGATACCATTCATAATAGATAATAATCATTCTCTAAAAACAGATTTCATAAAGGAAACAGAAAGAAACAACTAGATAAAAAGTCAAAAGAAATTAATTGAATATCCAATGCAGGGAACTCACAGAACAGGGAGATAATTGCGGCCCTCGTGACGTCATACATGTGACCCATGCGGCCCTCGCAGTACCCTCAGTTTGATATGCCTGATCTAGAACATTATCAGCTCCACATGCCTTGTTATATTTTAGCGTATCAATACCTCATCAATAGATACATCTTTGCTCAAAACATCTTTAATAATTGCATCTCCATTTACACTCAAGGAGCATGCATCAGGGAGAACCTCTTCATCAGGAATGCTCCCTAATTTTTCCAAACGGTGCACAAATTCGTCATGAGATGGAATGTTATCTACTGTCTCATTCCTATTGGTAGTAGATGAGATAAGAAGCTTCCGATACCATTTGGGATTCGTACATCGCATGGTTCGTAGGTTCCTAAGTACAAGACTTCTGTACTTGCCATACTTCTTACTTCGGGTGGATTTGAAGTGTTTGAAGGCGGGTGTATCGTTATCGCCAGGAGTTCACTTGGCTTCACGGAGCTCCTTACGTTTCTGCCGACATCCGCAATCAAACCAGGCAAGATGCCCTTTATCAGCAGCTTTGCTAGGCTTCTTTTGTTAGGGATGGAGGATCGAAGATGCTAAGCTGCAAATCCACGTTTGTTATGTAACTCCACGAGTAACTCCATCTTACAAAGGAGTTGTCCCTCTTTGTGGCGGCTGTGTATGTAATGCTGTAACAGCAGCAGACAGTAATGAAAATGATGTGTTGCCACATGGTGTACCTTGGTGTTCACAGGCAACAGACGGCTCTGTGAAGCTGCTGATGTAGTTTGTGTGAACATGATGGTGTCGTGCTCAGGTCCAACATTAGTTCAGGCACCCGGAAACTGTATATTGTATTTCTTTCTGTCTTCCTTCATAAAACACATACACATGACGACACTGTAACCCTATCATATACTTCCTATCTTCTATTACTTTCTTTAGTACAATTGTATGATCCATTCCCTGTTTATTATTACTTGCTTTAGCATAACTGTGATGTCTATTTGCCGTCTACTGTTACTTGCTTTCGTGTTAGTTGGTTCCATCCTCCGCATCTTCTGCTTTATTGTCGTCTGTACATTAAAACAAAAAACCTCCTTAACTTCCTAAGCGACATAGTAATTGAATGTTTAAGCTACATCGTCTAATGGTGTAAACTAAATTAACTTTGTAATAACACTCTGGCCCTAGTTCTGTCTTTCCTTTCTGTTTTCTCTCTAGCCCTTCCCTAATAGTAATTACCCCCTTCCACGTTCTTTCTCAGGTTTCAGTTGATCTCTGCCATAGGAAAGATTTCTCGTCTTCGTCCCGCAGGCTGGATAAAAAGTCAAGATAAGTAACTTTAAACTTGCAGGAAATGGCTCTTGCCATGAAGGCCAGCTGCATCAGCACATTACTGGAGCATCTCGGGGAGCGACAGTCCCACATTCCCCGGGGTGCCTCTTCCCCTCCTCCAGCCAGTCTTCTCACCCCCCGCGTACCCCCCACACACCTCTACCTCCCCCGGGCCCATTCACACCCCTGAACTTTCTTCCAGCAATGGTTTTTCTCCCTCTAGAGGCTTATCTCCTTCTTATTAGAAAAATATGCAATAACCCTAACCCTCTCCTGTTGGCTGTTCGCGAGGTTTCTGAAGGAGGAGCAGAAACAAGCAAACAGCCTCGCTCCGTGTTTGAGGTCTAACAAGGAGCCCGAGGCGCTTTCACCAGATGTCGACAGGAATTTGGTTCCACGGCTGTTCTTACCTCGCAATTACCAATCAGCAGGTCTGCAGGCCACCGTCGCCCTCTCCACCCTGCCACCCGGGCTGTCCCACACGAGTACGCCTCGGCCTTATCATCAAAAGGATCTGGCAAAGACATCCATGGCATGGTCACGATGTACAAGTTACCGATTCCAACCAACGCGGCAGGACGCGCATGCGCCATGCGACTGCGCAGTACATCATTTTCCGGTCTTTCCTACATGACGTCCTCATTAACCAGGCTTTGCACTTAAAGTGGCAAAATCTAGCGCCGGGCCCTCGAGACTTGGGGCAATGGGTGAAGAGGTGTTTATTAAAAAAAAAAAAAAAAAAAAAATCATGTCATTCCTCCTTGTTTGCTGAAGGTGAGTCTACATGAAACTGTTCATCGTCGAGCACCAAAATGACACGGATGAAAAAACAAAAACAAAAAACAAACAAACAACAACAAGAGAAGTTGCCAAAGTTGTGCACGAGGCGTAGCCGAATTCCAACATAACTCGTTATTAGACTCGGGATGGGACGGATTAGCGGGGCCCCATCCTTCAGAAATCCAAACTCAGTTGACCGCAGCAACAGGCGTGCATCAGTGCTGCCTCCGTGACCGCACTTGGCGTTAGCCGTCAATAAATACACGCAAGGGCCGTCACTCTCGCACCCTGTGCTGCTGACGTCAATGGAGCGTGGCTTGCTAAGGGCCCGCAGGAGCGCGTGCGGAGTCCCGCTTCATCCTCGTCACGCACCGCTGCCCTTTTTTTTCTCTCCTTTGTGGCCGTCGAGTGCACGAGCGTGACGTCGCCATGCCTACTGTGCACGCGCCCTCAATCTGCGCATGCGCGCATACCTCATGACAATCACGGGGCCAGACGTGATTCGCACGTAGCGGCCACGTACAGACATGCTTATCGGACCTCTCCTGGCTTCACGGAACAGCACCTTTACCGTTGCTTTCCTGTCAGAGCCGCGATATCCTGCCAATACCTCTCCATTTACCTACCTGTTATCTACCTGTTGTTACCTGCACGTGCAGCTGTAAAAAAAAAAACAGTGTTAAGGGTCATCAGGGGCACAACAGGTTGGGGTGTGTGCTGGGGTGGCTGGGTTGTTTCAGGTGCAGTAAGATGTTACAGGGAGGCGTCTGGAGGGAACTCCACTGTACTCACGGATCAAGGTCTCATTACCTGAGAACAACTTACTTCGCACTTGTACCTCCCTGTGTGTAGCCATGTTTATCGAAATAAACAATCTTGTTGTTTAGTGCCATAAATAACACGCGCAGTTCGTTCTTCAGGACACGAGATTTAGATTGACACACCTGAGAAACACCTGAGACACACCTGCGACACACCTGAGACACACCTGAGACACACCTGAGATCATCAGTGACTGGAGATGATCCAGACGAGGGATGAGAGTGATTACGTCACGGAGAAATGAATTCACAATTCACAAGTATGCTAATCTCACACTAATGACACTAATAACATTACAATTTGAGGCTGGACTTGCCAAGTCCTGTGCCAAGCTGAACAAACTGTTGTAAACATCGTGAAAAGCTTTTCTGCAAACATTCTGTGAAAATTGTTGTCGGCCAGACGTCTGCTCACCTGGCGTTGTTACAGAAAGTTTTAATTGAAGGTGAGGTGGACAAGTCTTCTGGCGATGTTTGTGTCAAATGTTAATGAAGAAACTTTTAGTTGCAGTTTTCTTTCCAACGCATGTTGTGGATGAAAAATAAAGAACTACGAAAATTATTTTCTCTCTATTATTTTTAAATGGTTTGTTGTTTCTGCAAGGTAGATGAGACACAGGTAGTTGTAAAAACCACTTTCTATTCAAGATATTATTTTACGACACCAGTTAATTTGATGACAAAAATACGGTAAACTCATAGAATTTGTTTTCATCTGGAGTAAGAGTTTCAATACTTTATTTGCATTCCAACTGAATAATTATAGTCCCATTGCAGCGAGGAACAATAAATCAACAATAAATTCTATGTGTTTATAAATGTGGCTCGACGGAGAGGATGTTTGTGTGTATGTGTAAGAGAGAGTTACATGTACATGTAGTCATATGTGTGAGTGTGTGAGTGTGTGAGTGTGTATGTGTGTGTGTACGCAGACACGAGACTCGTTCACTGACATCTCGCAGATTAGCAGACGACATTTTTAGTTGCAGGACGATTGTTTCACTCTCACCCATTTCTCTCTGAACCGACAGACCGTGCATCAAATCATGCAAGTCCCTAGGGGTCAACAGTTCACGACTTCGGTGAAGGAAAAAGGAGACAGGTGAGGCAGAACGATGGAAAACATGGCTGCTGACGTGCACGCCGCTACATCTTCAGGCAAACATCCAAGTAGACTTTGGCAAACATGCTGCAAGCGTGTGGAACACTGCAACCAAATAAAAGGTGTTTGTGAGAGATTTACAAGGTAGGGACCCACCACCTGCCCATGGTATCTCGCCATCCCACTTGCCGGCGCTGGAAGCGACCCACTTTCCGTTGGCGCACACCTATAAATAGTGGGGACTGCACCTCCATACCTCGCGTGCATTGCGTGCATGCAGACAGACAGCCACTCAGGCATGCCACACTTACCTGGGTACGCTTGCGTGGATGCACTCCTCCCTACCCAGCCTCCTCACCACTCATAACACACACAGACGCAGGGAGGGGCTGAGATATGGAGGAAGAAGATTCCCGAAGGAGTTAAAAATAAATTTAAGAACATGACGTCATGATGTCTGCCGAACATCATCTCCTTCCGTGCATGGCGGAGGGTCAGGGAGGAGTTTTGCAGGTCAGTGAACTACTGATGGCAACATGGCTCTGTTGACCTGTCACATCGAGGCTTAAAGGGATTGTAAAGGCAAAATAAAACTGTTTACAATCGCGTAAAGAGTAGGATCCACTTGGATCTCGTCTATTTTCGCGTCTGTTCATGTGGGAAGAGCTGAAGGTTTTATTTGAAAGTTGAATGTTGTGTTTAAGAAGAGAAATGACTCTTTCGTTTACTTAGACGAAGTCTCGTTCTCCGTCACGTGACCTTACGACATATGACCAACACGGCTTACCAAGTGAGACAGACTGTTTTCTGTAATTTTTAAAACTGTGCTTTGAAAAGTTCATTTTAAAACCTAAATAAACTCACGAGACACCAACGATGATGAGTTCAAACCCTAACAATGACCTTAGACACTTCCTGTACGTCTCTGACTGACGTCACACCCAGACTCGTCTGCTTGACCATCTCGGGAAGCTATCGCGAGAGAGGAGAGAGATTTGAAAGAGGTTTCATATCATATATTATGTATCTCCAATATCTATAAATCTGCAGCTTGTGGATGCTCCAGACCTGGCTTACAACGAATCCCGTTAACTGACGTAAACGCACGAGCTGTGGAGTGAGCCCTGCTCACTGTGGCACGCAAATAACGGTGTACATCATGTCCTGTAAGGAGACCACAACAACAGCCGTTGCCAAAGATTTCAAAGACCAGAACCTATTTTTGCTGCGTCTGACCTTCCAGTCAGCAGGCACCTGGCGGCGGTTTGGCGACATGTGCAGCCTCCTGTCGTGGCAGCATCGCTGTAGCACCTCCACTCTCGTCTCAGTCGCTGCCGATTAGATCATAAAGACGACATCACCCGATAACAAGGTCGAGAATAAAGGTCTGCACCCGCCTGAGCCACTCTCGCTGGTGTAATGATCCCTCACGGCGTCAGGTATGTTCTCCACGGTCTTACGTCTTGCCTATCGTCAATCCCCTCGTCATCGACGTTCTGCTCCCTGATTTAGCATGCTCGATGAAGCCGTGCTGTCTCCTCGGTTTTATTTCACAATTTTGCGCCGCTGGTCCTCTTTCACGTGGATCATAAAAACCTTGAATACTTGCCCCCTTCTGCTTTAACGAGGAATCTTTTCGGAAGACCGAATGGGGAAGAGCGTTTGAACAAAATTTGGCAAAGTTTTTTTCCGGACGGTTGGATGAAAACGTTGGTAAACATGATCATTATTTTTTTTTAATGCTTTCCCTCCGTCAGCTGCACCGGAGGCTCCGGTCTTAGTCTCCCCCTTCAGAGCTTTGGGGCAACTTTTATATTGAGTCCGACCCTGGTTGACCACAGGACGGGCGCCTAGAGATTAAAGATAATGTCATCATGATTAAGAAAGACAAGACCTTAGGCAAGGTCGGAGGTCGGAGAGGTCATGAAACGCCGGCTGCTGGAGGGATGACATGTTTGGTCTTCCTGCTACCGTCCACCGACTGTCTTTGGCCAAAACACAAAGCAATAAACAAACACATTGTTAAGGTCTAGTCAAGGTAAGACAGGGTTTCCCCAGATTAACGTGAAGACTACTCAGCTCACCTCTACACCTGCTGATCAATACAAAGTTAATACAATTAATGCAAATTTACAGACCGACCGACCAAAGCAACATTGATTTCTTCCGCCTGAGATGTTGGGCGACAACAAACAGCTTCCAGCAGTAAGCGCGTGCAGGGGATCGTTATTGCACGTAACCACACTTGTCTGGCGCTCGTGTCGTCAGTCGTCACACAAACTGACATCGTCAAACAGCGGAACTCACTCAGGGAGGAAGTGTCGTTTGTTGCCAATCAACTTAACCCCTTGGACTCCCAGACATCAGATCAGCGAAACAGAGGAGAAACCGGCGACAAGGTGACAAGGTTATACAGCTGAGCTAGCAAGCTCCCAAACTGTGACGTCACACTGAGAGGCAAGATGGTCGCTCTGCGAGTTCAAAGGTAACTCGGCGGAAACCGAGTTGGGTGGAGAGAGGAGGGAAGAAAGAACGATTGAATAAACTTTTTCCTTTTTATTTTTAAAGCAGCTGTTGATTAGAAGGAGGGGAAAGGAGAGAAGTGAAGAATATTGTGATGAAAGTGGTCTCGTTAATGTCGTAATCTATTGTAAACTCCTGTGTTAATCCTAAACTCTTGTACAGGCAAAGGAAGAGATAAAGTCGTTAGGGACTGAGATGTTAGAGATCTCCCTTTTGTCGGGGTCGTCATTTTCTCCTCTTTCTCGCTGCCATACATTTCCCAACCCTCTATGGAGTCAGGCACCCATCGCCGCCATCTGGGTCGACTGGGGAAAGTTTGCTGCGCTACGTGGGTATCGAACCGGTGCACATCTCAGTTTGGACGCCAGCGCTTTTTAACACCTCGATCATCCGTTTCCACGAACTATTATAAGCTGCTGAGTTATTTTTGAGTCCAACGTATTTAATTAACTGCTGTTGACATCCTTGCGCTCGAAAACAAGACTAAAAAGTGGCGCCAGCGGTTGCTGTTGTTGTCGCTGCGGTTTAGTGGGAATTCTGAGTCTCCTACCCACCATTTTTCTTTGTCCATACATGATTGTGTATTGTTGTTCCTGCGGTTTCGCTACAGTTCCATTCCATTCTATTTACAGTCCGCCGCAGCTGTCAACATTTGAACGCTTGAACACACACACCACCCACGGCGCCTCCCAGACACAAACATTGGTGGTGCACGCTGACCTTATGATAGACTGATCAACCAGACTCCTCACGTGTGAGCAATAGGTATGGTCTGTAACTGGAACACAGGTAAACACACTTGTTTAACCCCTCGATTGCCTGTGTAGCGGAAACACAACGCAGATAGAGATAACAACAACGAGGTCAATAAACTTCGACCCCAACCTTGACATAGTCTTCCACTCCTTGCGGGCAGTTTATAATTAGATAATGAGTGAGGCTGAAACACCGAACATCGATGATTGCCAGTTCAGGGAATGAATGCTCAATGTTCCCCCATTTCTCAGACTGCGACTCAGTCTTACATCAGGGGCGTAGGAACCAGAGGGGCGAGGGGGACAGCCGCCCCCTCAAAAAAGAGGACGAATGTGATTGTCATTGACTGTCAGGATGGTTTGTCCCCAATCTCACCCACTCCCCATAAAGCCGGGCATCTTCCCATGCCACTGTACATGAATTATGTATAGTTTGAATGACAGTTAATAAAACTTACAACTGCTTTGGTTCACGACATGTAGGCCCTGACAAAAGGACCGCTCTATGGACAAATATTATCGAAACCAATCCATATTCCCGACCACACACTTAATCCTTTTGCTAATTGTTCTTCTTGAAGGACAAATGGTGTGTATGATGGTTTAAGATCCACCTTATCAAGAGCATTGTCACAAGAGAGGAGTTATCTTCGACACAAAAAAGAACTGGTAGTTCTTGGCTGCTAAACACGATCATTATTGAAAATCCGAAGACTAACCACTCTAATCTGCTAAAGTCTAGTTCTCCATATCATTACTCTATTGATAACTAACTGTACTGTTTAACTGAAGGTCTAACAATAAACCACAATCATTATGCTCTTAAAATTCTGACCACATATAACAGCTGTTGAGATTGTGACTAGGCATATCATTAGTGTTAAATTAGTATTGTTGATCATATGATTTTAATAACAGTCGGGCGACTAACCAATCATATTATTATTCTATTGGAGCTTAACACTATTCTGTTGAACCAGCAATAACTCTAGTTGTTTACAGATTCACCAGCCCAAGAAATATTAATTTTAAAAACGCGGCGCGTTTATGCGAAGCTCAAGTCGCTCCAAGGGCTGAGGCTGGGATGTGAACGATTTACAATCGGTTTACGACTCAGTTTATTGGCAACTTTCTGGCCCACTGATTGCAGCGCCGATAGTTGACAGCCGTGAGATGGTCCAGAGAGCGAGGAGGACGACGAGGCCCTTGGCGATGACACTGTGGCGCATGGCGGCGGCGGATTGTGAGCACCTTTCTCACGATAAACCACCGAGTGAATGTCCCCCGGATCCCGGCGACGATAACACGATAACTCCCAGCCCTTTGATGAACAGCAGTCCGACAGAAATGGGCGAAGATGAAGGACAGATGAAAGTACAGGAACGAGGGGTTGAGCAGGGATCGTGGGCTTTACGAGCAGTTGTTACGACTCAAGGGGGAGCAGATAGCCGAGTGGTTAGAACGCTGGCGCGTTAAGTGAGAGGCGTCCCGGTTCGATACCCTGGTAGCGCAGGTCTCTAACTTCTCACTCCATAGCAACCTGAAAGGACCGCCGCCACTTCTGGAACTTACAGCTCTAAGTTTTTGAAACTGTACGATGACAAGGGGAAATACGCTATGTAGTTGTTGTTATTGTGTTTGCAGAAGTGAAATATTATTAGAATAAGTACATGCGAGTTGACACATGTGTAGGGGAGCAATGAACGCCCTTTGTTAACAAATGGATGGACATTGGAGATCAGTGTCCCTCCCCTCCCACACACAACACACATCTTTCCCAACTTGCAACCTTTGCACCGGAGGTAAAGGCGAGATGCGACCTTCTTGAAACGGAAGTGACATCATCTCCGCGGTCGTGAAGGTAGAGGATAAAAGCGGCTTAGTGCCAGACAGTTGCACGAGGAACCAATTACAACATTGATGATTGGAAGGTGCGGAGGTCAGAGGTTGTGTCAAGACACAAACCGTCTTCTGGTCTGAATGACAAAACCGGAAAATTTCACACGAAGTTGAATGCTTTTTGAATCCGGAGAGTGAAGGATGTAGATGTTTGGCTGTAGACGACAGGGATGAGCAGACGAAGGCAGAATCGCAACATTGCTCTTAGTATGATACAGGATGAATAACATGTTCGTTAGTTAATATAATGATACCTAGAAGTGCTCCTAGTCTGACATGGAGTTAGGGTTACATGTTAATTCAGTTCTCTATCTAAACCTATGATATAAACTCTTGAGAAGAGTATTGATACATACTTATTAAGTAGAACTAAGTAACCACTTTAGATACAATAAAGCAGTTAAAATAATTGGTGAACTACTTTATGGTCAGATAATTAACTCAGGTCAGATAACTATCACTCAGACACAACTGTCAACATGGTCGGATAATTAACACAGACATATACAGCTGTCTATATGGTCGGATAATTAACACAGACATATACAGCTGTCTATATGTTCAGATAATTAACTCAGACATATACAGCTGTGTATATGGTTAGATAATTATCACTCAGACATAACTGTCTATATGGTCAGATAATTAACACAGACATATACAGCTGTCTATATGGTCGGATAATTAACACAGACATATACAGCTGTCTATATGGTCGGATAATTAACACAGACATATACAGCTGTCTATATGGTCAGATAATTAACACAGACATATACAGCTGTCTATATGGTCAGATAATTAACACAGACATATACAGCTGTCTATATGGTCAGATAATTAACACAGACATATACAGCTGTCTATATGGTCAGATAATTAACACAGACATATACAGCTGTCTATATGGTTAGATAATTATCACTCAGACATAACTGTCTATATGGTCAGATAATTATCACTCAGACATATACAGCTGTCTATATGTTCAGATAATTAACTCAGACATATACAGCTGTCTATATGGTCAGATAATTAACTCAGACATATACAGCTGTCTATATGGTCAGATAATTAACTCAGACATATACAGCTGTCTATATGTTCAGATAATTAACTCAGACATATACAGCTGTCTATATGGTTAGATAATTATCATTCAGACATAACTGTCTATATGGTCAGATAATTAACACAGACATATACAGCTGTCTATATGGTCAGATAATTAACACAGACATATACAGCTGTCTATATGGTCAGATAATTAACACAGACATATACAGCTGTCTATATGGTCAGATAATTAACACAGACATATACAGCTGTCTATATGGTCAGATAATTAACACCGACATATACAGCTGTCTATATGGTTAGATAATTATCACTCAGACATAACTGTCTATATGGTCAGATAATTATCACTCAGACATATACAGCTGTCTATATGTTCAGATAATTAACTCAGACATATACAGCTGTCTATATGGTCAGATAATTAACACAGACATATACAGCTGTCTATATGGTCAGATAATTAACACAGACATATACAGCTGTCTATATGGTTAGATAATTATCACTCAGACATAACTGTCTATATGGTCAGATAATTAACACAGACATATACAGCTGTCTATATGGTTAGATAATTATCACTCAGACATAACTGTCTATATGGTCAGATAATTAACACAGACATATACAGCTGTCTATATGTTCAGATAATTAACACAGACATATACAGCTGTCTATATGTTCAGATAATTAACTCAGACATATACAGCTGTCTATATGGTCAGATAATTAACACAGACATATACATCTGTCTATATGGTTAGATAATTATCACTCAGACATAACTGTCTATATCAGGGGTGTCAAACACCCGGCCCGCGGGCCACATCCGGCCCGCCATGAAATTTTGCCTGGCCCGCGAAAGAATTTTAGTTAAACATTGTTAATGGCTCGGCGACGGTGACAGTTAGAAGGCTAAGAAAAAAAAGTTCCCGTCGAGCACAGCAAGCGATGGGATGAGTTTAGTGTAGTTTGTACAGACCACCAACAGTGCACACTGGTCAAGTTACCACCGCTCCTGTTGATGACCTGAAGGGATGGTGAAGGCGGGGCCCATAAATCTGACCTTTGACACGGGACACGCTGGCCTGAACACGGGCCGCGGTTCGAAGATTTTTAGTACCTGTTAACTTCCGGTCCGAGATCAAAGGGTGACTAGGGTCAACCCACGTGTATGATGAGGCAGCTCAGCAAAAGACTAATAGAAACTCATCACTTTCTGAATGTGCGGGCTGGCGAGCGGAAGTCGTCTCGATGAGATGTTAAGTTTTGAGAAGCAAACTTGTGAATACATGTTTACTAATATCAGCGGTAAACCAGT
The DNA here is from genome assembly GCF_003073045.1 of Pomacea canaliculata. NCBI lineage: Eukaryota > Metazoa > Mollusca > Gastropoda > Architaenioglossa > Ampullariidae > Pomacea > Pomacea canaliculata. The sequence continues at coordinate 15,787,089 of NC_037599.1, forward strand.
GTGTCTACTTTGTGGAGATACAATACCTGTGACCAAAGAATATAATCTGAGACGGCATTACGAGACTAAACATCAGGACAAGTTGAAAAGCCTGAATGCAGAACAGAAGCTAAAGAAAGTGGAAGAACTTAAGAGGAATCTGAGATGACAGCAGACATTGTTCACTATAGCAACATCACAAAGTGAAGCTGCTGTGAGAGTAAGTTTTATTGTGGCAGAGGAGGTCGCTGTCAGCCCGGCCATTCAGTGAGGGAGAGTTTGTGAAGAGTTGCATGATAAAAGTGTGTGAAGTCTTGTGTCCAAACAAAAAGCAAATGTTTGCAAATGTAAGCCTCAGCAGAAACACGGTTGCTAATAGGATTTGCGAGAAGGCCACTGATGTGAAAACACAGCTGATCGAAAAAAGCAAAGACTTCGTTGCATACATTTACTCTCTTGCAGTCGATGAAAGCACTGACACGACGGACACGCACAACTCGCCATCTTCATCCGTGGAGTCGACTCCAGTCAGAATATCACAGAAGAAATATTAGACATAAAATCCATGCATGGGACAACGACAGGAAAGGACATTTTTGACAACGTATGTCACAGTATAACTGACATGAACCTGCCCTGGGACAAACTTGTCGCACTTACAACAGATGGAGCGCCGGCGATGTGCGGCCCACAGAGTGGACTAATTGCAAGGATGCGGTCACATGTCCAAGAAAATTGTAGTGGGGAGTTGATAGCATATCACTGCATAATACACCAAGAATCGTTGTGTGCTAAAGTCCTCAACATGGAGCTTATTTGTGTGAGCAACTTTTCTCTGTGATGAAGATCAACAAAACATCACACAGGAGTCGTCTTACTGATGTACACTTGCAGTCCATCCTGAGAATCTCCACAACACAGAAACTTCAAACATAAACGAACTTGTTGCCAAGAAAAAATGTCAAAACGTCCACTTCTGACAAAGTAAATTAAGAAGAAAAACTGCTAAGCCTTGGTTTGTTATTACTTTAATTTTGTTTTAATGTACGATTTTGAGCGGTCCGGTGGCGCAACGGTGAGCGCCTGTCACCAATACAGTGAAGGTTGGCTGCCCAGAGTTCATTTCTCGTCTCGGGCACGCTGTTCTTTCTCTGCACGTGGCATCTGTTTACAGGGCTGGCTGCTTGCCGTAATATAGCCTCAGTTGCTGACACGGCGTAAAACAACAATTCCCCCCCCCCTTAATGTATGCTTTTGTTTACACAAAATTAATAACAAAACGCTTAGTTTTCTACTGTTCAATAAAAAGTTATCAGCTTAAACAATAACCTTCGGCCCGCCACCTTGTGTACGATGTGATATTTGGCCCCCTGTGTAATTGAGTTTGACACCCCTGGTCTATATGGTCAGATAATTATCACTCAGACATATACAGCTGTCTATATGGTCAGATAATTAACTCAGACATATACAGCTGTCTATATGGTCAGATAATTAACACAGACATATACAGCTGTCTATATGGTTAGATAATTATCACTCAGACATAACTGTCTATATGGTCAGATAATTATCACTCAGACATATACAGCTGTCTATATGTTCAGATAATTAACTCAGACATATACAGCTGTCTATATGGTCAGATAATTATCACTCAGACATAACTGTCTATATGGTCAGATAATTAACTCAGACATATACAGCTGTCTATATGGTTAGATAATTATCACTCAGACATAACTGTCTATATGGTCAGATAATTAACTCAGACATCACTGACAGCTGTCTATATGGTCGCAGAAAGCCGGTAACGAAGAGCTTGCTACTTTAAATTTCCAGTTCCAACAGAAGACAATAAACTACAAAGAAAGCGATTTTATTTTCGTCCGTGTACCGCACTTGGCCTCAGGCATGTTGCAAGTGATGCCATCAGAGACGAGCTCCACAGACCTGCGACCTCTGCCGCTAACTGCACGCCGGGCTAATCGTAGTAGATGAGTGACGTCACGCCACTTCCGGACAGTTAATGTTGAGACTGGGCGTTTTTACAGTAATCAAGCCAAGAATAACTCCTAGACCACTTAGATATTCTGGAAGCACACCAAAATGACACCGGTGCACGAGGATGATGTAGGGGCTGGCAGCCATTTCAAGGTGTAAACTTTTTACACTAGCAGAACAACACAGAGGCCGACAGAACACGCGCTTAAACGCACACAAAATGCAAATGGCAGGACATTAGGGACGAATGATGGAGGAAAAAATCGTCTTTCTCTCTTCATCAGTCGATAATCGGACGAAGACACATTCTTGACTTGAAAGTCCTCGCCATGCCGGGTGTTTATTGTGAGTCTGGCTCATGGTTTGGCTTTGGTGCTCCTGGCATGGTCTGTGTGTGTGTGTGCGGGCGTGCGAGTGGAGGAGGAGGAGATATTTTGGCAACTTTTTCTGGTTGAGTAATCACAAACTATCTCAGCAATGTTAATCTTTGGGGATAACTTGTTCTATCGCTGTTAGGTGGGAACTTCATCAGCCCCTTCATCTGTGTCAGTTTGCTTTAGGTTTAAGTGCAGACCTGTTTACCTGTTTACCTACGCTTTGTGTTTACTTCGTCACCCACTAGTTCACCGCAGTTTTAACCGCCTGCGACAATGTGAAGGGTTAAAGTGATTGTCACCAAGCAGCAGGCGGTGGGCGTCAACATTCACGCTTCACAACCGAGAACTGCCTCATTCCAGACCCCGCGCTTCTACTTTTCTTTCTGGTGTTGACGTCAGCTGAGAGTCAGTTAGTAACAAGCTGACGTCACACTGCTGGAATTGTTTCCAGTGTCGTATCTACAGGAGATTTCAAAGACCAAGCTCTGCTAGTTTATTTATTTATTTTGTGCATCATTTGCAGCCAACACGGCACGAACTGGCAGGTGAGGCGCTGGAAGCTCGCTTTTCTCAGCCTGCAGGTCTGTAAACTCGGGTAGCACCAGTCTGCCAACAAAATAACGGGCCTCATGACGATGCCAAACATACCCTGGGAGGAAAAAATGTGGGACGATTGATTGTGTGGAGTCACGCGGTGTAGTAGCCCTCGGCAGTCTGACTCAGTCTCCTCCTTGACCGTTAGGGAGGGTCCGAGTACTGGTTCACCGGAACCCGTCGCACTCGGTGAACTCTGTGTGTGTGCCATTGATCTGTCTGACTGTAGTCGGAGCTGACGTCAGCACTCTGCACTCTTTCTTCTGACCTTTGTGCATGGGTGCGAAAATGTTTGTTTGTGTGTGTGAATGAGAGAGATATCAAGTTGTTGCGCCCTTTGACTCCTTGATTCAGCCCCGCGGCTATAACAAGGACTAGACGGGAACTATGTAACAAAGAGAATATATGAGCTACATAAAGTGACTAAATGACAGCTATATAACAGCAAAGAATCTCGAGATTGAAGTTCATCACCTGCACATCTTAGGACGGAGGTCGCAAATAAGCAAACAGGACATACTGGGATACGATCACGGACACGCCAGGACCAAGCCAGGAGATGTTTCTCGCCGCCAGTGTTGAGGTGCTGTTAGTACAATACCTGGTGTGAGCTCGGTTTGGGCGGTGCCAGCAAAATATCTCTGACGAACTGGACTGGAACCTCGGCACGTGAGCAGAATGTGCTTCTGAGTCATTCTTGACAGGACAGGGAGTTCCCTCCCTTGGAAGAAAAAAAAATCCTTCGGTACAAAGTTATATACCCGGTTATTGGTGTGGACACGTGACTGTGAATGACACCACTGTGTGAATTTATATACGGGTTGTATATACATGGCCGTGTGAATATATGTACGTGTGTCTGTATGAGTGTATGTGTGTCTGTGTGAATGTATGTACGTGTGTATGTGCGAGCATATCGGATTGTCTGATACATGAGAGAAGTACACACAAGAAAGAATGTGGCGAATGCGATCCTCCCCCGTCCACTGCCAAACGGGTGGGTAGTAACCATTAAACGCCACTAAGCACGATAAACACGCTGGTTGTTTCGCACCTGCTTTAAGTCTACCTTTCTGCCTTTGAGCTAGTGCTGTATAAATCAGCGATACTTAACTCCACCCTGACTTACGCTCATCCTCATCGTCAGGAATACCTTCAACGACGGGACTGAGGCAAACACTTGTAAAGCGCTCCCCACCCTCGCCACCCGCCACACCCACCAGGTCTGTACAACATCAAAGACTGGCGAACACTAGACAACAGAAGTCCTGACACACGTGTCCCATCACCCACCTACGTCTGATCTCACTTTCCCAAACAGGTCGCCAGTCCAGGTCGTTGCCCAGGGGTGAGGTCAACTAAATAAATAGAGCAGAGGGAGCGAGTGGATGACTAAACGGAATCAGATATGAAGGTATCCCAGCACCAACAGGCACTGTGTGCGTGCGTGAGTGCGTGCGTGTGACTTGCGAAAGCTAGTGTGTCTGCGTGTGTGCGTGTGGGTGAAAGAGAGATGCTTGCTAGAAGCGACAGAGAGAGAAAAAAAATGGACACCAAACTGTCAACAGAGGTTTGCAATCAAGGAAATGGCCAAAGAGAATCTTATAGAGAGGTGGAGAAACACAGAGGTACAGACACACACAGGGGTAGGGCGGCTATTGTGGGTTGGGGGCAAGGGAGGGGGATCCGATGGTATCCGAAGTAGGGCAAGTACACACCAGGGCCAACGGCCCGAGTGAAGAGCGTTGGCGGGGCGGACGTTTCATGGCGAGAGGAGAATGATGTCAACATCCTTGACCCCCTTGTTGCTGACTGGCGCGTGTTGTCGGTGCCAGACCCACACTCTTGCCATCGCCCCGAACAGCCTGCCAGCGCTGACACCACCCTCTGGTTGTGTGGTGCCACCTGCTGGTTCTTCTGTCAGATGGCATGCCAAACACCGTTAATGATTCAGGTCAGCAGTTAGTAATGAGGGGGAGGACAGAGAGGGTCAGAAATCGAGTCAGGGGACAGCACGGATATCTAAACATTGCCATCCGCAAAAAAACACTATGACATGACAACATCCATAATAAGACAACATCATAAAAGTAGAGTCATCCCTGTCCACAATATAAACATTCTATCTGCATTCAGCAGCTCCAACCCCTCCAAAGGTCGGTCCGACTCAGTGTGTGGTCAGAGCTGTAAACATTGTCAGAAGGCGTGCTCAAGATCGTTTACGAATAAACTTCAAGATAATAAAAATACTGTTGGACACATTAAACTCGTTTCGTTTTTGTATTTTCATGAAGTGCATGCTAAGATTTAGTTTCTGTGGTTACTGTGTCATCAGAGGAAGGGTTGTGGGGTGCCAGTGTGCAGGTAACTGTGGTTCACCTGCCGGTTCTTTCATCTCATGCGCTCGTTCAGACGAGAGCGTCAAGTCTCCGATGTTACATTCCCTGTTATCTAGTGGAGGAGACGGCTATCGAGGCAAATAACAAACAACTCAGTTATCAGTGACATTCCATGTAGGTCGCTGCAGTCAGAGACTCCAATTAACCAACGACAGTAGGTAGGTATAGTCCATCTGAAGACAAGTTTGGCGAGGTACAGGAAGAAAACAGAGAGCTGCTGACTCCCGAGGACTCCTGGAAACTCCTCTGGTATCACACACTCGCCGCCTGCTGGTCCCAGCTACACAGATGGAGTGAGTAGTAGTCACCGCCACGACACTGGCTCTAACAACATCACAGCTTCTTCTTCCACGAGAGTAGTGTGGAATAATTTGTGGTGATGATGATAATGGGGATAGTGAAGATCGCGATGATGACGACGATGACTTTCGACAGCACACATTACATAAAAGCCAGAACATAAGTTGTTAGGTTGCTGGAGGTGCACGTGACGGCGCGGCGAGACGCCGGTTGCTGCATGTGCACCTGTTGTGCTGCCAGGTAAGACGCGCGCACTGCGGCACCTGTCTCGCCGCGTCTCGTCGACCGTAAACTCGCCGCCTCAGCCCGCACACCTGTAGACCTGCCCACCGCGTCACACAACACCTGCGCTCACCAACTAGGTCAAGGCTAGTGCGCGGGCGGTGCGCCTGCACTCAAAGCACCTTCTGGCATCGCCGGTAGTCGGCGAGGAGGACGAGATAACGAGCGAGGAAGAAAACGAGGAGCGTGGTCTATACACATTGAATTGGGATCCCTACCATAAGTGTCTGTCTGTCTGTCTGCCTGCCTGCCTGCCTGCCTGTCTGCCTGTCTGCCTGTCTGTCTGTCTGTCTAGCCTCATTGTCGCTTCAAGCATGAAGCATGAACTGTGTCAATCATCTTTGCATTAATGTCCTTACCGTACATAAATATTCCTCTTGTGCTGCGTTCCCACGAACACTTCCATCACTGTATTGTTTATTGTTAATACTTTGAGAATATTAATCTTGTTCGGACTTTATCTCACGATCATTACAGCCTCTTCACGACGAAAAGAAATATTAAAAGCTTTCAGTATCCAATCCCAGGATCTCCTCATCATTACAGTAGCTGCCCAGGGGAAGTTAAAATCATCCTGACTTTTATAGTCGTGAGAAGAAGGGAAACTAGGGTCTAGTGTAATTGTGAACCAGATTTAAACACCTGCCAACCGTTTACAGCCCGACAGTAACAACGGTTGTCAGGGACAATTTCCTCCGACATTTCTTCACCCAAGTGAGAGTAGTAACCATGGAGCAAATAATAGTGTTTGATAGGGAATGTATAATAAGTAAAATATATAATTTGGTAGACTTCATTTATTACAGAGAAATGTTTTTATACTCTTGAATACCCAAACCATCCAAAAACAGAATTCTCACCTCTCTCTTTAATGTGTGTGAGAGAGAGAGAGACAGAAAAGGAAGAGGAGAGAATAGCTCGGACTGCTTTATTAAGTTCAGTATTACAATATTGTGTGATGACAAGGACAAATGTATTATCTGAGCAAAGCTCTGCCCAACATAACATCAAAGTTCGCTTCGTTTGGACAGACTTGTACCCGCCAACACCAGATAACCGTTAACAGCAGGCTATCGTCTGATGATGAATCGTGCCGCGACAGATAATAAAAAAATGTATAATAACAAATAACAGTGTGCCGACAACTGGTGATGTAACTACAAGTATCATGTAGCAGCACATAACCACCGTGTAACCGCCTAATGGAGGGGCTGGGACTGGGGGAGTCAGGGGTGGGGTGGGAATGGAAGTGAACAGTTCAAACCTTCGATAACTGAGAGGCTTGATGGTGACATAATCACTGCTGGCACGAATATTTCTTTCGATAACATGTAGTTGGCCTGCTATTTTGTTGTTGTTGTTGCTAACGGTTATTATTTTTTTTTATGTTCTTGGAGCCGAAAGCAATAAGGGGGAGGTTGTTGTCTTCTACTAAGTGCGAGAGGTTCGGGTAGAATTATAAACAACGACATGCCAATCGTTCCTAACAGGTCACGCGGTGCGATTTCTGTTGCAATCACAGAACCTTTCTTGTTCATGTTCGTGTCCCTGTTAATGTTCTTTTTTTGTGTTGTCCATTGTGTTGTTCTTGTTGTTCCTATTATTACTCCTCCCACTGCCCTCACAAAAAGCTAACCCTGAAAGGTGAGGTCTCGAACACCTCACTCCCCAGGATTAATAATAATAATAATAATTAAATTATTTACAAAGCGTCGACTTTTGCTACAGTAATGTATAGCATACACATAAAAGAACATGCAATCTTGCACACGCATACCTTCACTTATGCTCACAGCTATTTTAATATTATTTTATAAATATTTATCTATTTATTGCATCCTTAAACGTTTGAACAAACCTGGAATCAAGTACAAACCCTGCAATACTGTCTCTCTTTCTGTGTGAACATGTATGTGTATATATGTATTAATGTACAATATTTGAGTTTGTGGATGGCTGCATGGATACTGCAATTAATTCAAATGTCTACACATTTATGTTCACAGCATTAACTTCAATACTATTGCTTACATTACGATTCGACTTATATTTAGCAATATGCAACTAAGGGGACATAATTATTTACCAATAAACAAATAAGGGAAGATAATTGTGTGACATCAAGCTAATCCTTATGATAATTGCAGATGCAAACAGCAGTCAGGCTAAAGTGTAGCTGCGCTGATGATGGCGATTAGCTGTGTATTGGTCACGTGACAACAGTAGGCAGTGTGAACGTTTATCGAGCTCGACTTTAAACATTGTATGAGACTACGAGAATGTTGGTGTGAGTGTAGTGTAGTGTAGTGTAGTGTAGTGTAGTGTAGTGTAGTGCAGTGTAGTGTAGTGGAGTGTAGTGTAGTGTAGTGTAGTGCAGTGTAGTGTAGTGTAGTGTAGTGTGAGTGTGAGTGTAGTGTAGTGTAGTGAGTTAGTGTAGTGCAGTGTAGTGTATGTAGTGTAGTGGAGTGTAGTGTAGTGTAGTGTTGTGGAGTGTAGTTAGTGCAGTGTAGTGTAGTGTAGTGCAGTGTAGTGTAGTGTAGTGTAGTGTGAGTGTGAGTGTAGTGTAGTGTAGTGGAGTGGAGTGTAGTGTAGTGCAGTGTAGTGTAGTGTAGTGTAGTGTAGTGGAGTGTAGTGTAGTGTAGTGTTGTGGAGTGTAGTGTAGTGCAGTGCAGTGTAGTGGAGTGTAGTGTAGTGTAGTGCAGTGTAGTGCAGTGCAGTGCAGTGCAGTGCAGTGTAGTGTAGTGTAGTGTGGTGTAGTGTAGTGTACTGTAGTGTAGTGTAGTGTGAGTGTGAGTGTAGTGGAGTGTAGTGTAGTGGATTGGAGTGGAGTGTAGTGGAGTGGAGTGTAGTGTAGTGTAGTGTAGTGTAGTGCAGTGTAGTGCAGTGCAGTGGCAGTGTAGTGTAGTGTAGTGTGTGTAGTGTAGTGTACAGTGTAGTGTAGTGTAGTGTAGTGTAGTGTGAGTGTGAGTGTAGTGGAGTGTAGTGTAGTGTAGTGTAGTGTAGTGTAGTGCAGTGTAGTGCAGTGCAGTGCAGTGCAGTGTAGTGTAGTGTGGTGTAGTGTAGTGTACTGTAGTGTAGTGTAGTGTGAGTGTGAGTGTAGTGGAGTGTAGTGTAGTGGAGTGGAGTGGAGTGTAGTGGAGTGGAGTGTAGTGTAGTGTAGTGTAGAGTAGAGTGTAGTGTAGTGTAGTGTAGTGCAGTGCAGTGAGTGTAGTGTAGTGTAGTGTAGTGTAGTGCAGTGCAGTGCAGTGTAGTGTAGTGTAGTGTAGTGTAGTGTAGTGCAGTGCAGTGCAGTGTAGTGTAGTGTAGTGTAGTGTAGTGTAGTGTAGTGCAGTGCAGTGCAGTGAGTGTAGTGTAGTGTAGTGTGTAGTGCAGTGCAGTGCAGTGTAGTGTAGTGTAGTAAGTGTAGTGTAGTAGTGTAGGTAGTGCAGTGCAGTGTAGTGTAGTGTAGTGTAGTGTAGTGTAGTTAGTGTAGTGTTAGTGTAGTGTAGTGAGTGTAGTGTAGTGTAGTGTAGTGCAGTGCAGTGAGTGTAGTGAGTAGTGTAGTGTAGTGTAGTGCAGTGCAGTGCAGTGTAGTGTAGTGTAGTGTAGTGTAGTGTAGTGTAGTGCAGTGCAGTGTAGTGTGGTGTAAGTGTGCAGTGTAGTGTAGTGTAGTGTAGTAGTGTAGTGTAGTGTAGTGTAGTGCAGTGCAGTGTAGTGTAGTGTAGTGTAGGTGTATGTGTAGTGTAGTGTAGTGTAGTGTAGTGCAGTGCAGTGCAGTGCAGTGTAGTGTAGTGTGTAGTGTAGTGTAGTGTGTGCAGTGCAGTGTAGTGTGGTGTAGTGTAGTGTAGTGTAGTGTAGTGTAGTGTAGTGCAGTGCAGTGCAGTGTGTAGTAGTGTAGTGTAGTAGTGTAGTGTAGTGTAGTGTAGTGTAGTGCAGTGCAGTGCAGTGTAGTGTAGTGTAGTGTAGTAGTAGTGTAGTGTAGTGTAGTGTAGTGCAGTGCAGTGTGTGCAGTGTAGTGTAGTGTAGTGTGTAGTGTAGTGTAGTGTAGTGTAGTGCAGTGCAGTGTAGTGTAGTGTAGTGTAGTGTAGTGTGTAGTGTAGTGTAGTGTAGTGTAGTGCAGTGCAGTGCAGTGTAGTGTAGTGTAGTGGAGTGTAGTGTAGTGTAGTGTAGTGCAGTGCAGTGTAGTGTGGTGTAGTGTAGTGTAGTGTAGTGGAGTGTAGTGTAGTGTAGTGTAGTGCAGTGCAGTAGTGCTGTAGTGTAGTGTAGTGGAGTGTAGTGTAGTGTAGTGTAGTGCAGTGCAGTGTGTAGTGTAGTGTAGTGTAGTGTAGTGGAGTGTAGTGTAGTGTAGTGTAGTGCAGTGCAGTGCAGTGTAGTGTAGTGTAGTGTAGTGGAGTGTAGTGTAGTGTAGTGCAGTGTAGTGTAGTGTAGTGTGAGTGTGAGTGTAGTGTAGTGTAGTGGAGTGGAGTGTAGTGTAGTGTAGTGTAGTGTAGTGTAGTGCAGTGTAGTGCAGTGCAGTGCAGTGTGTAGTGTAGTGTAGTGGTGTAGTGGAGTGGAGTGTAGTGTAGTGTAGTGTAGAGTAGTGTAGAGTAGTGTAGTGTAGTGTAGTGCAGTGCAGTGCAGTGCGGTGCAGTGTAGTGTAGTGTAGTGGAGTGTAGTGTAGTGTAGTGCAGTGCAGTGTGGTGTGGTGTAGTGTAGTGTAGTGTAGTGTAGTGTAGTGTAGTGTAGTGCAGTGCAGTGTAGTGTGGTGTGGTGTAGTGTAGTGGAGTGGAGTGGAGTGTAGTGTAGTGTAGTGTAGTGTAGTGTAGTGCAGTGCAGTGTAGTGGAGTGTAGTGTAGTGTAGTGTAGTGTAGTGCAGTGCAGTGTGGTGTGGTGTGGTGTAGTGTAGTGTAGTGTAGTGTAGTGTAGTGTAGTGTAGTGCAGTGCAGTGCAGTGTAGTGTGGTGTGGTGTAGTGTAGTGTAGTGTGGTGTGGTGTGGTGTGGTGTAGTGTAGTGTAGTGCTCTTTAATTAATGGCTTGCTGAGCACACTGACGCCTGGCAGGTGGCTCTCGTAGTCAGGGGCTAGAACTGTGCTGTGCAGTGTGGAGGTAATGAAAGATGATTTTTGATTGGACAGCTTCTTAAGTACACAAACGTCTCTCTGTCTCTCTGTCTCTGTCTCTCTCACACACACAGAGCGGAGAGGATAACTCAATAGACATTCGATTATTTTTTCCACTAGAGTGCTGGCGCACTGTGCACATCGTTGATGATGCTAGAGGCGTGGCCTTGAATGCACGTTACGTGAAAAGTCAGGTCGATGACACAGGTAAACTCATCACACTTTGCACCTGCTTCCTTGTCTACAGTTCAGACGAAATATTCTTCAACGGAAAAAAAATGTCACAAAGAATTCAAAGTTAATGCTAAATTGGCCATAGAACAACTATTTTCTAGAGAAATATTCTCCACTTTGAGTTAGGATGTTAGTGAAGGACCTGTTGCATATCACTCGGTGATGTACAGCCTAAAATACTTAGATAACTGACAAAAATATTTTATTCTCTTACGATTAGTCTACTTTTTACGTGTAAAACTTGATAATACAATAGCAGCAATTTTTTGTCGGGGTGCAAGCACAAAATATGGGAGGTATTGGTGTAAAGAAGTCCTTGTGCCTACTCCTCTACCAGTCAACAAGAATTTGTTGTTGGAGATCCCACCAGTGAGTTCAAACCTTAGATCCTGAGAAAACCACCCTGAGGACAAGTGTCACATACAGATGGTCCTGAGACGAGACCTGAACCCAGCCCCCTGTTCTAAAGTCGTGCTGCCAGTATCTTAACTACCCTCCAAAACTTCTCGATGTAAAATACTTCCAGAGTAAATGCAGTAATCATTACAAAACTATTGGCAAAAAACTACAAACACCGCAAAAACTTTTTCAAAAGAACAGTTTTTGTATATCGTGAACAATTTTCCCGAAATCCTAGAAAAATATATTTCCTTTTTAAAACAATCTCTCAAATTGATAAGTAACGCACCGCAGGAATATATATATACACAAAATTACCTTTTGTCAGGTAATGCGACCCCTCAGCTCTCCTCAGCAACAAAAGATTCCTTCCAAAAGTTTTAATGCTTAAAAGTGTTCTTTAGACATGAAGGTCGGTATTATTATGAGAAGCTAAAGGAACAGTTTAAACGCTTTCTTGAAGTCACAATAATAGACAATAGTAACATCTATTATGTAAAACTTTCACATTTACTTTAATACTTAATGCGCTCACCTAAATAACTGGTTAACTAGCCACAGAATGTATGTATAAACATCAGATATAAAGAATCCAGATCAAAAGGTCCTCTCTAGCAGGTTAAAAACCCAGAACAACAAAACTGAGTTTTATAAATCATAATTTTCACAAAGCACACCCTTGGATGCTCAGGAGCAGACGTCTCGATGGACGCCGATGTTTCACAAGTCCTGGTAGCATCTCTTGTACGATCGAAACAATTACTCCTTGTAGCAGAGTTACTTTTTCTTACTTGATACAAACCCACCGGGTTGTCATCTTCGATAAGTGAGGTTTCCTTGCCAAGCAAAGCGCCGTCAGCAACAAAGAACATCAGCAACTGTCTTTGTTTGTGGAGGCAACAGTCAGTCTGTGACAGCCAGGACGGGCGGGCACCTGTCGAGCCAAGTATTTAGTACGGTGTCGCGAAATGTGGTGTGTGAGTCAAAGTCGAACTGTACCCAGGGTACTTCGATCACACCTTTGGAGGCAATAATTGTTTTTCACTGTGATGCTCTCTTTTTCTCTCTTTCCCAAGCTTCTTTCTCGTCTCTCACTCTGTGTGTGTGTCTACCTGCGCCACACCTATATTCGCACACACCTATGTTCGCAGGTTCGTGCACACCTTAGACATAAAGTTTACGGACAATGGACTTTTATCTTTTATCTAAGCAAGTCCTGATTTTTCTTGTTGCTGGAGAGAACAAAGATGCAGAAAGGGAGGACAAGGAACAATAAAGAGCTGCGTTGCCAGAAGTCGGCAATTTTACGGTCATACGAGCATTTATTTACTTATGGGAAACACTTTACAATGCAGTTTGTGATAAACGGTTTTGTGTGGGGAGGAGGGGTGGAAGCTAACATTTGTAAACATCATTTGTTTGGTTTTATTTTGAATTATAACTGTGTCATTTGTGCTTCTTTGGTGTTGCCTCACAATGATTATTTTCTGAGTCTGCTTTTTTATTCGCTCTAAAAGCTTCTGGCGTCAAAATATTTTTAAATTCTTTCTTTTTTCTAGTGTTTCTTTATGCTATCTTTATTTCTCTTTCTTTCTCGCTCAAATTGTTTCATTCTTTTCTTTCTTTCTTTTTTCAATTCCCTTTTATTTCAGTTGTTCGTTTATTCTTGTCTCTTATTGCAATCGCTTCATTTATTTATTCATTTATATTTTCTTTCATTCTTTTCTTTCAAAGTTTTTAAAAATTCTTTTATTTATTCTTAATTTCTGTTTTTTTGTAATATTTTCTTCATTCATTATTTTTTGGTCCTTTTGGTTTGGTGTTCCTTTCCTCCAATCGTTCTTTTCATGTATTCATTCGTATATTCTGCTTCTTTCAAGTTTGAGAATGACGATGATGATGCAGGTGATGAGGAGAGATTGTTTGTTCAGCAGCTCAACTGGTCAACCGTGGAGAGCATCGGACAGGCGGTCAGTTGGCCCGAGCACAGGACCACGATGTCTTGCGATGTCGACAAACTGAACGGAGATTGTGTGAACATCTGAGATTTATTAAAAACACGTTAAACCTTGCTGATATCTTTTAAAAAATTGTAAAAGGAATTAGAAAATAGTACGGGATCGAATTATTCACATAAGTATTTAATGGAAAACTTCTTCGGTTAAAAGAAAAAGGAAGAAACAAAGAAATAACAACGAAAAAAGAAAGACAGAAAAATGAAAGAAAGAAATAAACAAAGAAAGAAAGGTAGGTCATCAACACCTACTGATGACAATAGTTTCAAAAGACGTACCCAACCTTCATCATATTATTCGCCATCCCCAAAGGAAGTCTCATTAAAAGTAAGCAAAAATGAACAAAGAATTTTGTCCTCTCCTCCCGTGAGACAAAACAACCCAAACATTGGTCACGTGACGACCTACATTTCGCTTCCGTGGGCTGTCTTGTGCTGCTTTCATTGTGTTTTGTGTGGAATTCCTGCGCCTGCACTCGCGGCCTGCTTTTCGCCCCCATGTCGATGTTGCACGTGCATCAAGGTCGTCTGACATCTCGTCTACTGCAGCCTCCCGCACTCCTCCCATCCGTTGTTAGGGTTAGGTTTGTGTGATTAGGGTATGTCCCCGACCTCCACCCGGCCTGTCCGTGTAACCGTCCCACTACGTAACCGAGATGATGTCACAGGTTTAAGCAGTTGAAGTTTGAAGGGTGGTGTCCCCTCTCTTTCCTGAAGACGTCACTCTAACGTCCAGAATTCAAACTGTTGCTGACATTGCCGACTGCTCGTCCTTTTCGTAAAAAAAAATAGAAGGAGGGATGATGATAATGATGATGATGAAGATGAGGATGATAAGGAGGAGGAGGATTATGACGAGGATGATGATGAGGAGGATGATGATGTAAACGAGAGAGATAGAGATGGGAGGGGGTGAGGCAGGAGGAGAGAGCGTTCGAAGCCAGCTGTGCATCAGCTGTTGCTTGGCATTTGGACTGTATTCTCCACCTTTCTACCTTCCTTGTGCACACACATGGTGTGTGCACTCCCATGCGAGATCATTAAAAAAAACGAGAGATTGTTAAACATTAGTTTGGAACTGAAATTACACATCGATTAGCGTCAGTGTCATGTTCCGCGCTGATACATCTCAGGTGAGTTCAGGTGGCTTTCTCGCGGCCTGACATTTACTTCTGATGGAGCGCAACAGGTGTTTTTCTTGTCATGAATGTTTGTTCCTGAAACGGCCTGTGGAAAGCCAGTCTTAAATACCCTCAACTGACAAAATGAAGGTTAGTGATTGCGGACATGGATCTTCATTGAGAGATGCGAGTGATTGGATTCATTGATTGGGATAGAGAATATTACTTGGAGATTGGAAGCATGTTCTTCAAAGATAGAGATTAAGGTGACTGTAAAGATTTTCATTAGCGCCAAAAGATGGACAGGTGTCTTGGTTTTTGCCCCCAGGATCGTGTGGATGACTTTGTAGAAGCCGCCAGTCAGGAACTAACGGGAAGCCTTGCCCCACATTGCCGACAAACTTCAGCATCCTCCAGTCGGCTGCTCTCTTGACCCGAGATCGAAATTATCACAAGAGCGAACCCCACAGACGCACACCACGCAGGTCCCAGGACCTATTGTCTCCCTTTCTGCACAGCCTCATCACAGTCGGCAACGGATGAAAGGAGGGAAGGAGGAACTAGGGCACGGGCGTACCTCCTTTCGCACGGAACTGCATCGATATCAAGCTGCACTTGTCCTGACATGTCGCGAGCAGAAAAACTAGAAAAAAAAGACTTTTGTATTGTTTTTGTTTTGCTGGGTTGTAGGTTTGCCCTGTATGGATGTACCGTACGTTGGTATTGATGGCTGCGATCAATGGGCGCACAATGGAGTGAGAGACAAACCAGCCGCCGGAGCAATTACGAGTTGTACGTGCGCCACAGCTGCTGGAGCCGCCATGCTTCCTGCTTTTCTATTGGCCAGCTCACGACAACCGACAATCGGCTCGTTACTAGAAGCTTCTGCCGTGAGCTAGGGATGAGAGAGAGGAGGGAGGAATACAATGATAAAGGGAGGAAAATAAATAAGGGGTGGTAAACATGAGCATAACGATTATATAGCAGAGGGAGGTAACTAATGAAGAGAGAAGAAGAAAAAAAGAAAATAAGAGGTGAGGAAGAGAAAGAGAGAAAGAGAGAGCAAAAGGTTGCATTGATTGAAAAAAGGAATATAAAAATGGATGAAAACTTCAATACAGTTTAGGAATGATGTACAGTAAAGTGTGGCTTGGGCGCAGGCATGTAATCAGCTGCACGCATCACTAAGTCAGACTACAACCCGAGTGTCAGAAGCACAAACAATCTCACAAACATTAACAAGCTTAAAAAAATCACTTTCTTGATTTAGGAATTAACACACAGAACAAGCAAACGAACCTTGATATTTGATCTCACACGTGATGAGGAGATAATGTGTGACAGCGCCACTGACAAACTGTAGCGAAGAAAGAAAGGAGCAAATCAGTAAAAAAAAACCAAAAAACAAAAAAAAAAACAAACAGCAACAGCAACAGCAACAAACAAACAAACAAACAACAAACAAACAAAAAAACAAAAAAACACAAAGAAGATTATGAAAAGTTAGTAAGAAGGTAATCAAATAATGGAGAATGTACAGAAGAATGAGTGTGTACAAGAAAGAACAGACAATAAATGAAGCTTAGGATATATAATGCTATGTATGTTTTCTATAATCTGTTCACTGAATAAAATTCATGGTTTACAAGAAAGACATTGTACATTTAGTTAAAGACAAAGCGAGAGGGACGGAAAACAAATAGAGAGCAAGAAAGAAAGAAAGAAAGAAAAAAAGAACAAAAACCTAAACAAAAGGAGAAGAAAGACAAACACACTTGTCAACTGATTGCAGGAAGTCTCCTAAATCTGGTGCACGTGACATACGTAGCAGACTTCCTCGTGCACTCAGTCAGTCGTCGATGGAGAGGAGGAGGAGGAGGAGTGGGGGTGGGTGGGGAATGAGGGAGGAGCACGAGGATCCGTGACCTTGAAGCTGTCAGTGCATGTACTTACCTGACAACAAATAGGTCGCGAGAAGAGAGAAGAAATGTCAAAGGGTGTCGGGCTGACATCATTTTCTCTCCTCGAAAAACGGCTGGCTAGACAGGGGTCACGTGACTACAGCCCGACTACATCGTCAAACATGAAATAAGTAGGGTTCTACTTCACTCAACTGTGAGTGAGTGAGTGAGTGAGTGAGTGAGTGAGTGAGTGAGTGAGTGAGTGAGTGAGTGAGTGAGTGAGTGAGTGAGTGAGTGAGTGTATTCAATATTTTCAGATGGGTGTGGGGAGGTTGCAGGATGCATGACAATCGATAACAAACACACACATACACACACACATTCACGTATTTCACCGAAACATAAAACTTGCACATAAAATATATTTACACAGATTCACACTCTTCTTATCACCCAAATCACATCAGTCGTATGAATAATGTTCACATGATTAAGTATACAAACTATGCACGTGAAGCCCAATCGCCTAATGAGAAGTCAAATAACGAACATTAACAGATTTACAGAGTGAGTGAGGGTGACACACAATCCACCAACAATTCAGTCAGGGGGGGGACAAATAACTTTGTGTAAGAAAATAGGAAAGTACTGAATTCTTTCCAGAATGTTCTAGAATTATTCGTACATATATGTCATGACCTTTAGTAAGACTAGCCAGTTGAACTAAAATACATGTTCATTCACACTTTGTGTGTGAATCACATGGTGTGAACACGCCTGCCTTGTCACATCACCAACAGTTGAAACTCTATTTCAGTGATGTGATGTTCAGGGCCGACAATAATTGCGGTGTGAGCAGGAAGTTCGTGGGTTACCGTTCTTTTTTTGCTGTGTAACCTTCGAGAGTTTGAACCCTTGGACCACTACACACACGGAAGTGTCGTCACGCGTTGGCTCTGGCGGCACGCGACAACAGGAACCTGACATCTCACAAACAGCGCCAGCCAGTCGTCGTTGTCTGCCCCATGCACACTACGCCATGAGAGTGCCTTCCCCTTAGTGCGCGCTCGCACGTCTTTGGCTTCCCCGCAGCTGCGCAGACTTCTCTAAGGGAGAGAATGCAGACTCAACACTGCTGTTGATTAGCGCTACCTGCTGGCAGCTCTGCCTGACAGTTTGTGGTCTGTCTTCATGACTCCCACAGTCCTCTAGAAACTGGCTTGATGGTTCTTTGATGGTCACCCTTCTCATCAACCGTCGTCACCTTCCGGCAGGACTATTTGCCTCAGGTAGGTCGTCGTCGTCTTCAGGCTTGTCTATGATGTAGCTGCTCGAGCCAACAACGAGTAACAGCCGTGAGTGACGTAAGGCAAACAGTCGATTGATTTAATGCAAAATACGAGTGACGTGACACAACAGGTGAGTGACGTATTCCAGCTGTTTTTCCTCACAACCATCCCACAAGATTATCCGTCACCATGTTGCCCCTCGTTAATTATGGGTCTTGAATCTTGGTTATAGTGTGTCAGCTCACCTCCTGTCATGTGACACGTCACGTGTTACGGCAACATGACCACGAACTCGTAATGTGTCTTCTGTTTTCCTACCCTTGGCTAACAATATATTTTTTTTATTTAATTGTGGATTATCGTGATTAAAGAGCTGCATTACTCTGTCACTGTTTATCTGTCTGTCAGTCTGTCCTGCTCAAGTAATACCTGTTACTTTTCTGGACAATGAATAGTCAAGACGGTTTTTGTCGAGCGGTTGTTCAAGACGGAGACGCAATACAGAGCTAGTGACGTATTATGTGACAAACAGTATGCACGTCGTACGCACAAACCAGTGACGTACAGAGCTGATGCGAACTTCGTCCACAACTGATGTAGTTCGCGAGGCGAGGGACAGCTGCAGCGGAACTTGAACTTACAGACAGGTGTGCACTGCTTACTGCCTCGGTGACAGGTGATTAAAATAAACACAGGACTGAGATGCGCAGCTCTTTGGGTGTGTGTGCGTGTGCGTGTGTGCGTGTGTGTATCGCCAAGGGGATGATGGAGAGGGTTAAAAGAGTTGAGGTAGAGATACCATTAATTATTCATTATAACAAAATGTCTTATTCATGAGACAAAACGATCTTCAATCCACTTTCCCTGAAGGCGTTGGTTCATTATTGCTGTGCGTCATATTGTCACGTGCATGTTTGATATGTACAGTCGGCTTCTGATCAAGACATACTGTCAGCACACAGCTTGTCACAACAGACTGACCTGATCCACGAATACTGGTGACAAACTGTCATGTCGACACGTGACATGAGTTCGCTACCTGAGTATTTGTGTTGTACTTACACACCGGAAACGCGTCACAATAGATAGTTTATAACAAATGTTTATATGTAATTCTTTGTACATAACAAGAATCTTTGTAAAATAACCACCAAATAGGCAGAACTTAAAAGTATTTTGAAACACGACAAGAGATGTTTTGAAATACATGTAACTCTCCAAAGTTGACAGATGTATATATGGAAACCCTGTCAAGAAACGTCACATAAGAAACATAAGTGTGACAGTATGTCTGACCGACAAGTTGTCACACTCACCACGGCGATTGGGGTTAGCTTTGGTCAGCAGGATGATTTATTTTGCTAGGCCGGGTGGGCAAGCGACACATCGGTCACACACCTGTCAGGTAATTTTGCAAGTTCTGAGGAGACAGATTCACCTGTCACCTGCACACCTGACAGATACGAAGTGCGCTCCGTACCTGTGGAAACGTCCAAACGAACTATTAAAAGGTCAAGGATGGGGTTACTCGCTCATTCGGAGACTTAACGACGATAAATAAGAATGAAGTTGACGACAGTGATTATAATGACGAGGACGACGATAATGAGGATCATCATTCCTGTTGACAATAACTACAATAACTGTAGATATACCCAGCCTGTTCTCATTGAGGTCAACGTAGATGGAAGTGGAGCGAGTTCAGAAGGACTTTGCAAGGAGGAGGGGCTGGCTACTGCTTCAGCGACCCAGGAAAGGTGAAAGAAGTTATAATCAGTCACCATTGTTTTAAAACAAACTGAAGAAGAACATTCATTAACAGACACACACAGAGGACCTCCAGACACAAATGAAAGACGATGACGGCGATGCCACGACTGGTCTCCAGGCTGGGACTGGCGCTGCCAGACTATTATCAATCACTAAGCGGCCCGGGAGGCCAGGATACAATTCCAGATGCCAGTCTCAACTTGTCTCGCGGGACTTTTGCCAGTGATTCTTCAGTCTCGCCATCTTGTGTCGTTATAAAAGTCAGTGCAGTCCCCTTGACACTGTCACATGTCCACACTGCTGCTTCGTCTCTCTGTCAGCCTCACCGCACTGCCCACCGGCCATCAGCACCAACATGCTTGTGATCTTCGTATAGCAAGAAATATGAGGCTATTCTTGTTATACACAGAATACAACATCACCTTGGCGTATATATACATCATATATACACATCACGGACCAATCATTGTACATATTCAACACGGAATATCATACATTTCACAGCTTAGTCGTGGCCACATAATCAGTCACAAGACAGAAACACTCAAATAATTCCACAAAATAATAATTCTCCCACTTGCCGTAAATCGCTCCAGAGTATAAATATTTACAACTTACACAATATCAGTTCCACGAACTACTATCGAGCGCTGATAACGGATACAGAATGATTACACACTAATGAAATGGTGTTGAGAGAAGGCGTACTTCGTGCGCTAAGATGTCGATCCACGTGGGCGTGACTGGTCACGTGCCGACACGCTTGATCAATGGCTGAGTGCAGAGAGGTGAAGTTCGGTGGGTGTGGTTCGATTTCCGTGCGTGAGACGTTTTACGTGAAAACTTTACAGGTTGATGTGACACTGTTACAACTGTCTGGGAGTCGTAGTCTGGTGTGTAGCCCAAGAAGAAACAACAGAGGAGGTCGGCGAACAAGAGAAGCTTATTTCTAAGGACAAAAGCAAACAAGAGGTGGAGGAGAAGAGCGGACAAGACCTCCAGTGGCTGGAGGCAAAGATTGGACAGCAGTCCGGAAGTGTTGAGAGTAAACAACCCTGACTGTACGCTCTCCCCTCCCCACCTCTGTCTCTCCCCCTAGCCTAGCAACTATCCGAGCAACCACGAGTGAGTACCAGCAGATGCCCCTCGCATCCACAACATCCCACCCTCACCCTCACCCTCACGCCTCTTATCATATACCCTCGCAGGCCACACGGGGTACATGACAGGGATCTATCTACCCGTGCATGCTTCGTCAGGATTCTCTCGTGGCTCTGTGGATGTTTGTGGAGGGCAATGTAACCTCGCGCAGTCTGCCGACTATCCAAAGCCGGATGCTTGACCTGAGGTCAGGGGTCGCAGTCCAGTCTTCATGTCCTTCGCGCCCAGAACAGTCAACAAATATATACAGCCTGTGTTTTCTTCCTGACACTGGACAGGACCACAATCAAAAACTGTAAAGTGGACCCCGCAGCTATCTTAAAAAAATTGTTCATCATATCATAAAAAGCAGCAGAACTTAATCAGAGATCTTCTAATTAGAAATGTGTTTTGATACATAATCAATACAAAATATAAGCAGTTTTACAAGAATGAGAGAGGAGAACGTGGAGGATAAAGCATATTTTAGAGGGTGGAGAATTCGACTCTATTTTCATTAGGTTTTTTAAATTTCATTTTTAACACTTCATTTGTAGATAAAATGTTTCAGAGAACTGTGATTAGAACAGAAAACTTCTTAGTGCGAGTAAAAATCGGGATGTTTGAAACAATTGAGAGAATATTTGGGATGTGTGCCCCGTGTTTAAAATCTCATTTTGTTTGTGTGTGCCAGACAAATGTTTACAGCCTCAGTGTCTGGGGGCAACTGCTTTTTTTTCAAGTAGAGTAGGAAACGAAAGCTTGACAAAGAAATGTGTTGACGTTGTGTTGGGTGGATTGCTGATAGATGTACTCAGAAATGACTGTTTAGCCTCATGTCTATCCCAAATATTGAGACAATATCGCCTTAGATATGGTAATATTGCTTCTTGTTGACTTTTGTTCATTAGTATCAGATCAGTAGATAAGAGCAATCAGGGAACACGGCACTAATATTAGGAACTATTAGTAGTAGACTGTATGTTCAAAAACAGTAGTATTAATAGTACACTATAATAACAGTAGTATTAATAGTACACTATAATAACAGTAGTATTAATAGTACACTATAATAACAGTAGTATTAATAGTACACTATAATAACAGTAGTATTAATAGTACACTATAATAACAGTAGTATTATAGTACACTATAATAACAGTAGTATTAATAGTACACTATAATAACAGTAGTATTAATAGTACACTATAATAACAGTAGTATTAATAGTACACTATAATAACAGTAGTATTAATAGTACACTATAATAACAGTAGTATTAATAGTACACTATAATAACAGTAGTATTAATAGTACACTATAATAACAGTAGTATTAATAGTACACTATAATAACAGTAGTATTAATAGTACACTATAATAACAGTAGTATTAATAGTACACTATAATATCAGTAGTATTAATAGTACACTATAATAACAGTAGTATTACATACTCTACAAAATATTGCACAGGAAACTAGAACATATAAACTCTTGCATAAAAAATCTGCAGGTTTTGTTTAAAATTATTCAAGAAGAATTTAAAAAAAACTCCTTAGCAGTAAACGTTTCTAAAAATGTATTTATTAAATAAAAACCTGGGAAACTTTTAATGTGCTTAAAGTGGTTCTTTGGGTTTTAATTTTGATGGTTTTTATGATGTGGGACTTGAGCAGCCCCAACAAAAATCGATGTTTCTGAGCCCAAAATGACTTGCTCCATCCTCCCGTGTCCTCAGGCGATGATGTTACTAGTGTCAGCTATATGAGTTCATATCACCTGCTTGAAGGGGTCAAATTAATGACACTGCCAGTGGGACATGGGGGTCAAGGTTTGCACCTGATCGAGTTTCATGACAACGCAGGCTACTCACACTTTGTACAGAGCTCACAAGCAGTCGACAGTAGTGCACTCTAGAGAACAATATGGCATTAATTAAACGAAACCTGTCCCCCTTCCCGTCTTCCTCTATAGGTGGCTGACCCTCGCGGTCATCTGCATCGTGTCCTGCCTTCTGTCACGAGCAGGCGGACCTGGCGGCTGACGTCGGGTGGAAGACACGAGCGATGGAGATAGAAGAAACCATGCAAGGAAGGAGGGGGTAGGATGTCCGGGGCTCAGTACCTCGTGTTGGTCCCCATCACCTGGTGCTGCCTGGCGTGGGAAACGCCTTGGTTCCCAGACTGAAGTCAGTCGGTGTCTAAGTAGGCAGGCTGGTATTGCTCTGGCAGCAAAACATATCACCAGTCCTGCCTCGCTCCCTGCTCCCCCATCCCCATTCCTCACCGTTGAGCTTTGATCCTCTCACGAACTCTTTACCCTACCCTGCCACCTCCCTCCCTCCATCCCTCGCCATCTCAGCCAAGAGTTGACCTTAGTTCCTGGAGTCCGCGTGATCAAAGGTCGCGCTGCCGCCAGCCTCTGCGGCGAAGCGTAGCGTTTCACTTGGTCCTCATCCTCCCCGTCTGGTGCCGACCGTTGGGGTGGTTTGTGTGTTCGTGGCTTTTCACGAAGAGTGACTAGCACTCACTGCTTTACTGCGTGAACAACACCTTCCTCGATCTCCACCTTATTTTGACTTCTCCTAACCCCATCCCTGCCAGCCTACCACGGGGAGTCGTTAACGTAATCAGCAGCAGACGACAAAATACATCGTCAGCTCTTTAACGGTTTCTCTAACATCTTAAAAAATGCAGCTCAACATGCACACGTACATGTGTACTCTGTGTGTGTGGGAGAGAGAGAGAGCACAAATTGTCGAAAACGATGAGATGGCAACAGTCCTCTGCTCGTCCTTGACCTCTTAAGAGCTTGACCTCAGAGAGGTCATGGCCGTTTAGAGCAGCTGCACTCCAAAGATAATTTGACAAACGTTTTCTGTAGTTGGATCACCAACAAGCTTGTGCAGCTGACTCCCTGTCAGACGCTGCGCTGAAAAAACACGACAGGTCAGAAGGTTAGCGAAACGCAGAGGCTGACGGGAAATGTACCGGAACCACAGGCGCTGTGAGCGGCTGGAAAAACTCTTCGTCAACACCGTGCCAAGACACGCTCCACTTCGGCAAGCAGGTGCTGTGCGAGATCCAGTTGTTACTGGCAGGACACGTTAGTCGTGACAACCAGACAACCCAATGGTGGTGGACATAGCAAGGAAGCTGGTGAGTGGTTGGGGAGAGTTCGATACCCGTCTATCGCAGAGTAAGTCGCCGACGTTGAGGATGCTGTGGAGAAGGTACCTGAAACCTGAGGAACTGGGGAAGATAAGCCAGCGAGGGCCAAGAGTAAGGCACCACACTGACAAACAAACTTAACACAAGAAAAGTATGGTTCCTGACACTTCAATCCTCGATAGCTTAAAGGTTAGGGGACTGTCGTGACCTTTTTTTCCAAACCGCCAAACAGCAGGATGTCCAGCTGATTTTGTTTATTCTTCCACTCTATGAGGTCTGAAAAAATTGACGGAAACTACCCAAACACCTCAAGGCACTCGCCTGACAGCTTCTTGGTCTCGCGTGCTGTTGGAGACGTGGACGGGCGAGACATCCAGCCAGACGTCCATCCGTCACTCACAGGGAAACAAGACCTGGCGTGCATGGAGGTCTGACGTGACTTCCACACGAGAAGCTGGAAAATTGAGTCACTTGAAGCCTCGGCCCTCCGACTTGTTTGACTGGAAGATGGATTATCCACGCTCCGTCCGGCACCAATCACCTCAGCTCACGTGACCACTGCAAACACCTACAGAATAAAACATTTACTTACGCAAGACGGACGCACAGTCGTACACACTGCTAAATGTGTACACAGTTCCACAGACAAACCGGCGTCATACTCGCCTACCCACACCATCCCACCACACGCAGGTATACGACAACTGAACATAGTTCCACAACAAAAGTAAAACAATCAGTAACAGACAGACATAATCATTTACTGCATGTAAATCTTGGAGAAAAATGCACATCCAGCTGAGCAGACCGTTATGCTTTACCCGGAAAGCAGCTGTTGCAACAGTTAACGATGTGTGTGTGAAAGAAAGAGGTATATAAACAGAGAAAGGATGATAAAAAAGGGAGACAGAGAAAATGCGAATTTTTTCTCTAATTTTTTTAATTTTTACAACTATCTTACTTACAGGGGTATACACAGATCAATGGACACACACAGTGACAGGAAGACTGAAGACTTCAAGACGGGAAAGAAAAGAATACAATCAGCTTTGTTGGCAGTCTCAGGATGGGTGTGGTTTGCATACTATAATTAGCAAAAGACCATGTGAGAATTCTCTTCATCTCTGTGGGAGACATAACTGCGGCATTCGTTCACGGAATAATTTAAATCACAAACCCTCCCATTTCTCGGCACCCGACATGGCGACTTTCACTGCTCTCCGCAAAACGCAGGGTAACGAATGGCATCATTGGGTCATCGTGAAAAGGGAGACAGGGGAGAATACGCGTGATTCGAGGGAGGTAACTCGACTGCAAAAACCTTGTGAAGAATCCCACTCTGATCAGTTTGCGTGGCGGCTCGACCAGTCTTGCCTCATTGAATCCCCTTGGGTGTCGTGAACCCGGGGTGTGCGAGACCAGAGGTCGTTATGGTGACTACAGACCGGGGGTCCAGGCACTTCGCGCCAGAGCTGCCTGAGGAGAAGGAGGAAGAAATAGAGGAAGAACGGAAGAGCTCTCTACAACGGAGGCTTAGAATGAACTCGTTGACCTGTGTCTTCGGGGGCACATTAGTCTCCGCGAAGCTCCCTCCGCCACTGCATAACGATGTGTCTTGAA
The DNA here is from genome assembly GCF_003073045.1 of Pomacea canaliculata. Classification (NCBI taxonomy): domain Eukaryota; kingdom Metazoa; phylum Mollusca; class Gastropoda; order Architaenioglossa; family Ampullariidae; genus Pomacea; species Pomacea canaliculata. The sequence continues at coordinate 15,812,761 of NC_037599.1, forward strand.
GACGAGCCTGACTGATGAAGCCACATAGGCTCATCCACTGAGATATTTTGAAAGAGGGGGTCTCTTAATTAAACGGCCAGGCCCATTTTGATTGCACGATATCTGACTGCGGAGGAGAAAAAAGAGCCAAAGGGAGACCATTTGTCAGGTGGGATTTAAGTTCCTTACTTGAATCTTTTCTGTTTCCTTGAACAGTGGAGTCTGACTTAATCGGAAGTTTGTAAAAAGAAGAGAAGTCCGAAGAGAAAAATCATTTGACATTAAAAGTAGAATACAAATATGAAAAGATTAATAATATAAGGAGGGGAGTATTATTTCAATCACACGTAATTAGCAAAGCGCAGTGACTACCACTCAAGTTTTGTCAAAAAAAAAATTATAAATAAAATTAATTTCCAAAAAGGATTTGTGAGATAGTCTCTACACAGAGCTGCAAGGACTGTTTGACATATAGCTACATTTCCAACAACACTTTGATCACGTGGCCTTCTCTCCCTCTGTGCCACGTGTCGCTTGCTAATCTCATCCCATTTCTTCATTTCATGCGCACTTCCGTTTCCCCCAGCGGCTCGGCGCATGCGCACGCTCACGCAGGGGTCACGTGATTGCCGCGTGGGCCTTCCGGATAACAGCTCACGCGCGGCAGAGATGTCGTGAGACATTACGAGGAAATTACAGGAAGGAGACGAATGGGAAACCAGGAGAGATGAGAGCTCCCTTTCCAGGACCTGGAATGGCGAGACGCTGGGTGGTGTCGAACATACTCCAGTCGGACATGTGCAGAAACAGGAAGAGCGGCTGGGCCCATAAACATGGCTCCTCCCGCTGCTAGCAGCTGATCTGCCGCGATAAGCGCCAATAGGTCATCCGGGCACGTCCCTGGGGCATTTCTAATGAAGCAGCAAATGCGTCGTCGACATTTATTTCCCTTCGCAAGTCCCCAGTTCTCGTCCTTTGTACTCGCAGATGCCCAGGCGTCCAGTTTAAATTTCCTTGACAGCGGTGCTGCTGAGCCTGACACGAGGCCATCGTGAGCACCGCTCACTGTCACCAGCTAATAATAGCAGGCGAGGCCCCAGCGTGATAAAGGGTTAAGAAAACATCAAGTTTGGCAAATGGTTTGTTTGAGAAAAAAAAATTAACCTCTGTCTTAGGTCATGTTTGATTTTTAATTATTTATTCCATTCAAGTTTTGTTACAAGTTCCATCCGTGAGTTGTATGACATCAGATTCCCAGACGGCAATTGAAAAACTTTTTCTTCAGTTCCCTGTCACTGACAGTTTAGCGGGGTGAAGGTGGAGGGGACAGAGAGTATTAGGTTGGAAAAGTCTGTCAGCTATTTAAATGCTATGTGGTTTCTAAAACCTTCTTGTTTTTAACACGAGTTTCATCTAGATGATGTTAATGACCATGGAGATATTTGGCTGGCAAAAAATTGTTCGGGTTTATGAGTTTATTTGCGCATGTGTAAGTCTGTCTCCGTGTGTAACAAGCGTGTCGGCTGTAAAAGCCATTAACTCCTCCATCAGGAGGAGGTATGTGTGTATTAAACAGTCATAATTATTAATATACTTTCACGACACAACCACAAACAGAAAATTGTGCATTAGGGAAAATCATTTTGTCAATATATACTCTGTCTCCTCTATAATTACTTAGTTTACTTCTAATTTACTTTATTGACTCCAAACAGTTGTTTCGCTATGCTCAGAGCTTAGAATATTGTCTGTCGCCTGGTTACGAAAAGGGGATTGTGGAAACTGAGAGGACAGCAGTGGGAACAAGTTACAGATGACTAAGCACGCTGTGGCCAAACTACAGCTTGACTAAAGAGAGCAGGCTATTTAAGCCTCTTATTAAACAGGCTGAGTAGATAATTTTTATGACCTACAAATGATGTTATAAATATTAAAATGACCCTTGGAGTTAAAAAGGTTCCCCACTCCTGGTGTAATCGATAAACAAACATTTTAATGTCGCGGAAGTCATCTCTGCCACGCCACGGCTGAAATGTCATGACCAGCACTCCAAGAGATTAATTAGTTTGTGACCACGGGTGACCCTGGTTTTCGTGTCTGGGTGCAAGTGAGACAAGGTCGTTACCGTAGCACAGAGTCCACAAAGGTCCACAACAATCGACTGGACTGTGCAAAGCTCGGAGGGCCGTGTGCAAAGCATGCAAACCCCGCAAAGCGCAGTACATTGCAACGTGAGTAAAAGACATTTATGTAATTAGTCCATTCACAATTAGTTCTTAGAACTAGATAGCAAGAATATATGTTGGAATTTTAGAATGTTTGTACTGTTACTGTCTGAAAAAATCCATTGCTTGTTCATTACTTCCCACTCATATGGTGAATGATTTAAGATTTGAACCTAAGTATAACATCGGTGATGTCGGTAATGACTCATTATGTTATGGTTTGTGACTACATTGTGGACAATAGAAGAAACCATACCTGAACAATCTGTTTTTGTTGAAATAGAAATCATCTGGTTTCACCTTGCAAGAGGTAACTCCAAAGGTAGATCACAATCAGTTCTGACTATAGCATGTAGTGTAAGTACAACTGCTTCTGTATGTTCCTTTCCGGTCGTTGGAATTTTTAAGCTTAGTTTTAGTTTTTACTGCACCTGATCTACTGTTATATTTTAGTAACATTATTTTGTTGTCGTAGTAATTACTGTTTATTATCGTCCTTAATTATTATTATTATTTGTTATTTTGTTCGAAGTTCTACACCCCCCTTTTTAGTTATAAACAAATCTACACCCGAACCCAGCAGAAATACGTAGCGAGCGAGGGGCGAGCGTTTCCGAGTGCCTGCTCTCACACACGGAGTAGTCTGCGGTAATTGAAAGACGGATAATACAACGTAAACACTTTTTATTTTCGTGCCTGAGTGTGAGCGGCGGGGCTTGAAATCAAGCGCGAAATCGCACTGACACAGGAGGCCGGGTGGCGGCCGCTCACGGGGCGGGGTGTCGTCTGCTAACGATCTCAGCCCCACGGCCGCTGGTGGCGCCACCCAGCATTCCGCTCTCAAGACAAGGCCCGCAACTATTTTTATTATCTACTTAGTGCAGTGTCTAAAAGCTTCAGTGACTAGCGTCTCCACAGGCATCCTATTTATTATAACTGAATCTGTAACCAACGGCTACTGTGCTTTTATTTTTTTTCTAAGAGGTTGGTGAGGGGAACAGAAATATGGCCAACACCAATTTGCTCACTGGGGGGAAAGCAGATATGAGTTGGGCTATTGACGGACAGTGTTTATCAACAAACGGTTAATCCCCATACATGCGCTGGGAGGTGGAGGGGCAACGTTGAGCTCGCCTCCTCCACACTCAGGAAAAAGCGAAAAATTACTTCTCGCAAAGTCAGCAACTATAAGGCCAGCCGGCCAGCCAGCCCTGTAAACAGAAGCCACAAACATGTCCGAGACGAGGTATGAACCTACTAGAACATTCTATGAACCTACTAGAACATTTTGTACTAGAACCACTGCGCAACCGGACAGCGCAATCCTCCATCGAAGAGCTTTATCAGTTGTTATTATTATTGTTGTTGTTGCTGTGTTGCCATAAACACTCGCTGGCGCTCACAAACTTACACCCAAGCTAACCGAACAAATGTGATGAAAGCTGTTCACGTCAGACGATCAAACTGTTGGTGGTGCGTTTTTGAGAGAGAAATAGAGAAAAAGAAAAAGCACCCGCACGATACAAGTTTGAATGCAAAGGTCAGGGTTCATCGACCTCTTCCAGGCGTAGAGCGTACACCTGTCATTACAACTTGGTCGCCGACCTATTCTCCCGCCCTCCCCCTCCCCCTCCCCACACACTTTTTCGGGTTCCGCCAGCGACACGCGTGCGCATCCCTCCTCAACTTTCTCCTCCGCCTGTTCTCTGCCCCCTCGCTACTGTTAACTTGTCTTCGGCGCTTTACCCCCGGGTTTGGAACTAACGCTAACACGCGGGTGATCCTGGCGAATGGAAAAATCCAAATAAATGCAAACATAAAAAGCTGCAAGCCAGATGGAAATGCTTCTCTTTCTCACCTTCACCTGCGCGCTCGACACCTCACCTCTCACACTCCCGCGCGACCCCTGCCCTTCCGACCTCTGAACTTGAGTTCGCGCAGCTGTTTTTTTACACTGCGAGCAGCAAGCGACACCTAGGATACGGAGCAGCGACGCGCTCAGATTGGAAACGTGGGGACTGGGGTGGTGGTGATGGATGGTGGTGGTGGTGGTGAGGGAGGGGTTGAACGCGGAACAGAAGACAACAACCAAAGACGCGCGCCACCCCGGGTCTGTGAAGTGCTGAGCCTGGCGTGGGTCTGTGTAATGGTGAGCCTGGCGCGGGTCTGTGTAATGGTGAGCTAGGGTGTGCCGGGTACAACACGACACGTTGATAATAGCTCGCAGGTCAAAGTTGTCATCCCGAAACATCGCCTGATGGTCGGCCTACCCGGGGTGACAGCTAGACAGTGTACGGCCAGCTTAGTGACATCTAGCGTCTCGATGTGTTACAGGCTGAGGATTTTCACACCCGTAGTGGACCAGCGCCACCACCATGACCCGCTTGCCCAGTCGAGAGGTCAGAGGTCGACGGGTCAGGCTCAGCCCTCTGACGCCACAGCCGTGACTGCAGTTCTCCCCGTGTCCTTAGCTACCCCGGCGGCGCGTGAGGGACAGAACATGAGATGTACAAACGGTTTGTAAGCGAAAAGGATGAGACTGTCATCATTGCTGTGCCGGGCGGGTGCTAACACAAGACAAACATGTCAGCCAGGCTGTGTACACCTTGTCCCTACCCTACCCTACCCTGTCCCAACTTGTCCCTACTCTACCCTGTACATTGTGCTGATGATGCTCCAGCCCATCAACCGGTTCCTTCAAAATAATAATAAAAATGTTCTGCTGTAAATATTTCCGAGTTTTGCCGTCTCACTCTCGACTCTATCACAGTTTCTCTTCAACATGGGATAGTCAAGCCTTTTACACACACATGATGGAGAGAAGACTGAAGACAGGAATTAGAGGAGGAATTTAAGAGACAATTCCAATATCGAGCATTATAATAATAACAATTCATTACCGCGATTGGCAGTCTGACTGCTGGTCATCTCGAGGTCAACTAACATGCAGTTACCTCCCTTTCCCTCCCATTCATCAACTTTAAAGAAAGTATAACAATAAATGTTCCTTCGCCCAACCCCCTGTTCATCTTCCTCTCCCAGCCTCATGTCCATCGCCCGCCGAACCCCAGGCCCACCCACCCTGCCGTGATGTGAGACTGAAATATTGTTTATTTATTGTGGAGACTGCTTTAAATGCAAGTGTGGAGCACATTATAGACTGGGTGTTGTGAGTGGTACATCTGTAACAGGGAACACATGTCTCCAATACATGTTGAAAATACACAGGACGCCCGCACGGCAGTCGATGAGGGGTGGAGTGTATGTGTGTGGGGGGTGGCGAGAAGAGGAAGGGGTAGGAGGAATGTTTCCTCTCCATAGCTGGACCCAAAGTCCCCGGCGTCTTCCGTCAAGTGGTTGCCACCAGTCGAGGCCAGAGTTCAAAGGTGGCCGTCACTCCTGGCCGTCTGGTTCGTGGGTCCATCCACTGCTCCCTCCTCCGCACCTTCGCTGTCTTTCAACCCCTCCTCTCTCTCTCCCACCCCACAGACCAGATTTGTAAGCTGTGTGCTCTTCTCTATGGCCAGTGCTGACTAATGTGGCGGGGGACCGCGGGTTATGTGGCGAAAGCCATAACTCATCCCACTTGACACTGAGTATACTCTGGTTGTATCTTGGTGAACGAGGAACGCCTCGGTCTGTCTCCGCCACGACTGGGGCTCGAGTCTGAGTCTTGCCTTTGACCCAGCAGACGATTACTGTTAAATGAAGCGCATCCAATCTTCCGTTCTCCCTCGGAAAGCACTTTGGGCAGGTCTGTGAAGGCTTCTATTCATGCTCAGGGATAACCGTCTGTCTACCTGCAGATGTAGGACGGCGTCTTCCTACCCGTTGCCCTGTTCTGTTTGTCACGTGATCTCATCTTGCAAGCAGACAGAGTAGGGAAGGTTTCTGTTCTTCATTCCAGCCAACCTCTCTTGGTTTATCGCTGAGAGTTCTGCTCAGATGAAAAACTGGTGAAATTCAATTATTATTAGAGCTCCCCGTTCTTATCTGTACAAGTTTATGAAGGGCTAAACGAATATTACATAAATTAAAGACAAATTCGTCCAATGTGTTGTCATAAGAATACATAATAAGGAGTGGTGATAGTTTTATATACAAACGGAAATAAAAACACTCTCTAACATTACAAGAGTGAAGGGAAAACGATGACCACGAGAGAGGAAGGTGGAGAGACTGAGAGACCGCTCTGGATGGCCGGAACCAACTGGACTGTCTGCGTGATGCCAGCCCAGGTTCACAGCCAGGGTCAAGGAGCGACTGAGGGAGGCTGGGTTGTCTGTCGGCAGATTGGTGCTAACAAGCAGGCTCTCAGACGGCGATGTAAAAGATAAGTCGGTGGTAGACTGGTGGCCAAGCAAGCCCTCCCCTCGCCCTCTCACCTGACCAGCGAGTCTCACCGAGTTCACCCGGAGTGCACCCACATGCGGCCGCCATGTGTAGAGGGTTGGTTCCCTCGGTACCAGTGCTGTTCATGAAATGATGCTCAAGATACCTGTCTTTAGGGAACAGCTGGAGCAAAATATAAACAATTCCAAAACAGGTACCTTAGGATTAAGAAAAATAGTGGCTCATTCTCTGTGGTTTGTTCTTAAGGAGGTCATAAATATAGCCATCTACGTAAAATGTCGTTAGTGTATACAATGTAGAGTAAGCTCAGACAGACAGACAGACGGACGCATTGGCTTATGCTAGACGACATCCTGCAAAAATCCTTTTAAAGGTTTTTTCACATTGTTTGACAAAAGCCCGATAATTAGTTACAGCATAGTGACAACACGTGGACAATCAGAAGCATTATCACAAAAGTGTCTGCTAAGAGTGGCAAGTGTGGCTGCCATGATGGCGACCTCGGCGTTTTAGCCAGTGGCTTGATGACAAGGGGAAAGCACTCTTATCCGATTTCCAGTAGATGCGTAGAGTGAACTGCCGCTTGGAGGAAAAGGGGGAGGGGCTGGAGGGTGACGTGGGGTTACAGTAATCAATAACTTCTTTGCCATGCACGTGCGCCCTAAAGCACGTGCATCTCCGATGTCAAACACGTCACCAATTCAAACACGCCGGCGCTTTACATCAGACGGGGGTCCGCCTTAGACGACGATGACCCGGTGCCGTGCAGCGAGTGTCGTCTGCTGTCTGCTGCAGTGGAACTGTCGCTACCACCCCGACCGTGCCGCAAAAACAGGTTGATTCATGCGACACGTTACAGCTGCGTCAGGCACATACGTTACAGCTGCGTCAGGCACATACGTTACAGCTGTGTCAGGCCAGCGTTACACCTACGTTACAGCTGCATCAGGCACATACGTTGCAGCTGCGTCAGGACAGCGTTACACCTACGTTACAGCTGCATCAGGCACATACGTTGCAGCTGCGTCAGGCTAGTGTGTACACCTACGTTACAGCTGCGTCAGATCAGCGCGTACACACAGCTCCACCGCTGATGTAAAATTTTACAATAAAATAAAACAAAGAAATTTTTTTTGCGAAAAGTGAATACTTGGAACTGTACACTGACTGCGATACACATTCTAAAGACTTCAGAAATAAAAGCCTCACAAATTAAGAAAGCAATTAGCTTAAAAAGCTACGTTTTCCAGCAATAAGGACAGGTAACTCTATCTTTCCAAACAGCTAATATACCCCCATGTTCAAACAACATAAAAATATGTTTAGAGTCGTGATAGTTGTTCTTGGCACTTTTACCTGCAATGGGGTTTTTTTTTTTCTTTCTGCGGTCTGTCTCTCTTTGTGATTGTTTATTTATATTTTTAGACGAGGTCGATAGTTTTCATAATCAGCCCACGGGACTCTACGGGAGTCGAGGGAAAACGGCGCAGCCCGACCTTTAAGAGGTTGAGGATCGTGATGACATTTGTTTACAGACGTCGGCACCTCGGTGACTGGAAAGGGAAGTTGTGTCTGGCTTGTCTTCTCTTTTTTATACAAAGTGTTACACGCCGTGTTTAAAGGGGGCGTACAGTGAAAACACATTCAAGGACTTGACAACAATAATCCCCACTATACACAGATGAAGACACGTGCTTAAAAATATTCTTTCTCTGTGTGTCTCTCTCTCTCACACACACACACAGACGTGCGCGCTCATAAATGCAATTCAATGGGCAAACAACCAACCAACCAAACAAACAAACAAGCAAAAAACAAACACACACGTCAATCACTAAAAATTGAGCTGACCGCTTGATATTTATATTATTCTTATTGTTCTCGTCAACTGTGAAGTCGTCATTATCAGCATCATTATAGGACTACTTCACTACTACTGCCTGAGGATGGGCAGGTGCTTGTAGTTTATAATTGACATGTTTGTGTATTGATAGATTACATCCCAGAACTTCGCTTCTATGCTCATGTTTTGTACTATGTCACTTCTCTACTAGTACAGTCGCCCTGGCATCCTATTGCCAACGGAAAAAGTGCAAACGACCATGTTTCCTAATCATCAGACTTCAATATCCTGTTTATGTTCATTCTACATGTCTATGCTCGTCATCCGATCATGGAACTTTTATTATTTGCATTGAGAAAAGAAAAGAAAAGAAAAAAGAAAAGAAAAGAAAAGAAAAGAAAAGAAAAGAAAAGAAAAAAAAAAACAGAACAGAACAGAACAAAACAAAACAAAACAAAAAAATACGGTAACTGCGCTCTTTCCCATACCTTAGCTACTTTGTCTGGAACTTTCTACTTTCTGTGTTCGACATTCAAGAACCCAGCACTCAACAGGCAAGAGTTTGGCTTATAGTGCAACAAATTAATACATTTACGGGAATTATATTGTTGACATCAAAAGTCTCCTTAAATTCCATCTCCGCGCTGAGTTCTGTCAGCTGTTGCTGAAGTCTGGTGGTGGGCTGCTCGCCGAGACTATCAGCGGAGAACTTCGAGAACAAGCGTTAGTCTCGGCAGTCCTACACCTGTCCGTGGTTTGACTGTAAGGTTGGTCAGGTGTGCGGTGGTGATCAGGTATGATTAATGCTTTTTTTGTTAGTGTTGCTACTGTGGAAAGCATGATAAGTTTTATATCTTTCAAAGGTATATGTGAGTTTTCGTTCCTTTCTTAGCCTCGTGAGCCTCGTCAGAAAGACATGTATGTGTGAACATCTAGGTTCCCGCTGATATCGATAATTAGGCTAAATTTTGAATAATAATTACGAAGATTTCCCTTTTTAATTTTAAAAATGTGCGAAGCCCACACACACACACGCACGCAAACATAAACACACACACTGGAAGGAGGAGGGAGGAAGACGGGGGGAGCTCAAGTCGGCAGATGGCGAGGACGAGCCCCGAGGACAGGAGCCTGTGACTGACATCCTTCTCCTCCGGTCCTTTTTGTTCCCACCCCCTTCCTCACTCTACTTCACTGCCCCTGTTGTCTCGCTTCTCTCCAGTCGACCAGTAGTCCTCCCAAATTACCAGCTTCCCCCCTGCTGGTCGCCTCCTCCACCCACCCCTAGAGCTTCATTACTAGTGTATCGCTGTGTAGAACCTTAACCTCACCTCCAGAAACTTTAGTCACAACATTTTATCAGTTTTTTTCCTTTTTTGAAATAAGTAGAATGGGGCTAAAACGCATTTCAGATTAGGTTTACAAGGGAAGTCCATCAATCTATGTTTACTTGGTGTTATCATTTATCGTTGTCCTAGTACAATGGAGGGAGAGGGACATAGACATAGATGCTGTTATGTTAATTAGACATCACAGACTACTTGCGCAGCATGTTTCTGATACTTATATTTGTTGTAAAGAAGCAAAGTTAGAAGGTCTTTAGTTGAAAATCGCTCTGATGGCCTTTAGCAGCGCGTGAAGGTCTCCTTTGATATCAGTATCGAAGCAGGCAAGATTTAACTTGCAACAATCGCTGTATTTACAATTTCCAGGTTTCTCGCCATGCCGGAAAGCAGACAGGAAGAATGGAAAGCATGTAAACTGCATTCTGGAACAATGTGATTGGCTGCACGCTGTTTACAGCTGCCCGCGTTTAGCCTCGTCAGGTGTCGCACGATGCTCAAGGGACCGGAAAGGGTAACCCTCCCCTCCCCTCCCCTCCCAACCACGGGGATGAGCAGGCAGGTGAATGGGCCGTGTCAGCAGAAAGGGTGCTGAGGAGGCAGCTCCATCAGCTCTCCACTCCATTAACCCTCCCTTCCGCAAGATCGACTTTCAGACAATCAAGATGATGTGAAAGTTGATGGATAACAGAGACACAAGGAGTCTCTTATTTTTATTTATTTATTTTTGCAGGGTCAGTAACTGGGGTTACCTTCGTGTACTTGAGGAGGACAGCTCAATCTTGTCAGGAAAACAACAGCAACTCTGTCCTCGACGACTCAGACATGACTAACCTCTACACCTGAAATTTCAGGAGCTTCGTTCGGCGCCATTTTCTGTTGTCGTTGGAACTTTAAATGTCGCCAGCCTTTATTTAAAAAAAAAAAAAAAAAAAAGACAATACGTGTTCCCGTGCTCGTCGCTGATGTTATCTGCATAGAGACGCCGATCCTAGCCAACCAGTGTCATTTATCTTCAACTGAATCTCGTTTGAAAGTCGCAATCTAAAAGAGGCTGTGACTTGTGTGGCACACGAGTGCAGGTAGGTCAAGGCTGGAGAGACGGGCCAGGCGGCGAGATCAAAGCGCGGTTGGCAGGTGGCAGCAGGCGCAAGGTGAGGGCACCCAGGGTGTGGGGCAGGTTTCCATCAGGTCACAACGAATGCGCGTGTTCTTCTCCCCCTCCCCTACAAACAACCCGGAATTCGCGCTTCCCTCTGTTTTCTGGTGAATTTGATACGTTGGCAAACTGTTGTGACCCCGAGTGGCTTCCCCGTCCCTCTGCCCCTCCCTGTGCACGCCTGTGTGTGTGCGTGTGTGCACGAGTGTGGTTAACTCACCCAACACAAGACCCAGGGTACTAGCAATTTACTGCGTAATTGTGACTGATATTGCGGTAGCAGCAAGCGACCAAAGGTCACGTGACAATAGGTTAAAGGTTGTCAACAGACAACATTTTATTTTCTTCGACTCCCAGGAATATCTACTGCAAGCTCGGATCGAAAAATTAATTTTCATTTCAGTGACTGCGACTGTGACTGGAGATGCGTGACCATTGGAGACAGCGGAGAGGTCCTAGCATCATCACTGGAACTGACTGACGATTGTAATGGGGACTCACCCCACTCACCCCACCCCTACCCCCTGTACCTTATCACAGGTTGAGGACTGCAGGTGTAAAAAAGCATTACCAGAGGCAGAGGTGTGGGCGGGGCCTGGGCACACAGTTGAAAACTGTGCGAAAAGCGCAGATGGCGCTGTCAGATTTATATGTAATGGCTGCCATCCCGTTACCGAGACCCGCTCACGCATGCGCAAACAATAGGCAGAGCTCAGGTGCCCCTTACTGCTGGGGGAGAGGTGGAAGTTCGTGCGGGGACGGTGTCGCGTTATGAGGTGACGGGAGGATGCGTGGGGTAGTGAGGGGGGAGCGGCGTCGCAAGTTGCAAGAGTTCAAAAGATTATAGCCGCCAGTTCACTTGCAAGGTGAAGGGGCACATGGCAGGGAGTGCGCGCGGCACCCACGCATGCGCTTTGCCAGGCGCGTGGACAGAGGCACGCGCCCCGACAGCAACCCTAATTCCCCTGACCCCTCTCGTGCGTCGCACGGTGCGTCTCTCTGACACACACATGTGCACGGACACACGTACACACGTACACTCGCGCACACACTGTACACGTTTGGCAATAAATAGATAAATAAATAATAAATAGATTAACAGACTAACATGAAACCCCATCGACATGAGGACTAAACTTCAACACAAATCCGGTTAATGTTTGAAATTTTGTCTTGATGCTATCGTGTTGTTTTATTTACTGATTGACAGTTTATTTATCTATTTCTATGTGTGCAATTTTTTTATGGCACCCAAAGGATTCCTATCTCATTGTGAGGACGAGTGTGTGCGAGAGTACAGGGGGAAAGGGAGGGTTAGCGATGGGCAGCTGGTAGTCCACGTTGTTCCCTTTTTTTTTTTTTTGTGCCGAGGAAACAGGAGCGTCAGCAACCCGGGGTTAACCGGGGGTTCACGGCGACTGTTAGGGGGACCCCGCAGTCGCCAAGTCGGGCAGGTGTGAGGCTCCGAGAGCAAGGCTGCAAGGGGGTGGAGGTGGGGTGGGTTCCACCCCTGCGAGCGCGTGGACCAGATGCTGCGGCGTTAACAAGGCGGATACGAGACGGGTAGGGTGTGGGAAGTGGGACATTGAGGATGGGGGTTGAAGAGAACACGATGAGGACCGGGCTGCTGGGTCTGGGTAGTGGCTGGGGAGCAGGTGTGTCGACCCGACCCATCAGTGCGCGTGGCGTGAGCAAGACTCGACGACACTGATAATACTGTCGATAACTACGCCCATGCGTCCTCTCGAGGCAGAAGGTTGGCCTACCTATCTCGCCATCGACCATTGAAGCACACATGTAATAACGAGTGAAACGTGTCACTATCTTTACGTAAAATGTGACACGAATATGCTAATTTGCTGTGTATAATCAGTCAACTAATGATAGAGGCAGACAAAAATGCTGCTTAGTAACAAAGTCGAAAAAAAAGAAGTAAAAAATAAATTAAAGATTTGACAAGAAAAAATGGAAAATTCATTTTCTTGCAAAACGAGTTTTTAATCATGTTCTCGTATAAATTCAGCTGCCAGTCATTGTGAAGGTAAAGGTCGTCCCCTGACCTGTTCAGGTCGTAGGGTAGAGAGGCATTAAAGGCCTGACAACTGAGTGGTGAGAGCGCAGACGTCCGAAGTGAGAAGCGCCGGTTCGATACACGTGTAGCGCAGCAAACTTCCACCAGTTGCCCCTCACTCCATCGAGGGTTGGGAAAAATAAAGAATGAGGGAGAGATGGGCACCACCCTCACTTACCCCTGACCCAGACAAAGGTGAAGTCTCTCTTTGAGAAAATCCTGTTCAAAAACAGGATTTAGACTTAAAGGACAACCCGAGTGCAACATTTGTTCTTCATGATCGGGTTGAGTTTATTTTAAACTAATACTTCCCCAAATATGAGAACATACGCTTAATTTTAAAGATATAAAACCTTTAAACATCAGCATACTCACCTGCCACTAGGAAAGCAAAAGTAATTACTTTCCTATACTAGAGAGTTCCGTTTTTTTTTACTATTTTTAGTTATACTTTCATTTCGTCACTTCCTGTTTTCTCCACAATTTGACCACAAATCATTGTGTGATTTAGAGAAATATATAATATAATATTTCTCATGCATCTTCGTAATAAAAGACCACCAGAAAATGTTTCTGTGATATTCTATCCTCTATTTCCAACTATGTGCGCTCGTGTTGTCCTTTAAGAAACAAGTTGATATTGTTTATTTTTTATAATACACTAAACATGGAGAATTCTTTTAACCGAGAAAATTATTCATGTATGTAACACACATTTATTGACTTAACCGCTGATTTTTGTTGTTGATCTCGTGCATCATCGTTTTTGGCAGCAACCTCGCCAGGGGCTGGGTCGAGGCTTGTCGCGTGCCTAAACATCCATCAGGTCAGCCTGCCTCCGCTTCTTGGGCTCGGTGACAGATGGCTGCAGTTTATTCTTGGCTAGAGCAAGGGTTCATCTCCCTCACCTGCCTGGTCCCCCGTGGGTCGAGAAAACAATGGGGTATTGAGGATCGAACTGAAGAAGAATACGGGGAGGGGTTCATAAGGCTTACACAATGCCTTGCCGACAGCATCTCGACTAATTAGACATGAGCACCGACTGTCGTGACTGTAACAAAGCCTATAAATAGATACTCGTGTATAGTTCGTGACATGAGTCTTACAACATCTGACCACTGGGTATGTAGTAAACAGCTAACAATACACTCCGACCTCTCACATTTCACTGCCACTGTAGTTAGACAAAAGTAAACTTGTGGCAGCACATTTCCAATAATTGACATTTTCTACACGCTTCATTGCTCATACCAGTAATCGACCCACAGCGGGATACGAACCGTAAGAACAACCTATGATTATTTCCAGTACTACGGGGTAACTTTACTCAACTTGTTGCCTTGAACACAAACAGTCCGAGTGCAGACTAAAGAGAAAATTACGTTCCGCATGACTGAACACGTTTCACGTTTTAGTAAAGGGTGGGAGCCTGGGTATGGCAGTTTTAGTGCTTGAGCACTGAATTATAACCTAAAGGGTATTGATCTAACTTGGGATTTCTAACCTGGTATGAAATGGCAGACAACCGGTTTATTTGTTTTATTTCCGTTTATTGCTCACCCCTCCTTCGACGCTATCTGGACAATCCCAAACAGGCGGTTGCTTTCTACATCCGGGTATTGGTTAAGTCCGTTTTCATCGTCCTTGGTGCAGAATGTGAAGAAAAAAAAATGGAGAACAATTTGTTTTCAGTGTTTGCTAATTGTTGAGCTGTTATTTCACTGTAATTATACAATACACACAAAGACATATCACATGACCAATGTTTGGCCGAGTTTCGCAATTTTTTTTTCATGATGCTGATAAAAATAAACGAGCGAAACCTGTACAAGCCTCTGTCCATATTTGTACTGTTACGAATGAAGCCTGTTGACTGACATTTGTGTCTTGCCCAGCAGGTAGGTTGTTCATTTAATGTGAACAGTTCCTTGTCTGTTGTTAGAGATTCTGAGAACCCTGTCAGGTGCTGTAAAAAAAACAACCCAACAAATCAAAACAAAACAAAAATATAGAAATAAATCAGCTAAGCAAATGTTGATGTGAGACTGGGGAGAGGCTAGAGAACTCGGGTGACCAGTGCTCAAGGATGTGTGTGTGTGTGTGAAGCAGCTTGAGACAAGAGTTCGGGTGGATGATACTTGACTGCAGAACAGGTGTGAGATGGAACAGACGACGTGTTCGTTGATAGTGGAACATTCAGGTAACACTCAGGTAGAGCAGGTAACCAGCGGGCACCAGAGTTTGTTGGAAGCATACCTCTACCGTGAGTGCTGACGACCGTTCACCAGAGTGGGTAAGGGGGAAAGAGGAAGTGAGGAGGTAGAGTGGTGGGAGGGAGTGATGACATGGCGTGGGAGTCGGTCACGTGGACCTCACAGCGCGTGTTGTTGACTAGCTGATGATTGTCATCCCAAGCCCCCCACAGTCACACGGGGAACTTCTGTCACCCCTGTCATTCCTGTCAGTCCCTTCACCAGTAAAACATGGCTATCGATGGTTGGTAACTTTTGCTACAATAAAATAAACTGTCATGGGACATTTCTCTTGACAAGATTGTGTCCTGGTGGATGATCTCCCGCTGCGGAAACAGAGATCTGATCGTCTGCCACGACACGAAGTTCTTTCGCACCTATGACTAAGTACATGTAGACTAAGTACACGTGAAAACACACACACACAGAGGGAGGAAGATAGAGGTATAAAAAACGCAGACTCCGCGGAGTGAGTAGCGCACACCTGCTGTCGCAAGGAAAGTTTAGGGGGGAAGATGCAGCAGGTGTCCGGGAGGGAGCTCCACGCCTATTCACCTGCTTTCAGCCGAGACAAGTGTTCAGGTAGGGTGCGCCAGGTATGCAGTACAATCTGTATTCACGGCTGGGCGAGCAAAGAGTGGACAGTAGCATGAGAGTACCGGATGTGAGCATCCCATGTCGTCCTTTTCCATCAACCTTGTGTGTGTGTGTGATAAGTTTCGACGAAGAGCATCCCATGGCATGCCCAGGGTATGAGGCACGTGACAGGACCCGAAGATGGTCACGTGACTGAGGTTCTGGGATTCAGTCCCCTGCCACTAGAGCTCAAGCCAAGATCACCGCAAATAGTCTGCACATCTGTTCGCAAGTCAGCGAATCTGTTTTTCCAGAATGAATAGAATAAGATAACCAACACACAGCAGTCCCACAAGCTACCCAGAAAGCGCTGCGGCTGGCTGCACGTGTCCGTACATCGTGCAGCACGCAGAACACGTGGTTATTGCTCAAGCTGCTGACGGAGACCAGTGACGCAACATGCAGCACGTCACCATCGATGAGTGAGCCCGCAAGTCGAAGACTGTGGTGACTACACTGGCCACTCATCGCTCTACACCTAATCATCGCTTTTGGGACATCGATCGAGGAAAAAAGCATGAGGTTTGCCTTTTATGGCAGCATCGATAGCCTTTTGACGGAGCATAATTTTGTTTCTCATCGATTTGGACTTGACAGGGCGCCCTCTATTCTTTGGCGACCTACGATGTCATCTTCACTTCTGCGTCTGATCAGGTGTCGCATGACGAATGGTTCTGTCATTTGTTTACTGTTCGTGTCAAAACCACAGTTTTGGATACATTTGTTTTTCTTTCGTCATGTCAGCCACAATTCGTGTGTTACAGAAGAAATTAGTCAGGGGAGGCAACTGTTTGAGGAGTCGCACTGTGTGACGTATCACATTCTCCTTGTGAAATCGAGTGGTACTCAGCAAAGGTGAGCAGTGTATGTGGTGAACCACTCGCTTGTCACCACTGTTATGAGAATGGAGGTTCCTGGTTCAGATCTCGGCCAAGTATCGTGGTGTCAAGAAAGATGTCCTTCGTCTTCATGCTGACGTCACAATGTCAGGACGTTGGACATTGGTGCCCTGTGGCAGTAAGGTGAACGTACACTTCAAGAGTTCCATTACGGGTAACTGCGTACGTTACAGCGAGACGTCACGACAACTGATTTGTCAGAAACACGTCACCCCCTCCTACCGTCAGAAACACGTCATACACGAGATTTGTCACAGACACGTCACACCCACGGCAGTGGCTGGGCTGACGAAACCAACCGGAAGTTTGCTGGCAGAGGCACCGCTTGTGTTTGCGCATGCGTGCGTGTGAGCGCTTATCCCCCGTCCTCAGTGTGAGTTTGTGAGCTGGCAGCATGGTGCGAGAAGTGCGAGTGTCTTCCCTTCCTACACCCCACCCCCCCTGCCCCGGACGCGAGCGTTAGAGTTATCCCCCGTCTTATGACGCACTGCCTGAGCGCATCGATCGGAGCTGCGAGGCGGACAAGCTAGGAGAGACAACTCTACAATCTGAATAATTAAATGGCCGCTTCCCCGAGCTGTGAATGGCCGACCAGTCGTAATCTGTGACAGAGCGCCCTCTCTGCAGCACGCAGCCAAGAAGGGGAGATAACAATCTGGAAGGGGGAGGGGGTAATTAATTCGCAGTCAAAGGACGGAGGGCAGAGATTGGGATGATGGGATATAGTGGATACTAATGATAGGGCCGACTGTTTCCCCAATTAGCTGCAATAATTAAAAAAAAATGCTTTCGATAAAAGAAACAAAAGGAGCAGGATGGGTGGGGCAGGGTAGGGGTACCCGAAATAAATGCGGGTGAAAGAAAACTTGTACTGAAAAAACTAGGATGGGTAGGTGAGCCGATGTCATTTAGTGCCATGTCTTTTTGCGGGGTGGCTGTCCTTGCCATGATGCTTTCTTGAAAGAAAGAGCGCCGCACATTTCTTGATGGTCGCTGGTCGATAGCAAGCGGGTCTGGCGGCCACAATGACAGGAGTTGTAGCTGCCTGCTTGTAATCACCTCTATGTCTGAGTCATCCGCCACTAACAATCTCCTCGCAGACTCCAGGGGGTAGCTACGGATAGGGTTGGAGACACGGCCATGCCACACAGCCAGGGATGAATCAAGTGTTTGTGTGTGTGAGAGAGAGACAGAGCGACATTTGTTAAAAATGACGAGAATGTCAGAAAGTAAAACTCACGTGTGAAAGACATGAGTTTTTTTATTTTTACCTGCATTTAACGTAGTCGGTAATCACATTTCACACCTCTCGACCGAAAATAAACTTCCTTTTTATAGAATTTCTTTTCTCCTCCAAGTCTAACCGACCCCATCCCACCCGACTTCATTCTTCTGATTTCGGGGGTACTGCAGTCGGGTGGAAGTCGTTCACCTAGGAAATCTCAAGCGAGCGTAACCCCACTGACAGGGGGGGGGGGATGGGGAAGGTGACCGTGCGTGGGGACAGGGGTATGGGTATGAATGGGTTGGATTCTCTCATATTTGTCACGCTCCCTGCTCTCGCCTGTAAAGTACGCCCGGCCCAGCGGCCTGTGGCGTGATCCAGGTCTGGCGCCGTCGCCACACATTATCTACCAGGATGGTAACCCGTCAAACGACATGTCGCCTCCCCGCGCGTGCAGGCGCGTGCCCCATCTGCCCATCGCGCTCGCTGATTGGCTGAGAGCCGCTCGTGCCGGCTGTCGCATGTGGCACAGGGCATGTGCTGTGAGGTCGCTGCCCCTTCCCCCAGCCCTCCCTGCCACCCTCATACGGGCACTGAGGGGAAACCACGACCAGGTCAGGAAATTTGGGCTTCAGTGGGTCAAAAAAGTTTTTTTTTTTTTTTTTAAAGTGAAAAGATCGAAGGTCTCAGCTCTGTACCCGGGTTATCATTTTGTTACTTCTCCATTTCGCGGCGGCCCACCCCTTTCCCTTGGAGCGGTTCCATATTACGGATAGGGTAGAGACAGTGAGGGGAACTAGAAGAAAAAGTTTTGAATGGGGTTTTGGGTTTTTACATGCTTGTGTTGCTCATGAGTACCCTTTTGACCACCTACCCGTCTCTCTCTCACACATACTCACACTCACACACAAACAGTGTTGTGAATGTGTGTTCTCTTAGATAAAGCTCTTCACAATCATTTCGCGATGCTGGTACCCAACAAGTCGGCACCCAGCAACTTCTCTCTTTCAACACTACTCATTGGATATCAATAAATGTGTAACTTTCTCGTCAAGCTCGGTGTCCTTACAGATTCTAACCGGGTGGATCTACCAGCATATAAGACCACCTATTAACGGTCAGGTGAGAAGGACACTGGCAGTGATGCGATATGATGGATGTACGGTCGCAGGGAGTATCAAACCATCGTAAGCGTCAGTAAACAGATGTGACCCGCTTTTATAACCAATTTTTTTTTCGTAGATAATGCGAACGTGGTGGCCTCAAAGAGCAGATCAAAGATGATTACTTCGACAAGGGGTGGATGTCGGTCCTCGGGCTTTCAGCTCCCCCGAACTTGGCAACGTCTCCACGCACGCGTCTCCTGTGCCCCTTGCTGCGCTCTGATTGGTCACGGGTCGCCAGCTGCACTCGCGTGGCGTACCCCCCTCTACCCCGCCAACACCCTACCTCCCAAACTTCCCCACACGACACAAAAGGACCGAAACACCTGCCGCTGACGTCAGGGTCGCACGTGCGGAGGAAGAAAAGCGCGCGGTGCCTTGCTGGTTCATGTTCAATCGCCGTTTTCATTCGCGGGAAGAAAATATGGCTGCGTGCAAGTCGAACTCCAGTGAAACAGTTGAGTTTTGATATCGCCGACGGTTAAAAAAGCTTCATGGACCTCAACGTGGGCGCTTCAATGGAGGGAGTCGTGTGCCAGCGGCCATCACTGCGACAGAAGGTGACATGCCCCCCCCCCCTGAAAGGTATGGCTTGGGAGGGAGGGGTAAAGTGGCTCCCCTCACCCTTATTTTCCATCCCCCTACCCCGCTAACCCGCCGCCACCTTCCACACACTCACGGTGCACGGCTTTAGTGCTTGGAAGGGAGGAACGATTTACAGCGACTGCTTTTCCTGCTAAGAGTTCTAATCCTCCCCTATTTTCCTCTTTTCCACCCATCCCCCATGCATCCTCCCCAACCCCCATCAACTCGAAGGTTTGAAGGTGTTCTGAAACGGTCCACTAAACTTCGCACCTGATATGCTCGACGTCTCCAAGTGTTTGTTCGTGCGCTTGACAAAAGTGCAGGGTGGGTGAAGGACTTTGCTCAGTTCGTCAATAACTGTCTTTCGTGTTTTCGCCTGGCGACAGCGATCCGTTGCGCTGTTGCAATAATTTATGCCGCGAGACACAAAAGCACGAATGACGTGGGAGTGGTCAAAAGGTCAAAAGATCATGATGCAGTCAGCATCTGCAGGTGCAGCGGACCAGTAATAACAAAAGTGTAGGAGTTGTAAACGGTCACAGCCTGCAAATAAAAATCACAACTTTGGCATCATTGTCTAATGGGGATGAAATCAGCCGCGGGTATTCACATCGAGGCTGTAAGTACCCCACCCTGTCGTCTAGGTAAGCCTGTCATGTGGTGGTCACGTGTTATGTTGATTATTGACTTCAGTTTATAGTCTTTCGCCTCCTGAAGTACGAAAACTGTCACAGAGAAGCTGCACTGGCCTGAAGGCTACTCACCTCTCTGGTGAGTTAAGCTCACTGAGTAGTTTCATGGCGGCACACGTGACGTTTCTCAAACGTGTTTTGCACACGTCATGCAAGTTAAAAATAATTTCCGAACACAAACGCATCTTTGATTGAGTTAGAAGGCCTTTAAGTCTAAGCTTGGTGGCAACCTACCCCGAAGCTGTCTGGGAAGGGGTTGATGAGAAGGGGAGGGCAGTGTGCAGAGGGATCGAATTGCTGTTTTCAGAATAAGACGACCTGCTTGCCCTCAAATCTTTTGTGACATATGAACAGACTTTTCTGTGTCTTTATCAAGAAGAAAACATTTCTCATTTCATCACAGGGGACAATACTTTTGTTCATTAAAGACCTACCCGATCGATCCGAGTTATAAACTGATTCTTGATATTACATATTTAATCATACATAGGGGTACATGCAATGGACGTTTTAGGGTCAACTGCTGTATTAAACGAGAAAAAGTTTACGGAGCCTGGAAGATGACAACTTTCTGTACCCCTAACCCCTCTTGTTATCAACGTATACGTCACTGATGTCACCAATGTGACGTCCACATAAGACAGCGTAGTGTGTAGACGCAGTGACGTCAGCTCTACTCACAGCAACGAAGCTGATCCTTTGTCTTCTCAACGATGAATCATTTGGGGAGGTAGGCAGCTCAGTCCGCTCCTATGTTTTTCTGTGCATTGAACAACACAATGGTTTCCATATCTGCGCGTGAGATTCGGTATTTTCAGGGCACCTGGTGTCCGCCATGCAGCGGGCCCTGTGCTGACGTCACACGCGGCTTGGGCTCAAAGGGAAATTTGAGCAGGTGAGGAAATCGCTTTTATTTAATATCTCGAGATTCATGTTTCTCCTTGCGATTTCGTGTTCGAGATATTAATAAGTGATACGAAAGGAGTTTTTTTGCAGGTGATTTGTGTCGCCAATCGGATAGGTCAGATTTCACGTTTAACTGAAAATTAAACATTCCAGGAAAGGAATTACACAAATATATTCGTAAATATATTTTTAATGCCTGACATGGTGTGATTAAAGTTATAATGAACGCGATTGAGAAGAAAAAGAAATGACGAACAAGAAAGCTGGAGGAGAACGAGAAGAAATTGCGATGGAAGATGACTGTTGGAATAAGATGGCCGCGGGAATAAGATGAGCATCGGCAATGTAAACATTTTGTTATGATCATCTTACCCTGTTCCATGACATTTCCATGTCCATTGCATTTCGGATCTCTATTTAGTCAGGCTGGAGGCGAGTGTGTAGACTTGGGAAGAGTGGTGTTTGACAGCAAATAACCAGTCAACTGTCTGTCTTCCCTATGTTCTCAGCTGCACCATCCAGTCTTGAACCTTAAGCCCTCGTCAAGCTGTGAGTGTAATGACGGACCTCATTCAGGGTGGGGAAAGCCAGGGTTATCACGCAGACTTTATTTACATCACCCAGTTACTGAACACGGAACCCGGACTTCTTCTTTGATTATCTTCCTCCCGCCTTCCCCTTCCTCCCCCAGTGTGTTCTGCTTACCAGACAGCCAATGAGACGGTTTTGCGGAAATCGTGGTAATGGCAGAGATGTGAGAGGCGCTCGCCACCAGCCCCAGGTAAGTGGCTCCATTTGCAGGGGAACTAACCCTGGTGGTAGCGTCTGGAGCCAAGGGAGGCAGATAGAGTAAGCCCTGGAGTAACAAAATAACTGTCCGTCTGCCTGTCTGTCTGCCTGCCTGCCTGTGTGGACACAGGTATGCACACCTGCACCGTTATACTCTCGTACATGCATTCAAACCAGCATGTGATGCGATTCACTATCTCAGTGGTCAGTGTTAAAAAAAAGTTCAAAGCGGAAGACAGGAGAGTGAACCACTACTCTTCCAATCCTCTTCAAGTTTCAAATTCTCTTCTCTCTCTCCTAATGAATCCATGCACCTGCAAGGCCTATAGATCATCACGGATCCGAATGCTCTGTGTTCATTTCTTCACTGATGTTCGTGTTCACACAACAAAAATTATTACACAGAGAGAAAGTGAATAAACAACTTTTAAAAAAATAAAATAAAATATTGATGTGCTTGTAACTCTGTTCTGATCTCCAGTTCTGCTTTGATGATTAGTGATTGTGCCTGTAGGTGTCGCACTTGTAGGTATCACACATCTGTCTATCCGCCCTACTAACCTCCAAGAAGTCAATAAGGCGCTCGTCTTGCTATTTTATAAGGTTTGTCCGTTGCCTGTATGCTGTATGGCGCATTAACCCACCTTGTAACCAATCACCGACTTCGGTTTCCTTCCTGACCTTAATCTGAAGTTCAAGAAGAAATCAACAGCACAATGTTTTAGGTTACAAAGACGTGGACAGACAGACTCAAGACTGTAAAGCCAGCGGTATTTATTTATGTTCGGCTTTTTCCATTTAAGGTATGTAGAGAAAATAAGACAATCACATAAGCCTGGTGAGGACGGTGCACAAGGCAAAACGAAATCGGTTGTTTCATCTGCAGTGTGAGTGAACACGACTCACTCTTGCTATTGTTTTGTCGTCGCACGCTGGTTTTCATCAACTGTCGGCGGCAGATTTGTCCAGTTGACGCTCGAACCAGTCACTCATCCTTTCTGTTCTCTTTGATCCTCCGCCCGCCGACATCCCCAGTCCTTTCTCGTCTCCCTCCATCCCTTCTCCCTCATCCTACAGTATGACTCATTTGCTGTTAGCTGCTTGGTGAAAGTAGGTATCAGGTTACTCAAAACACGGCTCTCCCTCGCCAGAATCACCGGCCATCATTTCTGGGAGACACTGATTGGAGGGACAGCTTCCTGGCCCCCATTGATCTGTTCAACATCTCTCCCGCCACCGACACGCCTGGAAGAGCCTGGCTGGGTCTGACAAGGCGAATCTCGTTCAAGCTCTAAAAATAAGTTAATTTATTGTGATATAAGAGTGACATGTAATCCAGAAAAGCATACTCTTTTTTTTTTTTACCAAAGGACTTTCTTTGAGAATCGAGTTATTCTAGACACATGAAAAAAAAAAATCTCGCTTTCAGCAGTTGGGAGGGTGGAGGGGGACATGTACTTCCTGAGACTAAGCTCGTGGGGAGTTGGGAGAATGCACGTCCTCTTGTTCCCTGAGACGACCCAGCCGACATTCGAGCTTTAATTACGCAGGTGAATATCTTTATTTTTTTTTTAAACGACAGTCGAATGCATTCTGCCATCTACAATCATTATCGGTCTTTTTTCTTAATCTCGCGTAGTTGCGCGTTCTCTCCATCGGGTAAATACAGTTTTTCAAAAGCACATTTGTTTTCAAATTGGCTACAAAATCTTATTGCGAATACTGGAGCAGATAAAAAGACTTTCAAGCCCTGATGTAAAAATACGTTATTGTAGAAAAACAGAGGAAACCATGATGCTGTACAGCAAGCTATTATCCATGGACATTCTAAACCCGGCAAATGCTGTTAAATCTGTTACTATATTTGGCAAATGACGGTTATATAAAACATTCGCCATATATAGTCACAGCATCGTGTCATGACCATCACTAATCTGCATATTTTACAGAAAAGAATTATAATTGCTTGTTTGTGACAAATGTATAACAAAAGCAAGCTTTAATAGTCATACGTTTAAAATTATAAAATAAATATTAATTATTCCAATCTCGATCACAGCAAGGTTAGAGGTCCTGGAACAAGCAGGATCTGTGACATGAGCGACTGGAACATTTGGCTGACGTCACGAGCAACGGGCTCAGGTACCGGTCATAGCGTCCCACGTGATGTCAAATGAAAGTTGCTCATCACACTTGATGTTTGGGCGCAAACCTCACGCGCATCTTGAAACGAGGCTAGGCCAGGGAAGTCAGCATGACGTCTTTGCCACCCCGAGGTTACGTCATCGTGTCCCTAACGGGCAGGAAAATTCTAAAATTACAAACCCATCCCTCTCATTTCACTACCATTCAGGTGAAAAGGAAATGGAACCAGAATTAACACTTAAACCTTTTCAAACAGAGGTAATTAAGTCACCAATGCCACCATGATACCCGATTACAGCAACATCCTTCACCAAAGGTAGCGAGGGTAAATATACAAGGGATCCTGTCGTTAGCAGTGGAGGCCATCAGTTCAACTATCTGCACTAGCCTTGAAGCACCATGACTGCCTGCAAATCAAACTCTTAAAAGAAAAAAAAAGGACCGGCGTCTCTGCTACAGTGACTCATTAGCTGTGTTGCATAAAAGTGGGTGGGAGACAGGTTAGAGTTCACACTTTCCGGAAGTTTCCGCGTTGCGCGGTATATCGCAATAACCTGGGCACAGTTGGTGAGATGTATGAGGCATCCTCTGAGCGTTGCCTTGGCAATGGCCTGGCGACAGATGCACACAGCTGCTTGTTGTTTGCTGCTCGACTTTGTTGTGATCTTTACGGCTTTTGTGAAACAAGATCGCCAAAGCGTGGCTGGTCTCTGCTTTCAGGCGGCACTTTTTACGATTAAAATTAAAATTACACTGCTAATCAAATGAAATCGAATCTTTTTTTGCGGAGCTGTCAGATATATGTCATATATAAGCCTTATGATGCTATGGATTCCTGCACACTGCAACATTTCTGGAAATGTTGTAACAGCAATAGTTAAAAGATGGAAGATTAGGGGAGCGAGCGACTAAGGGGATATTTTGGCAAAGCCGTTAGTTCCCCAAGCGTGTGGTACACGTGGAGAAAGGAGAAAGTGCCGGAGCCGAGATCTGACAGCTGGGACAGCCGAACTTCTCAGGTTTGAACGACTGTAGTAAAATTAAAACAACAAGTAAATGACTTTGCTATCTCATAAGGTGGGAGATTAAAACAGGGGCAGGATGATAATCAGTGGTCTGACATGCATCTGAAAAATACAATTACTCGGGACCAAGAGGAAATGTTCTATATAATCAGAATCAGGATATATGGCTTGCAGTCAAAGAAATAGCAACAAAACAACATATGGTTGTGAACAATGGTTTGGCTTGAGGACAAGCAAGCAAGCAACCAACCCAACCAACCAACCCAACCAACCAACCCAACCCAACCCAACTAACCAACCCAACCAACCCAACCCAACCAACCAACCAATCAGCCAACCAGCCAACCAAACAAACAAACAAACAAACAAACAAACAAACAAACAACCAACCAACCAACCAACAACAACAAAATGTATGTCTAATAAACAGAGTCTTGTTTAATTAACCTCAGCAATTAAATTTATTGCACCTTCATCTAACCACTTTATCACATTTATTGTCTATGTCAGGAAACAAAAGCGAGTAGCCAATCAAATTATTAGATAAAAAAATAGCGAAGAAGCTAATCCGGGGCAGTGAACACAAGCAACCAGCTGACGCGGCTCGAACGCCGGAGCCAGTTGCCTCCTCTTGGCAAAAGTTGGCTGCCTGTGCCTCCCAGCAGATGAGTCAGAAGCAAATGATAATTGGATAAAATTTGATGAACTGCTCTTTAATTGCACAAATTCGGCCTGGGTCGTGTGAGATTTGCTGTTTGGAACAGAGAGTCCTGCCAGCGTGCTCAGTCTGCGGTCGATGTGTTTGCTGAATTCTTAGTTCTCATACAAGACAACCCAAGTGCCCGGACGTGGACATCGATTAAAGGAAAGAGGTGAAGAGGAAGGGAAAAAATTACTTGGTGATGTACAGGGAACAAAATATCAAACGATGTTAAACTCTGACCTTTGAGAGAGCAATATCTCAAATTGTTGTTAGTGTTTAAATGGACGATTCGTTCTTTGCTCTTTTTATATAACATTGCCATCACTGTGTTTTCTTCGTCTTTATTTGTCATTTTTCATAATTCTTTCCAGTCTCTCCATTTCCCCTGTCTTTTTTTATAAGAGATGTCGGGTGTAAACAGCTTCCTCTGTGGGGTATAAACAGCGCCCAGGATAGTGTCATTACAACTTCTTAACCAAACCTAAATTAGTCTTGATCAGTCAACTAGTCCACGTGATCTCCATCTTTCTTTCCACCTCTCTGTCTTTCTTTTTGTTTATTTCTTCCTTTCAGTCTGTTAAAAAATATCTTACTAGCATGTTATTTTCTTTATTTTATGTATCTTATTTAATTTTTTTTTCTTTCCTTTGGTTGGTTGGTTGACTGAGTGAGTGAGTGAATATTTGTTTCCTAACTTTATCTCACTTCCTTATTATTTCAGATATGAGAAAATTAAAAAGTTTTTCCGTGATTCAAATAAGTTTAAAGGTTCTTTTAATTCTCATCGACTACTCCGTAGAATGATTCCCTCTCTCCATGCTGGTGACAAATTCGCTAAACATTCTATCGCCTTGGCAACACAAAACCGCCGCCATCTTGCCCACGCGTCATGGGCTGAGTGCGCGCGCCACTTGTTATGCAAATGAAGTCGGCGCGTGCCACCCCTATCTCATGAAAAATTTCCATTATCGACGAAAGCAGCGTTAATTTCAAGCCAGTTTAAGGGGCTGAGGACACGGGTTTAGGGGCTGGCTTGGGGTGGAAGGCTGGAGGGACGGGGCGGGGGCGGGGTGGTGCTGCAGGAGGAAAAGGAGGAGAGGCGGTGAAGCTGCAAGATCGAGGGCTTAGGGCAGAGCTGCAACTTGATATTTACTGACGGTTTCTCACTCTGTCAGTTCTCATCTCTCTGTCGGTCGCGCACCGCTAGGGGGCGCTGTTGTCAGGGGCGATGTTCTGGTCGCGGTGACAAACAGATCGCGTCACCACCAGGAAACCCGGAAGATCGACTTTATTTAAAAATATCGTAGTGTCGACGGTTTGAGGGCAGATTGTGTGTCACAAAATAAAAAAAAAAACAACAAAAAACAAAAAAAACAACAAAAAAACAACAACAAAAAACAACAACAACAACAAAAAAGGAAAGAAAACCGAAATAAGATAAAATTAAATTCAAAGTTAAGAATTAAAAAAAAACTCAAACTCAAACGCGGTAGTATATGCAAAGAAACTGGGCTATATATATTAATAATATTATTATTTCAATCTAATTCAAAGAGACAAACATAGTAAAATGTGATCACAAAAAAGTCGCCGATTTCAAGAAAATATTCACGGAGACATTGCCCTTATTCACTAACCCGTGTTTCTTCTGACAAAAGTTTACAGGCAAAACCCTGAAGACATTTTCGACAAAATATGTAATAATGATGTCTGCAGTGAGTAAAGAATTGGCTAGAGTTTATTTTATGATTCTAATTAGTTGAAAGTGTTGCTTATGTACACGAGTACATCTTTTATTTTCTTAAATAAACTGATTGTGGGTCCTATTTTTGTTAAAGCATTTAACAACTACCCATGATGATGACGACCTTATGATGGTGATGATGATGATACCTAGTGCGACACATCATCATCATCATCACCATATTCATCATCATTATCATCATCTTTTGTTTTAAAAGACAGAGAAGCGAGAATGAAACCGTAAATGAACACACGATCGATGACAAAGTTGTGACCACGGTGATGTTATTAAGTAAGGTGGTGGAGGTCTTCAAGATCAGTTGCCCTCCGCCAAAGTAGTTTGTTCACAAGAGGTAGGCCGAGTTTTTGTATGATTATCGCCATGTATAATTCATTGATGCGGGCGTACCATAGTAATGTTTTCACTTTGAACTCGGGCGTTTAGCATCTGAAAATGCGTGCATGAAGGGAGATAACTGCATGACATTGATGGATGAAGTGTCCTTATGGGACCGCGCAGTCAGTGACACACCGCCAAAGCGCAAGCGCACGTGCCACGCATGCGCTCTTTCAAATTTGAAACGACGACGGGAAGGGAAGGGGTGGGGGTGGCACGCAGCTAACGGGGTGGAGAGGCCGTGGAAGGGGAGGGAGAGACGAGAACTGGAAGGGTTGATCATTGAAGCGAAAGAAAAGTCTTGCAGGCTAGCGAGACGGGCGGGTGGGGCGGGCAGACTAAGCGGGAGGGAGGGAAGGCTAGGAGGGGCTGAGCGGCTGGGAAGTAAATGACGTGAAAGAGGAAAAGTGTGTGTGTGGGGGGAGAGGGGGATTAGACGGGAGGTGGGAAGCCTGGGAGGTACGGTGCCTCCTCTCTTTTCCCCCTTTTCCTGTTTTTGACCTCGTCTTCACATCTGAAAAGTTTCTGAAAAAAAATTTGTCAAAAGGCGTTGCCAAGGCGACACGACTTGTATCGATCCTGGATCTTTTTCTTTTTTTTTAAGGGCGTGACTCGCCCTGGACGTCACCCGAGGTTGCACTCCGCACAGTCTTTCACCTCGTACCACCCCGAAATCTCCTCATCCATCCGTCTACGATGGCCAGCTCCTTTTCTTTTGCCGTGTCTGGCTGCACTCCATACCCTCTACCCGATATCTAGCCAAGAAACAAAGCTCGTACCAATATGTAACAAATATTGACATAACTCAATGTTCATAACAACTTTTGCAAACACCAAGAAAATGTTCTTTGACATTGTCTAGTCTTTCTGTCATATAAGATGTGCAGCCATATATGAGTGTATAAAAATTAATGTTTAACAGACAAAAAACAATAACAAAATACGCACTCACACACATGCACTTACCCTTTGCCATAATTAAAATTCATTTTCTACTGGGGTGTAGTTTTCAAAGTTCCTTTAAAGTTTGATTGGTCTGGCTTGTTTTCTATTTACAATTTGTATCGTATTCTTTCTCCAATAAACTTTCAGCTGGGGAAGAACGACGAAATGATGATTGCGGAGAGAGGAAGGCTCACCAGCAAAACAGAGAGCGGGGTCCAGGGAGAGCAACTCAGCCTTTCCGTGGAGTGCTGCCCCTTGTCTGCGTCCCTCCTGCAAAACACTTGCATGCCGCCATGTCTCAGCGTGGAGCATCAGGGTGGGGCAGAGCTGGGTAGGGGGGTGAGGAGGTGAAAAAAATGGAGAGCACTGGTGGGCTTGGAGTTAGCGTTTATACCCAAACCCCATTTCCGGAGACGAGCTCGCTCCTACTGTGGCACTTCCTTGTCGCACGTGCAAACCCTCATTTTTCACCGTGACGTCATGATCGCGCAGCTGAGGCGTGGCGGCCTTGACCTGATGGATGTAGACACGATACGCCACGACTTCAGCTGGTTCTTTTCACCTTTGATCACTGTGCGGACATGAAACGGTCATGAAGTAAGAAGAAACAGTAAGCAGACAAGTGTACAAGCTGTGTCCTTACACCATGCTGTTTAGTAGTAGCAATAAACATAACAACAACAACAATAATTAAACATGGCCACAAGGAGCTTGACAATCTGTCTCTACACAGTCAGACTGAAGAACTGGGCTAATTTCCTCTACATCGAATGAACAAACAATAGCGAAGAAAAGCTAGGCTATTTTTATCACAATTTTATTCCTGGAACAGCCTCCTCGTGTCCTCTATGTTACAGTCTGTACTCCACCAAGTCCCAAGCCTGCTGGTCAGAAAATCTAAGGGACCCTAGTTCGATCCTTGCGCCTGCTGCTCCTTTTTTTTTTTTTTTTATTCGTCAATCTACTTGCTAGATACAAACAAATCCTCCTCCTCGTCGTCGTCGTCGTCGTCGTCGTCGTCATCGTCGTCATCGTCGTCGTCGTCGTCGTCATCATCATGGTCAAACCCTGTTATACACGTTTTTGTCTGCCTTTCTCCCGACAACGAGAGATTCGGCCGCCATGTTCTGAATTCTTGACATAACGAGCTCTACAGTGCAAGAGGTTATGGATTAAGTGCGTTTGCAAGGTTGTAAAAACAAAACTTTCCGGTCCTACATCCGTTTTTCTCATTTCTAGGTTCAGGGCGTATTTGAGCCAAAAGTCTCTTGAAATCCGAAGCTAAATGTTTTTAGCTTCACTTTGCTGCTGTTGTCTCGTTTCTGTAATATTTGTATGAGACTGCCTTGTGAAAATCAATGCGCTGTTGTTTTTTTAAAAAAAAGGTATGGAGCCTGTTTCGGTCTGAGACAAACCCTACTCGAACTTTAACTCTAACGATTCCATGGCAACGCGTGATTAGAAAAATCACTCAGAGGCAAGAAGGGGCCTGAGAACTGCATGTACGTTTACACTGATGCAAGTCGTTGACAGCCACTGCATCAACACGCCATCCGCCGCATCAATAGGCAGCAATCAGCCGTTACAGCGACTGGTTGTGACTTCACATTCACACCATTGTATGACGCGATGCAATTATAGCAAAGATTAACATTTGCATTCTTTAAATTCATTAACGGGAGCTTACCAAAAGTAGCTTACACAATCTGTAAACTTTGATGAAATAACAGACCACTATTAAAGACTGGCCCCAAGAGGTCCTCGACATTGAAGGAAGAGAGAAGTACATGATTAAGGTAAAATCAAGTTCTTTTTGTCCCTTTCGCACATTGCACTCTTCATCTTTTCTTCCCTCGATCCTTCTCGTTAAAAGTTAAGCAAATTTGAAAACAAGTATAAAAATCAAACAACTAACAATCCTTTAAAATGTCTACTACATGCGGTTGTTTTCTTTCAGAGGACTTGTTAGAGCTCGGTACATCATAGTCCTTTCAGCATAAAATATTCCTCCTTTAAAACACACACACACAAATGGAGAATTTCCAAACATCACCATTAACAAGAAAAAAAAACCAACAAAAACCCGGAGTGTTTAATTATAAATTAACTTTCTTAAAGGGTGTAGTCAATGGGAGAGCAAGGATCGTGTGTTAATTGGATGCGACAATGGACAACCATGATTTAATAAGTTAAACCTCAATCTGTGCATAGTTTGTAGGTTTGTTTGTACACAATTATGAAGACGTCATGAATTAAGTTTTTATCTGTGCATAATAATGTTTGTGGGCGTGTCCATGGACAATCATGACGTCAGGGTTTCTTCTATCTGAGCATGTGACGTGTGTAGGCGTATGTCTCTGAAAAAGAGTCCCGTAATTATTCACTTAGCGTTTAGACAGCAACATTGTACTGAGCTCAGCTCATGAATTCCTAAAATGTGCTTCAATCTTGTACATCTTTAACACACTGAACGTGTAAATACATCCCAGTCTAAAAAGCCAATTGCAACATCTCATGGTTCGATTCATTTCATCGATTCCAGCAATAGCTGCAACATCTTGACAGGCCTTGGTGGATGTTCCAAATTGAACGTAGCACCTGTTTCAAATTCAACGAAACCTGACCTCATGATAAAAAGGTTAATCTCATTTTCTGAAATGTTTGTATGGATTTGGATGGATGTAATCTGGACACGTCCTCGATAACTGCTGACGGCACCGACTTTGGTTGTGAGCTCAAGCGACAGATTTTGCAACTGTATGATAAACATCATGTAAAAATACATCAGAGCTAGTAGTAAACAAGCTTTCCTTTAAACGATAAAACTAATTTTTATAATTTTATGTCAAGCATTACTACTCACCATCTAATTTGATGCCAAACTACTCTAACCGTCAAAACCAGTTTTCTTTCTTTTGAGACGATGTCTCTATGAAATGATTTTGATGAAAGGTTTGACATGAAATATTAATCGCTGCTTTTCATGCTCTGATTTTATTTTATTCAAATGAGTACGACGCTAGAGGGTTTTTTGGGGTTTTTTTCTACAATGTGCATGTTTCGTGTAGTGTTTTGTGAACACTTTTGTGTTCTTGCAGAAAGTATAAAGTTTTTAGGAAACACTGTTTTTTGGCATATGAATTTTGCAAAACATGTTTTAAACACAGTGTTTTGGTAAACCTCCTTACTGATGAAACCACGTCGCCAAAGATTTTCCTACGAATAATAATTAAAAAAATTCCAGGAGGACGGTGACTGACGCTTTGATATTCCCTTTAAAGACAGACGTGCAATCAATCTGTCACCCTTGCCCATCCCCTTTCCCTCGTCAATATTGATAGGAGAGTCCAAAAGCGGGGTAACTCAGTCCCTAAAGGGCTCCACCCGGTCTAGATGACGTGAGGTGGATTGGAGGTCGAAGCAGACGCCTGTACCTGTACATGTACAGGCCGCCATATTTGAATTATTACGAGAAAAAAATCAACAATTATGAGCGACGATGTCAAACCATGGAAATGCCCGTATTTGAGTATCATCGCACTGATCAGCTATAGCCCCTGTTCCCAATGCACATCACCACTGGACTTTCCAGTAATCACTGGGACGTATGATGTTGTTCTGGACGTATGTGGGACATAGACATTGGGCTCTGTCATGTATCGATATGGAACTGTGATGTATCGATATGGAACTGTGATGTATCGATACGACACTGGGATATACTGACACGAAAGCTGACGGTTTATATCATGTCATCAATCTCTGAGCCGTTAGACTTCTACCTGTCTACATACATAGGATGTAATGAACTGTCTCCATGCCTTTATCTTTCCTAATTTTAGTTGTGTCTTTTTTGTTTATTTGCTTGTTTGTTCGGGAGAACATGTAACTTTGCTATAAAGATAAACAAAATTCAGCCTTCTCTCAAGAAACAAGTTTGAAGAATGGCCAAGCCAGCTTTGTTGAGCTTACGGTTCCAACCTGTTCCTCCTGTAAACACAACCAATACAAGAGTTATTGCCCAACAGAAGAGTTACTGCCCTGGAAAATCAAGCCCGCACGTGCATAAGCTTCATGACAGCGTACACATGTTCGTCGAAAGAAAAAGATCGTGTGTGAGTGAAATAAAGATAAAAATCGATGTCAGAGTAATGACTGAGCTCCACCCTTCCGTCTTTAGTCACGCACGCACGTACACACGCGTAGTATTGGACTCGTGCGCATGCGTTATTACTCCGCACGCGCACGCGCACGCACGCGAACACATACAAATACAGTGATTCGTTGTGTATACAGGTACGCAGCGAGGTAGGAGACATAACAGCTGCAGGTGCAAACACGCGCGCACGTGCATTATACATATATTGGAGGGAGAGAGACGATGAATACGCAGGTTTAGAGAGAGTCGTGTTTTTTCTCTTTTATATGCTAAACTCTCTCTCTTTCCTATTTTCTGTCTCTTTATCTCGCGCACGCACGTGTTCATTCACTCACACAAACACTCTTTATGTTTCTCTCACTAACTCCGAGTGCACTGGAGTCTTGGTCAATACAGACTGTCTACTGACTGTAGCTGTGTCTACAGCTGGTTTGAGTCCATCCAGCTCCTTGAACTCTGACCCTACACTTCATCCCTCAACCGAACCAGAGTGAGCATCCACACCATCGCGCTCTGTGTCAGTTACACAACGTCATCGACGACACATCCTAGCAATCATCAGTCACAACACCAGCCATCGCTGTTAATGATGCCAGTACCGGCCTCTACTTAATGAATAAATCAATCAAATGTCCAGCAAAACGGTTTCTCATCGTCAGCTTATTTCCATTCAGGAAGCGGTTTACCTTCACACCGGTGGAATGAAGATGATGATTTATTATTATTTTTTGTTCAGCGCGACATATCAAGATTAACTAAATAGTTTCGCCGAGTATGAAACTGTTGGTGCTGTGTTCAAAAGTTCTGTCCGCACAGCTTGCTTGTGTTTGTATGTTGAAGCTAGGTTGCAGCTAATGACTACGAAAATTATTTTTCCGCGACCTTGTCCATCAAGTTAGTTGGGTCCGTCGATAGCAAGAAAAAGAAAAGAAAAAAAAGTTCATGTGATCCGAGATAAGATCTGAACCCATGATCTTCCGGTCTTCACTTTGTTGTGGCAAGGACTATGTGGGTGTCATGCCAGCGCTGTTCCATCAGCCAATTACACGTCACCGCCCACCTCACGTGTGGCTAAGCAGCTTGAGGCAGCCAAGGGAGACAAGTGAGATGGAGCTTTGTGCCATCGACCAGTCTACTGACCGCAGTAGGGGCTTGGTCTCACCACCAGGGCCGTGTGACTTAGCAGATCACGTCACAGTGATCTCGTTACTCACTGCCAGGGCTGGCCAAGGGTCCTTTCCCCCAATTCCGTGTCTCCATGCCTGGGTGACGTCACAAGTGTATGTGACTGGACGTCACAGCAACGGCTTACAGATGACAACTTTATGCACTCGCCGTCAGCGAAGGGTCAGGGACACGTCCTCGTTTGTCGACACAAGTCGATCAAAGTCGGTGAAACGGACGTGTCGGAGGATCAACGAGTGACCTGAAGTGTCATCAGGACGGACAGCTGACGTCTGTAAAAGAGAAGATTTGCGACTGTAGGTAACTTTCGCCTTTTGTTGTGCCGCTGTACTGAGCTGGTGTGGCATTTTCTCTGAACTATATTTGAGAAAACGGTTAACAGAAAAAGTCATACAATCTGCGAATATTATTATGACAAAAATGGCATCGCAAACTAAAACCAACCTAATAACAAAGCATTGCATCAAGCCGAGTTTGAGGGTGTTGAGTTTGAACCAGAAAGCTGTACAGTCTGGCATCATTTTCTGGAGCCTGTATTCATCTCCCACGTTAGGTTGTCATTTGACGGGTCAGACTCCGAAGGCTAAACTTTCCAGAGGTTCATGATTAGCGAGAATATTAACCCGTCTACCTGTGTGACTTACTTGTGTGGTATACAAAAAAACAGAAATGGTCGTCAGAAGTGGTCTGACTGGTCATAGAGTGCGATCTTCGAGGTAGAGCGAAAGAAATTTTAAATACTGAGGTTGGTCGTTGGGTCACAGGGTGCAAATTGCGTCACGCCAGCTGGTTTCAAACCATAAGATAGCCTTACCACCACCCCAGCCTAGTAATGTTGTAGCCTCCCTTTACAGGATTAGACAGGAGACGGCACTCGGCCCGACCCGTCCCCTCCTCGCACCCCTGCTACCCCATCCGCACCCGACAGGCACCCAACCGAAACAAACTTGACGCGACTTACTGAACCCTGCCCCCAGCCCCAATCCTCCCGCCACATCCCGAACGTTGCCTCGCGAGCGAGTGTACCTCCAGCCGTGACGGCTACCTAGGTGACTGCTTGAGCCCCCAAGTGTCCGCGGAGAACGGGGTGGAGGCCTGACGGTTGTGTCTTAGCGGACCACACACATACACAGCCGCCTGGCCCTGCGTCTCTCGCCTAATGACCCAGAGAGGCAGGCCAAGAAGATGGCGGTGGTAAAAGCCTGCAAGCTTGCGACTCCAGGGGTCGAGCAGCTAAGGGAGAAGAGCCGTGTGCAAACATCCTGTGAGAAATTCTCCTCGGACTCACACACGCACAGAGAATTCGCATCCAGGCGCGCGCATGCACACATACACACCGAAAAAACATTTTTATAGTGATTAAGAATAGAGAGAAGGCGATAGGGAGACAGGTCGACTGGCAGACTGATGGTGAATGATGGAGGTATCAAAATACCAGTAAGCAATATTCCCTTTCCCCCACCCCCCAGAGAAAGGAAGAAGGAAAGAAAACTGCTAGTTGTCAGATGAAAAAGTGTAACAGCGGTCGCCGGATGAACGAGGTTCGTCTTCTCAAGTATGGGTGGTTAGGCGACAGGCTCAAACCACTGAAGAGAGCTGATGAGCAGGATCTGTCTGAAAAATACAAACAAGAAAAGAAAAGAAAAAAAAAAACCCAGTGAAAGTCGATGGATTCAAAGCCAGAATACTTTTAAACATCTACTTTCCAACTGAATGGGCATAGTTCAGCACAAGTTGCTAATCACTCAGATCTGAGTCGCTAACACCGCCCTCACCTGCAAGCCTACGTACACATATTCTGACCTGTGTGCGGAAGAAGCTGCAAGTTCAGAGGTCATTACAGGAGATTTGTATGTTGCGCTAGCCTCTGACCTCTCCTGTCCTGTTTAATGCCGACATCATCATGTAAGCATACCATCCCCGTAAGAGGTATCCGAGTTCCGAGGTCTGTACCTCGGCACTGACGATGATGAAAAGTTAACACTTGACTGAAGGTGTGATGATCGAAGACCAAACTGGTGTGAGAGGTTTACCGATAACTGCAGGCTTAACTAACCCTCGATAATGATGTTACCTCAGCGACAATGTCTCCTCCACCATCACCACCCCTGGTGTTCGGTCTCAACAAGATTTTGCCACAAAGTTGTAATGAGCTTGAGATTATAGCCCCGAGGTACAGACTAGTCGATGGGTGTTGTAATTATCTTTCTTACATCTACGCACACAATGTCTCTGTCTCTGCTCTTTCTTGACCGAGACCCTCGCATAAAAACAGAAATGAGTCCCAACATCACACACACATTATGTTTATATAATACGCTCGCACGCACAGTCATGTCTTCATACGAAAGCAGTGAACTCATGTCACACCGTTGTACCGCGATGGTTCGTGGGGTAGGAATTACTTAACCCTTTGCATCTCACTTGTATAAGTGTTCGCTTAAAAAAAAAAGTTTTGGGGAGAACGTGTTACATACAGACCAAGACCAGACTTGTTACCAGCTTTGAGTAGGATCCTGCAACATGTACACGCTTGCTCAGACTCTTGGGGGCAAAGGAGGCTTTCCACGCGATACCCCTGAGCTATCGCTGCTCCCTCACGCAACGGCTCGGCGAGCGTCTGTTGGCCTCATTCGAGCGTCGTGACCTACTTACGGCCAGCTGTTGCTGGATTTCGCTACTCGCGCCTTCCTCAGCTCTCCACAGTGTGAACGCGACTGAACAGACTGGAAAGTTTTAATGGTTGTGAGAGACTCAAGACAGGGTTTGTGACTTGGACTATTTTATGACAAGTTAGTGTGTAGGTTCGACTGTTTGACGCGCAGTGATCGCAGCGAACACGTTTGTCGCCGTCCACGTGAACGCTCGCGTTCATTGATGGGTTCAGACTCACAGGGTATCTGAAACAATGTTTGGAAGATTTGGTGCTCAGAGTGTTCAGTATAAATGTGACTTTTAACACCATTCCATACTCTGTACGTTTGTCGCTGAAACAGTTTCAATAATCAAACAGCCAGCAGAGATCTTTCGCTCTTCACAGCGACATTTTGGGAAAGTAGACTTGGCGAGGGAAGGGGCGGAGCTTACAGGCATGTGTTTGAGCACTGCGCCTGCGCGGAAACTGTCATCATCTTGGCGTGCTGGCGTTATCAACCAATGGTAAACAGGCATTTGACCTCACTGCAAGCCTGCCATTGGCTGAAGTCCCCATGGGCACGCCCCCTTCATGTCTTCTCTCTCTTCGGGGCTGTCTTTAAAGTGAGGGGAAACCGCGTGGCCAGAGCAGACGACTGCTTTACACATTGTGTTTCGAATGGATACTCAAAGTTCGATCTGAAGCCTACAACCGCCAGTGGAGTAATAGCTGCTTGGGAGTGTGATGTTGCTGGCCAGTGCTTATCGGTGTGGAATACTTAGCAGACGGGACACGTCGCCATAGACTGAATGTTATCGTCTGCACCCACTGCGCTCTGAGCCACGTGCGCTCGCGCCAACGGTCTGTGTAGAGATTTCTGTTCGCCACCATGGAGATAATGGAGATGGAATCTCCGATGGACCACTTCTTGTCAGTGCCTTGCAGCGATTCCTTCGCGGCTGCGATGCACACATCGTCGCGGTCGGCTGCCGTTGTGCCGTGCACGACTGCGGCGTTGCTGAACAACATCAACTTCAGCGCGGGCAATGGCCTGTTTGTTGACTTCACGGACGGCCAGAAAGACTTGGCGAAACTGTTTACATTTCCCACCAAGACTTTCGCCAAGGTAGAGCCTTCCTCGGTGAAGAAGGAGATCAACATGAACGATCTGGCGTCGCTGTCGTACGACACCGTTCACTTGGAGCCCTCCATCAAAACGGAGAGGTTGTCGCCGTGTCCTTCGATCTCAGAGATGTCACCGCAGCCTTGTTCGTCCAGCAGCCAGCGGTCAGGTGTCGCCATGTCGCCGTTACAGGACGATAGTTTGGGAGCCATCGAGTTCGGATCCCGGCTAGTTAAGCCCGACTCCAGAACGCCGTACACGGACGCGACGAACTGTAAGAAACCGACCAACCATGTCAAACGTCCCATGAACGCCTTCATGGTCTGGTCTCAGATCGAACGGCGGAAGATCTCCGAGAACTCGCCGGACATCCACAATGCCGAGATCTCTAAACGACTCGGCCGCCAATGGAAATTGCTGACCGATGAAGAACGCGCCCCCTACATCGCGGAAGCTGAGAAGCTTCGCGTAATGCACATGCGGGAGTACCCGGATTACAAGTACCGTCCACGTAAAAAGGTGAAGCCAGCCACCAAACCTGTCCGGACGGACAGTGGACGGGTGTCAAAGCCCTCCGAACGCACGGGTGGAAAGACAGCACGCAAGGGTAAGACCCAGTCGAGCAGGGCTCGCAGCAGCGGGGCAAACGGTCGTGCTGCTGCTGTACCCGAGGGTGGCACTGCTGCAGTGAAAGTGGACAAGAAGGATAGCATGGGGGAATACATGCAGCGGGTGGGCCAGCTGTTGGAAGACCGCAAGGCCAAGCGACAACCCAGCGACAAACTGGCCATCATGCAGACATTTTCTGAGGAAGTGAGTGGACGTCTGTCCGCCGTTTTCGGGGACGGCAAACCGCACAAAAACATTCGCCTCACCATCGACCAGGACTTTCGAAACAGTATAAAAGCCAGCCAGGCAGTAGCTGTGTCCCCATTGCAGTTAACGCCACCGCATTGTAATCAGGTCAGTCTCGGTTCATGGCCACTTGCTATTTTCGTCTGCACTCTCTCTGCCTTCTCGACCCCTGTGTCTCTTCAACCTCTCTTCCCTCCCCTCTCGCCATCTCAGTTTCCTCCCCTTCACCTCTTGCATTCTCAGTGAATTTTATTGTATTATTTTCTCTTATTTTTATATGCCTGTACTTTGTAGATACATAGGTAAAAAGTAGCTGGAATCTCACCTATCCTTTAATTTGACAAGCTCAATACAAATGCGTGCTTAGCCATCTGTAAACTTGGGTTAGTTAACAACGGTTACCAGGGTCCCTGGTTTAATTATCAAAGAAAGAAGTGCAGCTTGTACTAATGATGGATTTTATCAGTTGTAAAATTTATCTTTCACCTGTTTGAGGTAAGTTTCAGCAGAAGGATTTTCCTCAACACTCACACCCATTTTCCTCATTTGAAATTCCTCATTCCTCCTCCCCCCTTCTTACTCTCGAGATCTTTGCTGTGTGTGCGTGTATATGTGCGTGACCTACTTTACTAAAGCTTCGTTTTCTTGTCCGTGTTGCAGGATGTCCCGGGTAACATGGCCGTGTTCAAGCCCCCCAGCCCCGAGAACGGCCTGTACGGAGACGAGCAAGACGTGTACGAAACGCCAGTATCTACGCCACCCGATGATGAGGCTAGCGCCGCGGGCAAAGCCAGCGTGCCCCCCCAGCCCGCCTTCTCCGCCTTGCCACCCGCCGGCCCCATCAACGAGCCCTTAGACGATCTCAACGGCATCGACGTGGAGAAGCTGATGCCGCTGGATACGCTGGACCTGAAGGTGTTTCTGGACAACGCCGACATCTCGCTGCCCTGCACCTTCGCCGACATGGATGCCGACATGCCCAGCGGGGTGGGAGCGGCAGACGCGGGTCTGGCACTGCACGACGCCAGCGACGCGGTTCCGCCTCATGGCATGCTCAGCAACAACTGGTACGAGAACTGTTTCGAAAACTGTTTCGAGCCTCCTTCCTCTCCTCGCTTTGAAGACTTGCCCCTCCCCGAAAACTTCATTCAGAATTCCATGACGTCATGACCGCTCGCACGGTCTCGTGTTCGCCAGACGTGCCATGGGGTGCACGCGGGACACTTCCGCCGGAATATTGTAAAGACTTTTTTATTATTACAGAAAAACATAAAATCATTGACTGCACAAGGTGATGAGAGCATAAAACAGTATCAGAGCCACACATATCTATTGTAAATAAGATGGGACATGACGCAGGGACGTCTATAGTGAGTGGTTTAACGGGGGACCAGTCTGCAACCGTGTGTTAAAATTTTTTTGAGGTTGGCTAGTGCAATACGCGAGCGCACCCAGTGCGGGTCGGACGCGAGTGTGACTACGGCAGACGTAGTTAGTGGACGTTGTATGAGAGACTTTGCAAGGTGGGTCTGTGTAATAGTTCGTTAAAGGTGGGTCTGTGTAATAGAACAGACTTTTTTTCTTGTGCGCGCGGATGACTTTGTAACATGTCGCCAGCCTGTGCCTGTGAGATGTACTGTGATGATGTGATGATGATTAAGATGACTATGGGAAGTGTGGACTGTGAAATGAAATGCCGATGGGTATGTTTGGATAATGTATTCAAGACTTTTTCTGCCGCACTACTCCGCACAGACCTGTTTGCCAAAATGTGTTCTGCAGGTCCTCTTTGGTAAATTTTTCCCGTCCTACATCCCTCCCCTCTCATGTTCCCCCTATCCCCTGCTATTTCCCGTCCTACCTTCCCCCTTGCTCTTTCTACACACGCCGTGATCTGGCGAGCCCATGTCTTTCCCCTCTCTATCCATCATCCCCTTCCTCCATCCCCCTCTCTTCCCCTGCCATCCCGTACATCTTTGGCCACCATCAGCGTTCAGCTATCACTTTGACCTGATGACCTCAGAATATTTTATCATAATTATACTTTTTCGCTCGATTTTGCCTGCCTCTCCCACAAGTCTAAGTTGCTTTAGGCCACGTCGCCCTTTTGGCGGTTTAATTAACAACACGGAGAGTTGAGTTTCTCTGTGCTAGCTGCTTTTTCTTCAAACGAATCTCTTCATCTTTTACCATGGTGACGCTTGTTTAATAAGTTTTATTACGGCGTTGATGGTGCAGGATTCTGCATCGACTTTTCCCACTTCTAGATAGCTTGTCCACTTGTGCAAGAGTAAAACATACTGCTCACGGAGACTGCTTGTGATGGTCCAGACACCTTGGACCCTTGTCTCTTCCTTCGTTTTCTCACCCAACTTTTCCTCCTCTCCTCCCATCGAGCTTTGTGGAGTCTCATTAGGTTATTGCGCTGTGCGGGTAGAGGGCCCTGACCAAACTATCTCGAGGACCAGTTGATGCAGCTTCAATAAGTATACAATGAATGACATACAGTGTGGTGCGACAGTATACAGTGACAAACATAGTGATGGTTGCGCACGCTGGTGCCCAAACCACCTGACCGTCTCAGCAAACCAAAACAAACCAACCCAACCGAACAATGTGCGCTCCTCAGTTTATTCCGAGGAGAGTTAGCGAGGAGATTTATGCAAACTTGTGTTTTGAGAACCTCTCTCGTACCGCAGCGTGACTTAACTACGTGAGAAGGCGAGTGTGTGTCCCAGTTCGGATCTTCGTCAAGCAGCTAGCTAATTGGAATTGAAAGCCACTCACGCTGTTCAGCAAAGTGTGACCTTGTTTATTTTCCAGACTCCCTCCGTTAGAGTCTCCACTCTGGCCTGGCCGCGGTGGTATTTTAACTGTCGGCCATGGAGTCTGCGCTAGGACCTTTCACATTTACGTGAGCTGTCTTTTTCCATCCATCATTCGGCTGTTACTCACGCCAGTTGACCTGTAACCGTTTCGCTCCAGTGCCTTGCTTTCGGGGCCGACACTTTTGAGTCCAGACACCTGGCGACCAGTGTCGGGTGTCAGCAGCCAGTGGCGAATGTCACCCCCTCTTCCCTACTCCCCCACCCGACCCTACCCCCCATCTTTACAGTTCCGTCTCGCGTCCCGCGGACTAATTAATTAATTCATTAATACACGGAAAGTGCCTCTTCTATCGCGTTTATATTACTTGGACGAATAGTTCTAAAAACAAAAAACTAATAGATATGCCTACACAATATCCGACATATATTTTCTAGAAGTGATCGTATATTTTCCTACTCATTAAATTACAACAGATGACACATCTCAGGATAATTTTTTATGCATAATTCGGGCAGTATGTGTGTGCGTTGTCGACAGAGACGGAGTTAAGCATTTGTATCTCTGTAGGTTGTACTGTCAGCGAAGTTGACCCCATAATGCAACAGAAAAGAATGTTAAATGTCAGCATGTTGATGCACATTCTTGCTTTCATTTTCAAGCTTGCTAGTAGTTAGCTGATGTTTTTTCTGCACCTTTCATCGCATCATTGCACTGTCAGTCCTTTCATTTCGTTCTTATGTACTGTTGGGGTTCTGTATCGTTACTCACAAACCCCAAGTTTCAGAGTAGAGAAGGAGGGAAGATGTTGCATTTTGATTGCTTTCGCAAGGTAACTTAGCCACCTGCTTAGTTAACTCTTTGAAGCACAACATTTTTATAAAGATTAAGTGATGAATCCAGCTAGTGCAGCTGATTCATTAAGCAAGTGCATTCAAGAATTCAAGCTAATAATATATTGTATTTTTTTTTTCTTTAAAGGACGAGATTGTTGGGGTCAGTGCATTTTAGATACAGTAGTTACACTTTTTGACTATGTTAAAGCCACATTTTTCTCGTCCTAGCGCGTTCTATTACTATTGCTGTGTGATTATTTCATGATTGGGTTGGTCTTGCAGACAGCTAGACACTGGTGCTGTCACGTGGACAAGGAGAGACTGTTAAGCTGAGCTGCTCTTGTTGTGTCGCTCAAGTTCAGAGG
Source organism: Pomacea canaliculata (assembly GCF_003073045.1). Lineage (NCBI taxonomy): Eukaryota > Metazoa > Mollusca > Gastropoda > Architaenioglossa > Ampullariidae > Pomacea > Pomacea canaliculata. The sequence goes on from NC_037599.1 coordinate 15,855,823, forward strand.
CTGTTGTGAGAATGGACCATCCGTACTGTACGCTAACACAAAAACCATCGAACTCTTTTTTAATATGCCTTACTATACTGTAGACTTGGTCACTTTTTTTGTAAGCAGTATTTGTGAGTTTTAAATATTCAATTTTTAAAAAAATAAAATCGGTTAAATATTATATGTTGGACTTGGCTGCATTGCTGGCTTGTGTTTGTATGTGCCTGAGTGATTGTATGGAACTGTGTGATTGTATGGGACTGTGTGATTGTATGGGACTGTGTGATTGTATGGAACTGTGTGATTGTATGGGACTGTGTGATTGTATCGAAGAGATTGTCTGCAGGTCTGAAGCAGGATGCCATGGAAATGGAATAACACACTAGTCACAAGGACTGGAGATGCCAGACCTATTCGCACTCTGTGACCTTTCCTTCCCTCAGACGTTTCACATGCAACACTACACAACAATGTTAATAACGAACGGGCTTCGAACTACAGAGCATCACAGCTCACCTCACCTGGCTACTCAAAGTACACCTGGGGTAGACTTCACCTCTACTTCTACCTGAATAGCACAGCAAACAGCAAAGTAGAGCAGAAAGGTCATTGCGCAGTTAACTCTCCTTCAGTACTGATTGATATCAACTGCTGTTGCTAAGCATAATGAAGCGAACCAGAAAAGTATGTTGCGCACCGTCGAGTTTTTCGGTCGTGACGTCACTCAATGCGCTTGCGCAACGTGCTTTGCTGGAACATGCACCCGGATTGAACATGGCAGTCGTTCGAACTCCTCCTCGGTATGAAAATCACGATTAGCTTATAAGTGCAGACTAGTGCTCGAAGGACAGCTGTCAGGCAAGCAGCGCGTGCGCATGCACATGGTGCGCGTGCGAGAAGCCCACAGCTAGGACAGGCGTGACGTCACGATGGTGACATAATTCTTCTCCCGTGACCGACATTGCGGACAGGCGTGTCAGACGCTAAAAATAACGGCCAGTAACCCGGTTAGAGTGGAAGCCTGTCCTACTAATCTCTTCTAGCCAGGCGTAGATGAAAATAATAATAGAGAGAGAGAAAAAAAAAAAAAGCGGTAGAAGGACTTAAAAGCGGGCCGTCAGGCACTGACAGGTTCGGTTCCCCCAACCCTGCCGCGCGTGCAACCGAGCTTACATGCGATAAGTGCTGGAGCCACTGTGCCAAGGGAAGGAAGTTCTTGAGGCAGAAAAAATACTCACAAAACACACAAGAGTGCTTAGAAGGGGAGAGAATTTAGAAGAGTGCGACAGATGATGGTTTCACTGTGTAGCTACTTCGTGTGTAAAGCTGAGAACGGCAATGAGCAGTTGTTCGCTGGTCAGTCCATCGTCAGCTATTTTCTTTTTTTTTTTTTTTTTTAACAGGAGGCTTCATCGCCTACATGTAATCAAGGCTGTCAGATACTTCTAATATATATCCACCGTCAGTATTGGAAGCTACAAATAATCATACGACAAGGCTTTTATCTTCATCTACATACATATTATCTATAGCCGTCAGGAATCCTACCTTTGAGAAAGTAGGTTGCGTCGGGCACTGCTTCCTTTTTCTTAAAGAAAGCCATCATTTATCCATAGTCATTATTCTTATATATCCTTACATGCTAAACCGTTCCTTCACCTTTTGTAATCACGTTAACAGACCAGATTCTTAATAAGCTACTGAAATGATGAGACACATTCACTCCATGCAAATTTGTTCTTACTCCAGTTAACTATATAGCAATTATTCTTTCTGTTCAGTCCCCACCTCAATACAGATCCCCGTAATTCAAACTGTGTTCAGCCATTCACCTGCCACAGAACCAAGTTTCGAATGCTGTCCACCTCCCTCGTCCTAAGTTCGCCCTTAGGTGTACAACGATGACGTCACAAACCTAATTTTCAGATTAGCACGTTCTCAGTCGTAATCTTGCCATCAAGGTCACGCCTCAACACAGTTTCCTGCTTCACTTATAAGTTTTGTCAAGCAGGGGAGGGGGATGGGAACGGAGGTAGTCTGGATGGCGCCAAATAAAATAAACGGCCTAATAAAAGCCTAATTATGGCCTAATAAACGGAAGTGGAATGATATGCGGATAATATGAATTCATTTACTGGACAAAGCCACTAATTCCAGGGGAAATGATGCGGGGGTAAGATGCCATTCCCCCCACACACCCCAAACCTCCCGCTCGTTTCAGGGTGAACTCAGGTTTGCACTATGCTCGTGCATGTGAACTGCGATGTGATCTCGCACGCAGAGGCAAGTCTTGCTGATGATGCTGACCAAAACTTGTCGGGGCTCGGTGCAGGACGGGGTTGAGTTTCGCCATTACCCTCCTCCGCTAACAGGAAAGGGAAGGCGCGGCCGACCTGCGCCCCAATTCTGCCGACCTCCATCTGCACCGAGCTGATACAGGTCACGGACTGCCGACACTGGCTGGGGGCTGGTGTGGTACACACTGCCAACACACACTGTCAGCCATGCCAGCCACGCCAAGCACGCTCAATATTACACACACACACACAAAACGACTTGGCTACAGTTTGTCCGCACGCATGCGCGCGCGCTCACACACACAAATTGTTTTGATTCACCGGAAAACAGTTCCGGTCTTGAAAAAAGTGTTTCTTCTCTCTCAATTATTATAAGAGGTTCGTTGGTGACTGTCATCTAATGGACCCATCCTGTGTACCCTCGCACCCGCTCCAGTCTATCGGCTGCGCAGAAGGGTCTGGGATTTCCCTGCGATTATGAGTGATGGGCAATCCCTACTCCTTGCTGTCAGACTGGACCCTTGTCCTTTCCTCAATCTCTTTGATGTTGTAGACTTAGTCACGGCTCGATGCCTTCCGCAGCCTCGGCGTATGAGTAGGCGGCCTTCAACTCGGTTACCCCACCCACAACCCACCCCACTCCTCTTCTTCGGTGTCACAGAGTTTACATTCCACTCCACACCGGGTACTTAGTTCCACTCTTATACTGGCACTAAGCTCCACTCTATGTCGGATACTCAGTTCCACTCCATACCGGGTACTCAGTTCCAGTCCTCGTATACTCGGTTATATGTGGCTGCGCGCGCATGTGTCGTGAACAGAGCACCCGCATTGCATGACTGACACAAAATGGAGCAGCATGGCCGACACTTTGTCTTAACTAATGTTTTTATCATCAGGAAACGCAGAAGGTGACAGGTTTATGGCCTTGTGCGACAGATCGAATGATCTTTTACAGTCGTCGGAGCAACCTATCCCTGTCCTCGGCCTCAAGGACTCGTGCCACAGTAAATGTCTTGTGAACCGCTGACATTATTCAACTGGTATTTATTTAGGTTTACTTCTACTTGAACAAAATTTTTAATGGTACCAGTTTCAATGACTCCCCAGTAGTTATTAGTATCACTTTTTTTTTCAAATGAGGGCTAATGTATGACAGTTCTAAAGACGATGAAAAAGTATTTTCAATGATGATGATTAAACACGCGTTCTAGCGGTCTGTCAGAAAGGTCAACAAACTTCCGAATCACAGCTCATCTTGGATGTGACTATCTCGCCGTATTTTCACCTTTTCTGACATGAGAACAGCGATGAGTTGCTTCTTTTCTTGGAATGTCAAAGGTCCGCAAGCGTAGGAAGTATTGTCACCAAGACACCCAGGTGGACTGCAGGTTAGCACACCCCAGTGGGTTACACGAGTGGAGGTCAACAGAGGGTTTACTGAGTCTCGTACTCACTCTGTAGCCCCAAGGCTTTCATCCTCCTTCAAACTATGGTCTCAATACTCGGACATCACACTTGACTGATCTGATAGAACCCTTCCACAAGCAGGTGAGGCAAAGTGAAGGGGTTGTCAACAGAAACTAGGAGGGGGCGGTACTGTTTGCTTTTGAGGGTGTTTGAGTGTGCCTGTATGTGTGCATATATGTGGTGGTATATATATGAATACATGCGTTATTTAGTATATATATATATTTGCCTCTGTGTGTGTGTGTGTGTAAGCGCAGGTTTTTTTCATTCTTTTTCTTGTTTTGACAGAATAACCCAAAGGGAGCGGCGCTGGTTCTGAGAGTAGAATCATTAGCGAGGCTCGGCAAAGGCCAACGGCAATCGGTACACTTCCCTTCCCCCTCCACTTCCCACACCAATTTCCAAACCCATTTTTGTACAGGCCCGTCATGTTATGTATCTATCAGCTCTCAACCACCCCAGGGTACACTGTCAAATGTGGGTAAGACGGCAGGCCGCCGAGAATCGAGAAAACGGACGTATATCTCTGGACTGCTTGCAGACAAAGTTTCCCTGACATTAACTTCTAGAACGAGGCTAAAGCATAAATTTACTTCCGGTTTAACTATCATCATTTCATCATCATCAAGAGCAGATGATGCGAACTCTCGTGTTGACGGAGGTACAAAAGCGCAAGCTTTATGGTCTGTTGTGTTTTCAGTTTGTTGGCTGTGAGTTGGTCTCGGCAGACAGCCAGCAGTCCAAAGAAATACGCGCGTGGTGCGGAGCTTCGACCAAAGGATCACCTTTGGCTTGACCTAGTTTGTGTAGTCTGTAGACGGACAGAGTGTGTGTGTGTCTGTGTGTAGTGTACACCTGTGCCTCCGAGGTATGGACGGCAGTGTTAACGGTGCAGTATAGTGTCGTACATATTGAGCTGTTACAAGTGACGTCATCAAAACGTGTGTGCACGACTGCTAACCTAACATTTTTAGTCGCCGTTACTTTAGATCAGGGGTGGGCAATTAATTTTCCCAAGGGGCCGCATGAAAAACTGGTATGGTTCTAGAGGGCCGGACTAATATAGTTAACTCAGTTTTACCCAATACAGTGATACCTCGGTTCTCGAACGCCTTGACTTTCGACCAAATCGGTATTCGACCAGGAAATTCGAGAAAATTTTGTCTTGGAATCCGAACAAATATTTGGAACTTGAACATCCGAACGTCCGAGATGAGCCGAGTTGAGCCGAATGGCGTTCATTCGGCCCAGCGCGCCTTGCTTGCGTCATCAGTGTGAGTGCAGAGGAGAAAAAAACAGCAAACAATTGACAAATTCTTCCGTAAAGAAATCAGACAAGTAACTGCAGAGCAAGATTCTGATTCTCCTCAGCAAAAGATACAGAGAACAGAAACACCCGAAGAGCAGTTACCCTCTGTTTTTATTGAAGAGGACTCCCCTTCAAAACAATAATCATCCCCCTTCCCTCCTCCCTCCACATTCATTCCCTCCTGCCATAAAGTTTGGTACAGGTACAGTAAATGAAACACAATTTACTGTACTGTACAGTACATTTTTTTTTTTTGTTTTAATAAATACACTTTTATTTCTTATTTCTTGTTGAGACTCATGTTTTTCTACATATTATATACAAATTAGGCCAGTAAATAGGCATTTTGTGGGGCTTGGAACGAATGAATCCAGTTTCCATTATTTCCTATGGGTTTCATTGCTTTTGTTCTCGAACAATTTGGTTCTCGACCGTCCTCCCGGAACGAATTATGTTCGAGAACCGAGGTATCACTGTACTGTATATATAGTATATATACTGGCGGGCGGGCCAGCGGGCGGGCCGGTCAGAGACAGGAGACGGGCCGGATCCGGCCCGCGGGCCGGCATTTGCCCAGGTCTGCTTTAGATGAAAACTGATTTTTTAAAAGATAATTCAAGCTTGGATAACTTGATTATTCCGTTAAACGTTATCTATGAATTGCCCAGAAAGTAAACAGTAAGTAAGTAAGACTTCATTCCCTATCCACAGGCAGAGCCCAGGTAACACGGAAGAAGTTGGAGGCCAGTTACCAAAGGTAAGAATGTATTTAAAAAGATGATCGTGGGAAAAGTACAGTATGTGCGTCATGCTTATTTATAGTGAGCAACTCTAGCCAAGGGCTTCCGTCCTACACAACAGCTGGCACACGTGAAGAGTGCCAGTCGCTGACTATGTATGTTTATATTTATGTCACGCATACTTTAAGGACGTGACACGTGGACTCTGCTTGCCAACACAGAGAGGAGAATCAGACATCCGAGAGCAAGTGCTTGAGGATCGAGGCTTCTCCGGATCTCGCACAGAGAACATAACAACAGTGACTGTTGCCACACTCTAGGATCCCAGGATCCCATACTTCAAGTCAAGCGACGATAGCGGGTCTGGTTTGACCATGTGACCTGGCACAACACTGCTGAAAACTCTTCACGATGCCTCCGAGGGCGGTCAACGGATAGATGAAGAACTTGCTTACGAATGGCAAGGTCCTGTGTAAAACACAAAAGTGAGTCCCAACGACCGGTCTCAATCAAGGGACGAATGAATAAAAGTCCATACCAACCAACCAACCAACCAACCAACCAACCAACCAACCAACCAACCAACCTATATTACATATCATACATCACCCATACGCAACGTGAAACATGCATATATAGCTATATATGGTGTATTGTGACAGTTTATCGTGGTGTGATGCGTTGGGCCACTTGTATAAGTACAGATGTTTGTGTGTTCCACTGTTTTCAGCAGTATCGTGCTGGGCCCCTGTATAGTGCAGATTAGTTACCGAGGCCAGATTTGTATGTGGTTGTTACAGGTGTCAGATGATGGTTTCACAGTTGGTTGAGAAGCCAAGCTCTTGATGTAGGAGGCTGGGTGTTGGCGTCTACACGCCGCAGTAGAGAGCTAAAGGTGAGGGACACGAGACAAAATTATGTTATAGGTCAATGACATGTCAGTAAATATACATCAGGCACACAACTTCTATTACTGCTTGCTGATGAGCCACAGGTACTAATAGAGAAAACATTTCGACATCACACCGTTCACACGTGTTTTACATTCTTTTGCCTGCGTGTGGATGCGTATGCACGCGCGTGTGAGTGCGTGTGTGAGTGAGAGTGAGTGATCATCAGCTGGTTAGTTTTATTTTCTGATTCTGCAATCCTACAGTCAGCTCCAAAAATCCCCCGTCGTGAGTCTTTGAACTCACGACCTGACTGGAAAAGGCGAAGGTCATAGGTCGACTGGCTGACCCTCGAAACGCAGGCCCCTGAAGCGTTACCGCGGGAGGTCAGCGGAACGGCAACACGAACCCTGTTGTTGATGCCACCCATCCTCTTCTCCCCCCCCCACTTCCCCGCATCCCCAGCATCCTCCGCGAAATCTTTTGGCCAGGTTCCCCCCAACTTCCTTTCCTCCCTCCCTAGCGCTGCGAGCTGAACCCAAACCCAGTCCGGAGGGCGCGTGGCAGCTGGGACCACGTCAGAGCTATTTTGGTGGACACTCGGATGAGCAAACTGGGGCAGGGGCTGCTGCTTGGCCGTTTCCGATGCGACTGTCGAGCGTCATCAAACAGAAAGTCGGAGGATTTGTCAGGTAGAAAACATTGCTTATATCAGCCACGCAGCTGCTCAGCCAGTAAACATATAGGAGGTGGTCCACTGTGTCAACTGTAGCTGACTGCTTTGCCAATCTTGCTTTCCGTCTGTGTTCAGCTTCCTTCTTGAGTCACAGTCGCAGCCTGATAAGGCCGTGGAGACAGATCCCTGAAAACAACTGACACCAAATAGGTTGCTGAGGAAAGACTTGCCTAAGTGACGGACGGAGATATAAATATCGCATAGGCACTGGCGGTGATTTGTTCGTGTCTCTCTCTCTCACATGGAATAATTGCAAATGAGACAAGCTGGTTAGCGGTCTGGCAAAGACATTTGTTGTACAAACATTGTAGGGTCTACGCAATGTATACAGAAGGAACAGGAGGTATAATTAAATATTAAAATATTCATCTGAGAGTAACGAGAACCTTTCTTCTCCTCTCTTCCTTCTGGCATCTTACTTGTTATGAAGCAGATGTACTGTAGAGTTTTTTTTAATAATTATTACACTTAATTAAATCCAAGCCAAGGGTGGGAGGGGAGCGTGGTGCATGCTTCTTGTGTTCATTCCCTCTTCGTGTAGTCTCCATCCATCCGTCACATATACAGCTCCATCCATCCGTCACGTGAGGGCGGGAGAGGGAATGTTTTGACTGGAAACCTCCACCGTTTCCCCACCAGCTCACGTGATCAGACGCCGATTCAGGGCAGAGGCAGGTGGAATGTGCTGAAGAAACAGAAAAGATGATCCAAGACAGATGAAGTGCCAAATATTGTATGCACAGGTGAGAGGACAGCCGTCATGCACCTGTAGCGAAAATGACGTGTCTTCAGCGGAGATGACTTGGGTGCGTGTGGCAGGTGTCATTTAGAGGGAGGGTAGGACAGCCAGGCTCGCAGCAGGAGTGCGACTGCGACACCGGAGACGAGATGGAGGCGAGGGGTGGGAGGACTCTGGGACAGCCAGCAGTGGAGACAGGGCCCAGGCCGCTTATCGCCAGAAATGTGCTGATGAAGCAGCGACAGCCACCGTACCCAGGCGGATTTGGGGACCTCAGTCGCAACCTTTGCTGGGCAGGACGGGTCCGCCGCACTGTCAAACACGCCATGTTTATCCACCACAAGGGCCTGACGGGAGCCAGGTGACCGACTTGGCAACTCTTCGCCCTCCTGCAGCTTGTGGACACTGGCCGACAGTTGCCCCTGACATGTCCCAAGACGGACGCCAAACATCCACCACCCTCCCGCCTGGGGCAGAGCCAACAGTCGACCTGTTACAATCTCACGGGCTGACAAGATGCACTGGGTTGTTGATTTTTTCCGAGAGGTGAGAGGGGGAGAATAGTGCACCATGGGAGTTGTTGTACAGCAATATTGCTATCCTAAAGCTACTCTTCTCTATGACTTTCTTTAAACTCCGATTTAACCGACTTGATAGAAGTTAACACTTTGATATCATTTGCACATCTTGGGTCTGATGACGGACTAACGACAGACTGATGACAGACTGATGACAGATTTAATAAAGCGCGCGCGCTGTGTGTGCAGAGCTTAAAAACATCCTGCATCCAATATTGTGTTACAAAGCCTTTGGGATTTCAGTGTTTCAAGTCATAATCAGTCTCGACATTGAAACCATAGGACCCCATGGGTGTAGCTAAAAATATCGGAAAGTCACTAAAAATAGATATTATCGCGTGCTTAACTACTTCCGGGTATATTTAAACTGACTTACCTCAGCAACGCGGTAAACGGGGAGGGAGGTGTCAGGGTTTCAATAGTGATTTCAGTTATAAATATAAAAAGACTAGAAAAAAACAAGGTGTCTTCGCCATCAATAAAAACATAGGAAACTAAAATTGTGGACACGCCTCGTTGATATTTTAACCGTAAAGTGACGTTGTGGCGCCGTAGCTGCCCTCGACTTTATACAGCAAGCTACGGCAACGACACAACTGCTGCGCTCTTCTGCTCTCCTTCGGCCATGTCCACAGACCATAGCCACCCAGCTAGGGGTCCAGTGCACCCCGTTCTTGGTCACCAAAAAAAGCAGGACCGTGAAAACAGACGCCCTGTCCCACCCTGTAGTTTCAGCTGTTGAAGTGGCGCGCCATCATTCGTTATCTATCTTCGTCTTTGACGGAAGCAGCCGTGGTCAATCGACGATGCACCGGAAGGTGTTTGCTTTGCTGGATCCGAGCTGAATCCGGGATGGCTGCCAATGAGCTGGTGAAGTGGAAGTGCAGATGTCTGCATGGATGCAGGGCCGAGGCAGCGCAGCATTGTACTGCTGCACGCCGTATTTTTAGCACGACGTATGACGGATGCCCTTTGACCTGCCACTGCAATGCGGAAATGGGGGTCGCAAAGTCAGGTCGCCGATATACCGCGTAAGCCGGCATGACCACTTACAGGCGTCCTGTCTTTATGTGGTAAATATGGAAGACAGACTGAAGCAGAAATGTAGGTTTACACTCACGTGCGACTGAAGCTTAGTGCGGGAGACTTGAAAGAAGCCATGATCACTAAAATATTATGAATAGGATTGATTGAATGATTGGTTGGTTCCTTCCTGTTGACAGTCAGCTAAAACAGTAAAAATAATAAAAAAAAGAGATGGATGAGTCCTTTCTGATTGCACTGAGCTTTTCTGGGACAAGTTAGCCGTTGTTCGACGTCACCCATCAGAATCAGTTTGACAACCATCGGCACTAATTTCTATCTCGGGTAGATCAGCTTTCCCAGACAGCGGCGTGTGCATTCTTACCCCACTAACACAAGGGGAGAGCATTAGAGTTTTAAATTTTGCGCCACCCGTAAAACAGCATGGCGCTACTGGGCAACCTGTCGTCTATCTGACTATCATCTTTCCTTTTCCATTCTGTTATCTTACTGGATGCCTGTCTTTATACCCGGGTACCCGTCTTCTTACCCAGGTACCTGTCGTCTTACCTGGGTACCCGTCTTTCTGCCGAGCTCTCTGTCTTCTTACCTGGCTACTTGTCTCTTTCCGCAAAACAGTCACGCACAAGTCCCCCCGTTGAAGATGACATATATAGATATTCCGTTTTGTTGCTACTTTAGGGAGATTGCATCGGTACAGCATAAAACAGTCGACATAATGAGTACTTCCACAATCAGTAACTTGAAATCTGCGCCCTCTATCGGTGAGTTGCAAAGATATCAGCCACTCTCGTCTTTCTTTTTATTCCTTCCTTTTTCTTCTACTCTTCCTTTCATGTGTCCGAAACGGATGCAATACCCACAGCGAACTTTCCCCATTGCACCCATTTCTCGGGGACAGTCACCGGACTCCATAGAGTGTTGGGGAAAGATAAAGCCGCCAGAGGGAGAGGAGAGGGGAATCCCTCACCCCTCACAAAAAGCTGGGTCTGGAAAGAGTGAGGTCTCCAACACCTCCCTTTCCAAAGAACGAACTGAGGGAAACGATCATTAACTGTCCTGATCTCAGTCATCTTCTCGTGATACAACATCACTTGCTGACTCGACAAAGCTCGGGAGGTTATGCAAGGTCCGGACATGGGTCTTTGAGCAGCTGTGGTTATCGAGGCGTGAAGAGAAACATTGTCACTTCAAAGTCTGCGCCATGGAGTGCATCACAGGTTAAAGCAACTGCCAGGGGAGACAGTCGCTGGTTACCTGAGAGATAGGGATGAGATCCGCGGGCTGCTGGGGTGTGTGTAGGATGGGGGGAGCCAGGGAATGACAGACAGCGGAAAAGAATCAGACAATGCTAAAGGGTGTGGAGGGGGTGAGCTAGAGCCAGGGCGGTCCTGTGGGTATGTCTTATCGGGTAGCCTTTGACAGCCTTGTACAGCACCCTGCTCCCCCGTAGCCAAAGCTTCGTCCTGGCATAGAGGCGCAGGCTGTATATTTATCTATATCTCTATCCATCTATCTATCAACGGCTTTCCTGGGGCCTCCGGCGTGACGGGAGGTAGCCGCTAGATGCAATAAAGGCAAGGGATGAAAGAAGAGGAAGAATAACATTAAACATCACAACATTCCTGACCACTCCTATATTCTTATACAGCCACATAGTCCTACATGACATGACGTGTACCTACAGTCCTACAGATGTGTACCTACAGTCCAACATGATCTGTAGATACAACATATGTACATATAAGGCAAGGTTAAGGTCGGGAAAAGAAAGAGAGGCTGGTATGAGATCTCGCGTGCATCGAGCAGATACATTTTATGATATACACATAAAAGTCAGAAGACAAATATATATAGACTGCTTTAAAAACGATATTGGACAGGTCGAAGGCATGTATTCAGACAATAGACAACACTAGACTGTAGTGCAAGTAATCTGAGAAATAGATAATAGTTTCATGGATAGGCAAACATGTAAAGGTTTTCGGGTAGAATAGCTGAGAGCGCGCGGCACCCGTCAGAAGACCCAGCTGCTGACCTAGTTGCACTGAAAACATCACATGACTGACGGAGAGAGGGAGGAAGTATCCAGGATGTGCACAAAGAGATAGATTTGTTTGTTTGTTTGTTTTTTTGGTGTTTTATGCCATGCCAGCAACTAAGGCTATATCATGGCAACAAAGAGATAGATGAGTTTATAGTTGAGTTAAAGAGACTTGGCTTAATTGTCTCACGACCATCCGATACCAAGTCTTTATATTATATTCCTTCACACCCTTCATTTCATCCACCTCATCATTTTTTAAAACCCTGTAAATCAAGGTCCTGAACCAACTGAACTGATGTCCTTGCAAATGCTGAACCTTCCTCGTCTGCTAGTGGTATATGAGTGGTAGATGTGTAGAACACATGTCTTATATTTACCCTGTCTGCGTCACGAAATAAGTCACGTGAGATTTCAGTGCTCGGAGGCGAGACAGCTCTCCTGACGACTGTCTATTTTTAGCCTCGGCTAGGTGACGTAGTTTTCTAGTGAACGCCCAGTAGCTGCAGCCTGTCACCTGCCACATTATCTGTTAATTTGCCCTCTGACATCTTCAAATGTACCTCACTCTAGGATACATAGTTACAATCTCGATATATGTCGGTGTGTTCCCCTACATTCCCTAACCCCTCTTCCTCCCCATTCCCCCCCTACACACCTTTTTCATGTCCACAACAACCTGAGTTTTACACATGGCGATGGCTCAACCTTATTAAAGCCATGTTATCATTTATAAGAAAACATGTTGATGTTTAATTGAGAAAACATCCTTTAGCTGTGACGCAACAGGGAGGATGTCGGTGAAGGCCGTCATCATGAGCGAGTGGCTGGAGGTGAAATGGGAGGGTGTCGGGGGGAGGGACCCTGTACCTGATGCTCGTTACGGGAGACTGTGTGTCTGACAGCTGACAGCGAGAGAGCATTGTACACTTCCGTTACGTCGCTCTTGTACAGTTTGTCCTTTCACTTTGTTATCCCTATGATACCTTCCTCTTTGTTCGTCTGTCTGTCTTCTAAACTTCAGTCACTGACGAACACGCGCATATATCCATATATAAAAATCACATTACTAACAAATAAACACACACGCAGTAAGACTAACACACATAAGCGTACACATACACCAACACACCGCAAGTCATGCACGCACTCGGTCAGCTGCTGACGTCATCTCCAGGAAAGGCTACCCGGGGTGGAGTGCACGACAACGCCAGTTGCTGCTATCAGCTCACACCAGTGAAAACAAGTGGACTGTAAAACACCGCACACACAAACACTTGTGATAGTTCTCACTCACACACTACAGCACAAACATTACACAGAAACAAGCGAGTCGTAAACTGTTTGTGAGGCGCAGTTGAATCTGTTTAGGCAGCCAGGACTCAGTCACTCACTCGGCAAGCTCGTGCCAACAGGTTTACAAACACACCAGCACTCTTGTCGCAGGGAGGCAGGCAGGTACAAGCACTCCATGTCACCTGATTGTCTCCACGCAGCTCTCCATCTCAGTCCGCAACCACTGCGTCACGTGACCTTCTCTAACCTCAACATTTACCTACTGCGGAGTGACGGGATGCTGTTTGCTGAGGTAAGCAGTCACTTTCTTGCTTTCTTTTCAAAGGGGAAAAAAGTCTCCACCACTTGCCCGTGTGTAGACATGTGGATCTTCAATGTCGTCGGGAACTGGATTTGCGTCACAGGTGTTTGTATGGCTGGTGTGTGTGAGAGAGAGACAGAAAGAAAGAGAAAGTGATCAGAGAATGAGAAAGTGAGAGAAAGAGAGAGAAAGTGTGAGTGTGTGAATAAGAGTGTTGAGTCCAACGTTCTAGTAACGTCTACCACCAGTTGGTGCAGCTTACCTTGTAGTGGTGTGGTGGTTTGAACACCTTGTGGATCCACAGAGCGATATCGGCGGGACCCTTGTGCTCCTGGCAGGTCTAACTAAGCTGAACAGGTCTGTCAGGGTAGAAAGACTAAAATGTTGCCCTCCAGGTTGGGGATTTTGTTTTGGATTAACAACCAGCTCATGTAAAATAAAAAAATCTGTTACAGAAACCGCAACAGTATCACAACAAGGGTCTGGTCGGGAAGAGTCCTCTCTAGAAGAGCTCATGACGCAAGCTGGGGAAATCCTTAGAGAAGCCAGCTCGCCGACTCATCTTCTGACGACCAAGGCAACAACCAGGATAGGGACCTGGAACATCAGAACCCTCTATGACAGTGGCAAGTCAGCTCAAGTGGCAAGAGAAATGAAAAAATACAGCATTAGGGTTCTCGGGTTATGCGAAACCAGATGGAATGGAAGTGACCAGACCAGACTAACATCAGGAGAAACCATTATTTACTCTGGCCACAAAGACTTGGACCATGATCACACCCAGGGAGTAGCACTGCTGATGTCAACAGAGGCAACAAAGGCGCCGATGGTCTGGGAACCAGTCTCACCACGGCTCATGTCAGCAAGATTCAATGCCAAAGGAAGGAAAATCACCATCATCCAATGCTATGCACCAACAAATGAAGCAGAGGAAGAGGAAAAAGAAAACTTCTACAGCTCCCTGCGGTCTCTGTTTGACCATACACCAAGAAGAGACCTGAAGATCAGTATGGGAGACCTAAACGCTAAAGTAGGCGATGATAACACCAACAGGGAACAAGAAGACATGGCGTCGGAACCACATGGCCCTGAGGGTTGCTGCCCTCAACAGGATCCGCTGGCGGCCCTTTGCTCCTCGAGGAGTCACACAGAATAAACTTAACTCTTCAAAAAGAAAACAAAAAGCAGCCCCCCTTCTCCTCTTTAAAAACAAAAAATGAAACGACGGATGTGGTGTCGATGTAGTTTCAGGCGAAGACACAAAGACACCGCAGCCGGGAGGTAAGGCAGATAGACATCGTGCACGCAGTTATCGCACATTTCATAACATTAACAACAAATCGCAAGACCAATCACAAGTTTATTTATTGCTCACAGGCAGACGACTTCACTTTGTCGGTTAGGGTCAACTGACACAGGAAGGACAAAGAAAACAAAAGTTCGTTACAGCCTCCCCGAGAACTGGCGGTGTCACGAATTTTGATGGATGTAAGAGGCCCGGATGTTGAGGGGGAGCTGGGACGGAGGTTAGCAAACAGTCTGACGTCAAGTCTATAAAAGAGAGCTCAAGGACTTGGCTAATCCAACCTGGTGTCCCTGGTGACCTGCACACACACACACACTGACACACATATATACACACACGCAAACACACACACATGCACAGAGAAAGGAAGAAAGAAAGGTTAATGAAGAAAACTTAAGGGCCCGGCTCGCCCAGAAAGTTTCACATACACTTTCCCTAATCGACGTTTAAATTAAAAAAAAAAAAAAAGGGAGTAGGAGGAAGCCAGTGATGGTCTACCTGTTTGTACGAGGATTAGTTATGTGTGCTGACAGTGTTCATGGCCCCACAGATATATTGTACAAGTGGTGTGCAAGGGTCGCTTAATCATGGCCTCCGAGGTCCCTCAGCTCTTGCCGAGGACGTAGGACGTGAGCTTCACGTTGTTTGATGTTCCGTCGTGCGGTACATTAAGCACCGGACGTAGCGGCGGCTCGTGCGCCATAAACACGGAAACAGAAACACACGGGGGGGTGAGGCTGGGGTGGGGGACACGGAGAGACAGAGGCAAGACACGTGACCAGGGTGGAGGTGTCAGAATATTCGGTCATCGACAAGAGGAACAGGCTGCTTTCTGAAAAGAATGTAAGCATTTAGAAAGTAAAGCCCAACGCATAAAGATATTTTTTTTTAAAAAAAGTGAGAAAAAAAAAAAAAGCTTAGTCACCTGTGGCTTCTTGTCTGACACCAGACTGCACCTTCAGTACTCAATAGTATAGGTGCACTTCACATGCCCTCCACAGCGAGTTTGAAGGATAAATTTTTTATGCTAATTCCTATGGAATTTATCAATTGACAAGATTTGTCAGGATTAAAATGGAAGTCTCAGGACAAAAAGTCGGTGAAAGGCGCTCACTGGAGCGGTTGCTGTGCATAGGAGAACTAGTCTCCATTCTCCATAAATCATCTTCGAATTAACCGCTGTGAATTATCAATGACTCAAATTATCTGATATAAATAATCTGAAAATAAATTATCTCTCTGCGCCGCTCCTATAAAAACCACAGTGAAACAGCTGTTTGGAGTGTGTAAAATATGTGTTTATAATTAGACAGTTTCTACAGGAAGTCGTATATCTGTATATGCTAACGTAATTCATTTTTTTTAAACTAATGTACAATTTTCTGTTTGTGCTGGTGCCAGGAAATAATAATAACAATAACAGCAATAACAACAACAACAACAACAACAATAATAATCATGACTATTTATTATTACACACACGCCTCCTCCCGATGGAGGAGTTCGTGACATTTACATTCATACGCACAAGTAAACTCATAAATTTAAACGAATTTTTACCGACCAAATTTTTTTTTCATTTTCTCATTCTTTGGACATGCATGAAGGATTATGTTGGACACTTGAAGGCCTGAACGGTGCACAAAAGTGCACAGCAACGATTTTTTTTCCACACACGTCACGCTTATCAACAGCCGACAGCGCTCCGGAAGTGGTCCGCCCTGGGTTTGGGGTGAAGGTCACATGCATGAATAATTCTCGAAAGTCCTCCGAGGGTAGTGGACTAGAAGCATGCACGTGTCTGTCTTGTCACATACTCGTATGTGTTCTGTCTTTCCCCTCATGGAGGTTCCTTGCTCGTTCCCCAGAATCCCCCCGTCACAGATTCATCATCAGGACACGTCGATGTTTAATGTCAATGAACATGCTCAAAACACTTTCTCGAAATACTTCCTGCATTATTACCCTCCACGTGTACACATTTTAACACTTTGTGAACAGGGTAGAATAATAAACATCCAAGGGCATATCTACAAACTTCAAAAACACTCTAGAGAAATGTTTGCGACTCTCGACATCATCGAACTGCTCACAAAAAATGTACCCACACTTCAAAAGCTCGACAACCACTCACTCAAACTGCTGCCAAAAGCTTTTGCCAGCAGGGCTTAGAAATCTTAATTATATCTCGCTTAATAATCCCGATATTGCCTGGGTGTAAATATTGTCCTCGCTCCACTACCCGCGTGTCTACCTGTCAACTCTCGTGACTCCAAGGACGAGCGCGAGTTAAAAATGTCGAGGACTAGTAGCAACACGTCTATTGTCAACACCTAGAATAACTAACTAAATACATACATAAATATACAAATAAAAAATAAATAAAATGACAACCAACGGAAAATACGATGTAATACTCGTAAAAGTGACATCCTCCCTCCACACCAGCCTTGACCTCTGACCCGTTGTGAAATCTTTCCCCAGTCAGACCTGTTTGCGAGGTGTTGTTCACAACATTCATAGATGAAACAATAATAATAGGAGGCAGCATGTGCGCAATTTGTTCGCATGTCGCCCATGCGTGCGACACCACACTACCTACGTGTCACGACGCGTCGCACGTGCAGTTTGTTTCCGTCTTCGCCGCCATTTTGCGTAGTTTCTCGACTCGTTTGTTACATACAACGAGAAACATGTCAACACCATACTGTTGTTCCTCAACTATTTTGGACGCAGTCCCTGAACACCTCAGCTGTTGGCAAGACTGATGGCACGAGTATCTGGGGTGGGTCGGGTGGGCTGGGTGGATGGATGGATGCAGCTTCCTCAAAGCTCGCAGACTTCTCGGGGTTGAAGCAAATCGAAGATGTAGGTGAGGTGTTTTATTGCCATATTTTTTTTAATCGCTCCACTTCATAAGGGGCATTACACTTGGCGCATATCCAGGACATCAGCTGATAGTGAGGATGTAAACACCGCGAGTCAAGGAGACAAGGGGGCGCTGCGCCGTGACGTCACGCCCCGTGTTTATGTGCACGCACACGCGCAGCACGAGAACGAGTGCACTCCTCCTGCCCACGATCGATGGGGTTTCCCAGCGTTCGTCAGCAGCCAACTGCAATTAAAAATAAAAACAAAAGAGTTGGGAATAGAAGGAAAGAAGGAACCTGTAAACAGGAAGGAGAGAAGAAGCAGAAGGCCGGCCAGCGAGCGGCGTGGAGATATTGATCAGGCGAGCAGGACAAACAGCAATGAAGGTGGGACTGTAATTGAGGACTTTTTATATTTTTATGTGTTTAAGTGAACGTGTTTACGATGTCGCCTGATGTAAGCGGTTTGTACACGTCATCGATGCCTTACTTCTGCAGCTGATGGTGGAGTCTGAAATAGAATGCGCGCACACGTGTGCTTGTGTGTCTGTGTGTGTGTATATAAATAAAAATATCTGTGCATCTATCTGTTGGTATACGTGTGTATTTAGGTATATTTATACATATGAGAACGTGCTTACAAGTAACAAAGTGTGTTGTGGGTTTGTGTGAATGCTGGTGTCACGCACGAACAAGTGTGTATGCGTGTGTGTGTCCTGAGCGCAAGAAAGTGGGTTGTGAATGCCACGAAGACTATCAATGTCGGAGGAGACCTTGAAGGCGCACATTAATAATAAAAAAAACCTGCTGTGTGAAGGGCTGAAGGACAGTAAAAAAAAGAACTAATTTTACACAACGCCATGTGCTGTCCGCAATCCAGGACAAGAGGGCATCTCAGTGCGGGGGTGGGGATGTGTGGGGAGGAGGAGGAGGAGGATGGCGAACTGAACAAATGGCAACAGGGATCGACACCTGGTGACACGTCATAGTCACGTAACTGAAGTCGCTGGTCACGAACCAGTTTGGACTCACAGACCCTAGTCACGACCACGATGGTGGAGGTCATCGGGATGTACAAACCCCCGACCTCTCCTCTCTCCCTCCTCACCACTCCCCAGTCTCTCTCTCATCAGCTACAGACGCACCTTCGTCTAATGGCGGACTAATGACCTTCAGCGCACCTGCTAAACACCTTCACGTATACACATCTGTTTGCGCAGTCAACAAGGAGGGTAGACGGGGGAATGGGGGGTTAGGGAGGGAGACAACTGGACATCAATAAGTTTTTTATTTTACTCACGATTCGTCAGCAAGCTTTCTCTCTCTCCTCCACTCCCAAGACACACCCAACAGATTTATACCTTTTGGAGAGAGAGATTTGCTTCCTATATTTTCATTCTGGCGGAAACATGCGCACGAGTAAGTCTGTCGTTGTGTCGTGTCAGCAAGAAGGAGATGTTGTTTCTACCCCCGAGATGTTTACATGGGTTTTTTGCGCTGTTCCGTGTTTATGTTAGTACTGACATATTTAATCAACTATTTTGGACGGTCTGGCGAATAAACAGGTGCACTCTTCTTGTTGTAATTTGTCAGGAAAACGTCGCCCACCTAATGACTGTTACGTGGTAAACATACAGTCGTTACTTGGATTCTCGTCAAGGCTCGGTTTGAGGGTTGGTGGATTAATGCGTAATTTATTTAATACTGGAGGTTCATGATTTCATCCGTAAATACACTGATCTGAGATGCTGATATGTGGCTACGGACTTGTCACGTGGACCAAATGGGATGTAAGATCCTTTGATTGATGCGCGACTTTCATCAAAAGACTAGTTTCATTCCGCTTCACGAATAAGACTAGCGATGTGTATATGGACCTCAGAGGTGCACATTACATTTTTAGGGTGACTACAAAAAGCAAAAAAAAAAAATAAAAATAAAATAAACACTGTTTGTAAGTAATGTCAGGTGCATGCTGTCTCTCCAGGCATCTCACAGGGCACAGTGCAATGACTACATTTTCCAGGCAGGTCACGTGACTTAGACACGACGACCACTTTCTTCGAGCAGGTCTTCCCCCGCGCCGTCCGGTCTGGATTTGATTTGTTTTGAACCCCTCGCTAATTTACATCTGGCCTTGAACAATGGTTTGTGACCTTAACGGTTTATTGCTTCCACGGACAGCAGTCAGGTTGGTGATTAGAACAAACACGAATAAACACTCTCTCATACACGCACTCAAGCACGCAAGACACACAAACAGACAGACAGACAGACAGACAGACGGACGGACGGACAGTTGTTTTGCTATTCGAGGGCTTACTCTCTCCCCTTTCCTTGTAGTGGGGGAGAACTTCTCACTCCTACATCAAATTAAAAGTGCTTGTAAGGTCGGAGGTCGTACACTGAGTGCAGCTCACCAGTTCAAATATACGGCTGTAAGTACATGTAAGCAGCGATGACAGCCCATGGAGCTTTAACCTGTTCTACACACTCTCTGTAATGCTGATGATAATAGCAGCATCACTGATAAACTAATTGATGAACATAACTTGGTGATGACTCGGCAAAGTGTGCAATGCTAATGATGATGATGATGATGATGATGATGATGATGATGATGCTAATGATGATTGTTATTATGTATGTTAATGTAGTATCTCTGGTAGTACCTAGCCGTGGTCACAGGACAGTGGAGACTACTGGGGGCGTGGCCAGTCCACCCTGATTAGTTAATCAGGCCACAATGCAATCAGCGAGCGAGGGTGACGGTGCATCAAGACATGTTTATAAGGCCTCTCCAGGTGTCACACAGGGCGACAGGACTCCAGGCATGTCAGGTGACCTAGACACGTGGTTAGTACTAAATATTTTAACAGGCTCTGACTTGAAGTCGTCACCATTAAAAAAGAAGAAAAAAAAAGCTGGGGGAGAAATTGGAGGCCCGAACATTGTCACAGAAACGGAGCGGGGCTTATTTACTGCACCAGCTTTTGTCAAACAATGGAGCAGCGTGCAGCCTGCACAGGCAGGTGCCCAGGCACGGACTGCTGCCTCACGCCACCATTTCAAATGTCAAATTCTTCACCTGTTTGCCACAAGTCAAACTTCGCCCGTCTCTTCTATCTTTCAACCCGCCCGGATACCTGTGATTAAAAGTGCGGTCTCTCTCTCTCTCTGAGTTATTTTTTTACCTGTCTGTTTAAACGGACTTGTGTGAGCCTGCATGTGTGTGTATGCGTTTGTACGTGTGTTAAGTGGGTTCATCTGTAGGTATGTGATAAAATAACACTTTATTTATCCCAGAGGACAAACAACCCCGACCCTGACAGTTAGGGATGTGTGTAGGTGTGTTAAGTTTGCAGGTATGTGTGTCATATGCATACCAGTCACTTCTTTCTGTTTGTCTGCCTGCATGCCTCTCCGTCCGTCTGTGTAGCAGTATCACATGGTGAAAATCAGTCTGTGAATCACTCAAGTGTGGCGACCCCCGACTCTCTCTCTGGGTTTCACAATGTCCGCATGGCTCCCATTAGCCAGCTACCCTTTTCTCTACCCGAAAAACAGACTTCTTCTCTGACGATTAGAGGTATAAAAAGAGACTAGTGTTTCAAAACAAATATTTGTTCACATAGAAAGTATATCTAACAATTTCTTTGTGCGCGGTAGATGTAGCTTTTCCTTAGTCATCAACCCGGAATAATGTTTCAAGGAAACAGCCACCCGTGACCAACATGTACAGGCAATAGTCAAATATTGTGTTTCTTGTAAAAGTGTCAGTGCACCACAAGAAAGACAGTCCGGCCAGGTGCAGGGGCCTGTGTGAACGTGTTCTGGCGACAGTCGGGACTTGTTTCCCCGCTGACCCACAAACAGTTGTAACCTGCACACAGACTGACTTACCTGTCGTCGTCAGACTGACTTACCTGTCGCCGCCAGGTCACAGTAATAACACAGGTTAACGGGGACTTGACAGTTTCCTCGCAGCAAAGCTTCGCAGTTCGGTTTACAGTGTTCTTGAGGTCCGAGAGGCTCAACATTCTCTGGTGTTCTTTTGCCTTCTCAAAAATACTTTTTTTTTTTTTAAAGAAGGGCTGTATATATTTTTATTTATATGACCGCAATACATCTCTGCAGGACACGGTCACATATTTGACAATATAAACTCAGTTAAGGTGTTTCACAGTTTATTTAAACTTTTGGTTTATTTTATGAAAGAGGCTTTATCTGATTTTACAGACCAAATTCATTCTATGTGCTATAATTGGCGAGCTGCGAGAGGATGTTGAGTGATTTAGAGCTTCACCGTCCCAAACCGGAAGTGCACATCCTGGCCGGTTCGAATCCCTTGTGGTGCAGCGTACTTTCATCACGTGATCCAGCTGTTGAATGAATACCTGACTCCTTGGAGAGGTGGTGTGGGTGGAGAGAGGTAAGGTTGCGAGCGAGAAGAAAAGAGCACCTCCCTAACAAACAACTAAATAAATAAAAAGCTAGCTCCGGTTCTCTAACACATCTTCTCACAACAACCAAAGTGTTACGGGTTACTTATTTTATTCCTCGTGTTAATGGATTACCTCTCTTGTAATAACTGCTTTTTTTAAACACACTTTTAAAATTAAAAAGTAATTTACAGCCTGTAACTGTTTCTTCGGACTGACCGACACGCTTGCTGTACGCAGGTACTGACTCAGGTGACCCTGGGTGTGTACCTGGAAGGATGAAGGAGGGTCCCGTTACCGCTGACCGTGCAGGCATTCGTGACGTGGGGGGTGAGTCACGTGCTCAGTCTCCCTCTTCTACCATCACTCAAGACATCGATCCTTTTGATTTCATCGACCGCCAAACGTTCGAGTCCCTGTGAAGTAACGGTCCTGTGACGTCAGCAGAATGCTATGTCGGCTGCATCGTGCTGCAAGGCGGGTGTCGGGCTGCCGCTGATCAGATGATGTCGTGTGCTGCCTTCTCCATTTCCTGCAGCATTATCGTCACGCTTGTTGACGATCGTCATCCATCACCTGGAGAACAACATGGTCCACGAGTCACGAACTGTGCGTTGTTGTCACATTGACCTGTGAAATGGGGAGATAACTCATTCTTCATAGCAACACTACTTCCCCTTGTTAGGGAATGTCAACGTTTTTGTTTACACTTCCTTTTTTTTTTCTTTGTTTTTGTTTTGCTTGCTTCTCCCATAACACGTGACGTGTTTTCACCCAGAATTCCTCGAATTCTGCTGAAGTGAGTGCGAGAGAGAGTGTGAGCACGCGATATAACAGAATAACATTCCTGCATCGCACGACATAGGAGCCTGCATGTCTGTCCTGCCATCTGAAAGACGAGAAAGGAAAAAGGAAGTAATAGAAAAAAGTGGAAACATGAAGAAAAAGAAAACAGAATATCTTGCAACAGCACTAGTGGAAAGTGTAGAGACAAGTCACGTGACCACCAATGGCCGCATCGTCGTGTCGCCATCAGAGCCGCCTCCACCATCCACAAAATGTTGGAACTGGAGTAGGCGGTGAGAGTGGTGGAGGTAAATGCAGATGTAGAGGTTTAAACGACTGTCTATGGCTGTTAAAACTTCGTTCTTTATTATTGGGAATGTTTGTGCTGGGAGTGCAAGGTGTGGTGCTCACGCATGTATTAACATCCTGCTTGTATGATAAGAAGGAAGCACATCAAGGCCGTTTCTATTTTCCGACTCTCGCCCACGGGACTGCGCATGAGCAGGTTTTTATGAAGGGAGGAGAGCGGAAGACGGGACAAAGCACAGGAGAGAGAACTGATGACAGGAGAGGGAGATATAACAGGCGCTGAACAAGAAAACTGTTTCTGCAGGGTGTGTCCCCCGATCCTGTGTATTTCCGATGATTGGTCATCGACGCTCGCTCTTGTTTGAAAACATGACGTCAGCTTTGGATTCTGCCTCGTTCTCGTCTGACTCGCCTTTCTTGTCTTTCTGTCTCCTGAGTATAAACCCTACTTGTCGGTGATAATATGTATACGTGTACCTTATCGGGATGATGTACAGATATGTGCCGGTGTGTACCTCTCATCACCAGCACGCACCCAGCAAGGAAAGCAATGTGAACATCAACTGATGACAACATACCCAGCACAGCAACCACACTGATAACAAAAACACAAACATTCAAGAATAGACTCTTACCGTAGGTATGTTGTGCCTACGACTGCTATTTTTAGCCTGCCCAAGCGCGACTACCGTGATAAGCACAGTCCCCCTCCCCTCACTCATCCCCCTCCCTCACCCACCACCTCTGGACTGCATGGAGGCTAGCTTCGCCTGAGTGGTATGCGTAATACGCTGGATATGGAGAGGGAGGTGTTATTTACCGTTACTAGCGGGTGGAGGGGTTCAGGGTGGGGAAAGCAAGTCTCTCTTGTCCGGGCCTGTCTGTGCGGGTACAGAGGTGGGTGTAACGGTCGGCGCCTCTTAGCTGACACCTGGATATGGGGAGGGGGAGAGAAAGGTGGGGGGAGGTCACAGGAAGAAGATGGGGGAGGGGGAGGGGGAGTGTGATGCGGGGTCCGTCTCACCCTAAGTGGGCAACTGATCCTGTGTGCGTGCTTGTCACACTCCGCTTGTCCTCCGCTACCACCACCACACGAAATCTTGCTTCCTGCCCACGTCGTGGTCGTCAACCTTTACCTGACTTTACGTTCTTTCTACGTGCCTCACCTCAGAAATCACTCGGCCTCATGTAGATATGTTTTTCTTATGTTATTTTATTTGTAGTTATTTTAACATTACACGGGGTTCACTTCTGTGTCTTGTCTGTTCCTCCATAATGTGTGCACGCGCTCAGAAAAAGTAAGCACAGACTTGCATGCACACATGCAGACGTGCACACAAACCAACACACATACACATTTTTACATATAAGCATAATCACGTACACAGATGTCTACTGATGCACTAGTGCACTCACACACACACACAGGCACAACAAATGAGCATTGAAGTCAGCGCACGCACACAAATACCGTTCCACTAGTGCATAACATAGATAAGACACATACAGATATGCACCTCACACACACACACAGACAAGCTCATATCTTGTACCTCTCACACACACACAGACAAGCACACACGCACACACCCACAAACGTTGCATGACGCACGCATAAACTGCGATGAGACATCTTTGCTGACGTCAGCTGGACTCGACCCTCTGGTGGTGAGGAGGAGAACGTGCTTCATTCAGCCCTCGCTCTGAGGGTAGGGAGGGATGGAAGAAATGAAAATAGGCTAGCACGACAGTTTTGAAAGATTGCTGGACTGATTTGTTTTTGAAACTATTCAAAGTACTCTTTATCACTGCAGCTGCCCATGTTTTCTCTCCCCAGCCACGACCAGACAGGCTGAACGCCCCGGGGTGAGCTCACGGACCGTGCAATGGATGTCTGGCGGCAACTTCAAAGGGAGCTGTCAGGACAAAAAAGTCTTCCTGTGACCTGATTGTGGAAGTTGTCGGCTATCGTGTTGCTTACCTGTTGGTTGTATAGGAGGTAGCTAGACAGGAATCTGACTAACAGTCACCTCTACAGTCATCTTTCAGACGACTTGCAGTCAGCATCTTTCGCAGTCGCATTCACACTTCACATAACTAGCAGTCACGCTTCATGCACTGTTGGTCTTGACCTTCTCGTACTTGGGGAGGTGGAGAGGCTAAAAAGGGAAACATTATCATCTCTCCACTTGTCATATCTTAGCAACTGTTGCTCTGTCCTTTGTCTCCAGAGGGTGTTGATGTAGGAAGTCAACCACAACCTTTATAATCTGTGTTCATCATCAAGCTTCCCCCACCCCACCTTACTGTCAAGTAATGCAAAAGAACCTATGAAATACCTAACTTTTCTGAAATACCCTTAACGACAAGAGACTGATCTAATCTACCCGAAAATACCAACGTGCATAGTTGTCAGATACCCGTTTACAAACATTACCCGAATACCGCCTGACAAGTGAATCTTTATAACTATCGAAATATTGGTTGGCCAACGTGAGAATGTTTATGGTTACCGACATACAGGCAGACAAACACATAAATGTTTATGGTTCCGAACGGAAACACACCGATGTTTATTTACAGCTAACAAAAGACAACAGGCGACGTGTTTCACGTTCCTCAAAGTCCTGACGTTGCAAAGTTCACGGGGTGGGCGCGACCTTCGCGAAATTAAAAACAGATCGCACACAAAGTAGATACATAAATAGCAAGGTCTGTACAGAGGCAGGGAGCAGCGCGAAAAACCCAGCGAAGGTCAGCAAGTGCGGCATGCGACAAACTGCGACGTGTGCGACACGGGGGCCGCCATTGTAACGGCGAGGTGTTTGAAGTGCAGGGGAGACAACTCGTGGGTGAGCCGCTCGGGTATCGATCTGCTGCTGTCATCCGCCAGGAATGTGAGTGAGTTGTCGGACTTAGTAATCAGTGATTGTGCCACTCACCTCCTCCTCTCTGCCCCTCCTCTCTACCCTCCCGTTCTCCCTTAGTCACTGTTGCTGGCGTCATGTTCTATAGGCGTCCATGCTTCCTTCTCTCTCTCTCCATCAAACACCATGCGTGTGTTCGTGCATGTGTTCTTCTCTCTTTCTTATATATAATTATATATTAAAATTTGATTCTCTATTGCTTCAGCATAGCTCTAAGAAGGGTGTGAACATCTGTCACTACATATAAGAGAGAGAGAGAGAGAGCGTTTGAGCAAATGAGTGAGTGAAAGACAGAAATAGTTTCAGAAGAAACTAAAGAAACAAATACCTAGTTATACCTAGATACTTATGTACCTAACTTTCTTTCTTCACTTCTTTCTTTCTCACGACCACGATAGTGCGACCCTCATCTCGAGGTTTTGTCATCAAAAGGTGTCGCCGGTGACGTCAGTCCCTATAAATAGAGAGCGGTTGATGCAACCAAGCAAGACAGTTGAGACCTTCCTTCATGAAACATGTATCAAATTTATATTCTTTCGCTGGTGATCTTCAGCTGAACTCACGTGGACATATCAAAGCGAGGAAAACTAAAAAGATAAAAAAAAAAGATAAAAGCAAACAACACCAAAACAGAAACTCAGCATTGCTGGGGATTCCCCTGCGTTTTCCTGACTCCCAACCTTGACCTTCAAGCATCAACGGCGCAAACAGTGAGTGATAACCTACTCATCGATTGATTCGTCGCCGGCTTGGGCAAGTTCTGCTCTTGAAATGAGCTATTTTTATCTACAGATGGTGGATTCTCAATCAATCATGATCTCTTATTCTCGTCAATTCTCGTGATTTGACGTTTGCAGATTTCACAACTAAGATGGCAGGTGAACTGTGAATTCGATAAGCAACCTGTGAAAGTACGTCACTCGTTGAGACTGACAGACGGGAGGAGTGAATTCGAGTCATTCATCAGACCCTCCATTGTCTAAATAGCGGATGAAAGATGTCAACGGTTGTCGACCTCGTGAACTCAAGAGAGAAGAAGTTCGAGGCTCAGTCGTTGTCTTCAATTTATTTCAGTTTCAGTTTCAGCACCCGTTAAGTGTGTCACCGTGAGCGAGACAGTTTCAGTTTCAGACCGCAACACAATGTCGTTGCTTCCTGGTTCTTCTGACCCCCTGTGAAGGTTCCATGGCCACATCCGGTTTAGCGGAGATGATTTTCGAGTTATTCTGTTCTGGCCATCATCAGCTGCACTGTCTACACCTCCGCCATCATGTCTGCCTACCTCCAATCAGCCAACAAAAGCAAAGCCACATTAACTGCACAAACAGACGACCGAGGAAAGGAAAGAAAAAAAACCCACAAAACAACCCAGGTAGACTTGATTTCACACGCACAGGAAATGCCATGGGTGGTAGAGAAGCTGTACAGACAGAGATGAGTCAGATGACTGATCATGAAGGCTGGACACAGTGAACGCTGAGGTATGCCATGAACATCTGTTGACGTCACCACAAAATCAGGTCACGGAACTCGTTGACTCCCTCGTCAGAGCGGTTCACGTCAACGTCATCACCGCTGGGTGTTGGCCGGTCTTCACCTGCCACCCCACCTACCCCAGTACCCCACCTGCACACACACACACCCGCCAAACTCTCCCCTCCCTCAAAAAATATAAAAAAAAACCGAACAAAAAGTCTCATCGTGATGTCTTCGATGGTCTCTTCGGTAACGGGGTGGTGGTACACCCCACAAGACCTTCGGGTACCTAATCAACGATCTGTGGAGTGGCGAGGTAGAACAGTAGCTGCCTGCACCCAATCACAAATTGTCGGGTGACCAAAATAGCCGTGTTTGTTTGGAGTCTCGCCAGGCGAGGGGAGAAAAACTTTCAGGCTCGGAATTTGTGTCAGATATTTAAGGTCAGCAGCCGATAACCTCTACATCCAACAACCTCGGCCCCCCCCTCTCCCCCCCGATCCCCATCCGCACAGGTTTTTTTTTTTTTATTTTTTCCTTGAAGGGGGGTTGGTATCACTTCTGTGATTCACTTCCGTTCTGTCTGAGACTGGCGTGTATCGACTTGCATTGAAGGTCAGGGAGAAATGAGCGCGAGATTAATGGGAGGAAAATGTGAAGGAGGCGAAACTGCGCGAGTCATCAGTTTGGGGGTCAAGAGCGGCCCTCGCACGTACGTGCGTTTTACCTGGGGGCGCTTTCCTCCTCGGCGAGACGTTGCCTGATTCCCCGATCCTCCCCAACTTTCCCCAGGTTGTCAGACTGAGGTCTGCTCTTCATTCCCTGTTAGCTTGGCAGAGAGCTGGGGTGTCAAGGAAGGGAGGTACAGTCTGAGAGTGTGTGTGCATGTATATGAGTATAAGTGTGAAAGCGCGTGAATTGGTGTGTATATGAATTTGTGAGTGAATCTTTGTAAAAAGTAAGTGTTCGTGGGTGTGAATGTGATTATGAGAGAGAGAAAAAGAAAGGATCTGGTAATTCCAAGATCACTTTGTTGCAGCAGGAGGTGTGACAGCAGTTGTGTTCTCACTCATTCACGCGTGGAGAGATGACGTCTTACCGTGTACCCCGGGTACCGACACACAGCGTTCAGTCTTCAAGTTCAAGTCTATTCAACTTCGCCAAAGACTAGGGAAGAATAAAGATACAGGGCAAGAAGAAACCGGATTTCTTCTTCTGCCTGTGAACATTGTCTGATAGTGTCTCCTGTTTCTGATTCTCGCAAGATGTTCGCAGTTGTGAATGGTCTCCTGGGTAAAGATGTGACTCAGCCTGTTCTTCCAGAGATGGATGATCAGATCGCTGCCAGTACACTAAGTGCTTACTTTGAAGACAAGATAAAGACCATCATGGACAGCTTCAGTGACTCGGTTGCTACTGTGGAGCAAACCAGTGACTTGTTTTGTGGCATGCCCCTCTCTAACTTTCAACCAGTGACAGAGGATGAACTATTGAAATTAGTTCGGCGTTGTCGCCCAACCACGTCTGTGGATGATCCTATCCCCACTAGTGTTCTTCTCCAGCACCTTGACATTCTACTTCCTGTAATAGTTCGCATAGTCAATGCTAGCCTTTTCTCTGCCTCTGTACCCAGACAATTTAAAACAGCTGTGATCAAGCCTATCTTAAAGAAGCACAACTTGGACCCTAGCTCGTGTAAAAACTATAGACCTGTTTCGAATTTGCCTTTTGTTTCGAAACTTGTGGAGCGTGTCGTTGCTCTGCAGTTGACATTCCACCTGGACCGCTACAGCTTATTGGATAAATTCCAGTCGGCGTACAGACCCAAGCACAGCTGTGAGACAGCCCTTCTGCGTCTTATGAACGATCTTCTGTGCAGTGCGGATGCAGGGAAAGTGACTCTTGTGGTCCTCCTTGATCTGAGTGCGGCCTTCGATGTCATTGATCACTCCACTCTACTACCTCGTCTCCAGATGGAGGTGGGCATTGGTGGTTCCGCCTTGCAGTGGTTCCATTCCTACCTCAGTGATCGCACACAAAGGGTGATGGTCAATCAAGCTTCTTCAGTGGCAGTTCCACTGCTGTGTGGTGTCCCGCAGGGCTCTGTTTTGGGCCCGGTTCTATTTTCTATTTACACATCTCAGCTTGGTCCTCTCATTGAGAAGCATAATGTGAACCGTAAGATGTTTGCAGATGACACTGAACTCTATTTTTCATTTAGTACTGACAGTGAGTCGGTGCGTGAGGCAGTTTGTGCTGTAGAAGATTGTTGCTTAGAGGTTAAGTCATGGATGCTGAGGAATAAACTCAAGCTTAATGATGAGAAGACGGAGGCGATGCTATGTGATTCCCAGCTTAGCCTTAGCAAAGTCTCTCTAGACTCCATCCAAGTGGGTCAAGCTAGAATTCCTCTCTCCAGCTCCGTACGGAACCTTGGACTCTATGTTGACAATCTTCTAACTATGTCTGATCATGTCAGTTCTGTGGTCAAGGCATGTTATTTCCATATCCGCACTCTTGGACGACTCCGACCCAGTCTTAATAAGAAGACTGCAAATGCAGTTGCTGTGTCCCTCATCGGTTCTACATTAGACTATGCCAACAGCTGCCTCTGGGGGATTTCAAAGAGCGAGTTTTCGAGGCTACAGCGAGTGCAGAATACGGCTGCGAGGATAGTTGCAGGAAAGAAAACAACTGACCATATTACTCCTGTACTTCGTGACCTACATTGGCTTCCTGTGGAGAAGCGAATTGAGCACAAATTGTTAACCTTAACCTATGGCTGTCTTCACGACCTTGCGCCTGTCTATCTACAAGAACTCATTCGCTGTTACCAACCCCAGCGGAACCTTCGTTCAGCAGCACACTTCAGACTTGAACGACCGAGTGTTCAGTCAGGGAATGCTAATAAGAAGACTGCGGGTTTCAGATCCTTCTCCAATGTAGCCCCGCTTTTGTGGAACTCGCTTCCCCTCTCGACCAAGGAGTCTGATAGTATTGGATCTTTAAGAAAAATCTGAAGACTCACTTGTTTAAACTTTGAAGTTTTCATTTGACCTGCAGTTTGGTGGCTGCTGGGATCACCGCGCATTGAGCGCATCTTTGTGATGCGGATACTGGCGCGCTATAAAACTACATCATCATCATCATCATCCTGTGAACATTGTCAACATTTTCTGACTGTGAACATTGACTCTTACTCCCTGAGTAAGTCTGAAAATAATATTGTCCGAAATCTGTCTGTGAACATTGTCTGACAATGTGCAAGTGAACATTGTCTGACAGTATACAAGTGAACATTGACAGTGTCTGCGATGTGTAGAATCAAGGTTGCCGCTACTCAGCTTCACGATGCGCCTTTCATCTTCGAGCATCCCGACCCTCAATATCTCTTCCTGCTCACAAAGTTCATACGACAGTCTCGCGGTGTTTACCCCCAGCACCCACCCCTATAATCACATTTTATTTTCTGTGCTGTCTAAATATCGAGATGTACCCCAAATGTATCCGCTGGATACATGCCTCTCTTACAGTCGACCTGCTGGTCTGTCGGTCCGCTTGTCTGTCTGTCCCTACTCGCTGCGGTCCTGTGGAGTCAGCAGGCAGACGGTCGGGTGGTGATGTGGGTGGTCCACAGGGAGGCTGGTGCTCGGGGGGCTCGGTGTGGGCGCAGGCTGTATCAAGCTGGCGTGTCAGGTCACCTGCGCTCGCTATCAAGGTGAGAACAAAACTTCCCTGTACACCTAATTACCTGCTCCGCTGTTTTATCGTCAAGGAATATACATACTGAAGTGCTAGCAACAACGGACTCGAGACGCACAGTTATCAGAGATTGATGGGTGAACACAGGCCACGACCCTCCACTCCCTGCAGGTATCAACGAGGCTACCCCGAGGACAGTCTTATTGCCAGCTCAGCGTACATTAGGGTAACCTTTGTCTAAAGAGTCTTTTATATTGTAAGAAAAAAAAAAGTATTTTAACTTCTTTAACCGGCGGAAAGAGAAAATTATGTAAAAGTCTGTTGAAACCGCCACAAAACAATAATAATAAGAAGTGCACACAAATCCCCGATTATATTTTGCAATTATCTTGCCATGCTGTCACCGAAAATTATATATCTATCACAATAGACAGACAAAGATTGGAAGTGTTGGCAGAAGTTTCTTTGTTGGATATTTTATCAGAGTGTTTGTCTCTCTCCCAGGGAGGATGCCCACTAGTGCAGACGTGTGGCGGACAGGAGGACAGTACGCGGGGTCACGACACAGGTGTCCGCCGCCTGCCACGTGATTCAACAGGTTCACAGGAAGGGGATGTAGTGAGCAAGACACAAGGCAGGTGGACAGGAAGACATTGGGGATGGGGGAACGGAACAGGAGAGGATGGGCTAACGGGAGGTGAAACAGAGGCACAGAAACACACACACACATCAACATGAACGCACAAAGACAAGAAGACACGCGCCTACACACAGACATAGCCACCCACCCCTATGAACACCCAAGAAGGTAGGATGAGGGAAATATTCACGGGTATAGTTTTCTCGCACACAAACTCACACTATACCAAACATACACTACGTACACACACATGTTCACACACACACACAAGCACACGACACACACGTACACACCCACAGACACATTCAGCCCTTGTACCTTCCCCTCCACACTATTCCTCCGTTGTCACGCCTTCACTGGCTCAGTCCATGTCGTGTACTGGGTACCGGGTACTTTTCCAGCGGGTACGTCTATTGAGCACACTCAGCCTGGCTGGCGGTTTATGAGCGGAAGACAGATGGCACCATTGTCGCGCCAGTTAATCCAGCGGCGATAACGCCGGCAAACGCCTCCATTTCCATAATAATGGCGCCGTGGTCGTCTTTTCGCTGCAAAGGCGTTGATCCATTACCTTGTCCTTTGAAAGTCCCTCTCTAATGCCTCTGGCTGCTTGGGTGCACACAAACCGTCCAATAAAACTTTGAGCAGGCCCACGGGATCTGTCACGTGACCCTCGGAATGCCCGTGTTGGAGTGACAAGTGCGTGCATAAAACAAGATTTTAAACTGGAAAACTGTGGAGAAGGAAAAGTCTGCAGTCAGCACAATTTGACATTGTCTCCACGTACACAAATAATAACAACATCCCTCAGTCACGTGTACTTGTGACAGTTGCCATCCTCTGGCATCGTATCTACCTGATGTTTCTATAACTGTCCCGAAGCTCGCATCAGAGGCCTCAACGATGATGCCATCCTTGTAACAAAGTTCGTGCATCGTGCGGAAGGTACTCGGGGTGGGGAACACGTGAAGGGAATGGGGAGCTGTGCAGATGCCGGGTACGGGTCACTGTAAGTGTGCCTCGGACCGATGCAGCAGGTCGGGTGGCAAGACACAATCGACTCCTCACCACTCCATTCTCCCTCCCCACCTTTCTTCACACTACGGGTGGATGGAGCCTACCGACGTAGTTTCTAGGAGGGGTGGCACACGTGAGGCAGACAGGACTAGGGTGGGTGAGGAGGGGTAGAACTGGGAGGGGAAGGGGACTGTGTGTGTGTGTGTTTATGGTGGGGGTAGAAATAACTGCGATACAGTTGCACCACCAGTGCCACAAAGTCACCTTCATGGCGCTGGATACGACTTTGATCTTCGCAGGAAAACTGAGAGTAAACACTACTCCCGACCTCTTAGTCCCGGTCCACTCTGCACATGCGCACTGAGTCCAAGTGGTTGTTGTGTGACGCTCGGTTTCCATAATTGGCCTGATTGAGACGGAGAGCGTCAAATAAAGTCACGGAAAATGTAGCGGCTTATCTTCAATCATTCCTTTTTCCTTCTGTCCTTCCTCTTCTCATTTTTATGATTTGAATGAAAGTTCAAGCAGGCGTGGCAAAGAGCGTGCCGCCTTGCGAACGGTCGTGTTTGAAACCGGGCGAGCAAATAAACAAAGACGCCAACAAAATAACACCCCCTCCACACCAACAGAAAAACAACAAATAAAGGAAAGAAAAGCCCAGCTGATCCTGTAGCTGTTCGTTTTGCTACCATCTCGACGAAGTGGGTCCCGCGGCACTTTTGACCACCTCTCTCTCTCTACCCACCTCTCTCGTCTTCCCTCCTCCCTTCCGCTGCCTCCCTCATCGTCATCGACCGCCATCTGTCGCCAGAAAGCTGAGAGAAGACAGCGTGTGCACCCAAGCGTGACGAGCGGGCCGCGTGTAGCTATGGAAACGATGAGTGATTTTAGCGTCTGATGAAAGAGACCGGAAAACGGGCACGGAGACGACGATCGACAACTCTTCCTTTTTTTTTTTTAGCGAGTTCTCGTCTCTCTCTCTCCTTGCCTCCTGTGATTGTCGCCCGGAGCTGCAACCTCCCATGAGAGAAGCTGGCCCTCACCTCACTCCCCAACCCTGGAGGTCATGTCGTTCATATTAGCAGGCTGAGAAGGAAGCTGGGTGGAGGAGGTGGTGGGTGGTGGCGGTTGAAGGGAGGGGAGCGTGTGACAGAAATGGGAAATTGTTAACAGACTGGACATGCAACCTCCCGCCTTCCCTTCTCAGCCACTCATTCATCCTCCCACACAAACACTCTTCCTGTCTTCTCTCGCACGTTGTATGTTTGCATTAATGTGCGCGTGGGTGAATGTGTGTGTTAGTTTTCAGACACGAGATGAAAGTGCAAGTTGCGATGGCAGATAACTAGGCATGAAACGTTTGACAGGAACTGGAATGTAGAGAAGATGTAGGACAGTGGCACCGGACACTCATTACAAGGCCGTGACTCACCACAGGACTATTTCACACGACACCTTTCCCTAGGTATGTAGCACTGTCACCCGACCTACGAGGCATGACACCAGTGAGCTACACAGGGACTGGTGGAATATTGTGAGATAAGCAGACATCCGGGGTTTGATGAGGCACCAACTGACGAGAACCACAAGCTTGTGTACAGAGGATGCCAGTGACGACCATGGTGTGGGCGTTCTTGTGCTGAGAGAGGAGGTCGTCGCTGTCATTAGCCGCGCACTCATTTCTGGCAGGTTGATCATTCGTGTCTCTCCCAAGTCTCACAATGTCGCCATTGTCCAATATGTCCGCTTCCACGCACGAAGACCACCACTTGGCCACCAAGACAATTTATCGCTTGAAATATATCAGAGTGGTCTCGCCTGGAGAGGAGACAGGCGCCCCAGATTATAGAAGCTCAGAGAAAGGATACACTTAAACAATTCTCACTTGCAATTTGTACTCATTAGCAATGCTAATAACGAAAGACGACTCACCGGAGAAAAGTCTAAACGGAAGGAGACAATGTAAATATCTTTAAACCGTGAGCTCATCTTCCAGACCCTTGTTCGTCTTGATTATTAGATGACTAGGTATAGGGCTACAGCACTAGTGCCGCACCTCTGCTCACCCTCAAGTCGAGCGGACACGTGGTCGAACGGCTCCCCCACCCCTATTTGGAAACTCGTACTCTGTTTATTAAATAGTCCAACGTCTGCACTTGAAATCAATGATAGAAGAATATAAAGGAAAGGTTACTACTATTACTACTGCTACTAAAAATAGATTTTTGTAACCGATATCGCACCATGAATATCTACTGACGTCACGACCATACGAACCGTTGAGTTCGACCTCAGACCCTAAGGAGTCGCGAAGCCTCAGTGTTCAGTACACGCGTGGACCGGAAGTGAACATTTCAAGAGACGTTGCTGGTTTGAAAGTCACTGGCCACAGAGCTAGAGCGGTCCACAGCGAGTGCGACAGCAAGAAGGAAATGTCGATGACAATTAATAAAATGCAAGGGGGAACTGATTGATTAATTGCCATCGCGCGTGCGCACTCGTTCGAGACTGACGGCTTTTGTGGGCGCGCGCAGCTGGCTGACAAGGGCGGAAGTGAACTGGCTGAAAGGACAAGAGACTGAGGCCGGGGGGAGGGGAAGGTGATGGTGGCGCGTGGCCTTATTAATAAATACGCGAGAACAAAATACATGCAGTAACGAACACACATACTAACAGACATATTCCACAAACACGCAGGCGCAGCAACCGCAGAGACAAAAACGCATTATTCTTTGGGAAACAAGAATAAAAAACGTTTGTCTGTTTGTCTGTTTGTTGGGTTGTCTGATTGTCCACGTACTTAGCCTGCGTGTTAATGTTTTTGCACAGTCTGATAGAATTTACCGTACGAAGAGGTCGAGGAGAATGGAGAACAAGAAGAAGCAGATTGAGCATCTCCACACACTATTAAAGCCTCCATTACATGAAATGAGGTCGTGCCAAGCCACTTTTTGTCACTGCAGCCTTCATGATCCCTCTATCTTTATCGCTGTGTCCCTACTCTCGCCATCCCTGTCAACACAAACCAACATCAGATGGTGTATGATGCTGTGGGACATTCCGCATCCCCCGCGTTCTGTGCTGTTTGGGGTCATTACCAAATTACTCGCGAGATTATATGATTACACAGCACACACACCCTTGCAACCTTCGTGACACAACACGGGGATTAATTAGTCTCTTGTTTATGCAAGAAAAGCTCGGATTTGTGGATCCATTCCCCAGGAAAAAAACAGATTTTATAAATATCATGACCCTGTGTCAGAGAGGTCAGGATGGGACGAAATGCCTCAGGCTTGGTGATTCTTCCTAACTTTACACTCCACATTTTCTCTCATTCTAAGCTCTTCCATTTTGTTATCGTTCCATCTGAGTTTCTGCATTATTAATGATGTGTGTTAATCTGCATAGGCGTAGAGAACCACAGCAGGGTATTAAGTTTAATACAAGGGTTCATGCGGGTTGAGGACGGTGAAGAGGTCCATAGTCGCTCTGAAAGAAAAGAAAAAGGAACTTTTGTCTTGACAACACAGCACGAGTCGTGCGCAGGGCGTGTTCCTGCTTATGAAGGATGCCAGAGAATCTCGTGGAACAAATGACAAGCTCACGGACCTGCGAGATTTGCACACCGCGGCGTCACGCAGGCACGGGCAGACAACCCTTCTCTCTTATCGCTCGTCTTGTTTTTACGCGATGTTCTGGCGGCGATGTGGAGACTGAGCTCGCCTCCCCTGTCGCCGTGGAGATGTTACAAAAATAGTACTGGCGAGTAAACGGAAACATCCTCAGCGGAAGTGACTACGCACATGCGCTGACCTGGTCCTACGGAGGCGAAGATTGAACGCCGACAGGACCTGTCGATGGTGGGTGGGGATGGGGAGAGAGTGGAGTCCCTGGAGTGAACCCTCCTTTCCTTTCCACCCCCTCCTTCCCTCACAAAAAAAGGGTTTAAGAAGGGGGCTCATATAAGATTACACCGGCGAGAAAGAGAACAGCTTATGGCCGCTCGGATGAATTTAGCTTGAAGAGAAGATCGTTAACTACGAGGAAACACGATAATAGGTGTGTAGACACGGAGTCTGCTGTACTCGCACAAACAGATGCTGCAGTATGAGAAATGAAACTGAGATTGTGTTCGTAAATCCACCCTGACCACAAAATAGATGAAGGTGCAACAAGAATGACATGAATCTTCTCCGGGAGCTCCCCCTAAGGTCTGCGATGGTTTCGCGGTAGCTTTGGGGTAGAGGTGTGGTCAGTGTGTTGACTTCAGTTCAGACTAACCCGGCAACGATCTTCGCCAGTTAGTTTTAGGAGAGAAAATTTGCTGCTTATTCTGGGTGTTAAAATGGCCGCCTAGACTCAACATAAATTCATCAGTCAGTTTAACGGTGACATTCGCCGGGTATTTTGTAGGCTGGCACTCTGGTGTGTTGGCTAGTCTGGCAGCTAGTGTGGTACCCGGTGTGTTGGCTAGTCTGGCAGTTAGTGTGGTGCCCGGTGTGTTGGCTAGTCTGGCAGTTAGTGTGGTGCCCGGTGTGTTCGTTAGTCTGGCAGTGACGTCACACACAGGCACCTTATCAATGCTCGCGCTTTTCCCACGGTCTACATTCGGGCGAACGTTGGCTGGCGAGTAATCTCGTATCTGAAAACCAGAGGCTTCTATCAACCCAAATGGAACAACCTCCAGCGCCGTCTTCCCGAGGCAGGTGAAAGATCGTCTGTGTGCTTGCAAGTGTATATATATATATCAGCATTCCCTATATAGATGCTTGCTTTGGTGCATAATCCCACTACACGAAGAGAACGTGTGTGCTGTTGTGTGTGTGAGAGATGTATGTGCCTGTGTGTGCAAGCGTGCAGGACCATTAACAAACTGTTGACACACTTTAAGGAACACTTCAAACGTTCAGACCTTTTTCAAAATGTTTCTATATCGAGCACACTCACATACACTATACTCCGAGTTTTCTTACTCGTCTGCCTGCTGCAGCGAGTGCAAATCACATAAAGATGGAGGGTGGGGAGGAGAGGGTGAGCAGGAACCAGTGACAGACCCATCTCTTAGGCAACAAGAGCATCAGCGCGACGGTGGCGGCCCCAGTGTGATAGCGTATGAACCTGCGACTAACAAGACAGGCGATACAGGGGCGCACCCCGCCTCCCTCCCCACACTCACCCCTCCCCACACACAACATAAAGCTCCTTTGGTTCTGAAGCCTCTCGGCTCCGTCCACAGTCGGCCTGGAGTTAAAAACTGAGGCCAGAGGAAGGTGTGGCGGATGGAGAGCAAGGCTGGAATCAGATGAGTCAGCTGCTTGCGGAACAGATGACGAACCGCCCACGAATGCCGCTCGCTATCAGGTCAAGGTCGGTGTTGTGACCCCGGCTGACAAGGTCGTTGCTTGTTGCCCCTCTTTCCCCCTCCGTAGCCCTAGGTACAATTAGTCATGGACTGTTATACAAAAATGTGCAACACTATATGGGTGAGAAAGAAACAACCTGACTGTCTGGTCTCCAGTCTTTGATTCTTGATACAGATTGCAACCATTTTGAGTCCTGATACTTTCATGACATTTTCTGCTTTATAAATATATGATATAACAACATCATAACTAACTGCACACCTGTAAAAACAACAAAATAAAACCAAAAAGAGATTTTATTTTGTGTCCAGCTTTCTTTTGCCAAACATGGGGTATTGAAACACACCTGGTATATGAAAGTAGTTTGTATGTTTTGGTTGATCTGTTTAGATGCATCCTATCAAGAATGTGAATCGCTGTATTGCGCGTGCAGATGCACCTGCCGGCTACGTCACATTGCAGATGAAACGCGATGACACAACCGATGAAATCCTGGCATCTACAACAGAACAATGTAGAGGGAATTATTACTAGTCCTCAAACCTAGAGAATAGTGATGAAGTTATTATTTATTCATCGAGTCTCCGGACCTACATGATGTCAATGATGATGCCATCCACGCAGATTCATTTGTGCACCAGTGATGCACGTTGTCACGCGCCCTGGATGTGGCAGTTGACTTTGATATGAAAATGTGAAACAACGAAGGACAATAAAACAGTCTCCGACTATAAAAGCAGCAGTTAAACGCATCGGTGAAGGTAAACATTTAGCTGTTTCAAGCTGGCTGCTGATGGCAGAGGCTGACAAGCCCAGCGCTCGGCGATGCCCTGAAATACGTTTGCCCTCGGGTATCACT
Organism: Pomacea canaliculata; assembly: GCF_003073045.1. Lineage (NCBI taxonomy): Eukaryota > Metazoa > Mollusca > Gastropoda > Architaenioglossa > Ampullariidae > Pomacea > Pomacea canaliculata. The sequence continues at coordinate 15,894,949 of NC_037599.1, forward strand.
TTACTCCCGAACGCTCGGCGAAAGCAGTGGATCAAACCGCCACAGTAATTATCCACGTGCGTCTAAACGCGGGGTAGGCACCCGGGTTATCACTATCTGGGAACACGTGCACTGGCATGAACTGTACCAGGCTCCGTAGCTGTGAGGGAATGAATGGTGAGTGGCACACTGGTCCCAGTCACAGGCAGAATTTATTTTCGGACATTTTTTGTCGCAGTGGAGATGGATGTGAGATTCCAGAGGACGAATTGTGTAATTATAGTTTTGTGTTAGAACTCCTCTCACGAGGTACAACCGCAGTCGTTTACAGATATTACGAAATGTTTAAAAATATTTGTTAATTTAAAGAATGAACCATCTGTTACTTCACGCGCATGTAGGGCGGGGCTATCACAACAGAGAAATCTGCTGAGCACTAACCACGCACACTAAAACAAACAAACAAACAAACAACAAACAAACGCACACACGAAAAGCAAAGAAAGCAAAAGAAAAGAAAGAAGAGAAGAAATAAAAAAGAGAATGTCTACTGTTTGTAGAGATCGCGGGCCTTTTGTTAAACAGATTTATGAAGTGATGACTATTAATTAATTAATTCATAATTTCTTCGGAGACCTACTAACGACATGTATCATTTGTCATTTTCTTCACCTGTTGAGACCGATCAGTCAGGTCATATAATTCCATCCGCTCACCAGCCCGCCATTAAATTCAATCGACGGGTGGACCGTGCCACTCGGGTAGCGGTTACCTCATCACCTGTAGAGTTACCCACCTAAACATCGGTCTCCTCTCGTGTTACCAGCTTCACTACATCCCACATATTGAAAAGCCTCCAGCGCACTTGGCCGACAGTAAGGGGAGACAACGCGCGGACACGTGGGGAAGGTAACTCGTGCTTAATGCGCAGTGGGGACGGAAGGGGATGAGGGGTGAGGGGATGGGGAGGCTGGTGAGGAGGCTGTGCCACGTGCTTGAAGGGCGAATCCGGGTGGAAATTTCTGGTCTGTAAATAGTTACAAGAGAACACAAAAGGTAGAGCCCGCACCAAGCTCGGGTGGATAACAGTATCTGCTAAATACCCTTTAACTACGCCTGGCGAATTACCGGTATGATCATTAGAATTCCATTTCCAGTCTTAATCACTCGCCCAGTTTCGAGCGCAGTTGCGGATTACAGACGACATAAAATTCAAGGAGAGATTTATTTTCGGACGCAAACATTACCAATCCGGAAAAAAAGGAGACAAGGGGATTCTTTATTTTCAGTGTCATCGGATTGCACATCATCCACCGCCTCTGCAGAAACACTCACCTTTAAAAGTGCACGTGGGTAAAGTCGCATGAAAACGCGCCCGCGCGCGCTTACACACTGACGTGCATGAACATACGTAGATACACACTCCATGGGCGCATACACACATACTAGTACACACACGGTCTCTGACACACACACACAATGCATAACGTCTTTCCTGTGGACAGTCCAGGACATGCTGAGAGCTAGGAATGAGTTTGTCCACAGAATCATTAGGTTGACTGGAAAAGTTTTTAGGCTGAGTTCATCATTGCTTTACTATGAATCCCATCCACCCACATCTCCACCCGATATAGGGAGACGTAGACTGGTGTTACAGCCTTAAAACTTGTAGATAGGAAACAGGGTGTCCTGTCTTGCCGAAGTTTCATAGGGGAGTGATGGTGACAAGAGAGAGAGCAGAGAAATCTCGCTCTTAATTTCACATCCTACATTTCTGTCCCATGTGTGAACAGAACACAAACTGCATCAAATCCTGTTCAGTAGGTGCAACACTTTAAATATTCACCTTTCCCCAAGAGTTCGCAACAAAACCTCGAACACTTGATAAAGTGGGGTGCACGGCGAAAGATAATAAAAATCAGATCCTTGTCCATGTACGTATCCAGGAAGTATTATAAGTATTATAAAGTAGCCATGTTCACCCTACCACCCACTCCTCATCCCGAGTCTGTGAGCCGGGTATCCGCGCCAACTCGCCCAACGGTGTCGGAGTGAATAACTGACACACTTCAAACAATTAGCCGCCCTGTGGTCAACACACCTGATGTGGCCCGTGATCCGCTATGTGACCCTCCATCCACACCTCACTACACATGGGTCAGCTGTGTGACCGTCACTCTCCCCTCACCCCTCGCCCCACTCCCCAGGCTCAGGCTGGACGAGCAGACGACACCGTTTGCCAGTCCAGGTCGTTCGGATTTGCAGACTCAATTACATTCTTTCCCAGTTGGCCCCTGGCGCACAGGTGTTAACAGGCTGTTTCCCCCACCCCCACTGCCCTCTTACCTGCTCATTACCTGTCATTTGCTCGAAACTTCCAAACCTGTCGCTGTGTGGGGGAGGATGGGTGTGTGTAGAATGTGTGTGGAGTGTGCCCAGCACCAAAACAGACAAGCAAGAGGAACGTTTACACCCCTATTCCTCCATCCCTTAATCCAACCCCCTCCACCCAGCGATGTTAACTGCTGACATATGCTCTGTCGGAGGGGTGAGGAAGGACACCATTGTTGAGGAGCGAAGTGGGGGAGGGGAGGGTAATGGAAGGATTGAAGAGTAGATAAAAGCAAAAGTGTAACATTCCACATTTTCCGCTCGACTTCTCCCCTCTCCCGCTCCCCTATTCAGCGATGGTCAAGAGAGCGGGGTTAGGGAGGAAGAGTACGGAGGGAGGGACCATGTATCGCCATCATAGACATCAACTGTGACCAGCCACCCGTCCCGCGTTACTGACAAGTTATTGTGTACTTAGCGACAGTAACAGAAGACAGTCACTTGAGTAAACATTTAATTTTAAAACCTCACCAGTTACATTTTGAATGGGAATAGAGTTTCTTGCCCTCTCCTTTTGGTCAGTAGATTCTTCTTTATCATCGACACCTCAAGCTCCTTGATTATTGCGACTACAAAAGTTTTTAAAAAGCAGCCGCGATTTTTCAGAATGTGGTGACACATGTCCTCCATACAATATTTATAGCGGCGGGCAAGAGCTGCTGGGATTTCGTGACGTCACGTTTGTCCCATTATGTTTATTGTTATTGTCTCGACTTACTTTCCAGGTGCAACTTTCTGGAAATCAGAGAGAATATTGGACAGAGAGGCTAAAGGAAAGGTGGATAAGTATTATAATCATTGATGAATAAAGAACAAAATCAGACCTGCCCTATATCGAGCTGTCAGCAATATCTACTGAACAAGCTGAATAAGTGGAATCTTGAGGAAGGGGGGGACAGACAGTCTACATCCGGGGCCAGTGCGAACAGTCACGGCGACAAAGTCAACACAGGTGTAGGGCTGGCCAGGCAGGGGGCAGACGACTGTCTTTCTCACCTTTTGACACCTCGCTAACTTTATGGCGCTCTCGCGTTTGCCGAGACTTTTCTTGTCACGTCCCCCGTCGGCTGTTGTTGGACTTCGCAAACTGACCTACTTCACCGTTGTGGCACGTCACTGCCATCAGTCAATCCTCCTCCCCTCCCTCCTGCCCAGATTGTTGGAAAGCAGACCTAGTGTTAGACCCAAAGAGGCTTACCCCCAGGTCGTGGCGGGATCACTAATCCTGGATTAAACAGCGGAGGATAGCAGGCAAGACAGAATCGTGCAGGGTGAGCACAGCTCAGGACTACAGCAACCTCAGTGCATCCCTTCCTACCACCTCACCTCTCACCATGAAGGGTGTGTGTATGTATATAGCTGTATGTATATATCGGTATCTATATACCTCTGTGCGCATGCGTGTATATATATATATGTTCGTTTCTCCCACAAACGCGTTACAGCCATGTGTCATGTGTCACCAAGTGTCTTGTAAATCCCAGCATGCAGGGCGATGTCTTCTACAAGCCACCTATCAATTCTCAGCTAATCCCCGCCTCTGTTCCCCTGCATTCCCCACAGGTACTCCCCTCATGGCGTCTGAAGGTCACAACACCTTTCTATACTCTTCCTGTCTGTATTCTGGCTCAGCCACCCGTCTCAGGTCACCCGGGTCTAATTTTGACGCACAACCATCTTAACGTCTGCATCCTGATACCCTCACCCGACTCGCCTGAACACTATCGCTACCCCGATCTCTCCTCCCATCTCATTCTGCACTGTCGTCTGCCCTGCTACCCGTATCTGGCAAACGTGACTTGCTTTGATGCGGGTATACCGATGTGTGAGGACAGACGATGTGTGAGGACAGACGATGAGTGAGGACAGACGATGTGTGAGGACAGACATGCAGTAAGTGAGACCGACATTAACTCCACTGTTCGCGATCTCCATGATCGCGTGTGTTTGCCCTTTAGCCACCCGGCTGTACCCGACACAGGTCCGTGTCTGTTGACCACCAGATATGCGCTTTAGAACTTGACAGTTAAACCCTGAAATCCAAGGGCCTTCTCGGAGTTTAATCCCACCCTAAATTTGCTCTCAGTGTTAACACTCCTTCAGACAGGCTACCCGGGCGTTTCTAGGTTACGTTCGGGTGTGTGTATGTCGGTGATAGTTACCACCACCATTACCTGTTACAACGTCTTCTTGATCCACCCGTACCCCACACCCCTTTCGGGTCGTAAATGAGTGCTTACAGGACGTGCGTTTGAATTAAATGGGTTAAGACAGAAGGTGATGACTGACATGATTAGCTGTAAACAGTTCCAGGTTACCTGTGAGATGGAGAAGGAAGGAAGGAAGGTGTGAGCAGGAGGAGGGTGGTTGTGGGGGTGGTGCTTGATGATCGTAAGACAACGGCTTAAGTCGCCACCAGGTATCCATTGATTGATTTGTCAGGTGTCAAAAAGCACGTGACAGCTCGACAGGCAGGTGAGACAGCTCGCGATGGGTTCGAGCAAATATTGAGCCAGACGACATGACGTCAGGTACACAGCGGCAGTTACAACCTACAGCCCGCCTCTGGCACAGAGTCAAACCTGTGACAGCCAGAGAGCCAGACAACATACCGTCAACAAGTGGAACGGTTTGTGTTCCCACAAAATGTTTGAGGTACGTTCCTTGCTGTGCCTTGCGGGGGCAATAAGAGGAATTGGGGGGACAGGGGGAGACAGATGACCCAGTCCAGAGAAGCTTGTGCAGGTATGTCGGAGGTGAGCTGCAGACAGGTGTCAGGTACAAATTCCTGTCGTCCTCTTGCAGCAGTTCTGTCCACTCATCTCCTCCTTACCTTATTTCCACGAAGAAGCCATCTTTGCTAGGAAAGGTGGTCTGATGGCTCAGAAGTAAAGCGCTTGTCGACAAGACTAATGAAAACGGATGTGCACAGTTCGAATCTCGTGTCTGGCTTATCTTTTTTTCTGGATTTGAACGACCTACCTGCTGATTTGGCCCAGACTGATGGGTCCTGCATCTCCTCTTCTTGTCCACCCACTTTATAGCAACAGTATCTGTTTAATATGATTCACTCTCTTTATAGTATCATGACCTGTCGTGCCCTTTGCGAATTACCTCAGTGACATGCACCTTTCCTAATTTATCTCTTTACAAGTGCACTTTATAAGTCACTCGCATTATACTTATCATAAAATTTAATCTTAAACTTAAAATAGAATTAAATTTTTTCTGGACTCATTGTGAAATTTTCGTGTAGTGGTCACAACACTCGCATGTGTTTTTCTGCATTGTGCAGAGAAAGGCCCTTGGTTCGGGTCTTGTCTCTGGACACTCAGTGACTCCTATTCGCAGTGCTGGGCCTCCAGGTTTTTTTTCAATTATTTTGGTTTTCCCTTCTAGGGAGAAGGTACAAAACAGCACATAGTACAAAATCACCTCTGGATGGAAGCACTTTCCCGCCAAACCAACCAACCAGTCAAACTATTGTATTTCATTCTATCTGATGTGCATAATATGATTTATACATATGAGTAAATTATTTGTTATATTTATTACAATAAGAGACATAGACGAACCTCTAGAATCATACAATGTTAATACATAATGACAAGGATATCTCATTTACAGGATGTTTTCTTAATGTTTTTCTATCATCTGTACATTCACTGATTTGACACGCACCTGTCCATAGTACCAAGCAGCAGGCGGCTGTGGGCTTCTTAAACGAAGATAAAAGAGATACGATGCAAACATCTCATTTCTTTTGCATATACATCTTCCTGTCTGCCGCAGACTGAAAGTACAGACTCACTGACCAAAGCACAGACAGTAGCAGCTGAAGCAGGGGCACCTAAGTCAGAGCTTGCTGCCGGTGCCAGACTCGGCGTAGGTAGCCTCCCTTTGCCTGGAAGCTGGTTCCAGTAGCGAGACGAGCATATCAGCCACTGTATACACACATGTTGCTGACCTCAAGACAATATTTTCTTTCTTTCAGTACATGTTGATTAATGTTGTCACCCTTGTCAGCAGACATGGAATACACTCACGTTCGCCAACAAGGCCAGTGTAGGTGTTGGATGTTAGTGTTGGATGTTAGTGTCGGATGCTAGTGTTGGATGTTAGTGTTGCATGTCGTCTGTCCTACCCGTCATCACCAGCTTTTTGATGGCATTCACTCATTAATAACCCCGTGAACATCAAAAGCACTTACACTGATACGAACTTGCAGATAAAATTTTCAATGAAGAAGAACTAGATATTTATTTGAGGACTCAATATTAAAATATTAAAAACACATGTTTGTAAAGTTAGTTGCTATTGTAAATGAACAAAAGAAAATGACTTTAGTCTGGGGGTGTCATAGGTCACACAGGTCACTCTCGCAACCCCGGTAACTTGCTGTCAAGTGAACAGCTACTCACAAAGCACTGCATCGCGTTTTCTCCTCTCGTCAACTCGGGGTAACATCGGGGTATCGTTGTGTGCTGGAGCTGACAAGAGTTTTGAGATGCGTACCCGGATTTATAGCTGTACTTTTCTGTCACGGGTGGATGGCGCCACAGCGGGGTGGCACCGTGCGGAGGAAAATGAAGTCGCCATCGCTGACTTGCTTTTATTGCCGTGTTTGTCACACTCCTCGGCGGCTAATCCACCTGCCACCCAGCGACAGGACCACCATGACATGGTCATCAGCCTTCACTTCCTCACACAACACATCGATCATATTCACTTCCTCACATCTATACATGCCGGACAGTGAGTGGAATGTGGACTGCAGATAATTTGCATGTGATTGTTGCCATTCTATGGGTTTTCACCTCACCCACCCATTCCCCACAAACACAGGCTCACACATGCTCACCCGAGAATAGTTTAGTCTCTAAGCCACCCCTCCTCCCCCAACAACCGAAAGGTCACGGGGCTGAAGCTGATTTTGCCACTCGCATTTAATTAAGCCTCCAAACCTGTTTATCTGTCTCAGATAATTTAATTTTAACTTCATTAAAGTATGACAAGCGTTATAACATTTTCTCGTAATTGAAAACCTCTAATGATCAGGTTTCATAGAGTAAAATCTATTTTAAATATTTATCATATGCTTAAACACCTTTATTCATTAATTACTTTGATTCTGAAACATATTTAAAATAAATAAAAGAAAAATAGACCGAGCACTTTTTTTCTGTTTTTAACCTTACACCAGTGAAATACCAAAAAGAGTCGGTGGAAAGAAGATCCTTGCCTTGGCCAGACATGAATCAGTTTTGTAAGAGAGGCGGAACTTTTGTGGGCTTAGAAGGCGAAACAGAATCCCTCGCTGCAGGTGTAACCATCCCGCAAGGAACAAATAAACTTTGTTCTTGGTGAAAAAAACGTGTGGAGGCGCCACACATCTCGCCCTAATAAGACCGTCACCGCCGGGTCTCGGCCACCAGGCGTTGGAAGCCATCAGTCGTCAGATCCCAATCTCGCGCATGCGCAGGCACACTTGCCTTCGTGAGGGTGGTAACTGCAACTCCACCCGTCGGACCAGAGTGACAGTGATTTATCAGGGAGACTGTTCCTCCAACCATCTGACCAGGGTGTGGAGGTGGATGGCGAGGACTGTTACTCTACTCGTCTGACCAGGTGACAGAGATGAATGGCACAAACGGTTACTGTACTCGTGTGACGCGCGCAACGGTGAAGCTGTCATGGAGACGGGAAGACAGGAAGTCATGAACTACGTCGTCGCCATGTGGGACAGGGATAGGTACACAAGAGTCACGTCCCATTACGTCCCGTTACGTCGTTCTGCACGTCAAATGTCTCTTGTAAAGTTGCGGACTTCTCGTGTCCAGTATGATTCCACAGGTTGAAGAAAGTTAGTTATTCGTTTTCAAAATATCAGATAAACAAAATTTTTGCAGTAGGCGACCAAAATACAGCAGAAAACTCTTTGAACGATAATCTTTCAGGAAGAAAGAAGGTGACTGATTTTTTTTTTTACATCTGCTCCTATGTCAAGTTCTTGTGTTGTTGAAACGCTCAGCTCAGAGAAGAGAAGAAGAGGAAGAGGAACTACAGAGGACAGCATGTCTGGTACGCCATACTTTATGACCAGGGGTTACAACAACGTACGTATAGCATTACAGCAGCATTACATCAGCTCATCCGTTCCCTCCCAAGACCTCACGTTGCAGCCCTGCTTTGCCCTCCTCCTCCCATACACGATCTGCTTCAGACCCTCCAGCCATTGTGTCGACCACTTACAGAAATCTTGGCTAAATTTGACAACCGTGAGAAATAACAATTAAAGGACTAATTTTCTGGATGGATTTTTACCTGAAAGGCAGTCAGGTATTTGGGGTGAAGGACCTCCGGTCTGACATTTCACAACGAGTTCAGTCAAATGAAAGTAAAGAAGTCGTCTGCTCCTGGACACAAAGGACGATAACCAATACAGATGGCGCTGCTCAACACAGGTTTTTGGTGACAAACGCAGGCTTAGGTGATTGTCTGGTGACAAACCCGGGCTTTAGTGGTTGTCTGGCCACAGAAGCCCTGAATTACCCTCTTGTCTGCTCTTCCCTCACTCCCGTGAAAATGGCACGCAAGCGTTTGTGAATAAACGACTGCAGACAGGAAGAGGGATCGCGGTGGCTATAGAAATATAAACGAACCGACGAAAGAATGAATGAACAAATGAATGAATACACAAATCAATGAACAAGGGAGTCAGTCACTCAGTCAGACATTGGAATCCTTATTTGTATGACTTATTAAAGTGATTATCCATATGATAATTTTTTTATTGTTCATTAATTTGAAGTTAGTGATAGAGAGACGGCATAAGAGAGAAGGAGTGTGTGAGAGTGTGAAAGATAGAGACTGTGGGCTCACAAGCTAACAGTGTTTTTCACAAGTACTATTGTGTCTATGGGACCGTGTCCCGAAGAAGCTGATGATCCAGAGTTTGTTTACAAAACCACGTGACGATGAGACCAGCATGCACTGTACACACCTACCGACTGACGGAATAAGTATATGGCATTATTGTAAGATGTTTACTGACAAACAAACACACTCACTAAAATACCCCATTGACTACAAGTGAGTTAGACCATAATAAAGTGGCCGGGTGTCATCAGTACGGGCTACGTACAGATCACGTACCTTGGAGGGTCTGTTAGCTACACCATCGGTGGACGGGGCTCAACATCCGATGGTACTAGAGAATACTTATACCTGGGTGTTGATCAAAGACATTATTTTATAGAGAATAAAATCCTCCCACCAAACACACGGGAATGTCCTGCCAGACCGTTGGAGCGTTTGTTTGGAACACGTCTAACCCCCAGAGGTGATGTCACGTGATGTACCTGTCTCAAACCCCAGAGGTGATGTCACGTGATGTACCTGTGTCAAACCTCAAAGGTGATGTCAGGTGATGTACCTGTATAAACTCCCAGAGGTGATGCTCTGGATTATTGTTGTATTCAAAGAACGCCAAGCCCTCACAAACATCAACAAACAATTATTTCTGGACTGGGGACGAGTTATCCTCTCTAAAACAATTTCCGTGCTGTGATTACAGGTGTGATTGTAGGAGCATTGCTGTGGGCCATGCACTGAGAATACTGGACTAGGAACTGTGTCGAATTTTCTTTTAAGCATTTTGGGTTACACATGGTGAGTGAGTTGTGAGGATTATACTAGTGTACAGTGTCTAAGTTGTGAGGGTTGTTACATATATATATTGTGATATGTGATTGTTGACGATAGTGTTATCTGATAAGCTTATACCACATTTACTCAGGGCCTGTACAGGCAGTGGTTGTGTTTGCGACAACAACACTCACGTATCACGTTGCGTACCCAGTGTAACCGACGTACCCGTGGTGTGACAAACAGGGAATAAAGGGCAGGGAAGAGGACACACACACACCCCCTACCTACAAATCCCTCCTCCAAAACTAAACAAAAAAAACCAACGACAATGCAGATATTCTCCCCCCTCTCCTCCACTATTAAGAACATTAAAGATGTCCTGGTTACTCCCTCCCGTTCACCTGGAGGACATTTTTGAATAAAAAGCGAATTTCAAAAACTGCGCACCTCGCTTTGAGCTTTTGTTATTAAAAAAAAAAAATGTCAATCAGTTCTGTAGACTCGTCTGCTCGACAGAAGACGCCGGCCAGGTGCTGTCAATGGGTTCACTCATTCAAACCCAAAGCTTGGATCTTTGAAGCGTTTGGAGGACGCGTGGCGTGCGGCGGGCCCCAGCACGTGGGTGGCTCGTGCGGCGCTCACGTCGTCCTCTGGGTGACTTTCATCGGGTACGTGTGCAGCACCTGTGACGTCAGAGGTATCGCTGTTTAGAAAAGCACCAACGCCATTCGGAAACCCTAGGCGGTAAATAGGTGACATAGGGGGGTTTATGACAGGGGCAGACAGGTAAATAACCCTGACGACCAGCCAACCGACCCAACTGCGCGTGCCCGATGGGGCCAGGTTGCACCGGCAGCGCACCTGTATGCGTGCGCATGTGGAAGTGTAAGAGAGGGAGGGGAGGTAAGTATGTATGACAGTGAGAGAGAGAAAAGAAAAAAAGAGAAAAAAGATTTCATTTACAAGAAAATTAGAGAAAAAAATATCTCTTTGTATATGAGAAAGTTCTTGTTTCTTCACTGGAGTTCGGCGCGTGTCACTCCCATCACGTGACCACCATAATCAATCCATTCTTATGACATCAATTTCTCGTCTGTTCCTCTCGAGGAGATATTTTGTCACTGTATACTTTAATGTTTGACGACCCAAACCTCTGTCAATGTTCTGCGCTTGTAACAGAAAATATTAGGTACCGGCTTTTCGGTTACACGATAGTAAAAACTTAATTCCTGTGAGTTTTAGTGTGTGTGACACTTGACCATAATCACTTTCAGGTGGATTAGCTTTCACATTTTGTGTTTATGGTGTTCATGAAGCCAGTAGTGCAAAATATTTCATTCAATTCTGCGATGGTTGGGCGGGTGGAAGAGAGGAGCTGAGGGGGTGAAGGGAGGAGAGAGAGAGAGGGAGGGTTAAACGACGTAGATCGGGTAGAAGGAAACATCGAAATGTGACGAAGACGGGTAGAGGGGGTGTAACGGAGAACTAGGGGTGGTGGAACGGGAGTACATTTCCTCCTTTGTATGAAATATCCCATTTCGCTGAGTCTGCCGCCGGTAAAATAGATCACCTTCAAACATGACTGCACATTAACATCTTCATTTCCTGCGAAGAAAGGCAGAGAGAGAAAAAAAAGAAGGTCTTGTCAACAATCAGACGTAACATCCACCTTGAAAATATCACATCCTACCTGTTCATCTTCGCGAGCGACGCACTTTGTTTGTCACAGACAGTCGCCGGCCGTGTGAATGAAAACAGTTTTCGACCCTCGCTAATCCTCTTCTCTCAAAGGAATCAAAAATAAACAGGGTACAGACCAGAGGACAAGGCGCAAAAGCCAAGATCGTTATCAGCGTGGTGGTGGTGGTGGTGGTGGTGGTGGTGGTGGTGGTGGTGGTGGTAGTGGTGGTGGTGGTGGTGGTGGTAATGACGTGGGAGAGGTGGTAGGATGCAAAAAGGGGGGGGACGCTCAGCTCAAAGCACCTCCTGTCCCTCCCTGGCGAAGGTCTTTCACCCAGTCACCCACGACTGCAGGTGAGGAAGATGACCAGAGCGTCACCGACTCAGGTGCAAAGAAGTGGAAGACACCCACTCACACCTGGAGAGGTGATCTGTTTCACTCCAGTCCCGTCCTCTCGCGGCACCTAGCAACACGTAGTAGCGGACACGTTTCAACGACGTAGTCAAGACGTTGAGAGCTCTCCAGCACGTGGAGGGTTGGATATTTACCTTCATCTGAAACGTTTAGTAGTTTTTTTTTAATAATTTTTTTAAAAAATATTTCTTTGCAGGTCTCGAGGCAAAGCATCTGTAAGTCTCCTGCAAGAGTCATCGAGCCTGTCCACACGTCACTGGGTGCGTGGCGCCTCTCACGGCTCTTGTCCTCGTCAAGTGTCCGGCTCAGTGACGTGTTTGCGTGACGTGTTGGCGAGGACGTCACTCCTAGGCATCTTGAGCGCTTTGCAGATGTCTGACGAGGGTTGCTAGGCCACAGACTATTAGAGTCAAGGGTTACTGCTGTCTGACGACGATGGAAAGGCGACTGGAACATTCTGAGACATCTGTTGGCAGATATACAGAGTTTTCCTGACTGAAAAGATGGACAAAGTGTTTGTGTTTGTGTGTGGAGACATTGATAAATGTGTGTAAGTGTGTGTGATCGTGAGTCTTTGTTTCTCACACCTGTTAACAAAGTGCAGGCGGGAATTTTTCCTTCTAAGAAAGATGTAGACATTCGTCTCCCCTCCTTCTAGCTCATCGTCCACTTGCTCACTCGTTCTCTCCCTCCCCCTGTCAGTCTCTCATGCATTTGCACACAAACAAGTAAACACAGAGAGACAGACAGATGGTCTGACTATCCATTTTAATTACAGTTGTAACACTGTGTAACAAGACACTAAACAGTTCCTTTGTTCCCTGTTGTCTGCACGCATGCGCACTGGCCGCCAAACACATTTCCCAAGCATCGACAGAAGCCGAGAAACCAGAGATCGTGAAGCTTAACAATCAACAGGCTGAGCACACTTGGGCAGACGAGATGACGTCATTTCCGATTCCCAATCGCCACCACTCGATTGGCGGTGATCGATCGACAGCAACAGGACCGACTGGAACATGAGGGCGCTGCTTCCTCCCGCTGGTGCAGCTGTCTGGAAATGATGTAACGTCCGGGTGGACCTTTTCATATGCACGGAATTCCCTCCCTTCTTAACCTCTTTTTTTTTTATTCAGGGTGGGTGGTGAATTATTTTTGGGGAGAAGGCTTCCGTTTGTCTTACATCCTTCCCTCATTCACAGCAAAGTTGATGCGAAACCAGCGAAGCACAGTGAGCCCATCATAAGTATGCCACGAATTCAATCGCCGAGAATGAAAGATAGCAACTGTGTGGTCAATGGGATGTCTCCTTCCCTTCCTGTTCGTTCTTCCTTCCTTTGCTATTTAAATATTAAGCCTTTTGCAGAGCTTTCACAAACACTTTAATCTCGCAAAGAAACGCCCGCTGGCGAGGAAGTTAACCGCTTTTCTCGTCAACTTCCTCGACTAGTTTCAAATGAAATACCGCAGAGACGCTTCGACACTTCTCACATCAGGAAATTCATTGAGGCTGTCGGAGATGTAAGCCGAGGAGTTATCGGAAACGTCATCAAGGAATCTTGTTCCTCGGAGTCTGGTGGAGTGCTTAACTCCTGGTTATCGTTCATCGAGGATCCGTTGGACCAATCGCGTGCAGGTGGATTTTCGCGGCTGACCGCCCAGTGAGCAACGGTCCCTGTCCGCCCTCTCCTCGCCCTCCTCCTCCTCGCCCTCGTGACGTGGGCCCGGAGGTTTGCGTCTGCCAGCGACGTCGTCTGCGTTCCACGGGCCGTGTGTTCGTTGCCTTGTCCTCCCCGACACACACACGCGCGCGCCGTGCGTCGCGGGCGGTCTGATCAATGTCTCGCGCATCGATCTCTGCTAGGCCAGATTGGCGTCGCCATGGTGACGAAACTATCACGTGCTCTATACGGGCTGAGTGCACAGTGTGTTCGTACGCTTGTGCACTCGTTGTACGACTGTATCGGTTCGTGTGTGTTTGTGAGACAGAGAGAGGTTTACTGAGAGAAATGGAATAAAGACAAAAATAATGGAAAGAATGAAATAAAAAAAAAAAGGAAATATTTCCGAACCCTCGGGGTAGTTGACTGTAGAATAATACTCAGTTGCAAGTCAACCAGCAGGACTCATTAGCATCTTGTCAGCATTCGTAACGACATTATTCAAAACAGAAAGCACACAAAGTGGCCTCCATTCCAGCACAGTCACCCTCCCAACTCCCCCTGCCCCTCACCGACACACATCCCACCCCCAACACCATCTCTGTCCTATGATCCTGTCCCATATGCCAGCTGTTCTTCCATCCAACACAACATATGCAGCTGGGGGAGTGGGCTTCTTTGCTCAACCCTGCCAGCTCGATACCGGGCGACTAGAAGAAAGAGCGTGGTGACGATAACATCATCGCTCAAGTCGATCTGTCCGTTATTTCAGAAGACAATACAGGAGGAGGTGCGAGAACTGGCAGGGGTGGATAACTGCTGTCTGTGGCATGGCGTGACGTCTTCTGTGAAAATTCCAGCACCGAACTGTGACCTTAATGAAATTCCATCCAGCTGTATAATTTAGCCAGCATCGACCAATAGCCGGGCACGCCCGACCTGTGGAGGAAGACCGCGAGGCCATTGAGAGACTGGGCGGAGGACGGAGAGAGGGAGAGAACAAGCACGAGAGGTTGGCGAGTTGTCAGCCCCTGGCCGACTGTGAGGGCTGTCGGATGCTGGCAGCGGACTCACGAGCACACCACAGACCGCTACAACAGGTTGGCGGATTCAAAAGTTTGCAGGCAGCGGCAGGCTGGGCGAGTCGATGCGTGTCTCCAGGCAAGAAAAATGGTGAAGAAGCAGGGTGCCTCGTCTGCCACGCTCGTCCCTTTTGGCGTCGTCGTCGACGTGTGCGTTGGATTTCGCTGCGTGTGACGACGCTAGCGAGGCCGACGCCGAGGAGCACCGAAGGAGGCGAGCCTTCAGGCGGGAAGTTGTGTGTGCGTGGATGCGCGCGCGTGTGTGTGCGTGTGCACGTGTGGATATGTGTGTGTTGTTGTGAGCCGACGACTTCACCGCTATCGCCGTTTCCACCGCCACCCCTACCACCACCACCACTGACAATACTACAACACCACTACCACGCCAGCGACGGCAGCCGCCTTGTATCGCCATCATGGCAGCGCCAACGGTCCCGACTGTGGCTGCGCGGGGTTTGGCCTCCTCTACCCCAGTTCTCTTCAGCGCGGCCGGGTGGGTCCGCGCGTAAAAAGCTGTGTCCTACAATCATGTACCTCCGGACAACTGTTGCGACAACCATCATGATGAAGACGACCACGACGCTGACGATGAAGACCCGCGGCGGCTGGCAACGGTGTGACGTGTGGAAGTACCAGTAGTGGCAGCGCAGCAGCAGCAGCAGCAGGAGGAGTTCAGTGCATTGGTCATGGGGCGAAAGATTCAGTGTATTGGGCGTTACGCCATGGAGGGGCACACCCTGGGCAAGGGCAACTTTGCCCGGGTGGAGCTGGCCCATCATACAGTCACAGGGTGCAAGGTATGTCGCTTTCGATCAAAGTTTCCGCCACTCTTGAAAAAATAATTCCTTACATCTTTGTCTGTTAACCAGTCTCTCTCTCTCTTTCTCTTTATGTATGTATTTGTGTATGTGCGAGAGGGTGAGCATGTATGTCTGTGTGTGTGTGTGTGTCTACCACTTCATTTCCAGTCATTCCATCATATTCTACGCAGTAGCTTTCCAGTTTATTTTCAAGCATTTGTAGCCACCGGACCTTACCTCCACGGCTTCCCCTCAAACACAGACACACACATACACTCCATGACATCCACCCACCCTACACACATACACACTCACCCCCGAACACCCGCACACACCCACACGTGCCAGTTTATATTCACATACGTCCTATGTTGTAGCCATGATTCTGCCAAGATTTCTTACTATACTATATCTCACAGTGATACTATACGTCACAGCTATACTTATACTACGTCACAGCGACACTATACTAGTATAAGTGCGATACTTACTGATATTTGACATATGTCTGGCTTTGGAAGCACGTGTCTGTTCTGTGAGTTCCTAGGACTGACGTCAACATGTCGGTCAGTTTGCTTCCAGGAAGATAATCTGAGTTCTGTTACATAAGTCAAACTGTCTAGAAACAATAACAACATTCCACAAATTGTCTGTAACGAGTCTCTGAGTCTTGAGTCGCGTCGTCTGCTCCTACCTTAACAATCAGAAAAGAACCATTTCCTTCTCCTGTAGGAGTTGTGGTGCTGACCCTTCCCATTGAACCACTCACCACAGTCCAGTGTCTGCGGTTCTGTGGTTCTCCTCCTTCCTTGTCCTGACTGCATGTCTAGATTGTTATTGTCGTTGTCTCTGCCTCTGTCATCGTCTCCTTCATTCGTTCTCCTTCAAGCTTTATTCGTTCTTTCATAAACATATTCCGCCATGTATAAATATATTGACTTGTGGTCAAGTGGGCGTTCCATCGAGTTTGTGGCTGATGGAGAAGCCGCACAGAGCTGAGTGTAGGACGTGGACGTCCTGCCAGCAGGTAAAGCCGCCCTCGCTAAACTAAAACCACATATCAATGACCGATTGACATCTGTTGTCCGATACACACTAATGGTGTGCGATCTCGCAATCTGTCGTCGATCGAATTCAGAGTGCGTGCGTGCGTGTGTGTGTGTGTGCGCGCGCGTGCGTGTGTGTGTGTGTGTGTGTGAGGGAGTGTGGGGGAGTGTGGGAAAGTTGGTGTGTGGGGGAGTGCTGCCTACACTTGTGCAGCTCCGGACACTTTATATGTTCGTGAGTCTGCTAGTGTAAACTAGTGTAAGCGAGTATAGACTTGTGTGGAGCAGACTGGACAACACGCTGTCGGCGTCAGGCGGCCATGAAAAGTCTGAGAGAGCTTTCTTTTGTTTTTGTCGTTTATTGTCGGCAAACAACTGTCGGAGTTTCTCCCAATCTCCATCTCCTATAACTTCCCTCCCTCTCTCCCTTCCGTGATTTTCTGATCACTTGATATTAAACTTTCGCATGAAGACCAGAAAAATATCGTCTTATCACAAACCTGGGAAATATTACCTATCGCAGACCGGAAGTACCTGGTACACTCCAAGGCGTTACCTGCGGTGTCCACGAGTTACCGTTACCCACAAGGCTGAGGGTGGAGGAGTTTGTTGGTTCCTCCATGCCGTGCCTTGAGTAGTTGTCCTGCTAGACAGGCACAGGAAGACTTGATAACAAAACAAAAAGAATGATGACAGTAGTACGAATCTCTCGCACATGAAATATATACTCAACTGTTATAACAGCCATTGTGTACCCGCTTCTACTCCTACAAATATACATTGCTACTACATTATCAGCAGCACCTTATATATGATGCCATGTTATGGCGAGCAAGATAAGATTACTTATGCTCTAGTGGATGGGAGGCATATAAAATGTTGTTTACATTTAACACGGGCGATTTCTGTTGTTTTTAAATATATATATATATAACTTTGTGTGATAGATCGGTGGGATCGTAATAAAAATTCAGCGTTTTGTCTCGCTCTCTCTCTCTCTGGACATATCCGGCAATGTACACCCTGCTTTTTACCCCCAGAAATGAGGGAGGATGGCGGCGAGGAGTGTTGAGAGAGAAGAAAGTTGTGGTGGTTGTGGTTGTGGTTGTGGTGGTGGTGGTCGTCGTTGTGGTGGTGGTGGTGGTGTTGTTACACTTTGACTATTGATCAGCACTGAGCAGGTGTGACGGTGACGAGCCAAGCACATCCACTTCCGCTGGCTGCTTGGCTTTCCTCTCGGTCTGCGGGTGGCGCGCTCTTCATCTCAACAAACGCACAAACACACAACCTATCATTGTCTTAGTGCGAGTCTACTGAGTGACGTGTAACGGACTTGCCCAAGACCAAACATTGGTGTTGTCGACCTTTAAGGTTACATTGTGTTCTGTTTGGGATGGAAGGAATGGTTGCAGGGTGTGCTGTACTCATACTACATGTAACAGGCTTTAAGAAGTATGTATATTTTTCTTGAGATGAAAAGCTGTACTTGTGTGCCTTCACTATCGTAGTCTGAGCTTGCACAACGCCTCCCATCAATTGCCCCACAAAGGTGCTTGTCTGCACAGCTTGCCCATGGTTCCTCGTACACAGTACACACGGAACTCACAGTCTGCTGATTCCGGTAATCAAATAACTGACAAAATTACTTCTTGTGATCACGATAACATGACGTCATGTTTACTTCAAACGGATATTTGTGCGCCCTCGGACAAGATCGAAACACTTGCACTGCAGGTGGGCATAACTTTGTCATTCTGGAAACCGTTTTTGAGACGGTCCACTATGTCTAGTTATCGGTAGACTTTTAAAACAGATTTTAGATGAATTTCAAAATGTGTTCTCTATTCCCACACCCCATTAAAAACTATTTCACCATTGGTAACAGCCTGGCATGGACCTGTGGAGATCACGGTAGTGACAAGTACATTTAGTGATGTTACTACCAGGTGCAAGATGAGGTTTTGATGTCATGTCATTAGGGCCTCGTTATTTCTTCCTGTCTTTAGAGAATTGCTTGTTTGCATTTGTCATGTCTCTACCGTTTCCTGCCAGCTGGGTACTTTGCCTGGGTGTCCAGAAACAAAGATGGTGAGGTCTTCACATGAACTGTCGCTGGGTGGAGTTAGTAACTTGCAGGCTCACCTCTGTCTGACTAGAACATCCTGAAGACCTCTGAGAGAGAGAGAGAGACTGCATCGTGTGTATGCGGCCGGATATGGATAAAAAGAGAAGAACGGTATCTGTGAGGAACAAGAAACATTCTTGGAAAGCCTTGGCTTGGAGACTGTCAAACAGTATGGATGATGGATGGTGGTGCGATGCTGGGGTGGGAGGGGAAGTGAAAGAGGAGAGCTACTTAAAACTTGTCACTGTGGACACTTTCGACAAAATGTTTTCAAATTGAATAGCAACTGCACGTCCAGCATCTTGCTTCCATCTCTTCACTTAGGTGCAGGCGCGTGGCCTCCAGTATTTTTTTTTATTTATTTATTCTGCAGCCATTGCTAAGACAGGAGGATTGTCTGGGCTAGGTGGGTAATTTCGACCTCTGGCTCCACTCTCAGACAAAGGAGCCGCTGTAGTGCCACTCTCTCTCCCCCTCCTCCACACACACACACAGCTCCTCCTGATCTGCATGACCACGAGACGTGCAACCTTGATTTGGCGCCGTCGTCAGCAGCTGGACAACGTCTGGGGCTTCCCACGCGCGTGAAGTCCGAGGAGGCCCGGAAAGGGGGGCAGGAGGGAGTTGTGGAGAAGCTGACACACTTTCTCCATGCGACCCCCCTCATAAACAAACCCTTGCCGAGCCCCAGCCCGGAGGATCAATACCAAGTAGTTGATGGCGAGACCGCAGCCTGCAGTTCTGGGGTCGGTGTGGATGGTGGGACGTGTGGATGCACACGGTGGAGATGTGGAGATGTGGAGACTCATGTGGAGAACAAGTCTGTAGACGAGAGCAGCATTTCTATAGACAATCACGAGAAAGAATGGAGGAAAATGAAAGACGAAACGGGGAATGAAGAATGGAGAAGCAGAAAGCAATAAAGGAGAGATGGCTCGGAACTGATGGAGGTACATTTCTAATATTCTAGTTTATGAATGCTCACAGCTTTTGAGTGTTTACCTATTTCGTGACACTCAAGATCCTCGCAGGTCTGAAGTTCAATAGAAGAAAATAAAGGAAGAAAAATGAAAGAAAATAAAGGAAGAAAATAAAGGGAAAAAATGAAAGAAAAAAAAAAGAAAATAAAGGAAGAAAAAAAAAGAAAATAAAGGAAAAAAAATAAAGGAAAAAATGAAAGAAAAAAAAGAAAATAAAGGAAGAAAAAAAAAGAAAATAAAGGAAGAAAAATAAAAGAAAATAAAGGAAGAAAAATAAAAGAAAATAAAGGAAGAAAAATAAAAGAAAATAAAGGAAGAAAAATAAGACGAAATGAACCAAGCAAGCAAGCAAGACATGAAGTCAAAACCAAACAAACAACCACAAGCCAACATATTTTTAAAAATCTGTTTGCTGTCATCTACTCGCATCATCGACTGCTGGTGACGGCCGTTACACAACCTCTCTGACCGAGGGCTCCTTATGGGACCGTGAAACAGAGCGGAGCGAACGTGCCCAGCACGCACTGGTGGATGTTATCGCGGCGACAGAGCCTCGCAGCTTTAGGTTAGCGGTTGCTACGGCAGCTGACGACGAACGCGGCCACCAGGCCAGTCAACCGGAACGTGACGAAAGATTAATCAGAGACGGACAGCGGCGCGCGGCGTGCATGCTGATTGCGTTTTAACGTCGTCACGCCGGGTAGGTGGGGGGGGGGGGGAGGGGAGGGTGTCACGCTCCACTAGGTAAGCCACTGCTTTGTCACGTGACCAGACGCGTGCCAAAGTGGCGGTGACACCACACCAGCATGTGCTAAATGATTTACCCGCCGCTTCGGCAGCTTTGATTACACAGGTGAACGGGAGGGAGCGGGAGGTAGGGAAGAAATGGCAACAGCGCTGTCCCCCCTCCACCTCCATCGAAGCTCGGTTCCAATCGATGTGAGGTGAAGTCTGCGAGGCAGGCAACAAGGAGGTTCACTCCCCCCAAACGTGCTTCTGGTGAACGGAGTACGTGTCTTAATCCCGCAATTCCTACCGGTCGGCAGTTAATAGAGTTCAGAACATAACCTTACAGGAAATACTAACCCAAACAAATAAACAATGTAAAATAAAAACCTACTAAGCCAATAGACATCCAGTGTTTAGGAATCATACATAGACGGGACCTTCTTTCGGAAAAAAAACAGACAGAAAACTACAGAACACAAACCCACCCTCTCGTCGCCCCTTTCATCTTCCGTCCCATCCACAGAACACAGTCTCATCCACAGCACACAATCTCATTCTCTCTCTACACCTTTCATCCCTGTTTATTATGTTTATCATGTTTCCCTTGATCCACTTTCCCCATCCTTCGTGCTAAATGGCCACAGAAGCAATTTTACCCTGGTTCATCGATCATCGTCGATGTGACTGTCGTTCTTTACCGGTAAGAAATGCGCTCCAAACCTCGGTTTGAAGAGAGGTCGTGAACAAGGTTCATTCAGGCTATTTTCAATTCATCAGCAATAGATTTGGGCAAATTAAGAAAGGGATTAATTAAAAACCAACCGGTGATCTCCGGAGTGAGATTTAGGGATGGAAGGATCGTTCAGTTAAGACCACACCGCGGCCACAGGACATGGTACATCTTCTTGGACAGCCAAGACCTCAGCCTGGTGTCAGGTCAAGGAAAAAAATAAAATAAAACAAAAATAAAACAACAACAACAAAACAAGTGTTGTTTCCCCAAGACTGTCCATTACCGTGAATGCGGAATATAGTGACCTTTGACCCTGAAGTCGCACTCGCGTCATCTCATCAATACAAATTCTGGACATGCTTCTCATCACCGCTGACCAACCGACAATTCGCTTACTTTATGAGAAGGTTAAGGCTGGTGAGAGATTTCACTTGATCCACTGATCCACTGATCCACCGTTGGCTCGGCACGAACGCCAGGCATGCGAATGTGAGTGGATGAGTGGTTGCACTTGATTGACATGCGCGCCGTGCCGTGACATTATTTAAATCAGTGTCATGGCTGCTGCCGATCGTCTTGAAGGAGTGCAGTGCAAAGCAAATTCAGTATCCACCCACGTTTCTCTCAGTGTATTTATCGACGGGGTGGGGACGAGGCGGGGTGGTGCATCCCCGACAAGCAGAACCAACGCTCGGTTGGAGTTATTTCCAGACTCAGACAAGAGCATCTTAAACCTTATCTTCAAGCAGCAATAACGAGCACGGGTGTGTCCTCTAACGACGCCAGACGAGCATCACCGTAGATAATTTCGTCGTTCACTCTTTCTGGAGGGAGACTTAATCACCACTTACATGCGACTTATTGACTATATCCCCCACTCCCTCCGTCCACTCCCCTCGCACTCGGTGCTCTCGACAGGTTGATGTATGGGTCATTGAGACGTTTGTGCGCGCGCCACAAAGCCGCATTATGTTGTGGTATACAAAGCTTATCCTTCATTTTTATTTCTTCAAGGAGGTAAAGTGTTTGTAGTGATTTCCTCTTCCAGTCAGACGACACCGAACAGCAACAACTGCATCGTCGACTTTGTTTCCGTTCATCCCTTTCTTTTTTCTCCTCCCTTCTTTCCTTTCTTTCACTGGTTGTTCCTTCCCAAATTTTTCGTAAACTTAAAAAATATGTTTTTTCTTTTTTTCAACGTCACTTACTGTCACAAGCTTCCCACAAGCTTCACTCCTACCTGTTACTCGTCTGTGTACCTTCGAGTTTTGTTTGTTTTGCAGGTAGCGCGGCATGAGTCACAGCCTCTGTCGCCTCATTTAGCTGTAGTCACCTGTGTACACACCTGCTTTACTCAGTTCCTGTGCACTACACCTAGTGACACACAACACATCTTCAATCGAAACATGTTCAGGTGTTGTTTCTAATCAAGTAGTCGTTGTATCACACATGTGGAGTAGCTGTATGTCGAATCCTGTTCTTGCCACGAGAATTCTAAATTCATGAAGATCATCATCATCATCATCACCTTCATCAGAAATCTTTTAACTCTAGTTGACCGTAGATATCACCAGCTCTTGCAGCTTTCCTCCCTGCTGCTCTCTGAGATGTGCTGATTGACAGACCCTCCACACCTGGATGTTGATTGCCCTTTTTTTCTCTTTTTAATTTGGTTTTACTCATCTGTCTGGGAGGAAAAAGCACGAGAGGGGGAAAAAATGCAGAAGTTGGAAAGGAATGAAAAAGGAAAGACAGGACTAATCTTATCCGTCGCTGTAAGAGTTTGGTCACACGGACATCGTGTTGTTAAACTAAACACATGTCCACTGGGCGGCTGGGGCAGGTCACGTGATCCAACCATTCTGTCCCCTGGCTGGCGCCAAGTTAGTTTTCGTTTACAGAAATGTTGATCGACTTCTAGCTGTACATGGGACCGTTTTCTTTCACCCGGAATTGTCCTCTGTGAAATTAAATATTAAAAGCAATGTCTGTTTGACCCTAGGAAGCGATCTACGACACAACAACACCACACACCCGGACTTTGCTGGTGGCCGGGTACCTGTAGGTACTTCTCAATAGAACCTCATGGCGGACAACTATTCCCCCGTTTACACCAGTGGTTAAAATATTAAACCGAAGGAAAGGCGTGCAAAAGAAAGAAAGAAATAGAACGGAGGAACAGACAGACCTTATTCACGTCCGTTGTAAAGTTTGTTTTATTTAACGGTCCAGCATTGTCATGTTTACAGTGTTTACTGCTCATCCACAGAGTAAATGTGAGTTTTCGACTCTACATGTACAGGACTGAGCTCTAAAACAGTTAAATTCGGACTCAAGCACCTCTTTAGACAAGTGTCTCCAAAAGGTCAAAGTGCAAACATCTCACCAAATAAAAGACAGACAAAGAAAATATAAGTTCGCAGGAATGTAGCAGCCGGGGGAGAGAGAGAAGAATGATTATTGAGGTCCAGAGGCGCCGAACTTCTGGTCAAAGCAAAGCAGCAGCAGGGAAGTGGAAAAATCCATTCTGACATCGTTGTACCGCTACACGTCTACATTAAATTAAAATATAGCCAGCTCGGTAATTATCCTGACCTTCTGCGCGCGCTGGTGTAAGAAGCTTGCACGCTGGAAACGCCGTTTCTTGTCTGTTGTTGAATATTAATGAGTTCACAGCCGTTACCTTTTGTGCAAGAGGTTTGAAAGGGCGGGACGCTGCGTGGAGCAGAGATGACAATGAGTGCCCGTGTGGACTGGGAGGCAAGCCTGGCAGTCAATCGACTGGGAAGAGCGGAAGGGAGAGGAGGGAAAGAGAGAAAGAAAGAAAAAAAAAAGAGAGATGGAGGAATAGTGACGTCAGTGTGGACTGTAGATCGATGTTTCCTGGTTAGGGCCGTTGACTTAGTTCTTCATTTAAAATCAATCGGTTACTGAATCGGAGGAGGAGATAAGCGAGATCTTGTGTTGTTAGTTTTATTTGGGTTTAAATTGCAGTTACCTTGTAGCAGCAAATGTTTTATTACAACACTTGATTTTACCTTGTTCATTCTAATTCACACACTCACACTCTTGCTCACTCACATACTCACACAAGCGCACCCTCTCACTCATCTATGTTTCCTTGAGGTTTAAACAATGCCAATCAGTAATTAAATATTGAAAACTTTGTGGGGTTCCCTCTGATGAAGGCCAACAGGCATATCATCGGATTGTTGTGGATTGTTGTAAGGTTTCGCTCATTCCTGCAAAGGAAGCAGAAGTCTGGTGGAAGGACTAACCATACATTATGGTCGCATCCATTTCATCGAAGATTAGTGACAAAAAAAAGACCCACGAACAATGGCATAAAATAGCTTGGAGAGGCTTAAAGCCACAGTAAACCAATGAAATAAACTAGTAAAATAAAACAATGACATAAACCAATAAACAAGGAGAAAAGAAGAAAAGATAGAAAGGGGGAGTGTGTCACCTGTCGTACAAATGAGAATGAGCAGCAACACAGGTGTTCAGAGGGAAGAGGAGTGTTCAGATGGACAAACAGCAAGAGTTGTATTCACATGGGTGATCTCCACGATGAGTTTTGATAAATGATCAACAAGAGTTGTGTTCAGAAAAAAAAACAAAAAAACACACACACACACATTGAGTTCCGTTGCTAGTAAGCAAAGGGAGATCACTGTAGGTCTATATATTTCAGAAAATCTTCAAACAAGACTTTGAGAGATCAAGAAACATCGGCTGCTAAACAGTAGAAGCTGAGCATCACGGGAACTAATTGACTACTAATTGAATCGACTGCAGCCCAGTAACAAAGTAGATGTCGCTGGTGTTCAGTGCGCAATAGCTGTAAAGAAATGCGCTGTTTCAACAGGGAGAGTGCAGCTGCCGCCATCACAACCTGATTGGACAAAACGTTGAACTCGTGGCGACATCGGTCGGGAGGGTGGACGCGGAAACCAAGTGTTCAATGATTTCTGCCGACCCAGGAGATTGTCAGGGCCTCGCCTGCCATACCCTCCCTCTTGCCGATTGTGTAACGGCTCACAGATCGTTGAACCCGATCTCGTAAAATACGGAATTTAATTAAAAGTATTAAATGACTCCTCCAGGTCAGGGGAGATAAAAAGGCAGGTTGCTGTCTTATTCCTTGTGATTATAGTATTTATAGCTCTTGTGTTATCGCTGCTTCTGATTTTGATAATTAGCAGCGAGAGGGCCGGGTCGATTGTTGTGACAAACTGACATGTCCATTTAGGGACGACAACCGTGTTCTGTAAAGGGAAGCAACTCGCCGGACTAGGAACAAAGACATGATGGCGGGACAAATTGAGGGTCGTTAGAGCTTCGGGGATGAATGCACGGAATGTAAATACGAGCATCTCTTTAGACCAGAAGCGCGTCTTTCAAAACATCGCCGCCATTTATTTATTTGTGTATTTGTCTTTCCTGCCATTGCTGATTCTCTGCCGGTGCGTGCTGGACACGGACACAACTTTCAAAAATATCTTAAAACTCTAATAAATACAGATGGTACTGTCCTGATATATCTAGCAGCAAGATTTTTTTTTTATTTGATGCTCTTGAATTTCTACATTTAAGAACATTTTGAGTTAATAGTGAAGGCTAATATGAATAACTGGTTTGTCGCTTGAAAGCTTGTGGTGAATGCATTAAATCTCGTGTTGTTAAGAACAAGTTACAATATTTGAATTATCAGCCTTGTTTCCTGTGAAATCCTCCTCGTCATGTCTCGCTGGACTCTCCACAACCAGGCTGCACTTGACTCGCCATCTCCCCCACACTCATCCACCTCCTCACCCCCCAGCATCCGCGTGATGAATGGCTGCGCCATGGACTGCGCAGTCTCCAACGGCTCTTTGTTTTGCACGAGGCGGCTAAGCCGCGCCTTACTCTTCCTGCATATAGCAAGGAGGAATTATTACAGTGGTATTGAATTGCACACATAATGCAGATGTGGGAAAGTGTTTAAGCCATCTTTAACGGCCGCAGACCGGAACTAGATAGGAGAAGAATGCTACAAGGAGAATTGTTAAAGGGCAACGCAAGCCACGATACAAAGACAAGCTGAAGAAAGATACTGAGGTTCTCAATCAGCTTCGCTCAATATTTTGGGTTGCAAAACAACAGTTTACTTACAGTCTTGTCTCAAACATCTCTAGGGCGGTGCAGACCGCCATGTTTGGTTGTGTAATGATGTCTTTGGCATCCTTCCCAAGCAACGGTTGACTTTCAGTCCTACGAGGTAGCGCTGGTGTACTCGACCTGGAGACTGTGCCATAGAGTTTCCTACTGGAGTAGGAGGTCGAGCTGACCACAGACAAACTTAGTCTCTCTCCCCAACACACACACACTCACACACATGATGTTCTAGAGCAGGGGTGGGCAATTAATTTTCCCAAGGGGCCGGATGAGAAACTGGGATGGTTCTAGAGGGCCGGACTAATATAGTTAACTCAGTTTTACCCAATACTGTATATTTAGTATATTTACTGGTGGGCGGCCAGCGGGCGGGCCGGTCAGAGACAGGAGGCGGGCCGGATCCGGCCCGCGGGCCGGCGTTTGCCCAGGTCTGTTCTAGAGGTTGACACAGAACCAGAGGTGGTGTGAAGGGTCCTTTAGCACTGACCGACCGTGTGGCCGATGTGATTATATGTGTGGCCATGTGTGGTCGGCTGTTGTGGCGGCTGTGTGTCTGCCTGTGTGGCGGGCTGTATGGTCGGCTGTGTCTGGCTGTATGGCCTTTTGTATGGTCGGCAGTGTGTCTGTGTGTCTGGCTGTATGGTTGGCTGTGTGTCTGTGTGGCGGGCTGTATGGTCGGCTGTGTGTCTGTGTGGCGGGCTGTATGGTCGGCTGTGTGGCCGGTGGTCAAGATGTCGGGTGTTAGCGCCTGCACGTGCTGCTTCACATCGATTTTGTGCGCGAAGGACAGGGGGAGCTAACTGGGCTCAGATGATCGCCTGACGACAACCAGCACGTTGATGTGAAGTGTAAGGAGGGATACGGAGGAGACAGGGAGGAGCTGGTGGCTGTGTGTGTGTGTGTTCCTGTGGGGGAGGGAGCGTAGACGGTCGGTCGATAGGTTTGGTCAGGAAGAAGGTCAAAGAAGAAAACGACATGCTTAGTTACTGAATGCTGGGCAAAGCGAGGCAATTAGTGGAGTGAAAGATGGAGGAGTGCGAGATGGGAGGCATACAAGACAGAGAGAAAAACGTAGACAAAGACGGAGAGAGTAAGAGAAGATTTATGAAAGGACAGATTGAACAGACTGACAAGACAAGAAAAAAAAAAGGAGATGAATTTAGTTGACGACTGGACGGCCGGATGACCGGGGGGAAAAACAGCGGTGTAGAAACAACCTCACGCTGCTCACAGACGATGCCGATGGAAGTTCTTACAATATTTAGTGTGACATTAGTGTGACGTTAGTGTGACATTAATATAAGAGAGGAGTATACTGTCACGGGGCTCGAATCACATTCACACGGGCTGGACTGGGTATGCAGCTGGAGACCATGTACCAAGAGGCAAAGACAAGACTTGTCTGAAAGTCTTGCCAGCATCTCACCGGTTGTCACGTGCCAGCGTCTGTCCAGCAGTTGTTTATAGTTTACATAGTTTATAGTTATTGTGTCTAACAGCTGTTTGTTGCTCGTTTGCTGTCAGGCTCGTGTTTCTATCATCAGAATTTCGGAATCTCTCTTGTTTGCTGTGAGACTCGAGTGTTTCTCATGGCTGTTGTCGAGGACACAAACACGACGTGCATGCTTATCGTCCATGATATCATCCATGGTAGCATCAATGATGTTTCTCATCATACTTGCAGCTGTCTCACGGCGCAGTGGCTAACAACCATGTCTTTGGTTGACAAGTGTGTTTCGTCTTTACACATCACCCTTTCTACAGCCTACACACGTCACCACACTCACCCTACATACGTCATCACACTCAGCCTATACACGTCATCACTCAGCCTACACACGTCATCACTCAGCCTACACACTTCATCAAGGCGTTCACATTTGAAGCAAGCTTACTTGAAATCACTCATCCAGAATTTTTGTGAAAGCGGATTGTGATGTCGATGACTACAATATTTTTAGCGAATTATAGAAAATGGCGTGTTCCTGAAATACAGCTTCGTTCACTCAACTACTTGGCGAAGGAGGGACGCTAATTGTTTCAGGAGCGAGGACCTACATTACAGACGTGGTCACGTCCACGTGACGTTGTAGAATCACATTATATTAGTTTCACGCTGTAGCAGCTGATCGATGTGGCAGCACGCCATAAAGCTGAGTGCGGACGAGGGTTACAGCTCGTGCAACGCATGCTCCAAGTGTGCTCGGTGATGTCGGACAGCACCTTAGTGACGTGTCACTGCGACAGCACTTTAGTGACGTGTCATTGTGTCATCGCCTTAGTGACGTGTCATTGTGTCGGACAGCACCGTAGCAACCTGTCACGTCTTGCTGGAGTTACGGTCATGAAGTACGGTTTTGCAATAAAAACATTTTTGCTGTTATCGTCAGGCAGGTAGACGAACTCGCTCACCTTTCAGCGACAGCACAGAACGTCACCGTAGCGCTGAAGATCGACTCTGGCAACAGAGAAAAGACGATAAGTTTATGTTTTCAGTCGGAGCAGTCTGACGACGTGGGCCACAGCAGCAGCAACATTAGTGACGTAGCTCACGACCACACGGGGTGGAAGGATGAGTGCAGTAGTAACTCGAATCACCGTTGAATCTCCGTTTCCAACATTAAAGGCTTGTTACTGTTAGGGAACTGGGGAATAAAACTGGGTAAACGAACATCTGACATTGGTTTCGATCATTTCGTCTCTCTCTCTGAATTCTTCTGATGATAATTGTTTTCGCCTCGTGATCTGTCAGTTCACATGCACTTACCAAGTACCTAGCGGGGACCTTTCATCCAACCGTCAATAAAAGAAAAATTGTGTCAAGACTAAGAGGGTGAACTAAAATAGTGCCTCCACTGTACTTTCAGCTGACCAGAAAATAAAACAGCTCCCTTTTCCCTGCAGGAAGAAATTCTCACTCCTTTTTTCTTCCTTACTTTTGTTGAAGACCCGATACAGGATGAACACTTGACATGGCGCATCCTGTTCTGTCGTCGTGGTCCTAGATATCGCTCGACCTGGAGCAGTTGGTACTTTCACATCCTCACTCACTCATTCACTGTCATCGCATTATTGGCTGTACCCGACAGGCCCCTACACAAACAGGCAAGCGGATAGACAAACAGTCAAACGCAGGAATAAGCAGAGATGTGAACAGCAAGTATAGAGTGCGACTGAGAGAAATCACCTAAGACTGGTGGCAGCAGCAGGTGATGGTGGACAGGGAGGGAAGCCGCCCACCTTGAGCTACTGTGGCTGCTTAGACCCGGAGGGAAGGTACCCTGCCCTATCTGTTAGTGTAAAGACATTAATCTGTTATTGCAGGGTGTCTGTCCGATTAGATAAGATATTGTGACAAATATGTTAGAGGAGGACATCCTGTCACGGGTAAGGGTCATGTCCGTTAACGCAGGACACCGTGTGGGATCCATTAAAGCAAGATCCTGTCTACTTGAAAAGAATCCCACTCTGATAATTTCGACATGAGAATTTTGTGCGTTTTATTTATTTATATTTTGTAAGAATTAATTTTGTTTATCTGTATGCAGCAGTCGACATGTCATGAAACCCAGAACATTACTTTTCGTCGCACAAAGCAAGAGCACAATTCACCTTCACACCTGAAGCTGGTTATTCAGTCACAAAACAGATGCTGTCAGGAGTCATGGAGACACAAGAAAGCTTAGCAACATCCCTGAAGTCACGTGGGCCACACGGACTTATTCATCAGAGCAGGGCCAGGCGCAAACTCTAATTTACTCGTGGCTGGGGTGAGACCAGGGGCTGCAACTCTCGTTCCCTGACCTCCGGGACGTGGCGCTGGCAAAGGCCACTGGATCAGTGTCAGGGAACAGGGAGGAACAACCATGACTGCTAGTGTCGTCTGGGACTTTGGTCCTGAGGAGTGAACAGCCGCACATGTGATGGGACTCGGCAGGCGTGCAGCCAGCCGGCCAGCCAACAGGCACACGGGGCATAGATACGTCAGTGTGTGTGTCAGCGCGTACGTTTACATGTACAACTGGCACTGAATACTCACAGAGTTAGAATTAGCTCACACATGTAGGAATATTCACAGAGCGGAAAGATTTGATAGAAAGCACGCCTGGACGTATACAGACAAAATATACAGGGCAGTTTGATTACAAAAGAATACACTTGACAATTTTAGTGCTAAATATAGACATGACGACATACAGGTATACACTGGCAGGATTCCGAGAGAAGATAATCTCCACCGCTTACAGGTAAAAACCTTGCTTACCAGCTCACAGGAGAATCACAAGTAAATCTAACGGTTCACAGGCTCACGGAGGGTATAAAAAGAATCAGTTAATTATATTAAATATAGATAAGTAGTTCAAAGGATTATTTGGAGCGGGCGAGCGAGAGAGGAATATCAAGAGCTGAGTAACCTTTAAGCCAAGAGAATCTGAAACAGACCCGTTACATCCATTTCGCTACATGATTGACCACACCTCATCTGATGATCTGAATAAGCTTGAACCCAATGTTTCACTCCTAAAGAAAGTCTATTAAGTGTTGTTATCACATTTCGTCAGACATGACTTCTCTCGCAGAATTGAATTACCGCGAAAGCACTCGGCAGTTGAAAGGTCAGAATCTGCGTCGTCTGCTCATTGAGAATCTTCAATGTACTAAAGTTCGTTTTAGAAATAGTTTATACGATTAGTTTAACAGCTTCATGGCTATTACAAAAAAAAAAAACACAAAAAAAAACACAAAAAAAACCAAACAAACAAAAAAAAACAACCAACAACAACAAAACAAGTTCTGTTTTGTTATTTAAACTGATACTGACTCTGTTTTGGAGGAAAGTAAAAATCGTCGGATGGAATGTTATTGGGGTTCTCGCAGATAACAGCGATGGTGGGCGGCCTGAGTGACGCACGTGTAGCCCTGTAGTCCAGAGACATCTCGCTTCGCACGTGCATCACGGGTACAAACGCCATCTTGCATAACAGGCGCGAGGCGCTATACGTTACAGCGGAGATATATTATATCAATATCTATCTCAAACTGTTAAAAAACTCGCGAGCCGCTGGGTATCGCCTTTAAGCATTTTGTCTGAACAATGCGTTGTTGAGATCGACCCGCGGATCGATGGCGTGTCGGGAAGGTAGGCCGGTATGGCTGGCGCATGCGCGGCGCCCTTTGACCAGGTCCTCTCCGTGAGCAGCCATGCAGCCAGCAGCGCCCTCTGGCGGATTTCTCTGCCATACACTCCACCATGTCGTTTCGTTGGTCGACGAGAGCAGCGGCTCATGGTGTAGATCAATCGATGAACAGTTAGAGAAAGCGAGACTGAGGAAGGGATGGGATAAGCGAGAGGGGTGGGGTGAGATGGGTGGATGGGAGGGATGAAAGATGTGGGAGGGAGGGAAGGTGAATGAGTGGTGAAGGTCGGCATCGGCGCCAACGCTGAAGAAAGAGGGCAGTCACGTGACCAGATATACATCATGGCATGGATCTTGAGGAAGGGGGGAATGGAGAGAAGGGATGATGATGGAGGGCTTGATTTTATTGTTTCTTCTTCAGGCAACCGAGAACAGACAGGACGAGAAGACGAAAGAAAGAACGCAGATTAGTTACATGTTGTGACGCACGCATGCGCAGATTAACGATTGTGTGTGAGTGTGTGTGTGTTAAGTTTGCAAGATGATATCCACCGAGTCCGGTTACCTCATCAGTAATTTGAAGCTAGTGGCTCACTGGTGCGAGTCACAACTCGACTTAATTATCAGTATTTTATTGTGCAGTGCTCCGATAATTTTGGATCCAGTATGTCGATGTGTAGAGCTGTAGAGATACTTGACCACAAATTTAATTTCTTATGCTTTAATGATGATGAATTATCATTTTATTTTTAGTGTTCTACCCATTATTACACATTGCAGGTATTATCGTGATGCTTTTCTGTTCGATAATCATCGGAGGTTTGACCGAGGTTTAGCGTAACAAGAAGCGGTGAACATTGCCCACCTCTCCTCCTATCTCCCTCTTTCTTTCTCACATACTTAAATTCCTACTCACACCCATACTTATACAGACACAGGCGTGCAGTATGTACATAAAATGTTCTGACATATTTGTGGTGTCATAATCTATAACATGGTATATCATAAAGTTCTGGGAATGTCTGTAAGTTTTACTTTCTCTCGGGTTAAGTGAGCTGAAAATCAGGCCAGACCGGAACGCGAGATAATCCCTGGGATGATGTATTGAGTAGACCAGTTTCATTGGTGGTCCTGTTTATGTTTATCAGTAATCATGTATGTACGTACAAATGGTGTTTACCTGTTAACCCGTACGCTGCGTATGCCAGCTGCTGACCATCAGTAAACTGGATTATGTCCCCCATGGAGTATCTGTCGCTCATGTAAACTGGAGTATCTGTCTCTCATGGAGAGTTGGGGAAGGTGAAACAGCGAGGAAGAGGAGACTGGTCCCACCCTGACACAGGGCTGACCCCGAGATAACACTTCACGGGATTACCTTTACACGTGTGTTTACCAGCAGCTCTGTATGTGTTTACAAGCGGTTCTGTAATGTTTATCTGATCAGAAATGTTGCTAGCTGTTTTGGGACAGCCTTTGGTTTTCCTCACTACCTCCGCTACATCTGTTGTTTATTTAAAGCAGATTGTTTACAGATTGCAGATTGCGCTACACTTTCTTGCTCAGGGCAGGTTGTTTACAAATTACAGCTGATACTTATTGTATCTGTCAGCGTGTAAACGTGTGGTTCTGATAGCGTGTAGCTGATTATTTGCGGTCATTGTTTATACATGATATTTTGTACAGGTAGTCAGACACACAAACATATGGACAAACAAAGGTTGAAGAACCTAGTCTCCGCTACCCACTCCCAGCCAATCAGAACGCTGTTAATTCCGCTCCCAGCCAATCAGAGTGTTGTTAATTTTTGCTGCCAGCCAATCAGCGCTGTTAGTTACGGGGTGAGTGTTGCTGTTCTTAGCGCCGGGCTGCAGCGCCGATCAATGTAAGCATCGTGCGCACATTATCTATTGAAAAAAAAAATCAGATAAAAGTCCGCTGGCACGATGCCAGACTTTTTAGCCTTTGAACAAAAACGTTCTGGAAGCCCTGCTGGGGAGCGGACAGTCCCACAAGCTGGCCTTATATTCAGCCTTCATTCCTTGCACGTGGGACCCCCGTGACCGAGAGCAAGATGGTGCGGAACGCATCAACAGGCGTCAGACCTGACGATGAGAACATTTCAGGATGGGAGCCAGGCA
Source organism: Pomacea canaliculata (assembly GCF_003073045.1). Lineage (NCBI taxonomy): Eukaryota > Metazoa > Mollusca > Gastropoda > Architaenioglossa > Ampullariidae > Pomacea > Pomacea canaliculata. Next base: position 15,928,659 of record NC_037599.1, read on the forward strand.
ATAAAGCTGACAATTTCATTTAAATGGGTGTGAAGGTGTTGATACAAAAAGTCTCTTTTAGCCATTATATTCCGCGATTTTGTACCTCCGTTGTCCTTTCCCCACTAAATCATCTGAGGCTACTTTTAAGTTGAGCCTGAGGTGACATGGAGGGTTTCTTTCACACTTTATTGGTCAGTCCACACTATGTTTTATTTTTATTATTTTTAACAATTGCAAGCTCAGAGTTTCAAACCCTTGAAATGTGCGGGCAAAGTCCAGAAGAAGAAGAAAACAGTAAGGACAGAGGCTCTTGGGAAGCCAAGACGGAAGACGATGCTGCATGTGGGTAACACGTGACTGTTGAGATCGGTCTCTGTGTACTTCACCATCCATTGCCAGCCCCGGACCTGCCAGTTCCTTCCCCTGAGCTCAACAAACTGCGCATCCATTCCTCATCTCCATCGGCAGCCTGCTAAAACACTCCGAGCCTGTTACAGCCTATTTTTTTCAACGCCCTCGATTCATATGTTGGCTTTTAATTCGTGCAGTGGCAGCGGTTGCTGGTGGTGTGTGAACGGTCGCTGGCATGTGGTCGCCGATGGTCTTTGTCATTTGCTCACCACGGCGGCGATATTTGGACGCCATTTGCAATTCATTTGGTCGTTTGGTTGACAGTGCTGCGAGAACGGACGGGGGAGTCGCGGCGGTGGTGGTGGTGGTGAGTGCGTGGTGCGAGATAAGTTGCGTGGCAGGAGAGGAGTGGTCAGTGATCCCCTAGTCCAGGCGGCACCTAATAACCGTTCTAGAAATGTCATTATCTAACGTCATTATCTGACGGCGAAAGATAATAGCGCGCAAATGCATCATCTCCATTGCTCCCCCTTTCTCCCCCGTCCGTTCCCACCTCCTCCTCCTCCTCCTCACCCTTTGACTTGGGACAGTTGGTGGCGCAGTGGTTCAAGCGCCTATCACTACGACAGTTAAAATCGGTTGTTGTGGGTTCGGATCTCAGTTCCGATGATATTCTTCTTTGTGGGTGTGACTCTTCTTACATGGCTGACCGTAGGTGGTTTTTCCCGTTTCCTCCACCCAGTGTGTCCGTGTGTGTGTGTGTGGAGGGGGTTTAGTTGATAGTAAGGTGTGCTTGATGTTTGCACCTGTGGATGCTAATATGAAACTTTTTGAACCCGCCGTGAATAGTGGGATAAAGCCCTAAACAAATAAACAAATTTATTAATTAGCTATTTTTGTATTACTCCGTCAGTCATTTATCCGTGCGTTCGCTTACCTGCCCTCTTGAACTTGCTGCCTCGATAATTTTTGTTTTTATTTTTCGCTTGCCTTCCTACATATTCATCTGCCCTTTCTTCTATTTGCCGCTGCCATCTGCGCTGCTCTTCGGCTTTCAATCAACACATGAACACGAATTTGCTCATATTTTTTGATAATTTCGCCGGGCTTTACGGCTGGCTTGGTCCTCCTGGCTATTAGGTCTGCAGCAGGTTGCAGCTAGTGTCGCGGCTTAGCGCTTGGCGTGCCATCAAGCAGGGGAGGGAATTAGCATGCAATACTTGTCTGCCCCTTCTCCCGATGACCAGTAAACATTACAGTCAGGGCCAGATAATGACAGCAGCAGCAGGCGCTTCTTTGAGATGATGCACGACATTATGACAGTGTCACAATTCGCACGTCCTAGGGGAGGTAACTCTGTTGCCTTGCGCTAGAGGGAGACTATCAGGGAGCGGCAGTTTTACGTGGAGCGGCGAGTGGCGCCATCTATTTCGCACCATTGTTATTATCACCCAGAGAAAAGAGAGGCTGGAAATGCTCTAGGGAAAATGGTCTTGCGCGTAAATATTGCACCCGGTTAGTCCACACGCACTAGGCTGACTGCCAGTTCCCTCCCTTGTCCTTGTCAGGAAACGAGTTGTTCCAGCTTGGACTCTTTGTTCTTTAGTGTGAGTCCTCATTCTGATTACAAAACGACCTCTAAAATTCATTTACTGCTTTTAGTCTAGTTTTTTATTATTATTATTCCCCTAGTCAGTACTTTCCAGAGTAGATGGAAGTGAATTATTTCCCCTACTCGGTGGCAGAAGGGATCCTTGGTTTGATGACAGTGCAACTGTCTGCGCTATGGCCATGTTGTCTGTGTTCCCCTCTTGTGTAACGTCTGCTAATGTACATGAAAGAAGTGGACCTTACTGTCCGGAAATGATGTCTGGAGCAGTTGCTTCTGGTCTGTTGGTGAGTTGCTTCAGACAAAGTGCCAGTCCTCAGCTCCTGTAGCTCGATAGGTAGCATCTCTATGGTCATCAGGTGCTGATAATAGGTGGACGAGAGAAAGTGCAAGTTTTATGGTCTGTATAGAGACTGGGTAGGCAGGCAGCACTTTACTGCTTTTGGTCACAGACGAATAATTTCATTATCTATCATGTAGTAGTAAAATGGAGCATTAGTGTTTGTATTTGCGTATCAAATGTACATGTTTATTATGTACTTTGTACTGATGTACATTTTATTGTTGAAAAAACGTGGAAACAAATAGCCCAGAGAAAAGAGAGTGGGGAGGAAGAGAGAAAGAGAGAAAGAAAGAGAAAGGAAGTCTTTTCATGAAGGTTTCCGTTTCTTCAAGACTGTTTTCATCTTGCCATCTTTATCATCGTGATCCGTTGGAAGTCAGCTCACTTCTCGGTGATTTCTTGTACAGCACGCAATTCACTGGCATCAAGAAGAGTAACATGAGGAAAAAAAATCAGATTCCACTTTCTGTCTTCATTTCTAACAATCACTGATTGCTAATTAGTTTTAATCACTGCTGGAGAGACCTGAATCAGCCACGAAACCATCCTGCCGCTAGTAATTAAACCAGCTTGAGGACTGAGCAGATTGACACCTATCTCCTCAGTTGAGGTCAAAGAACTAGCATGTCGTAAAAATACGTTGCTGTATTTTGAGGATGTTTGTTTGTTTTCTTTTCTTCTTTGTTTTGCTCCTTTTATGTTTTGCACTTTTTGGAAATGCACAAGAACACAAAGATTCCACAAAGCACTGGAGGTGGGAGATGATGTCCACGGTGTACTCTGCCAGCACCAAAGCTTACAAACACGCATCACTAGAGAGTTGTCATGGCAACTAGCCCAAGCTGCTTACGTCACTGTCCAGAATTGTAACCCCATGGGGTTACAACCAGGTGAGAAAGATCGCTGTCAGAAGTTGCACTTTCTAGATTGTAATAGGTTCTTTGTTTCACATTTTAATGAATTTTATCCTCTCATCAACTAAGCCGAGTCATCAGAAGATAATTTTGCACTCGGCCGAGCGTGCAAATCGCGTCCTGCGTGTGGCTCCGTCTACTTTGAGTTGTCTCCCCACCTGCTTTGTTTTGGGGACAAAACCCAACTGTGTATACATGGCCTTATTTGGCCAGGATAATTTGTTATCTATTAGGTTAGGCTTGGAGCAATTTGTTGTAAATGATTGGACTAGGTTTGGCGTACTTAACTGTAAAAGGAAACGAACCACTCAAGTTTATTTATTTATTTTGGTCTCAGTACCTGTCTTCTACCGTCTGTGTTTCTAGATCTGTCTGTTTATTTGCTCAGGAATTCATCTTTCTGAAAAATGGTCACCTCTCTATTCATAGTCCTCATACTCTACTTATATGTGCCTCCCTCCACACATTTTATTTTCCACGCCCCACACGGAGGCTGTGTAGTGTTCCTACCTTTCCCACGAGACCTGTACCGAGTGTCCAAAGCTCGTCAGCACGAAGTTGTGGTCGTCGCTCAGTGAAAAAGTGAGAGGGGGAGGGACTGGGGCTCAGCCAATGCTACAATCGATGCAGGTGCAGGTAAATGAGAGATGTGATTGTGAAGCTTCGTTGCGCAGCGACTAGTACTTCTCATCGACTTGTGCTAACGGGACATCACTCTGATGATGGGAGAGGAGGTTAGAGGTCCAGCCATGTGTGGTCTGCATAGATGTTCACTGGTGCGAAATAAATATGTCTTTTATCTTCGTCTGTTCGTGTGGTGGTGGTGATGGTGGTGATGGTGGGGAAATTCGTTTGTTTGTTTTCTGTTCTCACTCTCTTCCATCTAAGTTTTTTTCTTCTTTATTTTCACCTCCTCTCTACAACTTACAAGTTTTTTTGTGTTGTTTTTTTTTCATTAAATGATTTCATTAATTGTTTAAAGAAAGTGGAACACGGATCAAACGCTACCTCATAAAATTGTTTATTTTACTTTTTTTTATTTCGCCTTTATTTACCTTTAAAAACATGTTTTAATAGCAGTTACTATTTATTACATGTTTGTAAAAGTCTGTTCCGGAACCTATTGTTCGGAATCCATTGACTTTCGGCTTCCAGCGATTTCTTTGGAAATGTTGTGTACGCTCAAACTTGTAATCAGGTCCAGAAATAGAGCCTGACCTTTCCACACTTTGACAAAAGGTGAGTTGGCCATGGTGCTTGGCACGTGCAAGTCCTGAATGAGGCTCGTAAGGGTTAGTGAGAGAGAGAGACCTGCCTTACATGGGTAAACAAACACAATGAAGACTGAGCGGCCGCACACTGACCACGTGATTTTGAATATTTAAAAGCTGTTTTCACAAGACATTCTCCCTGAAAAATGAAGGCTCCATATTCTGCAGAACGATCTACTTAAAGTAAATGTCGCGTACCACCCCCCAGCGTCCACGGAGCACGCTCAAGGCCACTCACACAGCAGGCCACACACGCTCAGTCACTCAGCCGGAGGCAGGATGCGACTTACTTCTCGAACTCGTGCCCAAGCGAAAGACCAAGACAAAGACGAGAAGAACGACACAAATACGAAGTTTAATAAAAAAAAAATATATATATACCCAAACACCCAAATACCTAACAACCAAGAAAAAGAAAATACCGATGCGAGTACTCACACAAAAAAAAACAACAAACAAAACAAACCAACAACCCGGTACTACACCACCGCAAAGAAAATAAAAAAAAACAAAGAGCAAACGCGCACAAATTGTAACACAGCAGTAAAAAAAAAAAAAAAAAAACAAACCACCGCGTACCACCCCCCAGTACAGTCAGTTAAACGTAGTTTCCCCTGAGTCTTTAATTCTTAACACAGAACAGGGGCTTGAGGCGCTTAGTACACAGTCTCAGGAGCTGTTCACAGTACAGTTCCCTTTCTGAATGCAGGTGTAGAACCGTAGACGTAGACGTCACAAATGAAGAAGTGCAGAATGGTTGATTATATCTCAGACGAATGCTCGTCGAACAAAAGGGCGTGGAGCCAGGACACAAGGCACACACGCATAGCACGTATACACAGGAAGTACACAGTACATACACACCAAGGGCGTGCACCCCGGACATACACAAAAAGCCCACACGGCTTATGCTAACGACCGACGGTCACCTTGAAAAGAAACGGAAGCACACTCCCGTAGACACTGGATGTCACAGCCCAATGCTGTCATTCCGACACCCTCCGCACTTTCCACAAGTCCCGGTGGTCACTGCTGGCATCAACTCGCTAGTAGAACCAGCCTCTCAGTGTCCACAAGCTTGGGTCAGTCGTGGCAGAGCATACAACCGGCACCTTGCCTCACAGCACAGACTCCAGCCGTCTTCTCAAAAACAAAAAACAAAAAACTCTTCGCTCTACTCAGCGCCTTGGTAAAAAATCTCTCACCAGCAGCAACCAGCCCTCGAGCAGCTCTCTAAAGATGTAGTAAGACTGTGACGTCAGCTGCTGATACAGACAACGGGCGAAGGCCTTGACCTTTTCCCGCGAACCGGACAAAAATAGCCTGAAAACACACGTTAACCGTCGTCTGCTGTGAGCTACCTCTCCAATACAGGAGTGTCCCCCCCGCGCTGAGAGAGATGCAGACCTAGACGAAATCATGACACGTGACAGTAAATGGCTAATAAATTCAAACAATTTGTTGTGTGGATAACTCCATAACTCAGAGGATACAGACTCAATGCCTTCAAGACCTTTTTATGCAGTGTGGTTAAAATATTGTTCACTGTACACATTAACTAGAGGTCACTATTATATAATAGTAGCAGTTGAACACATTTAATTCTCACTTAATGAATATTTCAGTTAATGGAAAGGCGGTCTGTAAATCTCCTTGTTCCCGCGGTTTTGGGCGAATAATATAACATGTATTACTTATATGTTCCGTTGGATGTCTGGGTTAAAAGAGCGGTGTGGAAAATGTGAAAGGGGGTTTAAGAAAAAAAATTCTTAAGTTTAGTTCAATCACAGCAGTTACAAACATTATAATGGCAGGTAGAATTTAAAACACATGCCATGGAGCACTAGAGTCATTTACAGGGACTAAAGGATGATGGGGTGGGGTACCCAGCAGGTGTTGCAGCATTCCATATATATTGGTTCTATGTGCAGCTTGCAATTTTCCCCAAGGTTAAGGCAATTTTCTAAACAAACTGAAAAATTAATATCCTTAAAACAGGATCTTTTCACTTGACATTTTCTAGATATTGTTTTCACATGTAAACAATGTTTAATTTTACTACTAATTTTGACCATTTTTGTATTTGATGAGGCTTAAACACTAGTTTTTTCTCTGGAGTTACATTTTATCATTACTATTATAATCTATAGAAAATGTATACTTGTATGTTTTGTCCTAACATTTATGATTATGTTACTGATATTTTTACAATTTCAGTAAGTACAATTCACTAAACTTCCCATTACATATCCTTTAAAAGCCCATTTCGTTCTTAGATCACATTCATTGCGTGAACACAGAACCAGAGGTAGAAAAAGATTCAGAAGTGGACAAGGAGATGGATTAAAAAAATTATAGAAGAACTAAAAACTGTATACAATACATGGCTCACTGAAGTGTCAGCATGATTGAACCTGACACAACACTTTTATGCGATCAATTCAGGCACAGCTTTAGCTTATTACATAAAGGTGGTAATGCAAAATAAATATTTAAAATGTATTATAAATATTAAAATTACTATCAGCATCATTCCTTTCTAAGGCAAACCAACACATGCATAATAAACATATTTTAAAAAGATTTTTTTTCCAGTCATCCATTGAAACAATGTTGCTAATTTCTGATGCTATTTTGGTTTTGCTGTTTTTAAGATTAGAATAATATAAATTAATGTTTATTCCCCACTAACATGACTTTCATAGGACAAATTAATGTACATTAAAAGTCAGGGTTCGGTTTTAGTGACTATGCAGCTACTGGGATTTTTATCCTTAGATATATTTAACTAAACTGTGAGGAACTGTAATATTTTACTGACTCATAATAACTAAAAGCAATAGGGAGAATCTGTATTTCTGAGTTTAATGAGGACTGACGGTGCAAAGGCCGAGTTAAAGAGCCGATGGAGTGCTAGGAGCAGGTGGCTCATCTGTCACCAGCTGTAGGATGTTGATATGTAAACACAGGCCGAACACAAAGAGACTAATTACACTAAATAACACAAATAATGAACTCTTCATGTCTAGCATACGACTCATTCAGATTTTGTACATTCAATTATACATAACTCAAAAACATCAGTTTAGTTTTCTATTCTCGCGAGACTCACGAGTAAGAGCAGGACCTCACAGGTGATGAGGTCAGCCTGTCATGCTCCTCTTCCGAGCAGGTCACTAGATGACTGGAGAGGTTAAAGGTCACTCGATGACTGGAGAGGTTACAGGTCATTCGATGACTGGAGAGGTTACAGGTCATTCGATGACTGGAGAGGTTACAGGTCATTCGATGACTGGAGAGGTTACAGGTCATTCGATGACTGGAGAGGTTACAGGTCATTCGATGACTGGAGAGGTTACAGGTCAGTCGATGACTGGACAGGTTACAGGTCACACACGTCCCCGTGGGGTGCACTGAGTCGTGGGGTTTGAGGGGACAGGCTAGTGACACACAAGGTATTCTAACAATAATGTGATTATTGCCATATCTCACACACCCTGCTGTCTGCTCCCACCACCTTGTACATATTCTTTCTGGAAATTTCTTATGGTTTCCCGATCTGTAGTAAGACAGTAGTTTGCACTCACGCAGATACACTTAACACCCCATTAATCACCCCCAACCCCTACCCCTCCACACAAACACAAGCACACTTTCCCTTACCTATCTGTTTATATCTCTCTCTTTCATGTGCCTGCCGCACCTTTGCTAAGGACCGCAGATAAAAATCTATGTGCATGGATGCTTGAATACTTAACTGACTTTTGATTGATGTAGATGGCTGATAACATGTGGAAAGATGGCGATGATTTAGAGGGAGCGAGCTACATGTTACGAATGTCGCAAAAGATGTCCTAGTACTCCCAGGTGCAACATCTTTTGATCATATTTGCACCTGGCTTATTTTACCTGTCCTACCTCCGAGTTGTGTGTTATGAGGCCCGGCGCAATAATGTGCACGAAGATCGATTTTGTTCTCTCTCTGAACAATCGCTTGAGTCCACTTGTCTGCCCCCGTCGGGTGCCCCATCGATTGGTCGTTCACTGCAAGCACTTTGCCTGATGGTAAGTCTGCGACACCCTCCTCACTCCCTCCCTCCCTTCCCCATCCCTCCAACGACCTTGACACTTCCCCCTTCCCTCCTTCATCGACTACAGATGAGGTGAAGTTCTGTGGCGGTTGAAGAACCGAGAAAGAGAAAATCTTTCTGGAAGATTCGGGTGTGAATAGTAAAACTTTGAGGAGACTAGTGACTGTGACGGTTGTCTGCCCTTGTACACAACCACAACAACATTTCTTTCAGGTTCTGCACCTTTTAATCAGTCCTTTCAAAGCTGCAGGTTTACTGTTTACACTGTTCACTTCTCATCTGTGAGCAGCACGGCAGCTCCCCCTGTCATGTAGAAATCAGTATTACAGCCATTTCCTCCCGTCCCTCCCTCCCGGTGTGGATACGTGGCGTGGAATAACTAATTATCATCTGGAGCCGTCTATATCCGCCAAGTTTGTTTGCTGGGCAGGGCTTACTCGTCGATCGTTACCTCTGACATTCAGGAAAGTGCAGTTAATTACGGACCCGCCGTCTTCGCTGTGTATTCTTCTACTTTAACCCTCCGACTCCCGTGCGAGGTCAGCAGAAGGCACACCCAGTCTTTGGTTCACTGCCTCGGCAGTGATTGGTAATCCCTCGTCACGCTTGATGTCAATCTCTAGCTCCACCACTGATTTTTTTGTTTTTCTGGCATCTGTTCCATATAAACTCCATCAAGCCGTCAGATAACATCATCTATGTGAAATAAAATATCCTTCAAAACTACACCTCACAGAATATAAACCTTACTCCTGATATTTTCTTAGGACAAATAAACGTTATGTATAGGACTTAGATAACCTGGATCGGTACAGTAAACTATACTTATCGATAAGATAAACTATATCTACCCAAGTCAAATAAAGTACAACTATAGGTAAGGTAAATTATATATTTCTGTAAAATTATATCTGTTGGTAAGATAAATCATATTTTTCCGTCAGATAAACAGTTCATGATGATGATTGCTTGACGGTAAAGAAAATTGCTGTTAGTCATTTTAAAATAATTTTTTAGACAGACCCCAAAGGCTGAGCTTTGTTTATTGTAGCTTATTGGTTTATTTAGACTGAGATCACGTGACGCGCATGTAAAGTGTGGCGAGTGGACTGTTGAGAGGAGGCTGGGAAAATCTGGTCACGGAACTCAAGGTGTTGGTAACAAGCAGGACACTCGGGGCTTTGGGAGGATGTGGATGTGACACGAATGGGACAAGATGTGGATGTGACATGATTAGGACAAGGAGGGGAACATGTCTCGGCGCCTCCACGCTCGACTGTGTCAGACAGTCGCCGGGGTGGGAGTAGGTGGATGTTGGTGGTAGTGGTGGTCGTAGGGATGGTATCGAATCTGCATCGCTGTTATCATCATCACAGTCAGACACTACTCAGAGTTTGGGTTGATGGCGCAGACGCGTGTCTAGTGGCCTGCAGGATGGACAGAATCCACCCTGGGGCGAAGATAAAGACGTGCAGGGGTAGAGGTCATCTTATCATCCGATGACCTCATTATGATAGCATGGTTTGGTTAAACAGAAAACCCTTTAGAAATCAGAACTTTCTCATCATCGTCGTCGTCGTCGTAGTTATCGTCATCATCATCGTTATCGTCGTCGTCGTCGTCATCATCATCATCATCATCGTCGTCATCGTCCTCGTCGTCGTCGTCGTCATCGTCGTCGTCATGATTCGCCACCAGAACAGCATGTCCCTGGGCGGGCCACCCCTCACGTGACTGGGTGCAACTGCTGTGTGTCGAGCTTGCGATGAATATTTGTCTAATTACGCGTCGCGCTGCTGAATTATCGAACAAAACGTCGGCTCAGCCGTCTGCATTTAAGCGTCGACTGATTTTATCTTTTATTTACATTTGATTTTTTTTCCTGCTGCTGCTGCGTTCACTTTCGTGCTGACGTCAGCATCCAGATGCTGGGGCGACGATTGGTTAATTGATAGCAGGATGTATGTGCCATTGTTTTGCATGTGCTCCATGTTTGCGCAGCATCGACAGACCGCCGAGTATGATCTGCGAAGTTACAAAGACAGATTGGCACTTCCTTTCTTCCTCCCACGGCACCACATCCCGCCCTCCTCCCTCACTCCCTTGTCTATCTCATCCTCACCGGGTCATTGTCGGCAGACGAGTTCACCTGCACACGTTTGGAAAACACACGTGGGTGTCGCCGGAAAAGAAAGTTTTCTCGGCAAATATAGTTTGCCTCGTTAAGTTAGTATAAGATGTCAGGAACGGAGAGCATGAAACAACCGTTTGATGGACTCACAAAGACAGAAAGGAAGATAATAAAACAAAGCTAAGAGTGATTTTCTGTTCTCTTTCGACACTAATGATTGAGAGAACATTTATCAATCTTCACAGAAGGCGGAGACGACCAAGGATCAACTCTAGCGGAAAGGCTTGCTCTGGATATTTATGCCACATGTTAGACAACATTTATACATATAATAGATTATAATTATATATATATATATTATGATACTCCATAGAGAAGATTATACATCATAATGATATCATAATTACATTAGAAATTATATATCGTATATCGTAAATTTCTATATCACAAATAATATACATTATCATATTATGTATATCTAACATAATATACATCATACATACATAACTGTACAGTAGCCCGCTGTTCCAGGCTTCCACCAGAGGCCCACCCTGTATCGCATACAGACTCAGGCAACAAGTTCTACTTGGCTTTGTTAGTGTGTATGTGTGTGTGTCTCGGTGATTTTATTTCACAAAGATCCGGCCACTCATTGCTGCAACAGATGTTCTTTTCTCCTGTTCGCATCCCTGCAGGGTCTTTCTTTTCAGCAGCTCGATTGCACTGTTGCTCGGTCACAAGCTTTCCCTCCATAATGGTGTCCACGCATGCGCGACGTCCCCCTTTGTACCCCGTATAAAGCACCCTGAAGTTAAATATAAAACCGCGATAAAATTCAGATATTGTTACCGCCAAGCCTGGCAAAGAAAGGCTGAGCTGTAAGTGCGGCTGCCTGGAGACTGTTAATGACGTCACAACCTGCCGCCATGTTGTGCCAGTGCTGTTCACTCACACCCATCTACATTTTTTTTTCTCTTCAACTTTTCTCTTTTTAGACAAAAAAACTTTTACCTTCAAAGATGAACATAACATAGGCAATATCTTCGAGAAGGTTGCGATATGAACTTCTGGAACAAACAGGAGCAAGAGGTCATCCAGGTCGAGGTCAGAGAGGAGAGAGTTGGTTAACAGCGCTCGTTTTCTTCATTTTCAGTCTCGGGTAGGGAGGAAAGAAGCGAACAACATGAAACGAAAAATAACTTGGAATACCTTTTTTATGCTTTGCAAGATATGACATAAGCCCATTTGACATGAAAATATTTTTCGTCCCTTCCATACATCAGTCCATCCTTTTTGTACATCCCAATCATATTTAAAGGCAAGCGGTGCACCGCCATAGGTCTCGCTGGCCCCTACAGGGCAATAAGGGAAAGAGGGAACACTTGTTTAGCAAGAGTGGTTGCAAGGGAGCATCCTGTAGCAGTGTCGGCCTCGGACAATAAGTAATACTTGTGTGCTGCTCCTTGCAGGTGGCCATCAAGATCATCGACCGCAGCAAGCTGAAGGATGATTACCAGAAGGATCACATTCACCGTGAAGCACGCATCCTGGGCCAGCTGCGCCACCCCAACATCATCCGTCTGTATGAGACACTCAAGGTAGGACTTGTATCAAACATGTAGACATGGCTGTGGTGTAGTCCAGGTGTTTGAAACAGTCAAAACAGTTATGACGATAGATATTCTAACAGTTTAAATTATATAAAATCTTATTGTTAATTGTATTTCACACACACATACGAAACGAGGGGAAAGGGATCCAACTTCAAGCAAGGATTCTGTCAAACAGGAGAAGGGGAGAAGTTTCTACCCATGTAGATATTCACATGTTTCCTCATCCCATTGACATCGTATAGACAGGACGTCTGCGTGTTTGGTTGGAATCTGAGAAACTTGTGGTCAACGATGTACTGCACACTTACCTGATGACGTGTACCTACTGATGTAGGAATACTTTGCACATATTTCTGGGGAAGTCAGCTTCTCTGTAAACCCTTTAAGTTCAAGGGAAGTCAGTGTGTGAGAAGCACGTGACCTCACAATCTATATTTAGCCGTTCCACTGGATGAAGACTACAGTGGCAAGTGTCTCTCTCTCTCTTTTAAAGCGGTTGTAAAGTCTTTGGTGAGTCTCAGATATTTATCACCAGGGATTATGACCTCTCTTACCAGGGATCAAGACTTTTCTTACTTGGGATTATGACATTTCTTACCTGGCATTATTAGTTTTCTGTGCACAGCTGCTAAAGCACCCTTTGAGAACCCCCCTCTTTTATCACTTGTCTACCTATGTTTTTAACAGGTTAGGCAGCTGTGACAATCACAGTAGTTTTTTTCTGTAGACATATGTTTAGAACTCGTATCTATTTTATCTATCTATTTACCATTTACGATCCACCACGGTCTGTAACTCTACTTTCAAACCGACAGCGAGCAGACGGACCATCACACGATGAATAATGCATGCAGGCACGTTTCCTCACATCTTCCTTCTTGTCAAAGATGGCCGTGTGAATGTATATGAGTAGAGGAGAGTGTGAGTGTGTGGATGAATAAACTCGTGAAAACATTCCGTGTGACCGTGCACGTACGCCACTCCTTTGTTTGAGTTGATGGTTTCTACAAACGTTTTGTCTTTTTTTTTTTTTTTTGTGTTGAATGTTTGTTTATTTATTCTTTCTTTTTTCATACATTCATGCATTGGTTTCTGTGTCTCCTACTCCTCACCCTCAGACGCGAGATCATTAGAGTCAGCACAAAAATATGGAAAGTAGCAATATAGTGTCAGAATGAAAAAAAACTCGATACTTTCCAATCTTGAAAGGAACATTTCCCCAATAAAATATTTTAACAGTTTATAGCTTTCAATCGAATTGTACATGCCACAAACACAACATTTCCATAATTTCACGACAATCGTCTCTTCCCCACAATTATGTATTTATTGTAGGGTTTTTTTTCTTTTTGCATCGTCCTCTGTCCTCGCAGCTTTGACAGAGACATTCGCCGAGTTGTTGGCCGCCATTCAATGCTTTGCACTCGTCGACTAACAGCATCCTCAATCGCTCGTGTCGTTAGCATCAGCTGCTGTAGTCGCCAACGGAAAAGTGATTAATATCGATTGTGGAAAAAGTCCGACAGTGTGTGCGCGCGCGTGCTTGTATGTTTCCGGATGTGTGGATGGACGGAATGACGCAATTAAAGAAGAAATAAATTGTTAAAATACTGTTGGTCTATTAGAAAATTTTGCAGTAAATTCTTGATCAATTTGTGAAATTCATTTTGTAGGAGACAATAGTTTCTGACCTAACCCGCTCTGGCTTTCATCGTTCTCTGACTTTCCACATTTGGACTGGCACTTCTTGGATTTTCTGTGCGATCTTGAACTTTTTACAGAGGAATTTAGGCTCGGGAGGCTTGTCCTCATCAGTGGAAGACACTACTCACATCCCACTGGGGGTCCAGAAGGAGGGGAGAGAGGGAAGGACCAAGCATGCTGACCTTTCCTGTCCCTCGTGACCACGGGGTGTATCTACATGCAATCACGGGGTGTATCTACATGCAATCACAGGGTGTATCTACATGCAATCACGGGGTGTATCTACATGCAATCACAGGGTGTATCTACATGCAATCACGGGGTGTATCTACATGCAATCACAGGGTGTATCTACATACAATCACGGGGTGTATCTACATGCAATCACGGGGTGTATCTACATGCAATCACAGGGTGTATCTACATACAATCACGGGGTGTATCTACATGCAATCACAGGGTGTATCTACATGCAATCACGGGGTGTATCTACATGCAATCATGGGGTGTATCTACATGCAATCACGGGGTGTATCTACATCCAATCACGGAGTATATCTACATACAATCACGGGGTGTATCTACATGCAATAACGGGGTGTATCTACATGCAATCACGAGGTGTATCTACATGCAATCACGAGGTGTATCTACATACAATCACATGGTGTATCTACATGCAATCACGGGGTGTATCTACATCCAATCACGGGGTGTATCTACATGCAATCACGAGGTGTATCTACATGCAATCACGGGGTGTATCTACATACAATCACGGGGTGTATCTACAATCAATCACGGGGTGTATCTAAATGCAAAGCGCTTCAGTCCCGAGCCGCCCCGGCTATAGATTGTATCGATACAGGAACACATATATTCCTTGTATGATTGTTTAAATGCCGGGCAAATCGTGGTAGTCGTGCCGAAAGAAGAAGAAAAAATGTCGGATAGTCGATCGATGCTGGGAAAAGATACTGACAGGTATGATGGATGATTATAAAGATATTCGCCGATTCGGTGAAGGCGAAATCCAATACACAGATTATGTTTCCGCTCTCCTGTTGATTGTTCTGTCTACGTGTAACTATATGCAAGAGAGAGAAGCAGGTGCAGGAAGAGGATGAAAGAAGAAAAATTTTAGAGAGAGAGACAAAGTGTGAGATTGTTTGTGAGTGAGAGAAAATGGACGCGAGCGTGTGTGTGTGTGTATGCATGAGAGAGAGAGAAAGAATGTGTGAATGTGAATTTGCATGATTTTTAACAATTTTAATAAAAAGATCCAAAGAATATACTAAGATCGTAAAAAGCTTTTCTTTTTGCTATTGCGTTATCAGTCTGACAGTTATTTTTCATTACGGGAAACTGTTCACGAGGATAAATGAAAGGACTACAGAGATGATGGTGAGTGTGCTCGCCGACATATTATCATCATCCAGTAGATAAATGGCACAGTCACATCTCTCTGCTCATTATTCAAGGCAGAATACAGTCTGGTCTTAAAAAAAAAAAAAAAAAAAAAAAAAAAAAAAAACAGGGGGAGGGATAAATGAATGATGAGAAGGTTTGGTTAAGTGTAGGGTTTAGACATCACCTCGGGGCTAACGCACATTAATCATTGCCTATGACCATGGACAGACAGTAGACAGCTACCTCCGTGGTAGCTTTACTATAGTTCATAGCTGTAAACTGCTTTGTGTTCAGATGCATAAGAATAACATTTAAGACATCCATGTTCAACACATCTATTTTCAAAAGATACACAAACGACAGCATTTAAAAGTCAAGGGATGGGACTCCAGCTGTAATATTAAACCAAAATGGAGAATGAATTTAAAATCTCGAGGCACACAAAAATAAAGCAAAGACGGAGGGAACGGGAAAGTCGGGGGCGGGAGTGGAAGGTGGGGGTTGGGTCTGAGACAGAGAGAATGTTGTGCGAGCATTCAGCGAGGTAAAAGCCGTAAACAAAACAGAACAAGGGTAGATTACCAGGGTACAAGTGTATCTTAATCTAGTTGGCGGAAGGATGACATTTTCCCCCGCATCATCCTCATGACTTTGTAATGGTCGCCATTTTTTCTTGTAACAAGCGATGTCCTGCGTGCCTCCGTCGTGCGGCCATTTTGTGTAATGCTGCGCGGCACTAGCAGCAATTTCACGCAAAGCAGCGGAAGCAATTTTGACGACGTAAACAGCCGCAGTGCTGTCTGTAAACAACCTGGCGCCATCTTGTTCACCCGGCCACTGCGCATGCGCGTCGGGAGGCCTGCAGCGTCAGAGTCGATGCCAGTGTCGCTGTTATCGAAGACGTTTTCAGGTCGTCTGCTGATAGTTTCGACATGCGGACCTTTTGCTAGCGATAACACTGCAAGTGTGAAAATTCGCGGCTGAAGACGGAGGAGAAGAGAGAGAGAGAGCTGTGCGGACCCTCCTCACTCACTCCGTCCACATCGATCGTCTGCAACGCTGCACAGGAACGGGACACAAGTCATTTTCCCTCCTGAACCGCTACAAACCACCGCGTCCCCCTCCGCCGACAGACGCAAGGCCGTCCCCCACCCGAAATATCGACCCCGGGTCCCTCTTCAGTCATTTTTCACTTGTTTGTAGACTCGGTTAGCCACGTGGCCAGCCTCAGCAGCAGGCTTGGTACAGTGTGAGTGGAGATGGTGTGGGAATACCATGTGACGTGCGTCTTGATGGGGCCTGCGGGGGGGACAGGGGGGTGACAGGGGGTGACAGGGGCTGGGGGCAAATTATCCAGCGACATACGGGCGACTGGTGAAGAGAGGGGCTGGGGTAGGGGTTATCTATTGAACTTGTTCTGAGGTTTGATGCCGTCTCCAGCGAGACATAGAAGGATGTCTGTAGGTCGTTTTTCTGTTCTTTCCTTTCCCTTAAAAACACTATTCTAACTGTAATAAGTGTTATATGCGTTAATTATAATGAAACGATGGCTTACTGCTCCTATAAGGTTGCTGTAGGATACTCTACTGTGCCTTGTGACAATCACTAAACATGTCACTACTGTGTCGTGTGTAAGGGGTACAGAGTCTACCCTCCCACAAGACTCTTTAGGGAGACTGCTGACAATGATGATGCTATTCTCTCCCTGTCTTTTCCCCATCTCTTTCTTTTTATAAGTTATTTTTGCTTAATTGATTTTACTTCTAATTTCGCTGATCTTCGCTAGTTGTGAGATTATCCAAAGGCCCCAACGGCTGCTCTGTCGAGCTTCTAATTGCGGAAGAACAGTGAAACAATTTACACCCGGGGTGCCCAACCTTTTCTCGCTGGAGGGCCGCACTGGACATGGCATAAAATTTCAAGGGCCATAACATGGCGGTTTGCCCAGAATTACGAAGTTTAAAATGAAATTATGTTGTGTCTGGTTCAAATGAGCGACCCGGGTGTGGCCAGCGGGCGGAGGTTGGGCACCCGGATTGACACACCCGGGGCAGGCTACTGCAGGACGTATCTGAAAACATATGTCGCTGCTTCTAGCTCACGATCTCCGTAAACATGTCAACATGTTAAGTTGTGCTCAAGTCTTAGTCCCTGTACCCGTATGTTCTAATGTTTGATATTAAAATGTCAAGGTACCATAGCTGACCATAGACATGTGAGTGGTTCATCGTGTCTAATATAAGTGTATAACAGCATATAACTACGCTGTTCAACATTTAAGATAAAATCCTGCCTTCATTGTTACTGAGCGGGGAGGAGATGTTTTTACACTTTTGTTTTCGATGTTGTTCTTTAGACATTGTTGAGGCTGAATTTACATAGCTCTACATTCCCCTAGGGCTTATCTAGTTTATCTTTGTTTTCCGTACTAAATGTGAGACAGTAAAATATCTACATTTGTAGAGTATATCCTCTAAAGCTTTTTATTCCTCCTAGCTTCTATTTTTGTTTGCCACAGAGAAAAAAGTTTATTTTGATTCTTACTTCAAAACATTATTGACTTAGTGGCGCACTGTCATCAAAGGGAAGTCAGGGATAACAACAGGGAGTACACCACGTAGACATGGTGACTAGAGTAACAGCCTCAGGGAATGTAATAATAACAGTAATACAGAATCAGAGAGAATGTTCCGAACAGTCAATTAGCCTGCTAAGCTCATATTTTTAAAGGGATTGTAAAGGCAAAATAAAACTGTTTAGAATCTCGTAGAGAGTATGAATCGTGGAGAGTTTGAATCTCGTCTGTTTTCGTGTCTGTTCATGACTGTTTTATGGGATGCTGTGTTTAATAAGAGAAATTAAATTCTCTTCGTTACCCCATTCTGTACTTCTAACACATCCTTCGTCCCATCCTGCATTTCTCCTCACACATCTTACGAAGCTCCTAGTCTCGTAACCTACCCTACGAGCTGACTAAGGCCCCAAGCTAACCTTACCATGGAAATTCCTTTGGGCCACGCACGGATCGGAGAAGCTGGGAGGCCCGCCGGGCCGGTGTGACAGACAATGATGTGCGGGCCGCTCAGATCGATGAGGAAGAAGAAAGCACAGCAGCATTTGCAAGTCTGATACAGTCGCCTTGGTCTCTTTGTAGGGTAAAACCCGCAAACACATATGTCCACTGACACACACACATACAAACACATATGTCCACTGACACACACACATACAAACACATATGTCCACTGACACACACACATACAAACACATATGTCCACTGACACACACACATACAAACACATATGTCCACTGACACACACACATACAAACACATATGTCCACTGACACACACACATACAAACACATATGTCCACTGGCACACACAATTACAAACACATATGTCCACTGACACACACACATACAAACACATATGTCCACTGACACACACACACACACACAAACACATATGTTCACTGATACACACAGATATATTCATTGACACACACAAACACAGTCTTTCTTTCTTCTTCTCTCTCTCTGCCAAAAATTTCTCCCATCTGTTTTTTTTTCTATTCTTTGACTGGATTTCTTTTTTTATTTTTATTTTTCCATCTAGCTACAGGACATGTGTATCTTTTATATCCGTTTTTAAATTTGTTTCTTAATTTGTTCGTAATGTCTGTGTCTGTACCCAATCTAATGACAAGTAAGCATTTTATTTCATGCCTGTAATTACTAATTACTTTCAAATATGCAACGTCCACCTTGGCCAGTAGATAAGTGGGTTGGTATAGTATTGATATTGAAAGTTTGTGTGTACTTAATTTCTCCATTACTCCCGCTGGAAACCGTCAGCAAACAGAAATTATTCTCACGTGAGGACGAGAGCTTTCTCTATTTGTTGCTGTCACAGCTTCATCACGGATCTCACTGGCCCCCGGGTGGCGGGTACGTCTCTACAATGGATGTTATTGGAGCTTTGCGCCTTGGGGAGGTGTGCGCATGTGCAGGTGCGTGCGCGTGTTGTTTCTTGTAACCATAGCAACTCTTGTCTAGGGAAGAACTAGCCGAGCGTGACGTGTAATCTCCACAGCCCAGTGTTTGCACTTCCTGCAGGGGCGGTAATTGCTGGGGGACGCGCAGGAGTGTTTCGCAAGAGGGACGATGACGATGACGATGACGATGGGTTTGTTGAAAACGGCGAGGACTGTGTGTGACACACTACTCGCTGTACGTTGCTCTTCGTCACGTGAGTCGTCGTCACTTCCTGTCCAGAGGGTGGAGAGGGTTAGAGGAGAGTTGTGTTGCGAGTGTCGGAGCTGAGTAGATCCCTACTTTCGTCACACGTGACTGAAATGTGAAATCATTCGATCCTGGTCCTTTTCTCACTTCTCAGTCCTTCTTAATTGAATAAGTATGGGTGATCATTTGACCCAGTTTGGCAAAGCTGTTTTTATCTTATAACTTTTATGGAAACACTTTGCTAAACTTGGTCAAATGTTTGCTCCGGTCAACAACTTCCTTAAGAGAAGAGTAGCCCTGTGTATAGCTTGTTCTTTACTGGACAAAGTGGCGAATAGTCAAACCTCCAATTACCCCGAAGTCCAGTATATTGACAAATGTGTTAGTAATGTAAAGGCAAACACGTGTGGACTTTGCTCAGTATGTTGATCAAAGTCCTAATGTCTCGATCGTTTGCCCCCAAACCACTAGTTTGTTTGACCTTTACACTCAACTTTGCCAGACTTGGTCAAACATTAGAAGACATCAGCCATCAGACTTTGTCGTCAGCCACCCCGATCTTCCAAACTGTGAAGTCCACTTTTTTCTTCTTCCTTCTCTCTATCTTAAAGAATTTGCTTGGCCATGAGTGTCACACGGCAACCGTTATGTGTTTGTTGAACCAGGCTTTCCTTTTTATTTCATTTCTGCGTCCCCCAATAAGATGTAGCCACCCGGCGGATCTCATCCGTGCGCACAAAGAAGGGGAGAGAAGCAGTTCGCCGATATCGGAACATTCTCCCTTCCTTCGTGGGACCAACGTCTGCCAATGCGT
The DNA here is from genome assembly GCF_003073045.1 of Pomacea canaliculata. Classification (NCBI taxonomy): domain Eukaryota; kingdom Metazoa; phylum Mollusca; class Gastropoda; order Architaenioglossa; family Ampullariidae; genus Pomacea; species Pomacea canaliculata. The sequence continues at coordinate 15,949,134 of NC_037599.1, forward strand.
CCATCTCATCCATCTCACCTCATCATCTGTCGGACAATTCACATTTCATACCCCCATCCCTTCTCCCTTCCTCCCTGCTGCCCTCCCCTTGCTCATCTTCACGACCATTTAAAGGAAACTTCCTCTCAGGCCACTTTCAACTTCGCGCGTGCGAGGCTCTTATTGACGAGATTGTAAGCAATGATGCGATTTTCCCGAACGATCAATGCGAGCGGCAGCTCAAGGATCATTATTTTTGGTGAAAAAACACTGTATTTTATTTTCACATCTGAGACATTACATCCGGAACGGTGTTTACGCGGGTATACTATTGACTCGCGCAAACATCTGCATTCGTCTTCTTTGTTTGGTGAAGCTGCAGAATTATTTTTTTTGGTTTAATTCTTGAGAAGAGTTCTGCAAGAGGAAAATCCTCTTAAAATGTAGCGAATGCTGATAAGAAAGGTTAATACTGAACCTACTTTGCTTGTGTAAACATTTGGTCGTCTTCATTTTTGCAAAGGAAAAGCTCAGGTGCGCCTTAACGGGGCTCGTTAATATTCCTTTCAAGTCTCATCTTCATTAAAATGGCGGAATCCCTGTTCCTCCCTGCGAAGAAAAAAAAGTGTCACGTGTCTATACTTTGAAAACAAACATCATGTGACTGTGCAGTTAGCAATAATACTGAGGGGTGGTGGGATGCATATTTACTGTTTAGTATCATTCTATCTTCCACCAATGAATAGAGAGAAGAGAAGATGTTTGATGTTTGTAAAAGAGAATTCTATATTTGTCCTGGTCTGAGAATACGTATATCACTTCCGCTGGCAATGTTCTTTTAGAGGAAAGTTCACTTTACACCTCCAGGACTTGATCTATGAGTTCATCTAACGTTCACTCATCCATCTGTCTATCGGATGGCAATAAATAAACGACAGTCGCTTTCTTTATTGGGGAGAGGTGCGTGTGTAGGTGGATGTGCACGTGGAGCGCGTGTGCCATGCACGTGCGTTCGATCAGATGCATTTTACCATTTTACCCGCTTATCAGAATTTACAGAAATCGGTTGTTTGCTTCAAAATTAAATTTAATGTCATATGTCTACTCTGAAATAGAAACATCCAGAAATCAATGTGTTGTCCTTTAGCTGTGGCCTTCTGGAAGGATCTCGATGAACTTCTAGTGTAAAGTGACCCTGACACCGGCCATCTCGCGGGAAGGCCAGCCAGAAGCAATATCAATCATCAGTTTCAAAGAAGCCGAGACTGGCGCGAGAGCGCTGTGTAGCGTCTACATTCAGATGCGAAACTCATGATTGGTGGATAAAAAGGAACGTCAGGAGTGGTACGTCAGTCTGACGTCAGATTTAGTCAGTTAATGGCGCCAGCTACTTTCAGGACAAGTGAACAGGTCTGCAAGATTAGGTGCGGAAAAAAAGTGGGTCCATACAAGATGGAGAGGGCCATTTTTGACAGTTTAGTTGCGGGACCAAATAGCCACGTGTATCAAGGCATCTCTTGTCGACGACACTGGAAGAGAGCTGGCTGGTCCTCGGTGACACAAAATGGCTGCCAGATCCTCAGTGACACAGACTGCCCTCGGCATGATGCTGCAAGACAAGATGGCCGCTCACACGACAGGCTGAATGCTAAAGAGCAACGGGAACAGGCGAAGAAGACTCAGTTTTGTCGTCTGGTCAGTGTCTTCATGCAAGTGATTACAGCTCACTCTGGTTGTGGTGTTTGCAAAAGGTCACAGGGCGGGAGCTTCATTCGTGCAGTTCGCGAAGTTTCAGGAACTCAAAGCTGCAAGGGAAAACAAAATGAAGTAGTTCGTGAGGCTCGGGATGGCCAAAATGACGATGTACGTAAGTTATTGCGGACATAGATGGTGGTGACGAGAAGTGACCGAAAAATATCAGATACAGAAAAATCCCGTTGTCTTCCATCTTGTTTATAAGGCAACCTGCGTGTCAGTATTTAATGCTTTGTAACAGAGCTTTGGTATTGGAAAAGAACGAGCTTTTAACAATTGTGTTTTTTGCTGCGGCCCCACATCGAACGTGTTCGCTTGACCGATCTGCACAAAGCTGACGTCATACAATGCTAGAGAGCTTTGTGGACAGAAAATCACAGAAGTAATAATTGTCACCTCATTAAAACAAAAGTGTGTGTTGTGTGCGCGCGCGCGTGTGTGTGTGTTTCAACAATACAGCATCCTAATGCCATCATCATGTCATTGGCTACCTCTGTTATGCACTCAATTTCCTGGCAACCAATACAAGGCTATCAGCAGGACTGACTGTATCTAATACTGCTAGCCACATCAGCGCATCAGTCGTCAGTCACATCAAACGCTGACGATGAAACCCTCGCCAATAAGCTTTGCCATCAGGACCACAGGTATACAGTAGTCCTGGGAGGCGCATCTCTGACACAAGAGTAGTTCTGTCCAGTGATGAGGCCTTTGTTGTGAGCTGATTGTAATCGAGAAAACAGTCGACAACAAATCTGTAACTGAATAAAAGATACTTAATGCCATTAGCGAGATAATGACGATTTGCTGCATACAATGGTTTGTGTAGCTTTGTACCGCCTGTAGCTGTCAGTGGGATGGAGAGTGTGTGCAAGGTCTGGACTGAAATGATTCGCCATCTCTTTGACCACATGGATAGACAGATCAGAGAAGACAGTTGTGTCAGTTATCTTGCTTGCATAGTCGATGACTATGGTCAGCTGTGCCTCGTCCTGGTGGTGGTCTTAGCAGGCGGCGATGTTGAGCTTGAGAATGCTTTCAACGAGTGCTCTGTATGCTCTCTCCTTATATATAAATATCATGCGAATAAAGTTAAGCGTACCTATAATGATGTGTGAATAAAATACAGGGTGAATAAATCTTAGTATATATTAAGTGCGAATAACATTTCGCACAAATGAAGTCTAGTTTGATTAACGTGTAGAGTAAAAACTGGGGTCAGCGAGACATTTCTTAGACGACCGGGGATAAGGTAGGTACTGCAGGCTGCCCAGACCATCACAGGGCAATAAGTTGCTTTTCTCTTGCGAAATTTCTCCGTTACGTCGAAGGTAAATGTATGCCTCCCCTACCTCCCCTACCTCCCCTGCCTCCACCCACCAGGAGAAGGCAGTCGCCAGTTCCCTAGAAAAATAGCAGCAGCAGCAGCAGGTCGACATCCTGTCAGCAAGATTATTGTCCTATTGATTTCTAACACTCTCCATTATCTTGTCTCCAAGTCTGCAAGCTGCCAAGACGTTGGGAGGACGCTCGTTGTCCCAACAGTGAAGTGCAGTGAACCGTTCTCACGATGTTCTGGTCATCGCATGACTTGCTGTGTCTAAATATCACCAACTGTCTTCGTGCTTGCTGTGAGTGGAAGTGATGACCGTGCAGACTCCTGCAGCAGACAAGGTGTGTGGTTGACTGCATGGTGTACCAACACAGACCTGATGTTAGAGTTATCTCCTCCTGGTCTGTGACATTTGGCAAACGCCAGAAGTAATCAGTTGCATAAAGACACTGACCAGGCAACCCAACTCCAGTCTTCTCACTTCTGCCTGCTCCCCTTGCTCATTAGCATCCAGCCAGTCTGATGAGCGGCCATCTTGTCCTGCAGGACGTGCCCTGGGCCTTCTGTGTCACTGGCAAGACTTCTTTATTGATACAGATGATGATGAGAATGTTGCGAGTGTGGCAAGAAACAATGTAGATCGTTTCTAGCCATTGTTTTCAAGACGAAGTCACGTGATTCACACACCGTGAGCAGCCATTGTATGCGGCAAGCAGACGACAGTGATGCTGCCTCTAGCAAACATTCGGCGCGATGAGCATCAAAGAGGTTTTTAAATGCTGCCTCTTTATCTTTCACATTTTGAAATATCAAAATGTATTTTGTGTTGTGTGACATGTTTATATCTATATATACACTAAATATTAATTGGGTGTAGGCTATCAACAGTTATTAGAACTTGGTGGAGCAGACTACTGAGGCAATATTGCCAAGCTACATCTACATATTTATTATTGAAAATACACTTGAGCTGGATGTTATAGTGTAAGACAAGAAACGGAATCGGTGCAGCACAAAATGGCGGCTTCTGGCCGTTGAAGACACGATCACCAAACCGGTGACGTCAGCTGAAAACAACGGATACAGAGCTGTGATGGATCGATGGAAAATGGATGTGCGAGTCGCCGATGGAGAGATGGCGACGAAGCTACAGAAGGAAGGATAAACAGATGGATGATGCATGCTGATGCCCGGCTGGACTGACCTGAGTAAATGTTCCCACTGAGCGATCGCGGTCCACGATACGAGCAAATCACGGGACAGCCGGAGGTCGCCCCTCGTCCCCCTCCCCATCAGACGAGGTGACATCCTCCCAGTCAGCAGCGTTGTAGCTGGGAGGACAAGCATGCCCACAAAGCCCACTCGCTATGCCAAAGATGATCCCCTAATTTGGGCCCCGGACGTTTATGGCCGTATTACAGGGCTGCTTGCAAACGCACGCTGTTTCTTCATGACCCATAATTCCCCAGCGGCCGCTTCCTGTCTGTGACGTCACGTGTCCACGCTAGGCGTTGAAACCATTCCGGCGGTCTGGGCGAAGTTTTCTGACATACACACATACATACACTCTTACACACACACACTCGTGAAGCTTACCTGCATCTTAGAGGTAGATAATACATTCACAGAAATTTTTACACGTTGCCAGACTTCTGTCCATAAACATTTTGTCTGTGACCCTGGGGTCGCTAACAAGATGGCCTATGTGTACTGGGTGTGTAGATGAGGTGGACTAACACCGAGCAACTCATGTCAGAGAGTCCCTGGCTGAGAGATTAGCCTCTCAAACATCCTCACCAGCTTCTTCACGCCGGCTTAATTACGACTCTGGAATCAGGACATGGCAGGCCCTGGATACAGCAGGGGGTCAGCACTGGAGGTCGGCCTCATTAAACATTCACGCGGCCTCATTGACTGGGGGCCTTGCCGCGAGCTCTTTAAATGAGAGAATGCATTATAGATCATGTGACGGGAGGAGGGGAAGCCCGGGGTACTATCCTCCTGCGCTCGTGGGGTTTGACGGGGATGGAGGATGAGTTTACAGATTTTATACACAGTCAACATAAATGTTTTGTTGAGTTTAGAAACCTGAGGGTAACAAGCAGATGCTGATCAGTACGACCTGTCCACATCCACAAACACGCGCGGGCTCACACACACACAAATACATTTATACACATTCAAACATAAAAATATATTCATTCGTCTACCCATGCATTTACACACACCAGACGACCTTTATTTTTTTTCTACCTGTCTCAGTACGTATTTACCAACACACAACACATTATCCACTCGCACTATGCACGCATACACATGTGCATACAAGAGGAGGAGTAGGTGTACACTAGAACAAGAGTAAAGAGAGATGATGTCGCGCGCACGTCTGTCGGTGTATCTGTTTATCAGTTGGTATGTGTGTTAGTGTAGTTGTGAGTTGCTAGTGTTTCGCTCTGTGTGTGTGTGTGTTTGTCGGTGTGTGTGTGTGCATTTACCTTTTGCTCTTCCTTCATTCCCGGAGTGCAGGAGGACACCCCACAAACACTCCCAGGTAAGCGGGCACCTGCAGTGGGGCGGGCTGCGAGATAATGGTGTGACTGTATTAAAGGATCTTCAAAGCGAATGAACGTTTGTTAAATACGATTGAAGTGAGGGGACCTTAATGGCTGTCTTCAGGCCACAAAGAGAAACAAAGACAACCCAGGAACAGACCTCATCTTAGAGGCTGGCTGATAGTAGGAGTGGTTATTTTCTCTCATTTGTTTGCTGTCACACTGTCCACAGGTCAGGTAGCAAACAGCCTTTGATGATCCCTCACTTCTGGTCGCCTGCTCTGAATGTAAGGAAAGGGCTGAAAACTGGAAAACCCGAAGAAAATATGACGAATGATTGTAAATATAATATTACCACACACACACACATACAGTTAATAGGTATGACACATACCCGCTTGTCAACGGGCTTTCTCCGTGTCACGTAGTGCGTGCGTGCGTTCGAGCGTGTGTGAGGGAAACGCTTGGTTGTCGTGAGTTCAGTCGTCCTCTCGGGTACATTCCATTGCCCTGCAACCTGTTCACATGTCTGACTCGGAAACTTACTCTGACTGCTCCAAAGTCCTTGACCACAGGGCCACATCAGCACTAGGAGGGGCAAAATAACAAGTGACTCAGGGATGCCATTCGATTCCTTGTTTCAGCAAAGGTCCAGCAGGGGTGTGAGCATCTGTTACTATAATTACACATTATTAGAGCATAATACAATTAAAACAATAATTAAAACTGACTTCTATAATCACATGCACAGAAAGCTCCATGCATAAATTGTTCATGCATAACATATCCATTCGTAAAATGGCGGGTAGAGAGAGAGAGACTGCCGATGCTTTGACAAAAGTGTTTAAAAGGAAACATCACGATGCAATATTGCTAATACATACATGCAAGTGTCCGGTAGTTCACATGTCCAGTTATCGATTGCAATACTCAAATACAATATTTTTGGACAGTCTAAAATGTTGCAAAATTTGAATTTATTGTTTTTTGATGCATTTTCTAAACGACTTTCAGTTTTAAAGTGAACTTAAAAGTGAAAGTTATTTCACTGATGCTATCACTTGACCCTGCCTATGACCCTGAGCTTGGCAAGCCGTGTACGAGCCTTAGCTTATGTTTTCTTGTTGACACAGCACTGACAGGAGTTCTGACAGATTAACAGAGGAACGTTTGGGGGAGTGGATTAGGGGAAACCTGGGATGGGGGAGAATTAAAAATGACTTTGGAGATGACTCCCCTCCCCTACACTCACCACCACAACCACCACCACCACCACCACCACCACCACCCGCTTACAACACTTCACAACGCTGCGGCCCTCAGAGGCATCCTCCCAATGAAGGTAGTGGGAGGGGTAGGTAGGGAGATGGGGGAGGCCACCCTCGCACCCGACTCGATATTCTGGCGTGAGTGTGACCTCTGGTGGAACGTTGAGCCGACTGCGCGTCACCCCACACGGGGACCCCCCCTCAGCTGTGGGTTACAGCAGACGACAGGAGGCATACACAGGAGGCATGAGGGAGGAGAAGGTCAGGGTATTGATCAGACAATGGAGAGCATGAGACCAAGTGTGAGCATCACTGTGCACATCAGAGAGAGTTTGTATGCAAACGTGCGTGTCTGAGAGCGTGCATGCGTGTGTGCTTTAGTGTTCATCTGTGTGAACTGTGTCTCAGAATGAACTCCTGTGACTTCATAATTGTCGTCAAAAAAATCTAGCGTTTTTTTTTTTCTTTTGAATATTACTATTGTCAGCATCCAGTGTAACCGGATCTTATTCAAATCCTTAGGAAATATTTTCTAATGTTTCTGCTATTTATAATATTTGCAAATAAAATACTAGAAATATTATAAAAATATTAGCTAAGTACTAGACATTAGCATTCAAGCTAATGAGTCTCTTCACACAGGGTTAGGGTTAGGGTTAATTTTAACCTTATTTCATATGATGCACCTTTATTAGAAAGATACCAGAAATAGGCTAACAAATAAACAGACTGTAAATATAAATGTAGTAAAGTGAGGGACAACAGAGAGAAGTACAGCAGGTGGGGTGTTGGAGATGCCTACAGCAAGAAAAATAATCAGTTATCAAACAGGTGGGAAAAGAAAACTTGGGTAGACAGTTGTATAGTTTCTCAAACAGACATACATACAGAGGGACAAAGTGAACAGACCCACAAACTGAAAGCTGAAGGTCGCCACCACTTCCCCACTTCCCTGATAGGAGGACAGAGAGGTACACGGACAAACACGAATGTGACTGACGGTTGGATGGATGGATTGATTGATTGAGTCAGTGATTGATATTTTACTTTAATTCAGCAATGGAAGCTACAATTGTCTAGCTGTGTAAATTGTTTCCACATCCAGACAAACTAACATGTGCCGGACGTGAGATCGGAACGCCTCGCCCCAAGATCCTGTCTCTACATTCACAGACAGGTCAACACTTTTCTCGGCTCAAACCGAGCGCAGTTCGGTTTACGGTGACTGACTGCACTCAGACCACTGTCTTCGAGGCGATGCTTATTTTTTCAGGAACTGCTTATGGATGCACAGCCTTTTTTCAAGGCGATACAGACCTGTACCAGACCGCCATCGATTTAATAATTAGAGAAAGGAAGCAGGCGGGAGGAAATGGGGGGCCACTGGTTGGACCGCTTACCCTGCGCTTTGTCACACCCGGCAGTCGCTGTCTTTGTCGAGATGGGGGCCAGAGCTTTTGGATGTGGTGGTACATTCTCCAGCTGCTAGAGTTTGCATCAAAATTACCCTTCCCTCCCACCTTCACCCCCCGACATTAAAAAATATGAAACTGCGCCGTGGAACAGGAGCCCCGTGCGAGAGTGGTTTAAGTGACGTAACTTCCGCCCTGCCAAATCAGTGCTTTGCTTAATGGCAAGCTGCGGACTTAAATTTGGCTTCTGCTGTTTGTTAAATGACCGCGCCATTGTGTTTCCAGTCATTTGCACAACAAAACGGCAACAGCGAGGCGCTGGGTGTCACCGGAAGTCGATGCCTGCATCGTTTCACGCATGACTGCTCGCAGATAAATCGTTCGTAAACAAATCCTACTGATGTGCAAATCAAGAAAACTAGCCTACAGGGCTAGAGAGGCGTTTGAGAAAAGCTTACAATGCCAATATCCGCATGTCTGAGACGTATCAACTTCACTAGAATGCGATTCCAGAATCTTTGCAAAGAACTTTCGAGGCTGACCTCTGACCTGAGCTTCGCTCTCATTGTCTATCGTCTGTGCAAAACACGTTGTCTTTTTCCTCCCTTGCGTTATTTGTCCACACGGATTCGTAGTTAAAAGATATTTTCACGGGTTTTATGAGATACTGAAACCACTGTGGCACGCTGGCTAGTACTTAAAAGTATTTTTTCCCAGGTTATTTTATGTGGTACCTATTGCTGACATCTTTTGTAAAACACAGAATAGAACTTAAAAGACTGTTTTATCTATGGGTTTTTTTCATCGGATACTTCTTTTGGGGACTTTGGTGCAGGCCAGGCGGCTGGTCAGTGACGTCACGTTGGTGTAACGCCTTCTCAGTGAGCTGAAACTCGAGCAGTTTGTGTCCTACGTTTGTCTCACGAAATAAAATGTCTTCTCCGTTGACTAGTCCACCTGCTCGTCTTCCTCTGCAGATTCACAAAACTCTCAACTCTCATTGTTTGTTCCTGATTCCCCTTTGTGTCTTCTTTGTTTTGTCTGTTATTATCAGTGCTGCTATTTATCCCTCCGTTCTTCGTATACTGTCCATCTCAAGGGCTGAGAGTGATCACGTGCTATATATAAATCATGCGTTTAATATTTATTGTTATTATTATTCAGCACGTAGCTGTAGCAATTATACTCAGACAGAACAGCATCAACACCACCATTATATATAAATATTATATATATATACATGTATATGTAGTATTTGATTAACAGACCCACATACACTCACATGACAGTCGCTGTAAATGATGTCCATTATGAAGAACACCAAATCATCTACCTTTGGACAGGTGTAGAATGTGCTGACAATGTTGTGCACCTGGTGACGAGGTCAGGGAGGTCATCGTCTTCTGACCGGCGGGTCACGAGGTTTGTGTGCGCAGCGGGAGGGACACGTGGTCCTGACGCCCCCCTCCCCGCCTGCTTGTATTTAACGGGAGGAGGGAGTGTGTGTGGATGAAGCAAAAACCTCGCATGGTGTTTGGCGAGCCGGCCTGTCAAAGTGATCAGCAAACTGGGATTGTAGGAACCATGCTGGATTTTTCCACTGATCATTGCACTGTGTGTCCCGTTTGAGAACTGTGCCAAGTGGGACGTGCGCCAGATAAGAACTATGCCAGAAAACGCTGTCATCGAGCAGTTTTCGCTTTTACTTTGTAAATATGAATCGAATGTGAGCAAACTTTTCATACATTTACTTTGCCTGCACTCTCTCAATGGGCAGGCAGTTGGAACAGACAAGCTAACACATAAAAAGTTGGAGCATAACATAACATAATGTGTGACAAATTATAAGAAAACACTGACAGCATGATAATTACAGAATTTTAATGATACATTACTTGCGGTATAATGACATGGTTATATACACTGTAATGAATGTTGGCCAGATGGGAATCAACAAAGACTCAGAATACGGAAAAATGTAGAAAGAATGTAGAACATCATGAAATAGTAACACCAGATGTTGATTAAAAACAGTGCATGAAAAGGCTGTGAGTTCTTTCCAGGGATTACAGGAGTAAATAAATGAAAAAACAATCACTGGATTATAATTATAATTATTGTCCCTGAGGCTGCGCTCGGCTGAATGAATCTGGACACGTGAGTAATCCACGAGAAGCACCACAGGGTAGAAACCACCCGAAAATGATTTCTTGATGTGACTGTGGCAGTCTGTCAAATACTGAGAGACTTGCATGGAGTCTTGAGTGACATGACACAATCACCACACGATCAGTAAATAACCAGTGTTTTGAATGTCATCACTAGTGACATCCCTGTGACACCACAGCCAGTCCCTTTGACCCTCGCACTTTCAACTATCAGTTTATATTTAATTCTAATTTAACTATTTTCGAGTTTATTTCCTGTATTTAAGCACTCAAGTGTTTGTTTGTGCATCTGTTGTTATTTCTGTAGTTATTACTCATATTTTTCCACACAACTGTGTTTATTTCATGTATCCATGAGGTTATCCTCATCTTCATGTAACCCGGATGTTGTCTCCGTGCTGCAGGCCACCACACTGCACTGTCTGGTGCTGGAGTACGCGTCCGGCGGCGACTTACAGACTTACATCCGCATGCACAGGGAGGGTCGGCTCGGGGAGGACAAGGCCCGGCCCTTCGTCAGGCAGCTGGTCTCTGCACTCCATTACCTGCACGAACGGGGCGTGGCGCACAGGTAGGAACACAGCAAAACTCTCTTCTTCTCCTAGTCTGCTGTCTGTTCATCTTTCTTTCTAATTTAATCTCAGACACCATCAGCCTTGCCTGCAGTGGTCCAGTCATCCCTGGTCACCTGTCTTGATTATGTATTTTCTTGATTGTTCTGTGCCCACCTGCTCTTATGGCGAATGTCGTTGTGGTGGACGTCTTCAGTATTAAAAAAAATCAGAAGAAAGATGGCGCTTTTTTTACTGCATTTCATGCATCTTGCAGGTTTATGCCTCTCAAATATGGGGACTAAATATAGCCACAGTAGATAAGGTCTACCTTGCAGTCAAAGAATTAAGCAGACTTGTGTATGGAGAGACGGGTAGGTTTCCTTTGCATGTCATCTGTTACTATAAGCAGGGCCGTGCTTAGGGGCAGGCGGACGAGGCATCTGCCTAGGGCCCCGCGCTTTTGATTGATATGGTAACTAGGCATATGGAAAACCGTGTGATCGTGGCGTGAGGGCCCCGCACATGCCCTTTGCCTCGGGCCCCGCGGGGGCTAAGAACTGGCCTGACTATATGTAATAGTCTTTTAATAACTATATATATATTCACCACAAATATGTAAATTATTTCGCCTGTTGAAACTTCCTGATATTCGGTATTTAAAGAAGGTATGTGATGTGTTTTATTAATAGATACCCGGGGTATGAAAGCTGGGCATTAATAATACGCATGGTGCTTTTTTTGGTTGGTTTAGGTTATGTCTGTCGTTTCACCAAGTTGGTAAAGAGAAATTGTTTCTGAAGAAATTTAGAGATAGATTGAGGGATATCTATTGTCAAGACCGGTATTGTGGCTTTCAAAATAGCTCACAGCTTAAGATGGATCATAGTTTTAAGAGTTGTAAAGAGAAAAAAAACCAAGATATTATGAAGAAGAATAATTTAAGAAAGGCTCTAGAATGCGAGTATCCTAAGTAGTCATAGGAACGGTTTCAACAGATGCACACCGTCGTTATATCTTCCCAGTTATGGTAGAGGATGAATTGCATGTCGGTACATGTCCTGCTTATGCAAATTTGAGAGTAAAATACTGAGTGTATTGAAGGAAGGTATATACAGGAAGGACCTCATGTTTGCAGTTCATTATACAATAGAGGCCAACGAGTCAGTAATTAGACTGTTTGGACTTTTACATTCTTGATGTTGGAAAAACATGGTTTGACTACGAGCTGTTAGTTTGTTCGCTCACTGGCCAAGAACAACGGTGGGGTGGAGGGTGTGAGGGTGTGTGGAGGGGAAGTTGTGTAAATATGAAAGGAAAAAAAAAGCTGGGTCAGGGTGGGTGTAGGTGTTGATGGAGTAGGAGAGGGAAAGATATTGTAGGGTGAGGATGTGGGTGTGTAACCTTAAACCTATGTCATGTCTTTGTATGCTTGCATATGTGTATGAGTGTGTAAAAATAGAGGTGACTATATTTATTTCTCGGTTTTCAAATGTTCTAATTATTTCTAATGTTGTCAAGCCCCAGTGTACGATATATATCAATACTTAATAGGTTGTGCATTCTTATTTCAAGTCAGTGTGCTTGAAGCAATAGAAGATGTCCTGACATATCTGTCCAGGTCCGTCTACAGTTTGTTTTATTGTCTTCAGCTTTGAACTCCAATGTTTATCGTACAAGTCCGCACACCAGCACACCGAGGGAGCCACAAACCAGCATCCAAGTTCTCTTTCTCCCTCTTTCTTTCTCTGAGAGAGAGAACATTAGCTCCCGAATCGATCTTGGGGCTCTTCTAATTTATTTTTCATTATTACCTTTCTCCAGAATCAGGTTTCTAATGGCGGCGGAGCTAGGGGCCAATGACAGTCACTGTTGTTTTTTCTGTAATTTGAAGGTGTCAAGAGGCGCAGGTCAATGTACAGTTTTGACACCTGTAATGACATACCTGTGTCAGGTGGTCTGTTGCTGGTAGTTGACGACGTCCACTGGTGTCACGGCTCTGGTCAATGACGTAGAAATCCTGCTGACGTAAACATCCAAATAACGCTCGATTCTACGTCATTATCACGGGGTGCAGTGACCGGATGTAACCGGACTCATCCTGTCCGAATATACCGGAAGCTGTGCCGCTAAATAGACGTTCATAGGCTTCACAGTGTCCTTCGTCACCATGACACCGGATGTGCAGCCATCATTCTACAGGCACTGATGACGTCATATCCTCTTTACTGCGATGTAGTCTTCTTACAACAACAACAACAACAGCAACAACAACAACAACGTGTACTTGTATCCCGCAGCATCACGACCAAGATATCTAGCATTTGCAGTTAATATTTCAATTTTAACTATTTGCCCTAATGGTGGGGTTCAGGTGAGGCAGATATGAATGTTATAAGAACTGATGAGAAACTTCTGGAATTCTGGTGCGAATGTTTAAGCATCCTCTCATTCCACTCATTGCACGATCCGCTTTGTCCACGACTGTAAGCATTTACCATAAAAAACTAGATGATTAGAATCAATTGACATTTTATTGTTTTATTTTACATTTAGAATTGTAAAATTTTAGTTACCGTGGCATGATGGAGGATGTTATTGATCGCACAATCTTCTTTCTACTTCGTTTCGTTGGCACGCCGGGCCAACCTTTGTTTGACACGTTTGTCGGTGGAGCTGCGTTCTTCTGTCTTTACCCGGTCGCCATGTTGAGAACCAATCGCGGGAAGTTTTTCTGTCCTCGGCACATCTCCTGGTGTTCGGATCCCACACTCCGCTGCTGTCCAACGAAAGAGCGAATCCTGACAGACACAATGTCAGCCAGTAGTCAATCGTTCATTCCCAAAAAAAGGGGGTGTTCAAGAATAAAGGCGTGAATATCTAAACACAGCCTTGAATATCTTCCGATTTCAATGAACCGATGAGAAAAAAACGTGCAGCTGATGGTAGCCTTATAATCCGGGCTTCTTCTTGTAAGATGTCGACCCCTCCGTGATCCCTACCACTGCTGTCGAGAGAGAAAGGTAGTCTCGGGTGGTGGGGAATAGTAAGAGGAGACCATCCAGAGGATGAAAGGGGAGGAAACCCACGGCATGATACCTGCCGCCATTTATGTGGCGACTTGCACACCTGTCAGATGCTCCGCCTGTCGTCCAGGTGAGCTCCTACATCTGCATACCACGTCCCCTATCACGGACACCGGCGTTGTCTCCCTTGTCTGCTAAACCGGAAAGCGTCTGGTTCAGTTTTCACACGGTCTCATCATTACTTTTTTTTTCCTTTACATTCAACAAAACTCCATCCTGATCATTTGTGTGGTTGAATGATGGGCGGGTTTGGGGATCAGTACATCTAAACCCCTAACCGTTTTCCCTCTCTTCAAGTATTTAAATACGATCTTCTGCACTCCGTCCCTCTGGCAGCCGCTTGAAGTGTCACAGATGAGTGCAGACAGGGTAGAAAATTGGATCTGGATCAAAGGAAGTGCGGTCTGCACTTGAAACTTGCCGACATAGAGGTCAGCACTGAAGTCAAACACGCCTCACAGAATAAAGAGCAAAGAGAGAGAGAGAAGGAAATAAAAAAAAACCTAAAAACACTGGTAGTCATTCCAACAACCCAGATTCAAACCCCGGGCGGTGTCGGTACAAGTTTCTAGGATGTCGAAGGCATGTGTTTTTGTTTGATGCGAATGGCTGGTCGCGTGGTCACGTGGTGTCACAGAACTGCGCGCGCAAACTGGAGAAAGTGCGTTTGTTTGAAATTTCAAGTGTATCCAATATTTTGACTGGAACGCTCTTAGTGTTGTCTTACCAGGAGGCAGACTTGCACACGCGCATACAAAATTATGGATAATTTTCTCGGTACCCCAGCAACTTTCCCGCCGAAACCGTGAAGCAGGTGTTGCGATTACTGACAGGAGGAAATGTGTAAAGCCCCGTCTTCAGGATCAAAAGGAAAGACTGTCTTTCATTCCCGTCTTCTGTTCATTTTCCTTTGGCCATATCTGTACATAACGGTGTCAGAAAGCGAGGTTTCCTATACAAAGTAAAGAGACCAGGATCAACTGACATGAAACACTGAACAGGAAGACAGAACAATAAAAAATACAAACAATTTTAGGAGGAAAAGGCCACTGCCTCTTATAAAAGCGGACTTTATTGATGACACTTTGTCACAAGAGACTGTCAGTTGGCAAACTGTGAGAGGACGGCAAGCTAGCCACACAGCTCCAACCTTTTACCTACTTCCCTGACCTCTGACCTCCTGCTGTAAACTGCTGAGGTGCTCAAATCTTTGCCGTCGCGACTACCTTAGTGTGCCAAGGTCATTTCCTCACCTGAGACTTTCACCTGTCTGAACGCAAGCAGCCGGATGTCTGAACGGGGGGAGCAAAGGGAGGAGAATTACACGGTGCAGTGGGCACGGCGAGGAAGTGGGTGGGGCAGACAGGTAACAAACGGTGTGCATTACAGTCCCGTCACCCACCTTCACAGTGGACCACTCACGCACAATGTCGGGGAAACAACCACCCTTCTTTTCTTTCTTTTTTTCCCATCAGTTTAATAGTTGGAAGAATGCTCATGTACCTAACCTATCCGAAACAAACACTTTCCCCTTTATACCCAGGTATTAAAATCAGTCAATTAATCAATTGATTTTTATACAAAATGTACACTCACCCTACATAACCGAAATTTCTTTTAAAGATAGGCCATGGATTGTTTATCTCTCTAGGTCCAAGAATACAAAGACAAGAGGAAACAAGACGACACTTTCCTTTACCTCAGACAAATTGTCGAATTCAATGTCTGTATGTCTGCTATTCGGTTTTCCTCTTTCTTCCTTTCCTGTTTCAGATAATTAAAAATATTTTCTAGGATACAAGAACACGACACCAGTTTAGAACATTTATAATATTGTATCATATATATAGAGAGAGAAACGCATAGACAGACAGAAGGACGATGTGGAGAAGGCGGATAGAGGGATGGAGTGAGAGACTCGCTGTATCCGTGCATCTCGTGCTGCCTCAGGTTTCAAACACATTTTTAAGCCCCACGGATTATCCGCCGAGATGACCACGTGATAAACTCCGATGAGGCATGCATGCTGCACTTGAGAGGCTTTTCCAAAGATTAAATTTACTTTATTTAATTTTTTTTTTACCATGTCGGCTTTAGAGCAATCGGCGTTGCAGCTGCCGTCTACCTGTCCTGACATCGCCCGTTGCTCACCTTGCTCTCTCTCGGTTGCTCTCCCTTTCCCATTCTCATCTACCCCTGTGACAGGCGGCCATTTTCTAGTTGCTGTTGAAGAGGACAGCATCATCATGCTTTCCCATATCCCAGCAGACCTCTCGGAAAGCTGGCCTGGCCCCTAGACACATGCGTTACATCCCTACTCTCACCCTTTTCCGCTTCCGTTGTAGGATGTCGACAGACGACAATGTTTTTCAATGTTTCATCCTTTGTGGACGAGATTTGATAATAGCAGGAATGGATCGCAACCCAGTGAAACTTTTTCTCCGAATTCACCACTTTTTCCCATCCTAAAACTTTCATCATCCTTATTTCCCCGCAAGTGAGAAATTGATTACAGACTGCTGCAATTTGCTGTCATAGATGAGCTGGACAGGTAAGCAATCAACTACCTTTGTCTTCTCTGTCCTGCTAGTAACAGAGTAAACACCATTGTGCAGACAGGAAAAAATAATAACAGATTAATTAAAGTGTTAATCAAAAAGACTCAACGTAGTAGATTTTTATTGGTGTGTAACGCACGGGGACGTGACTGGGTATTCCCTCGACGATGCCGACGATGATATTGAATATAAAGCTTTCTGCTGAATACCGTGAACTCTGCCCCTGCCGTCTATTTGTCAACCAATCTAAAAGTCTGGTCCGCATAAAAGCTTTTTTTTTTTCTCTCTCTCTCTCATCAGAATCAAACAGAGAGATTCCTATTGACATGAAAAGAGAGAAGAGTATAGAAAAGCTGCGGGTGTGGAATGGGAATACAGGAAGACAATAAGGAACGGAGAAATTAGAGCGGTGCGCGGAGGGTGGACCTCCTCCGGGAAAGGCTGCCACCCGCTCGTCGATGTTCTAGAATCATCCGCAAATTTCCATCGGTCGACGAAATGTGGAGCATTACATGTCTGGTCGAGGAAAAAAAGATGTGAGGGGGAGCTACGCCTTGCCCTGTCCCTATACTTTATCGTCGTGAAACAACATGAAAGGTCAAGGGTTATCGAAGAAAACGACACAGAGTAATGGGACTTTGATTCAAATCTCGTTTCCTGTCTGAGAAGTGCTTCATGCAGAAAAAGTAGGAACTGAGTTGATACGATTATGTCAGGAGGGGTTGGGGGATGACAGCAAGAATATTAGTTGTTGTCAGGATAACTTCAGACGTGGCGATGTCTGGATGGACTTTACTGACTTGCAGACTTCTGGAAGGTGAGGTTGGTCCCGTGACCTTCCAGTTGTAGGTGGGTGAGGTGTGGAGGTCCTCACTGATCCCGGGACCAGCATTGTGAGGTCCTTGTTGCCTTCAGACACCCACTGGGCCCGCGGGATGCGGTAGGAACGGGGTGGAGGGGAGTGGGAGGATGGGAGTAACGGGTAGTCTGCGTCATACGGATATCGAACCGGCGAGTGTGCGCTTGGACCGCAGGCTTGACCTCGCGACGAGACACAACATACTTATGTACGGTAGACAGACACACTGAGTGTATACCATGGAGGGTACACTCTGTGTGTGTGTGAAATGTGGGAGGAAAGATCTCCCAGCGCAGTATGGCTGCAATTTTTTTTTCCCCTGTCTGTATGTTTGTGTATCTGTCGATGTCATCTTAGTCCCGTGAACACTCCCTCCCTCTGCTTCTCTGTGCTTTCTTCTCTTTATCGCTCTCCTCCCACTCTCTCGGTGAAATGTTCGCTGTCCATATGTTAAACACATGTGAAAGTTAAACCTTTGTGACTTTAAAAAGAATTGGGAGATAACTGCTTGCACAATCTACCCTCTCTCTCTCTGTCTGTGTCACACACACACGAGGACACTGGAGTAAGCACATTGCTTTTTTTAAAAAAAGAAAAGAAAAATAAGGATGTGGGCGAGAGGGTTCCTCGAGCACGTCCGGTACGTTTTCAATGAAATTTCAGTACGGGTACTTGGAGTTCGGCTACTTTTTCCTATTCGTTTGAGTTTGTTTGTTTTCTTTGTTTGTTTCTTTGTTTGTTTGTTTTTCGAATTTGCCGGTTTTCCTTCGGTTTTTGCTCCCTCTTGTTTGACAGACAGTTTGAACTACAGGACATAAAATTAGTGGTCAGATTTTCATTTTACACAAAGAAATTTCCAAGAAATGGTTATTCGCTTTGTGATTTTTTTTTTTTTGCGTGTGAAGTCATATGTGTCTTGTAAGCAGCTGAAAATGGTCCGGTGATGGGAGACGGAGGGTGAGGGGATCAGTAGGGCTGGATGTAGGTCAGGACAAGGCCAGAAACATTTCAAAGTCTCGTGAAGTGTCGCTTTGTGCGTGGTTCACACCCGCGATCTCACATCTCACCTGAGATCGCAACACATCTTGTCGCAGTCGGTGAGCGCCAAAGGACGGTTCTGTTTCTGAAGTAAAGAATCTTCTAGCGAGTCAATGGAGGTGGTTTTACAGTCAATTTTAAAGACCATAAACACAAAATAAGTTCAGTGTGAAGACACTTTCAAGGCATTTTAAAGTCACGTGAACTTTCCGGCTCGGCCAGTATCTCCGAAAGATCTTTTTTGCAAAGCAGACAATATTTTTTGTATTCCATTTTTTTTTTCCCTAAGAATCAAAGAATGTGTTTATTTCGAGACAAAAAAAAAAAAAATGCACATACACCCATCTCAGCCATATTCCTAAATTTATGTCACAGCTTTTCACGCTTTGAGTCTGAGTGTAGTTAATGTTTGTGGATTGAATAATAAATTATTTCAGACTGTTCTCAAAAACTGGACTAACCGAGGGTGGTAGTCTAGTCTGCTTATTCCGTACATTGGAGAAGTTGGTATCCACAATACGCAAAACCTGTAAATATATTACTGAAATCCACAGTCGTCACACAAACATAAATTATGTTACAAATTATCCACAGCCGTTACACGGTACACACAAACAAAAACAAGAGCTTGTGTCGTCAGTACCGACCTTAGGAAAAGGGAGACAATCCAGCTCTTGGCTACATCTCATCTCCCCATCAGGACATTTTAATGTGATTTTCGTTGTAATATTCCAGAATAATGCACGAATAACATGGTATCAAAAAGGTTTTTATCAAAGACTTTCTGTGTTTTTTAAGATCAGTATACCTATCTTAATCTACATATGCGTGTGTGTGTGTGTGTGTTGGGTGGTGTGTGTTCATGTGCAATGTATGTATGCACGTGTGTTTATGGTCACATGTGACTGTTTGTGTCTGTGCACGCAGGCCTGTTTGTGTGTTTGTTTGTGCCCACAGCCACGTCATCAGAAAGGTTTACGCTCACGTGAGCGGCTGCACGCGCTGTGGTTGAGTGGTGCTAACTGCTGCACTTGCTGACCTCCAGGCTGCGCGATGGGTTCCTCGCGTTTCACTTGTCTCCCTTGCCCGTCCGCCGCTAAAAGCTTTCCACGACGCTACACATCGATCATCTCTAATTTATTTAATTTATTTCCCTTAACCGTAGATTTCTTCCCTTTAATAAAATCTCGCCGCTGTGGCAGGCAGCGGTCCTCCGCAATGGCTGTTGCGTCTGGGAGGGCACTTGACACAATCCACGTAACCGTCTTTACCGTTTTTTTGAGCCTCCGCCGCTCTCAAGACTATCTGCTTGCACCTGGTGGTATATGTCATTGAAAAAGATGGATTTTAAAGGGTAAAGGTCTCCTTAAAATAATATTTTTTTTACTAGATAATAGTGCAAACAACAAAGAAAAAGATGACAGAGGAGTCATTAAGTGTGTATGTGTGAGTGCGAGATCCAAGCACAGATATACAATGGGTTGTGTGTATTTTATATATGAATGTTTGAGTATGTTTATGTGTATTTTTGTTGTGTACATGTTTCTTGTGAATGTGTAGGTTACAGAGAAAGTGTGTGTGTGCGCGTGCACGCCTGGTTGCGTGCGTCGAAGCTGTTTCTGTTTCATGCTCAGGTGAGCTGTGCACCGAGCTCGCCGCCGAGTTTAGTGACTAATAAAGTTCTCAGCACATTTATGCATTTGCACCTGCCAGCTAGGGTCTCGACAGGTCGCCTGTCTCACGTTTTCTGTCAGCTCAGGGATGGGGAGCAGGGAGGGATTGTAAGTTCGTCTGATGCGGTCTTCCTGCAAGTCGCAGCTAATATATATATATTTTTTTTTATCTGACATTTGGCGAATATTGCATGACGATGGATACGATTCTAGCTCCCAGACAGTTGCGTGATGTGGTGAGGAATCTGGGTCACGCGAGCAGAGCCAGGGGAGATTAGCTGGAAGCAAGGATCGGTAACTCTTTTAGATTTGTTGTCCTTAGCAATAAAAAATATTGATATAACTTGGGCATCAGCTGGGCTTTCATCTAAACGAACTGAAGATTGAAGCGTGCCTGCAGTGTCAGCGGCCATTACCTGTACGCGCGAAGTTTCAAGATGACAGGTTGCTTCACAGAACGCGGGAGGTAGGGAGGGTGTTCTTTCCTTCCTTTTTCCCTTCCTTTTTTTCTCTGTTTTTTTCTACCTTTTTTTCTCCGCACAACCACATCGAATTAACTACAAATTTCAATATGTCGAAATTATTTCTCTCCTTTCCCCAGTCCCCGTGACCTCTTACCCCTTCCCACCCCGCTAGCCCCCGCCGGGTCAATCAGGAGGTGGGGCCCACCGGCAGGCATGCCACTATGGCAGGGGAGATAATTTGACAGTAATAGCTGTGTAACGGGGCTGTGTGCCGAGTTGTCTGTCCGGGGTGGTAGTCAAGTCTGCTTCTTGCGTAGATCGACAAGTGAGTCGCTGAGTAAGCTCCCAGCATGCCTCACTTCTGAGACGTTGAGTCTATGACTGATGACGACATTACTGAGTAAGCTCCCAGCATGCCTCACTTCTGAGACGTTGAGTCTATGACTGATGACGACATCACTGAGTAAGCTCCCAGCATGCCTCACTTCTGAGACGTTGAGTCTATGACTGATGACGACATTACTGAGTAAGCTCCCAGCATGCCTCACTTCTGAGACGTTGAGTCTATGACTGATGACGACATTACTGAGTAAGCTCCCAGCATGCCTCACTTCTGAGACGTTGAGTCTATGACTGATGACGACATCACTGAGTAAGCTCCCAGCATGCCTCACTTCTGAGATGTGGAGTCCATGACTGATGACATCACTGAAAACACATTTTCATCCAAAGAGTCTGATGTTAATGTGGCGATAGATATGGAGAAGAAAAAAGATCCCTGTCCCCTCCGACCTGACTAACCTCCTGTCAAAGAAACGATTGTCGTTGCTGATAAGAAATGTGCTGAGTGAATATTTCACAAGACTTACAAACACTCACTTTCACACACATGATGATACAGTTGTTCACGTGACCTAAGGGTCGCTGGGGAGTAAGGTGTTAGAGACTAGGGGCCAGCCTTTTTCTTGAGAGGATTGCTCAACAATGTTCAACGTTTCCACAGTAATGTGAACCCAATAAATGTATTTCTTGTGTTACAATGAGTTATCTGACTTTGTAGACCACTTTAATTTATCTGGCGACAGTTCTCAGAGAGTTAATACATCGTTAACGAACACATCTATAATTGTTTAACTTCTGTATATTCATCATGCAGAGCCAAAAAGTTTATACCCTGGAGACTTTGTAACATGGATTACTGAGGGCTTTGCACCACATTTGTTATCCAAACGCACTTGGCACCCTGAATTCGTTATATAACGGTCAATAAAATACGATATTATAGGAAAAAAAATTCTGAAAATGAGTGGCTGCATTATTTCTGTGTCTGTAGATTCCTGCCCAATGTTGCTGCACGCTCTGTCTGCACGTGGGTTGTTATCATCACTAATGTTTATCATGGTGCCAGCCTCTTTCTGTCATCATGCAGACGACATTCACTTAGTTGTTCTTTCTTTTCCTGTCTCTGTGGCTCTGTCTGTTCCAGCAATCAGACAATCCTTGTGTCTGTGCAAGCTTGTAAAATAAAATACTCCGAAAAAGATCTCACAGACTCTTGAGAAAAAAAAAAACACCATTTCTTTCTTTTGTTAATTATATCGTAGAACTCTCTATCAAGAACTGGTATGATGGTTTTTCTTGAAAATTCTGCGCTTTCCGTGCCTTCAGAAAAACTCATCAATTAGATTCTCTCCTTCGCATGTAGCTGTAACATTTCCGTGACCTCTCGCGCACTCGGGTTTTCTTACCCTGGAAATGTGCTGACGCTCGTCTGACGGCTGTGCTGACGCCTGGTTGACGAACTGGGTTTGCAGCAACAGCCAACAGCTGGGCCTGGAGCTGACTGCTGACCTCACGCACCGCAGCGCCGCCTGCAGCAGCCGGAAGTCAGGTCCTGCCTCCAAACCGCTTGCGGAATCTCTTTGACCGTTTGTGGAACCAGTGACCGACAACTCTGTCTCGCTCCTCCTGTCTTCTGTCTTCTCTACACTCTCTCCTCCTACCTTTCCCATAATTCCACATTCTCAAGCGCGCGAACACACAATGATCAACTTTATTTGTCCCACTGGGCAATTTGAAAATGGGAAGGTGATCTGGTTACAAGGAAAAAGAAATAAAAGTAAGAATAAAGTTCGTTGCAAGGGGCATAGTTCATAGATATGATATGATATACACAAACCGTTATTTATTTATTATGACAGTTGCAGTCCAACACATGCACACAAATATTTGTTTCTTGTTCCAGTTCAACGTTATCTCGACACTTATTTCATCACTGACACGACATCGATGTATATAAACTTTATGACCCCTGTCTTTCTGCATGTTGTCTGCCACGACATCATGATGACAGCATTGATGAGTTTGTAAACTCTATCCCAGCCTCCATTTGCTTAACCCCTTCGCCGTCACCGCCACCCGTCGCCTGTAACACTCGCGATTTGACATTGCACACCTTCTTTCCTTTTCCGAGCAGACGACGATAAGTCAGAGGTCGGGGCTTCATAGAGACAAATTGCCGACGGTTGTAGAGGTGACGTCGTTGTAGGGTGCGCGGGGGCTGATGGGTAGGTAAGCACGGGACACACAGGCGACCTAATGTACTATCTATGAAGGTGGATATAGGTTACAGAAAGCCTGGAAACTTTCAATTCTCATACTTCCGACCTCTGAACCTTCGTTTTGGGGTGGGAAAGAGTGAGGGGTGGGAAGACTACCTGCTCCCTACTTTGCCAAAGTATACAGATAAAGGCATCGGTCCTTTAGTTCACATTTTTCATCATTTGTGTTGTTCTTTAACGTACTTTCTAACGCTCACTGTTTCTGCTACTATAACTGTCAAAGACAAGTTACAGTTTACATTTTGGTATTCCGAGTTCATGTTTCCAATTTGCCACCTAAACCTCTGCGTTGACAGACTACAAAAGCAGATAAACAAATCTCGCCAGGGTTTAAAGAATGGGTTTAGGATATGGAGAAGGTACAGTGCACCCTGCTTGCCTGCAGTTTGTTGGGTGGAGCCCCGGGTGGCTAGGTGTTTGGCACGTTGTGTCACTGCTGCCGTGTGGCGAGGGGTAAACTGAGCACTTTGACGATTCACACCGAGGGTTAAAGTTAAACAGTTGATTGTCGCAAACGTGTGTCCCACCCTGCCTGAGCACACTTTATTGTTAACAAGCATGTTGTCTCTCTTCTTGGAAGAAAAAGTGTCTTCTGCCAAATCTGAAAACAGAGTGTTGCAGTATGAGTTTGAACTGAGTTCACTTGTCCTACAAGAATATTTGCGTAGTTTGGTGCTAACCTCTGTTATCAGCTATCTCGTGTTGGTATGCTCAACAGACAGACATTGCCTCAGACAAGCAGACACGCTAACGAACCGTCTAGTCAAAGTGAAATGCTAGTCACTCAGATCCTCACAGTAACTGGTTACTACCATGGATAGAAGACAAAGAGGAAAGAAAGACAGAGGTAAGGTAAAAGGAAAATACAAGATTTAAGCAGGTCAGGAGGAAAACAGATTGAAATGGAGGGTGAAGGCTGTGTGATACCTAACTGTCCCTGAACGGCGCTAGTATTACGGAAAGTGGTCACCTGACAGGTTTTAAGAAAACCGAACTAAAAGCAGACAAGAAATTTGATAAACAAGGAAGAAACTACAGATATTTATTCTTCTCTCCTACCTACTAGCTGGCTGCTCATCCTGACCACAGCTGGCGCTAGTACAATGCTCTATAAGCAAACATTGTCCCACAATGCCTGTCTGCTCTGAAGCTTGCAGCAAGCTGTGAAGGAGTGAGAGCATTGTCGGCACGTGCTAAGCGCTCCTCGTGTTCAATCCGACACGCAGACGAGCGTCTCGATATCTGGTTTCCTGCCAGAGACGGTTTTCAACTTTCTGATGTGTCTTGGCAAAACTCTCCATCATTGCGGCCTTGCGGGCTGAAAGCGGCTAGAAACTTCAGGCTGACAGCCTTACAATGATGAATGGACCGGACGTGACGCAGAGGAGAAGGCGCAGGGAGAGAAGTGCGCATGCGCACAGCGAGGGAACGATGAGACTGGCAAGAATTTAGACGGCCATTGCTAGAGGTTGAAGTGTTCTGAAACGAGGCTGCAGAGATGCTGGGAACCAGGCACTTAGCTGATGGTCTGCCAGAACTGTGGTTCCTGAGCGAACCTGGGTTTTCATAGACAATTTAGATACTTGCTAACCGACCTCGGCGTGCGTGTGTGAGAAAGAGAGAAGGACAGAGAGACAGAGAAGGAAAGATAATGGCATTGAAAGAGCAGTCGCGTGATAAGAGATTAAAACAAACAGTGATGGCTGTCTCGCCTTGCTTGCAAGTGTTGATATCCTGCTTGGAAATACGATTCCATTTAGATTAACACGAACCACAATTTTGCTCGAGAAATGTGCACGAGGTCTGAATCTCTCTGACCTTTGATCTTTAGTCTACTCGTGTGTCACCTCCATAATGATTCCTTCTACCGTTCATCGCTATCTCCATCGCATCAACTGTTTTTAAGCCCTGTTCCCTGTCACACATTTGCCTGCGCAAATTAATTTATAAATGTTATGGGCACAGAAGAGCTCTACACTCCTTCAAGGGAGACCAGCCAGCTTGGCGAACGGTCGTTATCTGACTGGGAGCTCTTCACCAGCGAAGTTCGATTTACATAGCTGCGTGCTGGCTGGACGCCCCTGGCCGTGCTGCCATCCATTTATTGTCATTTTACTTCTTTTATTTGCACCTCGTCAGTTGGCCTGCTTTTGAAAGCCGCCATATAATATTTAGTACTCTCTCTGGCGCTCTCTCGCTCGCTGGGTGTGCTCGGCACTAACACAAGGCCGCACTTATCCCCCTTGTCTGAGGACGTGCTTGCTGCTGCGGCGCACGCGCAGACGCCGGTGATGTGTTGGTGATGAATTTGAATGTAATCACCTCGCTGCAGACTTTTATCGCTGGCCGGAGAGATTGCTTTCCGATAACTCCATTGACATCAACAAGGACGACACTTGAGAGGAAGGCCGTTAAGGCGTGAGAGTGTTCTTCTCTCCCCTTGCATTCTGTCTTTTATATATATAACCAACGTACACATGTCTATATATACATGTTTGCATTTAATCGTACGTGCACGTGGTGTATAATACTCATATACCTATGTACGTACATGTGAAGACTTGCACACAAAAATGTACATATACATATGCACCTACATAAACTATACATGCCTATATCTATATATAATTATATATTCGCTGATGTAAGCATACAGACATTACGTACATATATACGCACAAATTAATAAAAACATACATATACCCAGAGACACACACAGACATAGACATATGCACACAGACACACAGAGACATATGTAAGAACGCACATGTACATACAGAGACCCACAGAGACACGTAGGCATACACAGAGAGAGACACAGACATAGTCATGCAAGATCTCAGTCCTCCACTCACTATCAGTCCATCAGGTAAATAAATATTAAAAAAACTGGCAACAAGCAAAGGATTCAGCCATTCAGAATGAACAATGACATCACGTGCACACGGCCTCATTATAACGATATTATCTCTTGAACAAACCCACGCGAACTGTTAAGAAGGATTTACTTTCAGAATGTAGATGATACAGCTGTAGTAGTATTTAAAAAATAACAAACGCAACAATATCTAATTAATAAAAAGCAGAATGTGGGGAGAGATAGAGTGTGCGTGCGTGCACGTGCGTGAGAGTGAGTGAAGGACGGGTGAAAGATGTTTGAGGCGGACGATGGTTACGTGGTTTGTGTGACCTTTGACACAGTGGGTAGACATATTCTATCAATTACGACTCGACCACGGCTTCATTTGGCTTGTGAAGCAGGTTTTTCACTCTGTTGTCTAAGACATTACTGTGGCGTCTAAAAGAAAAAAATGATGAGGCAGACGACATTATCCGCAGGTTAAACTTGGACAACATCATAATTTGAGACGGTAGCAATAAGACAGAGAGAGAGAGGAGCGAGCAGGTGAGGATGTGAACCTCGTAACGGATTCACCGAGTGACGTGCTCCCGCCGTCACCGTGATCAGTCAACCTCTCAAGCTTAGAAAAGGCAACACAAGTCCAAGTGTTTCTCCTCAACGTTGATGCCACGGATGAATAAACTTGAATCCATTGAAACGAGAGAGTCAAAGTTGACAGTGACATCACAGCTGGAAGAGGTGACGGCAGAAGTCAACCCAGTCAAAGCCAGGAATTCTGGGTAGTTGATAATGTTGACGACCTAGAGCGGAAATGATAGCCGGTTAGTCCGCTGATAATGTGGGTGTTAGACATGTATTATTCTAAATAATAAGTGTGATGTTACTGTAGTAATGGCGGTGACTCGCAATAACACGCACGAACTCATCCACCCCCGTCATGCACTGCAGTTATACCGCTCAATAAATTTACTCTCATGTTATACTGAGCAACATATTCTGATCAATTACGAAAATTGCTATCAATGCAGTTTGTTTGGGGTTTTGTTTGTTTGTTTGTTTGTTTGTTTTTGTCTCCTTCTCTCCGTCCTTTGAATGGAGTTAGAAAGACAAGGCACACAATAATAGTCAGGCGGACAGGAGAATGAATATCAGCTACAGATGGAAAGGAGAGATAGTAGCAGAATGAGACAGCAAGAGTGATAACAGAAAGAGAGTGAAATAGCAGACGACATTACAGCAACGATATAGTGAGACAGTTGGAGTGAATGAGAGACAGAAAGAAAATAAAAGACTAAAGGAATAGCTGGAGGGGATGGGGAAGCGAGATCTTCACACGTGGATATGTGTTCTTGGACTGTCATCCACCTTCCTCATGCCCGACATCAGTAACTCGATTAGTGGTCGTCAATTCGTCGGTCGATGAAAACTGCCTCTCACATCGCTTGGTCCGTCTGACTATACTTCTGAGTTGTCTTTTCTTTTATGCCAAGCAGCATATTTTTGTGGGAGGCGGTGGTGGTGGTGGTGGTAGTGATGATGGTGGTGGGAGGGGTGTAGGAGGGTTGAAGACTGTATCTGTTTTGCTTTCACAATTCATCGTTGACGAATTTCGTAGGAGGGGTCGGGTTCAAGTGTCAGCGCCTCTGTGGCCATTCATCATCCACCCGTGCAGGCTCTTCTCTCCACATCCACGTGTGGAACTACCCGCTGTGAAGATACCCTGTCTGCCAGAGTGCTCGCAGAGAAAGGGGCTCCTGAGGAGTCTAGCGTCGGACTTTAAAAGACTCGTTGACAAAGAGAGTTTCGAATAAAAACGATTTTAAAAATTCCTGACGAATGGAAGCTTGATGGATGAAAGAGTTGTTCTGTGATACATGTCACGGAGGTGACACCTGATCGGCACGCTAGTGCTACTTTGAGCTTTGTGCATGAAGCTCTGTGACCTGTGCCTCTGTGGCAGGCTGCAGGGTGGAGGTGTAAGGATTCCTACAGTCATGTCGGGTACCGGCGACAGTCTGAGCTAGGTACCCGTATGTCGACCACGTCTCTTCCTTAATGACACTAATGTTGATGAGTGTGGAGTTCTGTACTCCTTGCTGTCTTTGAGACCTTATTCACAAGTCCCACGCAAGTCACGTGTCTGGCGCGAGTCTACGTCACTTTGTAGAGCGCGCATGCGCAATGAGGAATCAGCCCATCATACCCAGACATGGTCTTTGTCACAACTCATTTCCGGTCACGACTACCTGCTGTCACGATGTCTTGAGATCTTTGTCACAACTGTCTGCTGGTTTGCGTGACGCCGTCATTGATGTGAGGCACCTGCGCTGTGACAACAAGCCGCCGAGCCTGCTGACCGAGGGGACTACACCTGTGTTTTCACACCACGCCACGTAAACACAGAGGGCGCTACATTCCAGAGACAAGAGTGTAGACACCAGTTGGATACGATGTAGCACACAGATTAGTGTCACGTAGGCATTAGACAGGTGTGTGTGTGTTCATTTGTGTGTGTGTGCGACACTACGAATCTGTTCTCAACTACGTGACCTATCAGCATCTGGATGAAGAACTGTTACATGTGACCTTTCCCTGCACAAAACTCCTATCAATTTCATGGGGAATACTTACTTTTATGCAATTTAAAAAATAAATATAACAAGCAGTTTTCAACAAAGTGGGATTGTGGATGCGAATGAATGTTTGTGTTCATCGCACTATCAGGTCCGTTACCTACCTCAAGCTGTCCAGCTACGGAGTAACCCACGAAACATACCCACGATCTCCACCCGTTAAAAACGCCTTTTACCATCCTTCCCGTGCATAATAAGGATCGATATTGCATTGTCTACTTGTTATCAACGCAACCTACATATCTACAACTCTAGCTGTCCGATATTTTTTGAACCAACCCATTTGTTTGTCAAGAGCTGTTTGCGTGACCATCTTTTTTCGGATTGGTGCTGGTAATGGTATATATCATATTTCTTGGCCCAGATAAAGGTCCCAATATCGAAAGCATTGCGCCAAGTGACATCATTTCCACTTTGCTGATCCAAGTGACACCACTTTGTTGAGGATTGCAGAGTTCCAGCTGCTCGGAAGCGAAAACTTTGTTCCTGAATTCATTACCGATCTCCGCAGACCAACGCGAAGACCAGCAGCCGACAAATGATGGGCGGACTGTGATTGGCTCTGTGTTTGTCGCAGATGCAGTAGCCGCGGTTCCAGACACGAAAAGCCAGGATTTGTACAGCCAAGGCTGATAACCGCGTAGAGGGCTTACCTCCCTTCTTATGCAAATCTTTGTGCTCTGGTCTTGTAATCAAAGATGTCTGGACATTGTCCCATGATGGCCTCAAAATGTTGTGGTCTCTCCAGAGGAGGACTGTGCAGACTACATACACTGGTCGCTGATGACGACCGGCTTGTGAAGACATCCAGCGTCCATTGTAAGAACACATCTCAAGAGCAGACAGCCTTCAACGTGCTTCACGTTCAGCAACTGCCAAAACAGTTGACGGGCAAGTGTCAAGGGACATAACTTCCACTTCACTCAAGCAAGGGACGTTAGCTGTACTGTGATAGGGAAGGGATACTGAAGGAGAGAGAGATTATTAGATGCCAAGGATTTTATCCTGGTCGTTACATATTTCATTCATGTGATCTAACAAGAAAGAAAAAAGAACATTGGAAGAAAAAGAGGATGAAAGTAAGAACTAATAATTCGAAGCCTTTAAATTAACCATGTGAAAAGATGACCAAGAAAATCTTTATGCAGGCAAGCAGACAATCATCATGAATCAAAACAATTAATATTCGCAGTGGGTGATTTTTTTCAATTTTTTCAATGTGAAAATAAAGAAATAATTGCCGCGGTGGACACACACCCCAGATATCTCTCCAAACACTACAAAGAGACTTGTGAACCTCTCCCCATCAGTTCCCGGTCCCTCCAGTCCCACGCCCCGTTGCTCAGCCCCCTATTTCCGCTCAAGCTTTGATCATCTGCAGTCTTGATGCTGCGGGTACCCGGGGTGGGGGTGTGCCGGCAGACGTCGCTGTTTGCGTCTCTGTTAGCAAATAATCGTAATAAACTTGGCCTCGCTGGCTCTTTGAAACCCTCATTCGCACCGGACTTCGTTCTGCCAGCTCAGCATGTGGGGCCTTCTCACCCCCGGCTAAAAGGGCATCATATGTTGGAAGGGATCTACACCTGTCCTTTTCATTCGCACCTGTCCCTTTCGCTTACAGCCGAGAATCTTTTCACCCATGACCTAGTGACAGGGGCGGCCCATTACCTACGTGGAAGATAATATCCCGTAGTAGGGTGGATGACTGGAGAGCACACCCACTTCCGGGGATAGAAGATGCTGTGTCGCCTCACCTGGACATTAAAAAAGCTACAGGTAACAACAGACAGAGTGAAGACGGGACCACGTGAAGTGTGAAATTTGTAGCGAAGGGCTCTGTGGGACGTGTTTGTAGTCACCTGCGGAACGCCCAAGGGTGTCTCACCCGAGTATACAAACCTGCACGCACAGTTTTGAATCCGTGACTGAAAGGCAAAGTAAATTATTTCGCTTCATGGCCTGAGCGTCACCTTGTGACGTGCTTGTGATCCTTGGCGTCTCCGTGTGACGTGCTCAAGTATTGTCAGCGAATAACTATGGCCACACGGCCAGTGTCGTGCCATGTCCGTTAATGTCATTAGTTCTAAACCAGATTAGGACTCACAGAGCCATGCATACAGAGAGAGAGAGAGTTTACAGGCTATACAATCACACATACAATCACACATACAATCACACAGACAGGCGCGACAACACACACACACACAGAGTACCCACGCACGCACCCAGTCGTTGTGTCGAGGCGTCAGGTCTGACGCTGAATGTCATTCAAGTAATTTTTCGGACGCGACTTCATTCACAGTGCGTTGATCCCAGCGCCGACACCCAGCACGCTTCGGTGACCAGCTTGAATCGGCTCTCGGGTGGCAGCCTCCAGACAGGGTGGCCTCCGAGGACACCGGGTGCACGGCGTGAGGTCGTTGCTGGGTGTAGATGCTCTTTAACAGCTGTTTCCGCTGACTCCACAGTCGACCCCTCGGTGACAACTCGCCACCTTTCACAAAGTCTAAGAAAAGTTGTAATATAAGAATACAGGAATAGTTGTGGTCTTCATGTGACTGTCATGGTCGACATCTGCACCTAATTAACATAGGTTCTGCTGGTTGAGTATTTAGTTTTGTACGGAGGAAACGTCTTCGTGGACAATGCTGACCTCTGTGTTGCTGACCTCTTGCTTTGCATGTTCTGTTTGTGAGCGTGTATCTGGAGAATGGAAGAGGTGTAGTCACTAAGATTTGGGGAAACAATATCTTGCACTGAGCTTTACCAAAATGAGTAGGAAACACTATCCACTCCACTAGTCTACTGTATACAACCTGACCTAAACATGAAAACTTGTTGTTTCAAATGATTGGGTTTAGTTCATTACGCGATACTAGTACCACCAGTGTCACAAAATAGTTCCGCTCCATTCATGAGGCTTAGTGACCGTGACCTCACAACATAGTGACCCTTGACCTTACGACATGGTGACCCTTGACCTCACTGCCTGGTGACCATGACCTGTCTGACATGTTATCCGCCTCCAAGCTCTAGAAAGTATTAGGGCTTCCAAGGAGTCAGGAGTTAGAACCTTGGTCATTATTTTCACACTTTACTCTGACTTATCTTTAAATGGAAGACATGACGGTAGTAGAGATGTACACATACGCGTGCGCACAGAGAGAAAGAGAGAGGAGGGGAGGATGAGAATCAACACTTTGTAGCTTGGCTGACAAACATCTGAAGACCTGAAGTCAAGCAGCATCTCCATCCACGTGACTGTCAGACCGCCAACTGCTTCTCCGTCCACACAAGATCTTCCACACGACCCTGGCCTTCCAAAGTCTGTTCTTTGGGGTGGATGAGAGGAGTTAGCTGCCCCACCTCGCCAATCACACGTACAGGCACACACGCACCAGAGGTCAGACCGTGCAACAAACAAACTGGGATGAACGGGTGGCAATGTCTGGGTGGCCGTCGCCGTGAAGTGCGTGTACACCTGCTTGTGTGTTCCGGTGTTAAAGGCCACCCGGAATACAGCAGTGAAATATAAATATATATTTTTCTCAGCTCGCTAGGACGTCGATGAGAAAGCATGGGTGCAGTGCCGACAGATTATGTCTCAGACCTCTATCCACCCTGACCTCCAGCACCACACATCAATACCTGTCTACAAGATTTAGTCTTGTCACGTGATCAAGTTGGCTCGATGGACCACATACCACCCTTTTTGTTCCTTTATGCGCCATTGCTAATCTACTCAACATTTATAAAAATTTGGGCTTGAAAGACAATCTTTTTAATTGATGTGTAGTGAAAAACAAACACGTGTTTAAATCTCCATGAGTACAAGCAAATGTTGTCACTACCCTGCAACACCTCGAGGTCGTCTCTGAGGAGTTGACGAACCCTGCGGTGACCCAAAGGTTGGTGGTCGCGTGGAATAATATCATGCTCAGGCTAAAGGTGTTGTAAAGAGGTTGACGGGTCGACCTAGGTGCGAGGGCGGGTGGCGGGGTGGAGGCAGGTGAATGGAGGGAAAGGAATTTCCGGTTGTGTATGCCCAGTCACGACCCACAGGCGACGACGACGGGACAGCTACACGACAGTCGCGCCACCACGGTAACGTAGGGACCGATGACGACGGTGATGTGTCTGTGATAATAGCTGGGGTGGGGTGACTTTGCTCTTTAGTTGTGGAAGGATGAAAAGCTAGAAAGTGTGGAAAAGAGTTCTCTCTCAAAGCAGGTTGATGCCCACAAACATCGCTTGCTTTTTCTGTGAAGCTGCTTTAAAGATGATTATTAAAAGATATGTTCTTTAATATTTGATTATTCTCACGTTTCACACGATTTTAACATCTTTGTTCGTTTGATCTCATCGTTATTACAGAAAGCAATACTAACATAGCCCATTAATGTCCTGTTTGATTTCTCGTCTGTAAAATGATCAAATATTTTAAATGATGTTGACCAGAGGTTGGAGGCAAGGATGCAGTTTACTCCAGTGCCTCGAGGGCCATAATAAAAAAAAAAAAAAAAAAAAAAACACACACAAAATTTGATACATCATTACCCGTTCTCTCTTGTGTTTACGAGCGCGCGCGCTTGTGTGTATGTTCACAACATGAAACACATTCACCCGTTATTGAATTGGATGTTTGACATTTATTTACATAATTTTACACGAATATGTGTTATGTGCGGACGTCCAGTCATGAGTGCGTTTGTGAGCTTGCACACCCATGCAAGCATGGAGCTGCACGGTATCAAGACATTCGTGCGACTCGTCGGTCTCCGCACGCCACCCGGTACCCACATCCACCCTGTACAATACTGTAGGTACATGTAAATGTATACTGCAGTGTCGACCGTACCCGTGGGAGTGTGTAGTTAACAGACGGGTCAGATGGTCGGGTCTTACTTGTTTTTTGTCTCCGGCTTTCAGTCTGTCACGAACTGCCGACGGTTGCCTGGGTGTTGTGTCTGTTCTACCCGACTTCCAACATTCACATACTTGTAGTGGGTTGCACCACTTCAAATCCTGTCTTTCCGTTTTGAAATAATATCAAGCACACTGGCTTGTGTTCATGGCCATCGACTATTTATTTACCCCCTGGGTAAAGCTCCTTAACTTGGGTAGGGAATTAGCAAGTTATGGTCACCCGACACTCAAACCGATTCATGAACCATTGAGGAAACCAAATGACCAATGGGAGGGAAAAAACCGAAGAGAACCATGTTTATTGTATGGGAGAACGTTCCTGACTACGCAACCTGCGATAAATTACTGGCTGCTAAAATGATTTGGGTGAGCCTACCCTGAGGCTATGAATATTGGTTTTACCCCGCTTTCTGCGGGTGACAGATTTACCCAGCTCCGGTAGCCTAGCAGGCTGGGTAAAGTGCTTCGTGAACACGAGCCTAGGAAGCATCACCAGCCAATTAACAAGATCAACAAGTGGTATATAGGTCGGCGGGACCTGACCCTCCTTTCTTTCTGCTGATTGCCATCTACGCGGCCGTTGGAGCAACGGCTGAGCGCTTATCACCAGTACAGTGAGGACTGGGTGTCTTGCGTTCATATCTCGTCTTGGACACGCTTCTCCATCTCCACTTGTGACATTTTTTTTAAACATCCTCTTTACTTTACTTTACTTGATTATTTCCACCACCGACAGCAGCAGCAACATCGTCATGAACGGCCAGAAACTGGAGGAGGTCAACAGCTTCAAGTATTTGGGTGCCACCCTGACTAGAGATGGTTGCTGTACAGCAGAGATCCGTATCAGGATTGGTATGGCAACATCCGCAATGTCCAGGCTGGATAGGATCTGGCGAAGCAACTCAATCAGCTTCAGTACCAAGCACAGGCTGTACAAGTCCCTCGTAGTGTCAATCCTACTCTACGGCTGCGAGACTTGGACGCTGCTTGCCGCAACGGAAAAGAAGCTCCAGGCCTTTGAGAACAAGTGCTTGAGAAAGCTGCTCCGCATCTCGTACCGCGAACACAAGACCAACGAATACGTACGGAGCACCGTAACCTCCCTCGTGGGCCACATGAGCCCCTTCTGGCAACAGTGAAGCGGCGCAAGCTCGCCTGGTTCGGTCACGTCACCCGCCACAACACCCTGTCCAAGACGATCCTACAAGGAACCCTCGAAGGGAGCCGTCGTCGTGGTCGTCCGAGGAAAAGCTGGGTCACCAACATTAAAGAATGGACCGAACGCGAGATGCCAGACCTGCTCTCATCTGCTCAAGACAGGACCGGGTGGAAAATTCTGTCTGTTGCTGCTGCCGGACGGTCCCCCCTACGCCCGGACCGGGCATGGGACTGACCTGACCTGACCTGACCTTTACTTCCTCCTTCCCCGCATCCCTAGAATTTCTTCCTTTTCCCCGAACCTACTATTGTCTGCTCTTGCAATAATTCTCTAGGCCACTTTATTTAACCATTTTTATTAATTAGTTTCGTAGATCTGCGCAGTTATCAAGGCATTCAAAACAAGTTTGTAGCTGTCCCGATACTGCTGATAATATCTGATATCACTCTGAAATAAATTGAGGTCGGGCAGCGACGAGGCGGAACGGTGCTTGAAGAACACGCACATCAGCTCACGCACGCGACAGCTATCACCGGAGCTCGCAGGTCAAACGCATCGCTCGTCAGAGAGCGACCTCTGAGGACACCACTCGCCCGTGCGAAAGCGAAACAGAAAATAAGTAGGAAGGTTCGTACTCGGCACGTCCGGGTCTGTTGGCTCCAGGCGCCGACTTTGAACGCTCGAGTGAACCTGCGTCAGTCGCCCGTCCATGACAGGTAACCCTACCTCAGGTGGAACGGGCGCAATCTAACGAGCGGCCATAAAATTAGAAAGATTAGATGGCACTATTAAGGCGTCGGCACGAGACGGACATCAAAGCAAAGATCAAACAAATTGTCGCCGCTCGAGCTTTGATGAGAGGCGCGACGTCAGTCGCTTCGGACGGAGACACAAGGAGAAGGATGGCAGCCAGGCGGGCGTCACACGGGCTGTCGTCACCACGCATGCGCCTCCCGGCATGCCTCAGCATCATCGACGTCACTATTTGTACCTTTGCGTGAGGCGCCAACGGAATTGCATTTCCGGCAGGTGTCGTGAAGGTTCGTTTACCTCAGACCTTCCGTTTTTCCGGTTTCTTTTGAATTATAAATATATGTAACTCTTGGCGCTATTTTCAGACACCAGAAAAAATATGGCCAACTGACGGCGCGACATGTGAAAATTGTATTTGTTTATGTTTACTGTCAGTAATTTGTTTGGTAGTAACTCCTTATTTCATGTGCAACGCAGGTAACAAGTAACAAGTAACTTGGTGGAGTTCGCTCGTTCAGCGTTGGGTCCTGTAGTGTGGAGGATCCGATCCGATGCTGTGGGAGACAGTTCGCATACCTTTCCCTCCCTGACATTTCTGCTGTTTACCTGATGTGACAGGTAGCCGATCCGCTGACTTGGCGACTAGTGACCTGCCATTGGGAGGGGAAGGGGGAGACTAAAATGGACTCCGTAGACGAGACTAGAGACAACTCATTTTTCTTTGATCTTTAAATGATCATCTGGTGGCGCCAACTACTTGTGTATGTGTGTGTATACGCGCGGGTCAATGGATGTCACAGTCAGGCAGAAGGCGGGGAGGGACATGGGGAGGTCTACCCCCCCCCCCAACGCGAGGGTTCAACAACGCAGAAGGCATGACGGCATGCGACAGGTATGTTCCTCCAGTCAGCGGCGGTGGTCTTGCCGCGGGAGATCAAAAGCAGCTCCACCTCTAACCTCCCCTCCCCAAACTTCCCCCCGCCAGCCCCCCAACATCTCACCTTCCCTGACCTCCCTGTAACATCCCTCGACCCGTCTCACGACCCTACCTGCTGACTGCAGTGGGATCCACTCCCAAGAAATATGTCAGCAACAGGGATTTCCAGTGTTTTTCCGTTTTATGAGGCTCGGATTTGTCTGTCCCGATACTAGGTCTCATGAAAGCCTTGCAGGCGTTTCCACTGCGATTTAGGTGTGTTTTCATTACGATGTAGGCGTGTTTTCATTACGATGCATGTGTCTTCTCATTAGGATGTGTTTTCGTTAGGTTACTCGGCTCTTGACACCATCGAGCGGTTGCTGTGCCCTTTAAGTTTCCGAGCTTGCACTTGCGTGTTGCAACTGTGCATGTGTGCCTGGCATTAACGTGCATACACAGATTTGTTTTGTTTTTGTTGTTGTTTTTGGTTTGTTTGTTTTGTTTTTTGGTTGTTTTTTTTTTTTTGTTGTTTTTTGGGGGTTTTTTTTTGTCGCACATAATACTGCCGAAACATGATTTGTCAATGAGCTTGCACTCTCTCCACCTACTGAGGCCATATTGAGGTCAAGATCATCAAAAGATTGTTTCCAAAATAACGGTAAACAAATAAATATTTTGACGGAACACACACACACCACGGGAGAAAAGGATAAGAGGTCTTATGGTGGGTCGGGATGAAAATGTTGTCACTCCTCCTTATCTCTTCGGTAGCATGGTAATCGGCCGCTAACCCTGTGGTCAGGGGGATCGCGTGGTAGGTCGGGAGGATTAAACGGGTGTCAGGTGGCGAAAGGGTCAAAAAGTGATTTTGTGGCCAGAGGTCAGTGTCGCAGCGCCACTCAAAGCACCAAGCATTACAGAAAAAGGTTTAATTAATCCAGAAATCTAAGATAAGCCTTCGGACCTTGAGGAAATTATGTTAATGTGATGATTGTGGAGAGAGATACGAGTCAGGCAGGACTAGCCACAAAAGCTTTGCTGCAAAAACTAAATGTCTCTCTCTCTCTAACCCCCTCCCTGCTTGTCTCCCAACATCCCTCACTCCCTCACTTCCTATGTAAGGACCTGCAGCTAAAACATCTGTGGTCTGTGGTAACACTTGCTTTGTATTGGGACTAACAGATTGTGAGATGCAGAGTGTGACGTACAGACTGACAGACAGACTGATATAACAAGTCATACAACGTGTGTGTTGCTCTTCATTCCCGACTATGCTCTGCGCTAAGAGAGATGAAATTACTCATAAGAACCATTTTGGTGATCAATATTCATCACTGCAAGCTATGAAATAGATAAGATTATTTAAATATACCCGTATTCATCCTCTTTCTCTCACACACACGCTTTCTGTGTTTGTGAAAGACAGCAATGTAGGGGAAGTAATCGAGACTTGCGTTTGAGTGTGCATTTACGTCCCTTGAAGACGCTAAACTCCAATTAATTGTCTTGTGCTCAAGATGGGATATGGAGGGGAGTGCAGCAGAGTGAACACAGGAAACTGCCTTTAAAGAAAAAAAGGGAGAGAGGTGGGGATGGTATGAGACGGTTGTGGGGGCGGAAAGGGCATCTTTAATCACAAATCTTTTCCCGGTAGGCGGCAGTACATGTATTTGGAGTCTTCATCTGATGAAGACAGAAATGCCCTTCTCGTTCTCCTGTTTGCTTTTGGAATTGATGTCCATGAGTGTGCACATGCCTGGTTTTGCGTGTAGCTCATCACTTTGTCGTTTATTCATAATCTAGAATTACAAAGGCTCTCCTTCTCTCACTCATACAGGCAGACATACATGTATACAGACACACATGTAGGCAGGCAGGCAGGCCGACGTATGTACACACATCATCCCAAACAAATTTGTCTAGTATTTCACTCACAGCAGCAGATTCAGAGTTTTTACAGGGCTTACAAGGAGCAGGCTGGTATTTGCAACACTTTCTCAGTCTCTCACAAGAAAGAAGTTTGAGAACATCTCTGTTTAGACTGAGAGTATTGTTTGTCTAGCATTAGTAAAAGAAATACTTCAGCTAATCAGAAACCCCACAGCAACTACATCAATGACATAAAACCACCTTAGTAACTATACAACATCAATAACCATACACCAACATTTCCCCATCTCTATTTCGCACGTACGTATACGAACACACTCACACTCACACAGACTAGAGGCAGTGGTCAGTACACGGGGCTAGTGGCGAGCGCTGGCCGGAGGATTGCGGACGTGAGTGTCATCGTGGGAACCGCAAACACTGGACACCACCATCTTCCTGGTCCTGCGGTGACTGGAGACATAGCTGACATGAGGGGCCCATGGCACGGACAACACTGCCGGCCCCAAATGAAGACCCACTCAGTCCATCTCCCTCTCTTCTTTGTCGATCGAGATTTCTGCCTTATCTGGTTTTCTTTCTTTCTCTCTTACCGATCTATTTTAAAATTGCTTTTTTTCTGCTAAAAAATAAAATTTACCAGCAGTTTAAAAGTAATTATACCAGATATCCAAGAAATAATAATTAAATTGTTAAAATAAATATTATTTATAATTACTTGTATTCCTCTGTTCTAGAGTCGTTCTGTCTCTCTCCCCTCCTTCTTTAAGACATGCGACTATATCTGGGGCTATGGCGGTCTCTGGTGGAGACTGTGAGTGGGTGTAACAGTGGCTACATTGTGTGGGAGGCCTTTATAACCTAGTTGCCAGGTAGAAGAGTAGGGTCGCTATCACACACATCCTTCAGCTGTCAAGACGCGAAGTCACTCGCACCTAGTCGGCCACAGAAACAGTTTGCTGAGGACTGTGCCATCGTTAATTGTCTCTCTGCCCCTGTTATCTCGCGTCCTCCCGAGCTGTGAAGCCATGTTACACCTGGGTGAGACAACCAGTCGGTGGGACTGTGGTGGTTAAAGGTCTCTGTGACTGATGCTACACTGCATCCACACCGCGCTTGTACATGGGGCAGACAGACGGACAGGCAGACATAGATTATAGAAGAATATAAACAAAACTGCTAGAGGAAAATAGCTGAGTATTCCTGGGATCGAGGACAGAAAGTCTTATATGAAATGACACGTAGAAAAACTGTACATTCGCACACACCACAGTTG
Source organism: Pomacea canaliculata (assembly GCF_003073045.1). NCBI lineage: Eukaryota > Metazoa > Mollusca > Gastropoda > Architaenioglossa > Ampullariidae > Pomacea > Pomacea canaliculata. Next base: position 15,988,870 of record NC_037599.1, read on the forward strand.
TACTTAGACACAAGACAAGCTAGGTGGGCCTGCGCGTGCTACCACACACACGCATGCACACACTCCCCCACACACACATGCATATATATATATATTCACACATGCATACGTACAGAAAAATGTACTCACTTTTCCTTTAAGTTTTCTCTCGCACCTTCCCCCCCCCCCCACACACACACACAAACAAACATACACTTGCACACATATGCGAATATTAACTCGTAATACCCGTATATATATATTTAAATTATATTTCCATCCACCCATCCACCCTCACACGTGTACACATAAATTACATTCTACAGGGTCGAATAACATACATATATACATCTCTATACCTCGAACATATGTCATGTATATTTGATGTAAATGTGTGTGTGTCGAGAGAGATAGTAAATCTGTGTGTACATATCAAATACATGTAAATCAATGTTATGTAAATAATAGAAGTGTAACTGCATTTCATGAATACTATAAATGAATCTGTAATAAAAACTACATATCAAATCTTTGCAATAAACAGTATGATAATGTGCAGATAAGCGTGTATGGTTAAAGTGTTTAAAAATATACACGTTGCCTTGTTGTCAACACTTAAACAGACTGAGGTATTAATGTTGACATTTTCACCTTATCCGTTGGACTGAATTACGTTTGCGCATGTTAAAATCTTGCCAGCCTTCAAATCACTTGTGTTGTATAAACATGAATAAGTCAACTGTACATAAAGTGGTATAAGTGTACATAAAGTGACATGCTACGTTTCTGTCACGATATTCTGGGATGTGTGTTTCAGAGATCTCAAGATGGAGAACATCATGCTTGATGAAAAGCGGAAGCACGTGAAGGTGGTCGGTGAGTACAATTAACTCACCACTTACATCAAACACTACCCTTCACCAACCTCAACGTACAACACACTACAGCATGTTAAACTAACAACACACAACACACATAATTTACAGCGAACGACATACTATAACACACCAAACTGACATCACACAACATACATACAACCCACTCAACCCACGTCACCATATTGAACTTCAAACACTCGCATGGACTAAAACTAAAACGCAACACAGTAAGATTTAAATAAGCAGCTCGTTAACAGTACAACACACTAAAGATACATCACTCAGTGTACGTCTATACACTAATCTTACTTACAACACAACACTAGGATTGTAATACAAGATGGAAACACGCAAGAGAGCGGATTGTGGAAGGGGGGCCCCCGGGAAGTGGGGGGCAGATAGACATTTTTAGTGTCTGGGATATTGATTAGCCGTGTGATGTCAGTCCTCATGTCAAAAGAGTATGCACTGTTCCCTCCATCTAACCCCCAATAACAATGAGTTCTTTTTTTTTTTTTAACCTCCACCTCATTGAATAAACTTTATCCTCTGTTCTTCTTTATCCTTGTTCTTTGGCTTGTTCCTTCCTTGGGATTCAATCCATCCGTCAATCGTGATTTGCATGCATTATACATTGTAGACACAGACTTTGTAGCAAGCTGTCATTATTAGCTGGTGTGTAACCGGCATTACATCGCTCCTGACAGGCATACAATGTTATTTTTAGCACTATGCCTCAGTGCTGACGTCAGACGCACAAATTCCGACTCCAGAGGCCCTCGGGGGTCACCGACCTTCGTGAGCCTGAAACACTTTTTCTGATGGCCTCTTGGGACAACTCCCACTGGATCGTCAAATCATAAGCATTGCACAATAGGCAAGCTTTTGTCGACTGTAAGAACTTCTTGTCGCCAGCGTACATCGCCTGACAAAACCGGAGAAAAAAATACAGGACTCTAGAGACGCGGCAGATATTAGCTCCGTGCTGATTTCGCCTGCCTTGCTGATTACATTTGAGATTCTCTGTACATTATTTTGGAGATGGCATCGCGATGTTAGTCGCAGACCGCTGGTCATCACAACACGCACATACAAAGGGGCAATAACTGTTGGCCATGGAGGGGACGTCATCCCTGACGCTTATGTTGTAGGAAAAAATAGAACAGTTTTTCCCATGGCGCCGCCTGGTGGCAGTAATGATTATTATCATCATCGAAGGCAGAGAAGGAAGGGGGCAACGTTTATTTATCTGTTTAAAGTTTGTTGATTTTTTTTTTTTTTTGATTATTGGAAAGAGATCGGTTATTGCCCGCTAATCAACACAAGATATTCCAGAAAACGCTTGAGCAACGGGTGTTGACTCTTTTAGTGTAAGTGATCAACAAATCATTGCCCTACAGAAGAGGGTGGTGGTAAATATACCAGTACTAAAACAATTCTACAATCAAAAGTATGAGAAATATAAAGTAGGAGTTTATTTTATAGCTAATGCATCTTTACAATCTTTCTAAATTTAAATGCATAATACAGCGATAACTAGAAGTACTTTCCGAAAGTTCTACTTGTTGATGTCGTCAGTATGAATAATTTAAAGGGGCTTAATAATGTGTAAAATTTTCTTTGGAGATAAGTCTAGGCCAAGACACAATACTAAACAGGACGGAAGCGACAGGAGAGTGCATGGCATGTTGACCAAGTGGCCAGCTTCGGCTCTGTCAACTGTTCCAGTTACGTTTGACCCGCGAAAACAAATCGGAACACGAAGTGAAAAGTCGCATCTGAAGAGCCCAGACTGACCTTTCATGACCCACATACGTTGTCAACATAACCTACCAACATGCCGCCTCTTATTCGGGTTCAACAGGTACACGATAACAGCTAGCTACCGTGGTGTCAAGGACCTACCTGATGGTTGGAGAAGAGAATATCATTTGTAAAGACTATGCAATAAGGAGAAGGGCAGACAAACCTTTCGGAGCTAATAAAGAGCAATTGATAATGGACTCAGAGCCTCTAGTCACTAGTGGGACCTTTGAAAGTTGCCGGTATCTGTCCCATGGCGAAACCCCAGCTAAAAGATATTGAGGTGACAAGAATTTAAAAGTTCAGTTTCAGCATCCCCAACCTGAGCATCTTCCTGCGCCACTACAGTGCCATTCAGGATGGTATGTAACTACGTTGGCAACGGACGAGGAGGGGTAACCGTTAGTATTTTCCGGCCTGGACAGATTTACAGATGTTCTGCCACTAAGTCGCGAACCCACGACGTCAGCACTGAACTGCTTGTTGGTGCTCTCGGCACAGCCGCCACACTAATTCAAGGGAGATAAATGTATTTTCGTGTCCTTTAGTATTGGAAGAGTACTATCCCTTGAAAATAGTATTTTCTATTAATTATTGCAGCTTGAACATTTGAAAACATAGCAGTAAAGTTGTTCATGATCGATCTGTTGAAGTTCTTTAGATTTAAAACTTTAAATAATTATTTAAAATATTTATTTCAATTTTGTATATTTAGATATTATGAAAAAATCGGAAACAGAAAAATCAGACATTACTGTTAATGTGTAATTGGGTACCGGGAATACTGCTTAGCGCAATGAGCTCGCCTGTTGGCCTGGATATTACGCTGTACAAATGAATTGCACGAATGAACATTCTATTATTATTATATGGGAAAAACGAAATTAACATCACAATATTTAGTAGCGTAATTAGTAATGACAATATTAGAAAGGCAAATAAACAGCACTCTGTTCTTTTATTATAACATATAGTTATATAATTATATACACCATATATATAAACGTAGTTTGCAATGTCCTATTTGAAAAAAAGTATTTGTTTGAAGGTTATAGACTTTACTTTTGTTTCGACCACAATGTGTATTCTGACATTATTCCATGTTTATTTACATTGACTTACCTGTAATACAACTTTATTAATCCACAAGTGCGATTCCAAATTTGAAGATGTCATCTACGTCCGTTTTATGTAAGCTGTATGCTTGGACCCATCGTCTGCATATGTTTTCATACAACTGTCTGTGGGTGTCATTTACACCTGTTTTCGCACACCTGTCTACACATGTCTTCACCTGTCCGCCTGCTGTGACGTTGCAGACTTCGGGCTGAGTGTAACGTTTTCCAAGGACGAGCTGATGAAGACCCACTGTGGGTCACCAGAGTATGCGGCCCCGGAGCTCTTCGCCAATAGAGAGAAGTATGGCCCGGAGATCGACGTGTGGAGCCTGTAAGCACCCAGTGATGTGACTGATCTGTCCATCACTTCATCTCTCTCTCTCTCACACACACACTAACACACACAAACATTGTCCATTAATAGTGAGCGGGCTATCTGTGCTTTCTGGACAACATAAGGATTATGATATTCTTTTGTAGTGATCTGAATATATGAATTTTCCTGACAACAGGGGGGATAGTGATGTACTCTAGTAGTGACCAGACTGGTTTTTTCTTCATCAGGGGGATCGTGATGTACGCCATGCTTGTGGGTCACCTTCCATTCACCACGCCTTACACCGACCACTACCGCCGCCAGAAGCTTGTCCAGCAGATGGAAAAGGGGCTCACAGAGGTGCACTCTCGAGAAATGACACACTTATCTGTAGGTAAGACACACGTGTTTGTAGGTGAAACACCTGTCTGTAGGTAAGACATACCTGTCTGTATTTAAGACTGGTCAGTAGGTAAGCCTGTAGACAAGACTTTAGAGCAAGGGTGAGTGGCGTCGACTGTGAGACGATGTTGTACTCTGCAATGTAGAGGACGGTCACTGATGAAGGGGCTCGGACGGACAGACAGACAGACAGACAGACAGACAGCTCACCGCTCTGCTGGCTACAGCGTATCATAATTTCAGATTATTAGATTGGGTTACGTTCCACTGAACGTAAGCATCATTCACCAAGTTCCAGTTGATTTAACCTGTAATCCCATGCAATATTACATTTTAAAAAATTAAATAAAAACCCAAAACAAATAGGCCCTTACATAACCCAGAGTTATAGGACGAAAAAGTCAGTACGTACTTGCTAAAATCGTTAAAAATTACATAGGAAGTCACGTGTTTACAGACCTCCAGGAGTTGATGCGAAAGGTCATTGAACCGCGGCCGGAGTCACGCATCACTCTGATTGGGATGGAGGCGCATTCCTGGGTGACAAGCAGCGGCAAACTTCCCTTCTTCCCCTTTCAAGCCTTTCCCCGCGACAAGACGCTGCGCAGCCAGGTGAGTGGACCCACACCATGGAACCCGTCTAACACTTCCCTTTGACAATTCTTTTCTTTGTACAACTTCTGTCATTAAGAACAATCGACTTATACTTACCATTGCACCTCTGAATGCACGCGACCTGTTCAGCAACGTTAATCAGTATTCGATAAATATCAACCAGCTCAAAACTGTTGTTTCTATATGTATATTGATGTATAACAATATGATTTCCCTGAAGGCAATATCCCGTGATGCCTATTTTTGAGAATCTACTAAGCTGCAGGATTCAGAGACTGTCCATGATATTTATTTGACATTTATTTCTTTATTACTCTCACCTAAAAACCGTTAAGCGATGGTGATGAAGGCGACAGCACGTGGCTTATTGCACTGCTGCTAGTTGTTGCTGCTGTGCCCCCAACCCCGCCTTACACCCTCCCCGCCCTCATGTCGAGCACAGAGTGGCTTCAATGTTTTGCATCACCACATCTCTTTTTCCAGGGAACACCCAGCTTGCGTCAACAGGTACAGTACAGGTGCAGCTGTACCCGACTGTGCAGTGCTAGTGTATGGATGTCCTTGTAGACACCTAGACTGACTATAGCACTGTAGTCTCCTGTCTCCTTTGTTCCTGTCTCCTCTCAGACATCAGCTGTCCACTCCACTCTCACTTAGAACTTTAGAGCGCGCGTGTATATATATAAACATAGTAGTTCTTTCAAAACTGGAGAGAACAGCTGACAGAAAACAAAACCTTTGCTAATTATTATAATGGCATATGAAGAAATGAATTTACAATTTATTTGCTTCCTCCAAAGTTCAAACAGATATGAAACAAAGTTTATTTTGACAAACTCCTGGTAAGTATGAAAATATGTGCATTAATATAACAAAATATCAGATTATTTTCCTGATAATTTGTTATCTATCATGAATTCAGCAAAGGTTTGTCAACCGTTCTTCTCCAGCAAACTCCATTTTTATGAGTACTCTTCAAAATATATTTTCATATATTCTCTACTCGAGGTTCTCGTGTAAAATACATATCTCTTCCATTGTCAGAGGAATCATTGTACTGTCAGAGAACTTAAGTGGAAAAGACAAGTTATGTCTGCAAGGAGCCAAATAAACATGCACACACCCAGCCACAGTTTAATACATAATAATATACTTCAGCAAATGATGATGCTGATTATGTAATATAGAATCTTTCGGAAGCAGCAGCGACTACAATAACAGCATGCTGACATTAAAACAGGATTTCATCTGTTGTTGACCTATCGTGAATATACAACTCTGTCTGTTCAGTGTCTGTTAATGGTTTGTTTTGGTTTTGTTTAGCTAGGAATTTCTCATAAGAATAGTATAATTTAGGACTGTGTAAATAATATGTTGTGTGCTCTTAGACCGGATGCATATGTATATAGACCTCTGCGTGGTTGTCTTCATTCATCGCTAGTATTGTAGCTGCCGACCTTCTCCGTCAGCACATCCATGTCTATACGGAATAAAATTACAAAAAGTCTGCATGGCATTCATTAAATATTATTTCCAAATAATTCTAGCCGTCGTCTAGTCAAGGCTACATGTTTTAGAAGAGGTTTATAAAATGTATGGATGTGTCACAAATGTTCAATGCCTGTTGTGTCCGTCGCTTCCACAAGTCGTGTGAAGGTGAGGCTGATGTCCAACTGAATTGTCTGTGAAGTGTTCTTCACACTTTTCTAGTCTTACAGACACGTGTATGTCAACACTTTGCCACGAGTAGGTGGCGAGTTATGTAATTTACATCAGTTTCTGATTCAGATGTTCTTTTAAAAATGTTTTCATTCGAGGGCGACTAGAGATCAAAAATAGAAAGTGTAAAAATGACAAGAATTTTAAACTTTGACCAGAAATATTCATTGCGCCGAATTGTGATCGTGTGCGTGCGTACGTGCGCATGTGTGCATGTATGTACGTACGTATGTACGCGTGTATGTGTGCATGTTTCTGCTCGTCGGACCCTTTATAAGTCAGCCTGCCATCTGTTTGTCTGTTTGCCTGTCTGTCTCTCTTCGTCTCTCTCCCCTCCCCCCGATCTCTCTCTCTTCATCATTCAGTGCGATGAACGTTCGTAGAACCCCTCTGCATACTGTCACTTCCCGCAGAAAAGTTTACTCTAACAGTTAGAACCTAAAATAGTCTTATGTATCTCTGTGCATTGCTTTATACCAATATCAGATTTTTTTTCAATGCGATTTTCATTTTTGTCTCCATCCTGTATGTGCACAATCGCACATGCAACCAGGACTCAGAATTAAGTACAGATGAAGAGGAGGTAATGCTCATATCCTGTCCAAATATTCAGAATTCTCTCCCTTATTCTCTGTATCATTCAAACCGTTGATTTACTAATTTAATTTTTTTAAACCTGCAGTAGCTGTGCATCGATGTTTGCAAGTTTATCTCACGGAGTCGGATGCCCTGTTAGGCACCAGGAATGCCCGTTATCTTCCTGTCACCTCCTGTTATCGGGCGAGAGCTGGGGAAGGCTTCTGCTGCTTACATCCTCAGTTACTGGAACCTCAATCTTACCTTGGTTCTCCCCTCCTGAATGCGCCTTTCAGTGGTTTTTCTTGAGAATGTCTTAAAGAATTTATTTAAAAACCCGAACAAATGTTCACGATCTCTGGAAAATGCACTTTGTCTTGCCTGCCGCTGGTATGGAATGGAATTGTTTTTCTACCTGTACATGCAGCCCTTTGATGCATTTTTGCTCTTGGAGGAAACCGGATGGGAAGGGAGAAGTGGACTAAGGGCGTTTTGCACGTGATGAAAATAGTTACATTATGATTTTTCATCGTTATCATGTGACTGTTGGGAGGTTTGTACCAGGATTCTACTCAGTTCTTATCAGCACATTACCACCTCTCTCATGCAGTCCAGTTTGTTTTGTTCAGTTGACATTTACAGCATCCTTTGCCTGTCCAGCATCAACCCCTTGTCCCCCAGTCACAACTGCAACATGAATGCTGATAGTCATTGCCACTGCATCTCAGTCTGTGTTTTAGCAGCCATGCCATGAAGCTCCCTTGCTTTGTATGTCTGTGTACAGTGGAACATAAGTATGGTTAGCTCCCCTGCTTTGTATGTTTGTGTTGAGTGTTTCTAGAAGTTTCCGCTGTTCTTGCAACACGCGTTAACCCGCATCGCACCAGCTGTATTGTATGTTGTTTAAATGTTGTTCTTGTATCACATGTCAACATGTTGTAAACAAATCTATTATCTGTATCAGAAGTTGAGTTTTAGTCTTGTGGTGACTGAGATATGTAGATATAGTATTATGTAAGCAAGTAGCCAAGAGAACCGGTGAATTATCTCAGTTTACAAAATAAATGGAACACTGAGTACTTACAAATTATGCTCCATCACATAGTAGCTACTAAGTGCATTTCTACAAGCAAACTGTACAATATGCGGATGATTTTATTCCAGACAGTAGGGTTTTCACAGTAATTCCATGCATTATCAACCCCAACTTGATTTTATTTATCATTTTTTTTTTCAAAAAAAAGCATGAGATCTGTTGAATTATACAGCCATGGGCATAACATCTGCACTGCTAATAGAAACTTTTTTTATTGGCAAGTAATTCTAAATATTGTGCATTGTAATTACCATGACAAAGATAATGATTAAAGTTGTGGTGCCTGAAAATACTTAAGGTAGTGACATAAATTTTACAGCATATTTGTGTGATTGAGTCCAATAGTTTAGAAGTCTTTTTCTTTTTGGGGAGTAGGGTGATGGAAGGCTTAGAATCAAACCTAGCAGAGAGGTTCAAATCTCAGTAGGTTTCCTTGTGACCGGTGCTGGTCATTAAGCCAGTCCATTGTCCATTGATTCATGTTTTATCATTACCTTTTAACTTTTTGTCCAAGAAAACGGAATTCTATTTTTAGCACTTGGTTTAGATGGTGATTTAAAAATTGTTTGACACTATGTTTACAAAAGTGATTGTGTGGTTTAAAGATTTGTCGTCGCACTTTAAAATGTTTTTATGATGAGAATGTTGTCGAGTGCTGTGTCCGCCTCGCTTACTGTTAATTTTGAAAGGTTGTAACAACAGAAAGTTGTGTCCATCTGTGGAGTTGGACTTTAACTGGTCAATTGTCACTGTAATATTGTAAACTGCCTTGTGACTAACGGCCTCACCATGCAGCGTCCCGCCATTGCTGCTTGTGACCTCTTGTCGAGTGTGCAACGTGCTTTATATCCTGTCACGTGCGTAACGCTGTCCCTGTGTCTGCTGCTCTTCCTACCACTTGTCCACTCGCTGCCTGCTCTCTTACTCCTTTCACTCGCGAGTGATGCAGGTAGACCGGAAGTGCTGTCACGGAATGTACCAGAGGCTGTGTGATGTTGCAGACGGTGCACGAACTGTCCTCAAAGCTGGAGGTGAAGAAGGAGATCGTGGAGCAGAAGGTTGGTGAAAGCAAGTCGGACGAGATCTCTGCCATGTACAACATGATGCTTGATGTCAAGCGGCGGCAGCAAGGTAGGTCACTGTAGAGTAGCTTCCCTTTGCCTTCAGAACGTAAAGCCACCGAGCTTTGTGCGACTGACATATAGTTCTTATTATTGTGTACTAAAGCCGGTGTAAATGTTCAATATTATCGCTTGACTTCAACATGACTTCCAAAGAACTTCAGCATCAGTAATAGAAACAGTGGAGATACCAGTAGATGCAGCTGTAAAACAATCCGGAGTGAGTGTTGTAGAATAATAGCGAAAGTAGTACCAAGAGTAAAGAGGATACATATTTGGCAAAAGTATAAGACGGAATTGCAAAATTGATAGATAATCAAAAACAGTCAACATTTAAAGTATTTTATATCATCTAGACTAGGGGGACGCTTCGCCAGGTACAGGGATTGGTCCCTAAAATATCATCCGCAAAATATCTGGGGACCGCTTGGCCTGTCGTACCAGGAGACGCGTCTCCATTGGACAAACCCTGCCACGTGATGCTAGGGTACTTTACCTCAGGATGCTTCCGCACTTGAGATACTCTCTCACCCAGCTAGCTCGTGTATGACGGGTGATAGTGATGATATAGTATGAGGATCTTGCCTATCACACACATCACGGTGATCTCATTGTTAAGTTCATCGGGCTGATCTCACTATGACTGTGACCTACATGTCTAACGTACAACTCTGTGACCCCCATGCACGAGCGTGACCTTATGTATGACGTTGTCTTGTGACCTGCTGCAGGCCTGTATGACATGGACCACACGGCGAAGGCCATGGAGCGGCGACCTGACGGACGTGCAAAGCGCAGGGCGAAGTCTGCTCAGACCCGGGGTACGGTGGACAAGAAAGAGAAGTCCAAGACGACCAAGGGAGTTGGTGCGCTGTCTTCCTTCTTCTTTTTCCCCCCTCGCTCCCTCTTCTTCTTCTTCTTCTTTGATGATGATGATGATCATTATTATTATCATTATTATCATTATTAAATATTTATTATTATACTAAAAATCCCACTGACGATGTTTCAGTGCCTCCAGCTCTCGTCCTGCCTCCCCCGGAGGTGTCCATAGACGCAGCACCTCGCACAGGTGGAGAGGGTGGTTCGTCGGGGGAGCCAGAGACCCGCCTCACCTCCTTCGACTTCCTGGCTCTGTGCAGCACCCCAACCTGGCTCGGGCCTGAGAGAAGGAGATCCAGACGCCGCTCGCGCTCCCCCAACCCCATACCTCAGCATAATCAGACAGGGGTACGTTTCCTGCACCCCTGTAGTGTCACATCTTTTACATATAGTAAGACGACAAAGGACGGTTATCTTTCACATCATAAAGACGATCAACTGTCGGTGCTACCCACAAAGCTTAAAATTTATATAGCCTCCCACAATCAGGGAAATATGGTTTTGCTGAAGAATTTTTCTGGAAGCCTTCTGCTAATTTAAACGACAAGAGAGTGTAATCTGAATTGACAGCACACCGTTATTTGAAATGACACAATACTTTAATGTGAAATGACAACCTACTGGGAACTGAAATGACAGCAGAATGTTATTTGAACTGACAAGACTAGAATAAGTCTGAAATTTATGACAATGTCTCCCACTGAACTCCCAACAATGGCTGGAAGGACTGACATGTCCTTTCTTCAGCGAGGAGGGTCTATGACTGCGTGATAGATACAAGATGTTTGTGGTTCTTTGATGAGGTTGAAAGCTTTTTAAGGACCATCTCCATTCAAGAAACTTTTAAGATGTAACTGTACTTTGGGAAGGGGTACACCTACTATTATGAACATTAGTTTGGCTGGGCGACACCTGCTGAAAGATGAATATAACTGGAGCAGGATCAGCAGTAAGCTAGCTGCCAAATAATTACGAATGGGTTGCGATCTGATTTTTATGTTAAGAATGTTTGTAGATGAAGCACTTACATAGTCAAAAGCTGTGTCTTCTGGAGATTCACTGGAGTCATTAGCCAGATGTTTCTGTTTGCTATTGCCTTGCATGCGTTCTCTGTTAATTTTCTCTCCCATCAGTTTTGGTACAGTGATCTTTAAATTAATTTTAAAAAATATAATTTGCCCCACTGAGAAGTAGATTGATTTTGCTTCCTTAGAATGTGGGAGGTAGGCGAATAGTCATAAGGTTTTGACTGCACATTTTTGCTAATGCTGTGTGTTTGTGGTCGAGTTGGTGGCTGTTTCGATTACGGTCGTAACTTGTTTATTTTTTTTTTATTTTGATCATCTAACCCCCACAGATGTCGGTGCGAAGTAAATTAATGAGGGTATGCCAAAGTTCTTCTGTGCTTGATCTTCGTGATTGTCTCAGTTCTTGGTCACTTTATTATTCTGTTTCTCTCATCCTCTGGCGAGGGACCTAGACATTCACTAACACATTAAGGATCACTTCTTTGAATGCCTGTCTTGTCTTACATTTTACTAATGAAGCTATAGAATGTTCTATGGAACACAACATAAGTCTGGAAGATTTAAATAAGAGAGATTTTCCTGAATAAAAGAATACAACACGATACCTTGAAATACTAACGACTTTATCTTTAATTTCTGCCGAAGAATTTTAATACTTTTCACATTTGTATGACACTTATTTATTTACATGATATAGGGCGATATCAAAAGTAAGTCTGCTGAAGAAACTTTTAGAACTTTACACAAAAGCCGCTGTAGGTACTTGTAATGAGAGGGTACCTCAGTAAAATCCTCCTACCGGGTGGATGACGTGTGGCTGGTGTCGGGTCGCTCGCCAGAACTTTCACCTGCCTCCTCTTTCACGAGGAACATCTCTTCGTCCAGTGGCTGTTCTTCTGGTCCTGCTGCTGCTTCGTGTCAATTATTTTCTCTTTCTCCATCTTGTCCTTGCTCTCAATGTTCCGACTGACTGTTGTCTCCTCCAGTTTCTCGAATATTTCTGCTTGCCCATCTGCTGGTGTCTTGGCTCTTTTAAACTGTTTCTCACGGCAACTATGTTCCTGTCTGACTGCTTCGTTTGGTCAATAAATCATTATGTATCTCGTTTCACCCTATTTGAAAATTTACAAAGATTCTTTTTTTTTAATTGTATTTTTCTTCCTGGATTTTACTATTTATTATTTACTAACAACACAGTTTTTTTCATTTTTTGAATAAAATCAATAGTAATATTAATCTATTTATACAACCCATCTACATAGTAGACTCAACATAAAAAATAGCTAACAACTAAAAATATCACGGAAGTGAATATAACAGGATAATCACACACACGCAAACACACACACAATATCCAGTATTCTAGGCATCATCACCTGTAGCTGCTAGGTAAGCTATGCCTGGAGGTAGCTACTCAAGATTGCCATCATGTCAATAAGCAATTAGTGAAGCCTGCTTAGAAACTTCTTTCATGATGAATTGAACAATATAAAGATGGTATTTTCACAGAACAAGTGAGGACCTGAACACTGTCTTGTCTAAATAAAATGTGGAGAATGTTTTGTCCGAGCCCATTCTCACCGGAGGAATTTATTTACTCACGATAGCGATGATGGATGTTGCTGGGACCGGAGGCAACATCTCAAACAGAATACTTTGCAAAGCCCTCGTGTATCGAGACATTAATAAAAACTATTTTACATGATGTCAAGGCACTGACTGTGTTTATGTTTACCGATTGGCTGGCTTATAATTATCGCTTTATTTCAATTATCAGCTGATAATGACTAAGATATGCTTCATTGCATGTTTGATGGTGTATGTTAGCCTGCTTGTTGACATGTTGGTGTGCTAAGTGCATGTTTCTGTCAGCTTCATGTTAACCTGCTTGTTGTCGTGGATCAGTAGACCTTAGAAGTGTCAATGGCATGCTTTATAGATACTGTGTTTGTAACAACAGCCTTTTAGGAATATTTGTAAATGTCATGAAAATAATGCTTATTAATTATAATAATTATATGTTGAATTCACCTTCTTTCAATCAAATATTTGAGCAACGTAAATGATGGTGTCTACCAAGGGATTCAAATGTCAACTTGAATAAGATGGCAATGAGAAGGTTAACTGTCAAACGTAGTCTCAGTATTAGTAAATATATCATGATCTTGATCTTGAAGTGTTTATGTATGAGCTTCAGGAAGTTTCTTATTTGAATTTCTGTTATTTTACGAAACATTTTCTTCCCCTATGTTTTTTGTCTGCCAAATTTTTCTCGTAAATCTTTTTCAGAAGTCAGTTTCCATGTTGACTTTGTTATTATAATAAACTAGAATAACATAAAATGTAACTTTTATATTTTCTGTAATGGCAAATATATGAAATATTTTAAAGGAAGTCAGTTTTAAAGCATCATGTGACAATGGCAATAGCTTAGGAAGTTTTCAGATATTAGTAAGCACTAAGGTCTTCTGACGATATTTCCGTTGTAAGAACTATATTTATTATACATTTATATGTCTCTGTGTTCTTGCTACTTACCGATATAGTTTAAAGCATATATTCGCTGTAGCTTACTTTCCTCATTTACAGTTTTGAAGTAATTGGTCTTACATGTTGCTTTATATCAATTTGTACACAAAATGTTTGTTTTCAAAAGTCTGCATGCTAGTCTTAAACACACTTGATAATTAATATTTAATAGAAGGAGAATTGTGTTTTATTAGAGGCAACGTAGAGTCAGCTCTTTAATTAATGGCATATTTATTTTGCTAGCATTCTTTTTGTGTAGTTATAAATGTATAGTTCAGGCTGAGCAAGGCCATTAAAGGTGTACCAGTGTATATTGTTTCAGATGGCTGAGCTTTGTTTCTAAATTCTAATTCCTCAGATAACAGGGAAAGGCCACACCCCGTTTCACTTAATTAGCATAAAGTTCCAGAAGTCTCATTCTTTAAGCATCTTTGTATGAAATATTGATACTAAAGGCTTGTAGCAAGTAAATGGAATGTTTGTTTGTCTGATACATCGTGAAATGTAAATAGTGAACTGCGCTCAGTCATGTGGACAAACACTGCTGTCACTTTTAGACTTGTTGAAAGTAGTTTTTACCCTGGCATGTTTCTTTGAGAGTTGGTTTCAGGTGAGCACACCCACTTTGTTTGTGAAGCATTAGCGTAGCCTTGGCTTCCAGCAGCACTAAACTTCATTTGCAGTCCCCAAGCCAGTGTTGGACCATTGCACTTCCATTCTTGCAAAGGAAAAGCACATCGAAAGACATCAAGTTTATAGAAAAAAATTATCCCCAGAACATTTTTAAACTGTGCTCTATGCTTTCCCAAACTGGAGCTGTGTGCATCGCTCCTTTAAGGATATTAAGGACCAGATGAAAAACATCTTTTGTTTTCTTCCTATACTACTTTTTTTTTTTAATCCTACACTCCAGAGAAAGTTAAAAATGAAGAAAGAAACACTCTCTTCTCTCTCTTACCCTATTAATTGCTATTCTCTCAGATCTTTCTCCTGGACATGACTGTCAGCTTTATGATCAGACTTATAATGAGAGTATTTTGGAGGAACAACAGTGTGTTTTAAGCAACGGAAAATGGGAGGCGACTGTCTTGAAAAGCCGTCTGTCTCTTAGCTTTAGAAAGTGTTCAAATATAATAATAATAAGAAGAAGAATAAGAATAATAAAGGATACAAGAGGTTGCAAGTACACAAGCTAAAGTAATTTATTGAACAGTTTCATTCTGTTCTAAGCTCTTACTCATTATTAATTACAACAGAACCGTAAGTCAAAGGTCAAATAACTCAGATAATCTTTTCATCTTCGTGCATTCCTTCCGCAGAAGGTAGGTAATGTGGCAAATTATTATGGTAAATAATGCACCTCATAGTTTTCACCCTAATGTCCTCGCACATAAAATAATTAGTACCAATTGAGGTTTGTTTCCCTTCTGATGACCCCCGACCCGTTGCAGGACTACATGGAGCGGCACGGTATCGAGGCATCCCATGCTGTGGCTGGCACGGCGGACCAGCACCAGGGATCCATACACGGACCCCATCATCCCATCCACCACAACAGCCTGCACCACCCCCATCACAATCATCACCACCACCATCACAACCTCCACAGCATCCACAGCAACCACGCCCCGACGTCAGCGGGGATGAACT
Organism: Pomacea canaliculata; assembly: GCF_003073045.1. Classification (NCBI taxonomy): domain Eukaryota; kingdom Metazoa; phylum Mollusca; class Gastropoda; order Architaenioglossa; family Ampullariidae; genus Pomacea; species Pomacea canaliculata. Next base: position 16,004,582 of record NC_037599.1, read on the forward strand.
CCAACTTCCTGTCTCCGGAGAACAACGCTTCCAACCTGTCGGTGCCCGACGCTGATGGCTACAACCCTCGCCTGCAGCGCGGCTCCTCCCTCAAGCTGTCGCGCCGTCGCGCGCGCTCGTGCGGACCCAACCACAAGCCCAAGTCTGGCTATCAAAGAACCGGGTCCGTGGACACTCCCAACGGCTCGGACGCTCCGGATGCTGGTGGCCCCAAGCTGCTGTGCGCCAAGTCCGACATGTTGGCTCCTTCCTCGTCACCAACAGCCATTGCTGCTGCCGCAGCGTCCTTGGCGGCAGCTTTTGGTGGTCACGCGGGGTCAAACATGCTGATGCTGCCGGTGCCTGGGCTGGCCTTCTGCAAGCCGCCGATTCCTGTTACCAGACCCGCCAACCTGACCCTCAAGGAATGCTACACTGATCACGGGGAGACATCCAGAATCTCTTCCGCTCCTGACCCGTTTGGGCCTCCACCGCTGGAGGGTGCACCCCCTCCGTTCGAGTCTGCGGTTGCGGAAGGGAAGCAAGGTCCGGTGACCAGTGTAGAGGTGCACATGGCGGCTTCACCTCTCCCTCCGCCTCCACCCAATGTCCGAAACACTCGTGTCAACGGCATTGCCCACCCGGCTTCATCAGCCGCTGGATCCTCCGGTCTCTTGCAGGTACCTACCATTCAGCTACCCGGCGGCGCTCGGCTGGAGGTACCCACGACTCACCTCGCGATAGACTCTTGGAGCACCGAGTCACTGTTTGGTGATAGTGACGTCACACCATCAGCAGAAGAGCACGTGGCCGTTACGGGGAAGGCAGCTGCCGCCAGTACTTTAAGGCCATCTGACCTGCTGGACTGCAGTCAGCGGCCCGTGTTTCACCAACAAGTGCCCCCTCACCCCCTCTCCTTGCCCATGCCCCTACTGGGGCCAAGGGATGCAACTCTTGCCAACAAGCTAGTCAGCGCCAGAAGAGAAGAGGGGCCATTACCTATGCAATTAAACCACTCGGCCCTAGATCACCTATTCGCCGGACACCACCCATCTCTGAACAACCCACTGTCCGATTCTGAAAGAGCGACGGAAAGAGAGATGAAAGAAGGCCGGAGGGTTGACGAGAAGGAGTGTGTGGGTCTAGAGGAAAGTCTGGCCGCCATGTCCGTGCAGGGCCTAGAGGGCGCTGCCGCCATTTCAGGACATTTCCACGAAGTCGATGTGGATTACCATGAAGCTGAAGTCATCGTCGACGAGGATGACGATGACGGTGCCGTCACAGGGGACTCCGATGTCGACCACGTGACTGACTACTATCCAATCGGCCCCTCACGGCGTGGCGCTGCAGCAGTTCACGAGAGCCCCGCCAGACGGAACGACCTCCCCAGCCCCGACGAGATGGAGGAGGACGCGCTGCTTGCAGCGACAACCCCCACCCCAGCACTCGCGCAGGTTTCGCAGCGCGAGGACGCAGGGTCAGCTGGGTCAGGGTCAGGCTCGCGGGGAAGCGGGAGGTCGCAGAGACGAACGTCCGGGTACGGGGGGACGTCGGGAGGAAAGACGAAAACCCCGACTACTCCACTGCCCTGGATGGTGCTTCGATCTCCACTGGCCCGCATCGAAAGTTTTCACAGTGATGATTTCGAGTATTACAACTCGGAAGATTCGGTAAGGGGAGAGCAATCGTCAGCATCCCCTCTGTCAGCAACCACCCCCACTGTGCCGTGCTTCGCCTACAAGCTGCACCTGCTGCGCAGCAAGCCTCACAAGGTGAAAAAGCGGGAAACGGAAAACGTGGCGGCGAAGACAGCCAAACGCTCGTTGATCATGGACGGAGGGAAAAACGAGACTTTTCGGAGGTGAGTTCAGGGTTCAGCTCTACGTTTGGATGACTATTGAATATATTGTAGTGTCAGAGTTAGAAAGGTCACGTGGGCTGAGGTTCAGACAGCATCTCTGTCAACTTCCCTTCCCGCTTTATTTTTCTGCCTGCCTGTCTGTCTGTATACCTGTCAGTATAGTTGTCTTCGATACTTTCTGTCTTTTGGTTGTTTTCACTAAATCTCTCACTCGCTCAATGTCGTCTTCAGTATCATGATTATTGCTGCAGATCCTGTGAGTTTGAGTGTCTGTGTTGAGGTCGAAGATACTCGACTTTTCTCGCTTTTGTACAAAAGTACCGTTGACAATATTTTCTCTCCGCCTCCGTCTGGTCAGGTTCGATCCTACAGTCACCGATCCGCTTTTGAGTTCTGGAAGCGATGTGGAGCAGACCGACGAGGCGGGCGATAAGACAGCGATGATCAGCAAAGGGAAGGTTCATCCCTTGAGCGCCGGTAGGCAGAGTTGTACAGGGTGTCTATATCCATGTTCACATATCACACATTCACACATTACACATTCACAGTTCAGTCACAGGAAACAGGTGGTCAGGAGATACTCCATCCATCTGTAGCAAAGGTTTTCGTTCTGTTTGAAATTAAAAAAAAATTCCCTGTATACAATAAATTCTTCTGGAAAAAAAGGCATGCTGGAAAATAGTCCCTGAGACAAAATCTGATTATTTCGATTATAAATTGCCAGTGTAACATCAGACAGTTATGTTATGTCGGCTCTGCAGACCTTCAATGTCAACCTACCGACACAAATATCAGCGTGAGTACTTTTCACTAACCCACTTCTTATTAAAAAGTGTTTATTATTTTTCTTTTAGTAAGAATATAACTTTCGGACTAAGACGAGGCAATAATTTCTGCAGAAGCAACTACATTGTCCTTGTGTTGCAGATGACAAAGACTATGACAATGTCATCATCAAAGCGGATACCAAAGCCATCATGTACAACAATGTCATCACTAAGCAGCCCAAACAGTTGCAGGTAGGCAGTGTTCTTATATTCCTCTAAAACACTTCAGTCGTTGTTCAGGTGTGCTTGAGCGCGTGAAAAAGTCTATGTTCGTGATTTCATATCTATGTATATATAAGATATATATATATATGCAACTCCGGTCCCTGACAGTCCTCTGTTCAATTCTCGGCTCCGACAAGCCTTTCCCTAGATATTCTGTGTACAGGGCTGACCATAAAAAATGTTCTCCGAGTACTCAGTGTCCGCCACCCCTGTGTGTGTGTGTGTGCAAACCCGTATTGATGGTACAGGATGCCAGAGATATTGAAGTACAAACAAACAAACGAACAAACAAACGAACGAACAAACAAAGAAACAAACAAACGAACAAACAAACGAACAAACAAACAAACAAACAAACAAACAAACAAACAAACAAACAAACAAACGAACAAACAAACAGTCCACTCCACATCATCTCTGTGTAGTTGCTAACCTCTGACCCCGCGGACGGTCAGCGTCTGACGGCCTGCTGATGTGTCCTGACGCCCTGCTTACAGTAGCTGCTTAGTGTGCGATTTTTCAGCATTTGCTTCTTGCATGAATTTGCATAAGCAAGAGTCTGTATATCTGCAAACATCACTAGTTGTACAGCTCGATATGAAAGGCATATTGTCAGAGCGTTTTGCATGCTTCTCCGTGTCAGATCAACAAAGTTGTTTTTTCTTCCGGCCATCCTATATGTGGCTTTAGATATTTTTGTCGATTATTTTTTATGCAAAGTCCGTGAATAATTATATTAATTAAATATAATTAAATAAATATTTTTATCATTGTTGACATTATTAAACCGCGACTGTTCCTATCTCTAATTAAATTTAAATTGTCACGATTTCTGTAAAACAGTAACAGTAATCTTTCACCCCAATGAAACCTCCTCTGGTCAACGACCTTCAGTATTGTTTTTAAGATAGAAAAGTATTTTTCTACAGCAACCTAGTTCGGCAAAATCTATAATTATCATTTTTACAATGACTTTTGTATGATAAATTATTCTATATTGATAGAGAAATGAATACTGATGACAATGCGCAGTTAAAATTCAAGCTGAAAGTGACAGAAATGTTAGGATAAGTCAGTATCTTCAGCAGGGACATTTTTATGTTTCCTTTTTATCTATGCGTTTCTATTCTTGCCATCATCGCTTCACGGTTCCCCCCGAGCCATTTTGAATCAGGTAACGAGTTGTGCCTCCTCAACCTGCGAAATACTTTATTGCAAAGTCTCTTGTATTCTCTCTCCATAATTACTGTACACTGCCAGGCTTGATTCATTGTTATTATTGTCATTTTTATTTCAACTTATTTTTACTCTTTCCTCTTCTCGGGAAAGTCCCCGAGATGCTAGTCTTTCCATTTGACCGGCCTTGACCTGCGTGCCCTTATATGTCTTGATTGAGAAATTCTTTGATTGGATACTCCCGAGTACTGAATAATTTACTTCTGTTGCTAAGTTGCTCATGGCTCGAAAATATATTTGCAAGAAAAGCTGCCGCATGTATGAGCCATTGTGGTGCATGAGCACGCATTATTTTGACTCGAAACTAATTTTTCATGCTTTATATTTTATATTCATATGCCCCCTCTATGTCTGCATGAAAACAACTGATGAACCGCAATTTATTTAAAGTCTACAACTATGTTGCCATATTTATTAATTTTTAAAAATAAAGTGTTATCCTTATTAAGAAAAAATCAGGCTAATGTCCAATTATGTGCTTTACTGAAATCATCGTCAGTTTATAATTAGTTCTCAATAAATATCTGGAGGCACTAGCCAGATTGTTGGGTACGGCAGTGAGTGCTTTAATTCAGTGTACCCCATATCATTATAATAAAATAAAATTATTTTTGTTGTCAATGTATTACTCACATCAAAATATTTAACACATATGATTTCTCAAACCATTCCTATTGTTTTGTTTGACTTAAGTGTACCCTCTGGATTGATTACCGATTTTTTCAGCATGTGGCTGATTTTAATCTTCTGAAAAAGAATGCTCTGTAAACTTTCATTGTGTCGCCCAGACTTTAAACTTGTAGTATTTCTCACACTGTCATATGGAATGCCTTCTAGGTAAAAAGTTCTTCATTAAGTATCTTCATATAAGAGAAAAGAAATGGTTTTTTTGAATCATTGCATGGTGGTCACTAATACATGCGAATTTGTGCTTCTGTAGGCTTGATCATAATTGTATGTTGCAATTAATGATGTCTTTGTTCATTGATAAGGTTTGCGGCAATTAATGCTGTATTTAACCTCATTTTATAATATCACCTTTAAAAATGTTACCCTGGACTTGAAAACAATAAATATTCTTACAACAAAGCTGATGTCTGTGTGGAAAATTAAAATTTAAAATAAGTTCTTTCAGTAATGTGTGGGAATTTCTAAAAATTGCTTTAGGGTTTCGATATCCACTGACTGCTCGCAATCTGTTTCAGAATTCCGTACCAAAGGCCGGGCGACCCCTTCTCAGTTTAAACGTAGACTCAAAGAAAAAGTCCAGTTCCAAAAGTTCTCCATGGAAACGCAGCTTTGCACAATTTTTGAAGAGAAAGCGGCAAAGTCCACGGTGCAACAACGGCAACAACAACAACAATGACTGCGCCACGTCGCCGATGTTGCCGGCCAACCACAACGGCTGCTCCCCCACCAGTCCGGTCAGCAAGGAGGTCAACAACGTGCAAGCCACTCTGACGTCCATAGGCGTCATCACATCCGGGGACCTGCCAGGGGAGCGAACCGCGGACGTCAACTGCAAAGGGAGAGGACGCTTGCCCACGGAAAACAATGTTGCAGGTGAGGATGCCCGTGGTGTTCCTACCTCAGAGTGCGAACATACAGGTGATGCGATGAGGTCTTGCTGTGTGTTTGTGTGTGTCACATTGTCTCACGTGTCACGAGTGTCACGTGGAGTGTTTTCTCGTAGCCAGGTTTGTGTAGACATCATACAAAGTTCTCTCCTGTTAATATCTTTAACAATTGTGTTTTATTTGAAAGAAGGAGCCATGACCCTGTCAGTTGAGATTTACACTGATCGGAACAAAAGTGGGAACAAATCTATTATCAGGCCCCAGCTAAGCTTCATCATGATAGACACCAATTAAATCAAAAACTACTTTGTTAAAAATTGTTTCATTAATTTTTTTTGTACAAATATATAATTTATAACTATACACATTATATTTTTGGTAAATTTTGAAATGAGTGTTGTGAAGTATTAATATTAGATTATAAAAGAACAGTGTTACCCTTGACTGTAAGTTCTAGGAAGAAATCATCAAACCGAGGGTCTTTTAATAGGAAATATTATGTACCCAACTATTTCTCCTTGTAAATACGATTTTTCTGAAGATCCACAGTTCCCGTCCACGACAGGCCGAGGGATTTGTACTATTAACATCCTCATTAGTCAACATACAAATGATGTCAGGTTCTGAGTATGGTCATTTTAGATGACTTGCATCTTTAACAGGAGGGATCGGGATTTTTCACTCGGATCGTAGGAAAATGTTTTCTTCAGGCTCATGGAAACAGTTATTTTAAACATTATACTCTAGTATGGCTTTCACCTTTTGGGTTTCTGTCTGGAATCACAAGCAGACAGCTGTCGGAGGTGCATTTGGTCATAACAAAACCTTAGCTTAACTTCGAAGTTTTTTTCACGGTATAATCAAATAAAAGGAAAATGGAATTTTGACATGAAGGAAATCAGATAGAATGTGCTTAGTTTTCAGGACATACCCAGCATTTATGTATGGAAAGGAAATAAACACTCAAGCAAGCAAATGAAGAAGAAAATCTGGAAACTCAGAGGTCAGACAAGTGCACACATGAGAAGAGATCTCTTAGAGGTCATAATGCTTTGTATGGTCACTCTCTCTCACACACACATACACACACATACATTTATGTAATTTTGTGCACATGACACTGTAGGAAGTAAGAACACTATGTGCAAAAAAGTATGAAAAGGATTACTCAGTCCATCATGCAGGTGATATTGCAGAAAACTTCAGCAGCACTTAGGGCTCACTAGCTGTTCACTTGCTTTGAAATGGTTTGTAAGTTTGCTGTCCACATGTGTCATATACAATAAATCTTCATGTCAAATCTTGCTATCATCCAAACTGTATGTAACGAGGCATAATTTCATTTTATATGCTCATCAAACAACTGCGGCAGTGTGCACAAAGTAGTGTGGAGTAATGCTGCTTTTGCTGCTTATATTAATGTTGTGACACAGAGTGACCTGAGGTGTCAGACATACAGTGACTATGTTTGCAGTCCACCAAAAGCTCATCCATCCTGTCATCACCCTTGAATTATAAACAACCTTTACAGGATCTTCCACCAGAGACGTGCATGCTTGTGAGATTGGTGTGGCTTTTGCAATTGAATTTCATCTAGAGCAGGTGTAGATGTTTTCTTGTGTTGCTGTTTGAAGAGTGACATCACATCTTGTCCACAATTCCTACAATGGTAAGATCAGTCCGGCTGCCATTTTGTCATTTTGTGTGCGCTGTGTGCGTGCAGTGTTATGTGCCTTTGCATGGCCAAGAGAATTCACCACACAGGTGACAGGTAAACACAGTCACCTAATTATTTGAAAGTTTTCTGTGATTCAAGATCGTTTCACGTGTGTATGACTGCAGACTATCCTTTAAATACAATTAAGAAGAATCTTTTCTGGCAGGATTTAAATGGAAGTGGAAACTAAAGATACACAAAAAAAGGATTTTATTGGGAAAGTGTTTGTGTGTATATATATAATGGAATGTTAGTAATCAATGCTGTTTGAACCAATTTAGTCATGACTTGGCAGTGTATGAGTGTATTACTGTGTGACACTGCACTTAGTAACCATGTGGAGTGTTGTGTAGCCTCATGTCATATTTATCAGCAATACCTTAGCCATCACACTAACTAAAATTGCAGACAGAAGGCCTATATATGTACACTGATTAGAACTCACTTCAAGTAGCTTTAAACAGACAACAGTAGTTATAGTTTAGAGAAAAATCACTGTAGTTAGAATTGTATTGCAAAGTAGCCTCATAGAAAGATGCCTTTTTTATGAATCAATTTTTTGTTTTGTTACATTTATAGTCATGGTTAAACATTAAATTGAGTGAAAAACAGCTGAGTTCAATCATTAGTTCCCATAATTCAATAAAAATAATAAGGATATTATTATTTCTGACTGCATGGCTAACATCAGATGGCTTCGATCTCATGCAGATGAGTTTAGTGTTACCATTTCGTTATCTAAAGTATGAGCTCTTAGTTCAAGTCAGACTAATGGTGTTTCAAGACCTATCCCATAAACCAAGCAATGACATCCGTGCAATTTTGGAAAATTATTTTTTTGATAGCAAACTAGTTTATTGGAAAAGTTTTCCATAATAAAAGGCCTTCAACAAACAGTTTCACCTGAACTGACAATTTTTTCATAGGAAATATTTGGAATAGTCGCTTGTTTGAATGACAATATGAGATAAATGTCAAATATGTCAAATGAACTAATACAAACTAATCTCTATATTGTTTGAAAAGTTAGCTACTGAACAAGTGATGTTTACTGTAGGTGGGGAGGGGGAGCAGTAAAAGGAACAGCCTTGAAGACTTAGTTCGTATAAAACGCTTTTAAATCGTTGGCTTTTTATAACATTAACTGTCAAGCGAAAACTATTCCTCTCTTGCAAAGAAATATTCTTTTATCAGGTGCCTCGGATGGCTTATGATGATGTTGCATTCATTCCAACACCACCCCATGGCTATATTCAAAGCTGCTTCAAACAATTCAGTCAACAGCCACCCAGTCCGTCTCCACAGATTTACCTTGACCCTTTGTACTCACCCTTGACCTTTGACACTCATCCGCAAAACTATCTTTCCTATGATCCCCTGCCTAAGGCATCCTCCCAGGCTAGTACTGATGCACATCTTGGTCCCCCGACAGACTATCCGGCACCGGGGTCCTCGCCTGTCCCTCCTGGGTCCCCCGATATGGGGGTCGGGGGTCGTGTCTTTGACTTCACGCTTCTCACTGCTTCCCCCAAGGGAAAGTCCTGCCTGTTGTCATGGGGAACCTGTGGCGACTGTGGGGTCAACGACCTCTCTTCCGAGGAAGTAAGTTAGCTGCCCGCTCCAGATGACCTTTGCCCTCGTCCCTGGGAGATTTTCGGCCAGATGCTAATATTAAAGAGTTCATTTCCGACAATGTGATGTCGAACATCCCGATTTTATTTTATCACATCTTGGTGTTTGGAATACGTTCATCTCAGAGGAATACCACAAGTCTAAAATGCAACTGCATCATTTTCAATCGAAAACATAAACAAGAAAATCAATTTGTTTACAAAAAACAAGTTTTAAACCAGAACAAATCATTGGTTTATAAATCTTTGAAACGATTGTATTTAAAAGCATAGCAATGGTATTCTTTGAATCACGGGTACAACACATTCTCGGAGATGGACAAAAGGTATCTCTGGTATTACTAGCAATATTACAAAAGTGCAAAGTAGTTATTCTCATCAAATGCATTGCTTTTTTAATTTTCATATTTGACATTCATTTGCTGCTGTGGTTTGTCTGGCTGTAGCACTCGCTTTTGTGACTTTGTTTTGTTTGCTGTCAAAGCCACAGATGCAGCTTTTGAATCCATGTGCATGAACATATACATAGACGAGCACCTTTGGTCGAGTTTTTAATGTTTAGTTTTGCCTGAGCATGCATGCGTCTTGAATGCCTTTAACCTCATGGGTGACACCACAGTGTTTTATTCTCAACTCTTCCATTTTGAATGCTCTTTTCTTTCTTTTGTTTGTCAAAAACTCAACTCTCACCCAACGTAAGCAGTATCTATGGTAACCATTTTACCTCTCTACCTGGCTTTTCTTTCATGCATCTATGGACATGGGCATTTGCATAAATGGACATGACTTCTTTCAAGTGTTCACGCCCGTACACGAGGAGCTTGCACAATATATGTGCACGTGCGCATGTGATGATAAACACGATCACTTTACAAATTAGTGTTCCGCTCACACATTATGCCACATTTTGGTACTTTGCTTGAGTAAACAAAATTCTTAATTTTTTTGTAATTTGTCCACTTTGAAAGCAAATGAATTAACTGTATTTTATATATATTAAGTTTGTATCTACGTGAAATGACTGCTTTAAATTATCAGAAACATCACCAGTAATGATGAATCGTTCAGGTCAAAGGCAGTGATGGTGAGGAGAGTTCTTCATACAATCTGCATCTTGTTAGTCAGGGCAACCGCATTATAATTCATTACAAACATCCCAAAACAGTGATTTAACTCAAACACACTGCAGTTTGTGCCAAGCACGCCAGTCTCCCTGTAATTCACACCAAACACTTAATATTTTAATATCTTCAGGTTTCATGAGATCACCTTATTCATTTTTTTTCTTTGTTTCTGTGTATATTTTCTTGGTAAAAGCCCTCAACATTCCTCTTTACATTTTTTTCGCCTAAAATTTACTTCACAAAACAAAGTAGAACAATCAATGCAATACTTGGGCAGCTTTTCTACAGCATATACTGTTAGATGTTCATACATTTTGTAGAAACGTTGTGTTGGTGGCGAACTGGTGGCGATGTGGTTAACTGTAGTACAAGTAAGAATTGCTGTATCCAGCAAACAAAACAAACTGTTTATATACTCTTTTTATGCGGTAAAGTCAAGTAAAGGGCCTTCTTAGCCAGCAGCACTCACTTCACTACGCGACTGTTCGAAAAAAAGCATTTTTTGTGCGAAAAATGGTCTTGGACTCACCTTAGGAGCCAGCTGTCCGTGGTAGAGACATTGCTGAGTAGTGTTACTTATAGCTGTGGAAAGGTTAGAAATGGACCGTGTCAGTACAATTATGAGGTAGTGACCGAACTGCAGGGGTACAGTGAGTAAAAGTGGGCCAGTACAGTAAATACAGTGGGCCAGTACAGTGAGCAAAGTCTGCCAATACGTCAGCAGCGTGGGTCAGTACATTGAGTGCAGAGGCCAAGACGGTGAGTAAAAGAGTCAGTATAGAGAGTGGTGGGCCAATATAGTCAGGGAAGTGGTCCACTCTAGTCAGTGAAGTAAGTATAGTTAGTACAGTGACCAATGTAGAGAATGACGAGAGCCAGTATGTATATTCGGTGAAATGGGACTGGAGAATCAAAGAGCAGGTGAAGAAAGTGAGGTGGGCCAAAACCAAAAAGACCAGTGTAGAGAACAAAGTGGGCCGGCTATGAGACCCACGAGCAAGAACACAGAGAAGACACAGCAGAAAGCATGATGCATGGTCAGAAAACGGAGAACACAGACGAGAGGCAACTGACCCTCAGACAGGGCAGGATTCTATGCATGCAATAAACTTTCCTTCAGTTGTGTCCCTTTATTTCCTCAAGCTTGACATCTTTAATATATTCATCTGCATCTTGCATATACAGAGTTTCTTATGATTTTTTTCATTGTCTATATTTGCATGAGTGCTATAAATTCTTTCCATTATATAACAACAGATATAAGTAGTAGATTTCCATGATGATGATTTTAATTTTTATACTTTTTGGATTTTTTCTTATTCCAAAAGATAGTATATAAGTATATGCCTGGAAGGTTGTAATTCGTGACCAAACCTACATGAACTACAGTCAGAGTTCTTTCTTAACAGGACAGCGAATGCAATCAAGGCCGTGACCCCAAGATGACCATTGACTTGATGCCACTTGACCTCAAAAGTGATGCAGAGAGCAGACGCAACTGCATTATGTCACATCAGTGCACGTGACGTGCTACTCCTGTCCTTGACCTCAGCCTGCACCCCTCGTCTGCCGGGTGCACCCAGAACTGCGTCTGAGAACAAACGTCCTGTACACGCACAGGGCAGGTGGCCTTGAACTTCGGAGTTGAAGGAGGATGGTAGCAGGCGCCAGGTATGTCTGGCAGGTGTTACTTTGAAGTGAAGCCTTGCCCCAGCCCCGCGAGTCTCGCTGTCTAACGTGTCCCTGTGCTTTTGTTTCCCTTTGAGTCCCTTAAAGGAGTTGTCCCTGCACAATCTCAAACAGCCTTCAGGATGGACAACAGAGAGCACGACAGATTCGTGCAGGTGTGACGGTTGTCATGCCTCACCTGCTGACATTGTGAGCCGCTGAAAGTGCCTGGAAAGTTCTATGTACACCAAATGATCAAACAAATTGCCGGATAGAAAACAAACATATTCGGGAAGAAAATCAAACTGTAAAAAGTAATGTTAAGGAATTGATATACCTAGGACATAAATGTCTCACCTCACAACAGAGGAATGGTTTTATTTATATTGAGCTTTGTGTGAATTTTTGTAGTATCAACATGTTTTTAATGTCTGGTATAATCTACAATTTTAAAGTGTCTACAGGCAGTGAGGATGATAGGTCATCTGACATGGAGGAGAAAAATTGTTAGTTTTGACGATGATCTTTACCTTGGATTTTCTGGCATCGATGAAGTTCTGTGAATACTTCGAAAGACAGACATTTTCTGTAAATTATTTCTTTTCCAGAAACAAATGGAAGCAGCCACAAAATTGATACTAAGCATGTAAATAGGTGCCGACACAGGATCGATGTTTTGACAGAGAACAAGACTGAGTTTTGTTTACACAAACTTGCTTCATCATCAATAAAAGTGTTTTCCTCTCTCTCTCACACACACACACTCGCATACACATACATCTTGATTGTTTACATATTTGTAACAAACATTTGTTTAAAAGCTGCTTCGTTGCTGGTCCACTGAAGGAGTTTTGAGAGCCCCGTGAGCTTTTCGGAGATTCGGATGCAAGATGCAAGATGCAAGACCGAAACAACCAAAGATCTTCCTACATTTATTTGGCTTCTGTCAGAGGCACCTGTCTCCATATTCATTCTTGCCTTCAGACGACTGCAACGGACCGTATCCTGGACGCAGGCAGCCACCCTCCCGTCCCCCGAAGACCAGCTCGAGTGCATCGAACCGTGCGACACTAGCAGCGGGAGGGGGACTGAAGGGTCCGCGCTGGCTCAAAGAATGCAAATAAAAGCACGTGCGGTCAGCACTGGAAGTGAAGTTCATGTGCCAAACGTCTACCAGGCCCGTTGTTACTATTTGTATGTTTTTTCCTCGAGAACAGCAATAGACTCGCGTGCGACTCATTTTGCAATGTTACGGAGCGCAGTCACGTGTGCTACACTTTACTTTTGCAACATTACCGAGCGCTCTGTCACGTGTGCTACACTTTATTACCTGTTTTGTGGTGCTGCTTTCAGTGCTTCTGTTTTCTGCGCATGCTCGCAATGCATGTTCTCGAAACACGACCGAGCGCGGGCCGCAAGGACCTGGCAGACACTGAGCGCTGTGCTGTGATTGGAGGATCAGGGAGAAACATTCGCCTGCGCTTTTTGCTCAAAATTTCGCGTCTGGCCTTTGACCTTTCCTCGCATCCTCGGCGTCCAAACCGGCCGGACCATGTGTATCAGCGGGCATCGCTGGTTCACGTGCTCCAACTAACCAAACCACCAGAGTAAAAGGACGATGATTCAAGAAAAAAGTACACATAGCCTCCTGACATTTTATTCGCGATTAATTAATTGTATGCCTTGGAGTCCCCCAAACCTCTGATTCTTATTTTGGCTTGGCTTAATTAAGGGTTTGACCCCTGCTGTGACTTGAAAGTGGTGATAGGCTGACTGGCTTCTTATCCCAAGAACAGTTATGGTGTAGGTGAGTAGGAGATGCTGAACACTTCAAGGTTTCGTCACACTTCTGTGTAACAAAAGCAAGATTCTAAGGAAGCTTACTCGATGAGAAATTGTGATGTAGAAAATAATGGTGCAGGGAGAGTTCTTGGCTTTCAGTCATGATCAATGTGCTGATTTAACTTCTTAAATTAACGATCTGTTCATTTTGACTGAGTAGCCCTGCTTTCACATATACATCGTGTATTTAGCATACATTGGTGTATGCCTGAATGTGTGTTTGTGTGCCCGTGAATATGTGATATGTGTGTTTCATTGTTTCGTGAAATGTATTAATGATTTTTAAGGTTTTTGCATTGTTTTCTCTATTATTTTGTAGTTTGTTTAAATTATACATTTCCAGCATTCATTCATTTCAGTTTCAACGTTTCTTACAATTTTTGTTGACTTGTTCAAACAGTATTTCCCCTTATTTTGCAGTATCATGTCCGTTACACCACAAGCAGTTTGCTTCGTTTTAATTTTTCTCGATATTATTTTAAGCAAGTAAGCGTCGTTATGGCAGAGTCGTATTGGGAAACAATTTCGCACAGATGGTTTGTCATCCATGGACTGACTTCCTTTACATAGTTGAGCAAGTCAGCCACCGGAAGTATGATGGCGGTGAAAGATACCTTCGTTGTGAGTCAGCCACAGACAGGTGATGGTAGAGATGGTTGAGTCAGCCAGTGGCTGCACGTGACAGGACAGGCTTCTTGGGAGTCAGCCACGGTCTATGCTAGAGATGGTTGAGAGTCAGCGTCGATAACCCCTGGAGGTTGGAATTGACTGACCTCCCCTAGAGGTAATGCTCTGAGGTCTACACTGCGCATGTCTCGTTTGACATACAGTACTCGATGTCGAGCCCCCCGTTTCAAACTTCTGTGATAAGTCGGGCCTCGTTTCTTGTGACGCGCTCATGCACGTAGCGCACCAATGTGTTGTTTCACGTTACTGTACAGGTTTGTCCCTTCTCCTCCCTCAGCCTCCTCTAATCTTCCATACAGCACCGATGCGCACGAACATTACTGCCCATCCCTATCCTCCGTATCGAAATGATATTTACGTATCGTGTGTATATTATATATAAATACACACATACATAATTGAGACCCGTGATGTATCTCTGGAATTTGTCTTTTAGGTACGCTACTTATGTGTGACGTATTTTATGCACTAAAAATATTTTCCAGTATTTAGTTTTTGCAATACAAACTTGTATATACACCTGTTACATTCAGTCTTCAGCATCATTCTTCTCACTGGAGCGGACATGTTACAGCAAGTGGACCATCTTTAAACACTTTTCTTGTGTGTGAGAGAGAGAGATTGTGAATGTGTGTGTGACTGCGTGCGTACGCGAGTGAATGCATTCATGTGCACACACGTGTGCGTTTGTGCCTATGGAGCTGTCAACCATCGCACTGTTGCTATGGTGACGCCAGAGAGACGGACACGCAGACAGGATAACGAGCGAGAGATTATTTCATGGGCATTTAGCAGTTCAAGCATTTAGATGACTTTGCATTTAAAAGACCGCAGATAGAGAGATCTGCTTGAGTTTCTTTGTATATACATTTATTCACAACAAGTCAAGCTTCACAGAAACCACACAGTCTTTCTATGATTTTGGTTGTCTTTAGAGATGAACTTTGTGAATATTTAATTTTGCTGTGGGGTGTTGTCACGCACCCATATGAAAGATAAACAAAGGGAAAGTGTAACGGAGACAAACGCTTGCCAGATATCTAGTGATTTCCAAGAAAATCGTACAGCAACAACTTTTACAGCCTCTCTCCCATGTTCAACTGCAACTCAGAAGCTGATGTAGTATTAATAACTCATGTCACTTTATGAATAAGATTCGTTGAAAGCCAGTGAAAAATGTACAGTTATATCAGAGATGTTTTAATTCATCGCATCTATTTTGTTTCCTATGCAAGGCAGAATATCTTCAGAGCTTTGTACCTCTCTAATTCTATCGTCACCTCGCCAAACACTTGGCCTATGGTGCACCGTTGCAATATGAGTGGAAGAAGGTAATTGTACAGTTCTAAGGAAAGTAAATGCAAAAGTAGTATCAAGGGAAAGAAATCTCGAATAACAGTCGAGATTCCGAAATCATTATATATTTTGTTGTGGTTTTTTTTTTAAAAAAAACTTCCATCATGTCATACGTTGATTTGTTCAAAAGTCTTTCCAAATGATCAAATTATGTGTCGAAAACAAAAGCGATATGATGAGCAATACTCGTAACACCTTGCAAGAAATGTAGTATCAGCAGGTGGAGCACCGATGAACAGCAGCAGCAAGGTGACACGAGGAACACGTGACCAGAAACAACAAATAATCAGACGCACAATATGAAAGCAGAACACTGCTACAGCTTTTCGGAGATTTTTCAGATATGAAACAGTCTGAATTTTGGTTTGTTGCAATCGAGAACCCACTTTTTAAAAAAAAAAAAAAATAAAGTACAGCAGCAACACCACAACAGAAGGATAATCCACAT
Organism: Pomacea canaliculata; assembly: GCF_003073045.1. Lineage (NCBI taxonomy): Eukaryota > Metazoa > Mollusca > Gastropoda > Architaenioglossa > Ampullariidae > Pomacea > Pomacea canaliculata. The sequence goes on from NC_037599.1 coordinate 16,020,760, forward strand.
CTGTGAATTCATACAAGAATTTCCGTATGACTTCAGGTAGCATTTGTTGTTGGTCGTCTGTGTAGTGCAGCATTTCTGTACGTTAGACAACTCTTTATGCAAATTACTTTCTTTTTGACATATATCGTTGATTATTGTTTTTTGTCTGTGATGCAACAGTGATTGTTTTGATAGTGTACCATACATATTATACAGATGTTAAGCTGTTGGACTGGAAGTATTATGATTTGTGTAGTGTACATACCTTGACCAGACATCTGTTAAACAATTTTGTTTGTTGTGAATGTGCAGATACTTGAACATACGTTTGCAACATCGTCCTTTCTGCACTGCTTTGAGATTTGAGGTTAAAGTTTTTTGTGCAAATACCTGAGAAAAAAGCCTTTTTCAGCTGTCATCACAGCGAACCTTTACACTGGACAGAACTGTGACTAGCAATGCGCCAACAGGTCAATTCTTCATTAGCTCTTGTAGTACTGGGATCGTATCCCTCTATTTCCGGTCTCTTATTTTCAGCTCTAACCCTAACCCTGGCGTATCTTCCTACCTTCCTACCTACCCCTCTCCTATCCTATGTTTGTTAGTCGACGTAACCACTAAACAATGTGTGCACTCAGAATGTATCTCTCAAAGTCTCGGTGATCTTCCTCTCTCCCTCTCTCACTCACACATACACACTTTTCCATTTTAATGCATGTAGTGAGTATATTTTTTGTTCCTGCAACTCTGTTCCGATAGACGTTGTTAGATGTAAATAAAATTTATAAGAAAGCGAGTTAGTGACATTTGCTCAGAACAAATTATTATTATTATTATTATTATTATTTTAATATTACTTGCTTCTCTAAGACTATTAAGGATTTCTTAAAGCCCCCACTCAGTGCACGTTCATCAAATAACACAATTAAAGAGTTAATGCCATTGCACGGTACTTATTTCCTTAATCTGACCAAACGATCGCTATGGATACAGTCCAACCCGCTAATTCAAGTTGAACTATGGGTGAGCACATCGTCAAGGCTAAAGTAAAGGTAATTAGTTGACTTTATCCATGTTCCAGCTTCACACCTTGCTATGTCTGGGGGAGAATGTGTTTCAGACCCTCGTCTCCCAAACTGCCAAGTTATTCACTTAGGAATCTGTATATAACAACCGTGTCATTGGAAAAGTCCTGTCCACCCTGCTTTGTCTTGAAGTCATGGCGTGTGTACAACATTCCACTCTTAGTGAAAGTACTAAGGTAGCATTCGCTCTTAATAGAAACCATGTGCCTGCATAAACCTGATAAGAAACTAGACGATTTATCAGTTTACAAGTTAGTGTGGCACTTGAGACAATTTAAAACTCACCATGAAGACCTCGGATGCACACTAGTCTGTAGCAATCTGCATAACAGCTCGTAAGGAAGATAGTAACTTGCCTACTATCAACTGTATCTCTGTTTATCTTATTCTAACTTAAATATTTTTTTATTTAAAACAACTTCTGATAGGATTGTTTGATGTCTTAGTTCACAGACTATATTCAGTGCATAGCACCTTTCCCGTTATTGTTGTTAGAAGAAGAATCGAGATATCTTAAGAGATCAGTTTATTAGAGTAAGTGTGATATGGTTGTTTAAATCGTACAACAAATCTGCACGTTGGAAAAATAAAGTAGATAGTTTGTTAATTGATTTCAATGTGAAAACTGCTATGCCGTCCAATATTTTGGAAAAATAACCCATAATATTTTATTGGCAGATTATAGGGAATAAAGCATATTAATGTTAACATCAGTTATCGGATTAAAGAGAAAAGAAGCACAAGATGTCTGGCAGTAGACAGTGAAGTAAGCTCAATGTCCTGTGACAAGTGCTAGCTTGTTTATAGTCTTGGTTGCCTCTAGCTGAGTGGCACTTACAAGTTGTTATTGTCAGATGAGTCATTAATGAAAGTTGTTACATCTTACACAACTCATTTTTCTTCGTTTTGCTTCGGACGATGTTATTGAGTATGTGCATTGTTTAGTATTTCCAATGTTGTTTGCATGCTTGCTTGCGTAGGTGCAAGCTCATAGAAAGGGTTTTATTTAGCTTTAGGTATGTAGTCACTTTTTCATGAGTACGCTTAGGTACTATAGAAGTTTATGAAAAGAGAAATATTTCTTATACAGAGATAGAAATAGTTCTGAACACAATATAACTCTGGATTTTGAATTTAATGTAAGCACGAATTCTCAGAAAAATATAGTTCTCAATAAAATACAGTAAAAACATAATTTATAAAATTTTCAAAAATTATTGTCTTTAAAAAAATTGAATTATTTTAAATGTACGAAAAATAGTTCGGAATAAGACTTTTTAAAGCTTAAATCTTAGTCGAATTTTCTTGTTTTAAAGATTCATATCTCTTATCTGCTCTCTACTTCAGAAATCATAATGTACTAGAAGATTTTTCAAAGAAAGGACTCAACTGTCCTTTTCTCTGAATATTGGCAACATGCTTGGAGTAATGGTTAGTTCTCGTCTACTTGACTTTCTCGGACTTCGTTGTATTTCTCTTTTCTCTTCTACTTCTCCTTTGCTGAAGTGTGTGAATCTTTTGCATAACAATCTGTTTATTTCGCTATGCCATGTGATTCGTTGACAGCAAACAACAGAGCGCGTCTGAGTTTTACCTTTCCTTTACAATCTTCTCATCGTGTACATTCTCTCCTTCACGCGCGCGCGTGCAATATGTCAGTCTCTCTGTACATGTATTTTGAAACCACTTCGCCTCTTATTTCTCTCCTAGGCCATCACCAAATTCTTGTTAGCATGCTCAACAAAAATGTCGCTAGTATATGAAACTTTTTCAGCCAGGTGAAATCAAGTCGTTGATATTTAACAAGCCAAAGTGTGCCCCATACTTTCCGATGTAAATCTGCATAACATAGTGTTGAGGGGGCAGCTGTTTGGGTTGCATGATGAGTGGATGGGGGTTGTTAATCAAGAAAAAATGGGTGGAGGAGGGCATTTTGTTCACCTGAGTCTTGTACGCATGGCGAGTCAGGGTGATCACCGTTCTTTCGAACTTAACTCTACAGCTTCTCTGTACGAAGATGTGATAAGAAGGTGTTTTTATTTTGTTTTTAAGTGCCATTTGTCAGTGTGAGACAATTTTGTCTTTGACTTTGATAATACGTGTGTTTTCCGCTCACGAAACTCCTGATTATTGTTCACCTAAACTTTCAACTTCAGCTTGTCTTTGATGTGATATAGCTCATCATTCTGTGAATACAACTTAACAAGCGTTTCATTAGACCCAAGCATATGATCCAGTAGTTTCTGTCATTTACAACATTCCAAGACTGAATGATTAATTTTTTTATGGAAGAGGCTGTCAGCTTGCTCCGAAAAAGAGGACCTTGTAAAACTCTTTGTTCCTCCTCTCTGACACAAGATACAATATGACCTATTCATCTGTTGATTGTTTTAACACAGAAAGTATGTTAACCTCAACTTTTATAAAAGACTCTTGTATATTGCATATCTTTAAACCAAGATTTAGTCTTTCTTAAGTCAGTCTACTGTAGCATGTTAAACTATTCCCTTAAGAACACACTCCATAATCTTTACCACAAAGACCTTATAATGAAGACGATATACTTGTACAAAAATCCGAATTAAGGTGTTTTATTAAAGTTTAATTAGTCAAACAGTGCGACAAAAAAAATTTTCTCGCGTAGGTTTGAACACTCACCTGTAAAGATTTTGTTTTTGTGTCCTAAAGTGGAAATTTTACAAGTCATCAGTTATTCCAATGTTAATTAAATTGGTTTGATTATACATATACATTATGATTTTACCTGCATATGTGATAAAGTTTAAGGATAATATTCATTTTTGTGATTGAAGTCTAATCAATGGAGTTAAAGTTTTCTTCTAGCGGATATTATTCTTCAGCTGTTTGAAACAAAACGATGTAGCAAATTTGTCCGATCGAAACAAAAGATATGGCAAATTTGTCAAATCCAAACGAAAGATACGAGAAAATTGTCAGAGCATGCTAAGCAGACGACTTCCAAGCGTTGAAGGGGCTTCCAGTCTTTGTGGGCCGGCCCCCACACACCCCACTGGTGGACTCCCTCCCCATTCACTTTTTCTCATGGTCCTGTATGAACATTTGCATTTATGTGTAGAAATAAAACAACTTTTTCCACACTAAATTCTTGTTGGTTTGTCGTCTGTCAAAACATACAAAGGAAAGAATGAAGGGGGAAAGTTAGTACGTGTGTGAGCTTTTCTTTCTTGGTGGTGTACTTGGTGTACTAACTGACACACAATGAAAAGAAACCCAGTAGCTTTAAATTTACTTTAACAAGCTTATCTAATGCATTTATAGCTGTAAATAGTGGACATCACAATGGCTAGGTATATTTCTTCTCACATGCAGCATTCAGTTCTTCGACAAAGAAGTACAAATTAAATTCAGTTTTAGCACAATAACAAATGGTCATTGCAAACTACTTTTGTCCTTTTGCTTTATATATATATATAATTATAGTTATTTTCATTCATTCGCCAGATTGCGGTAGCGCTTCTATAACTTTTCACAGTGCAGTAAAGTTAACTTTCACAGGTGTAATAGCTGCGCAGCATCACCGAAACATTTTGTTCACATCTTCAGACTGAGGAAGGATGATGATGATGAAAGATTCAACATTATGGTGCTAACAAAACAAACCAACATCGACCATTGCCCAAACTCACCTCCCCCTCATATCAGTGAGATTTCCATGGCGGCTGATTGTCAACTGGCAACATAAATCTTCAGACTGTGGGAGAAGTATAGACCTGAGACCTGAGAAAGCAGGCCAAGAAGGAAATGATTGCGAAAGAGAACGGAGAAGCATAAGGAGGATGGACCAACCGAACGACTGGCTGTTGTCTGCTCGGGTGGCAACACAATTACAGCGCTAAATGATTCAACTGGTCATCACCTCTTTATTCGGCTAGGAGGGGCATTTGCACCCAGGATACATACAAATCAGAATAATATCACATAATAACAATCATGTATGTGTGTATATATATATACAAGTCATATTTGAAACCACAATCGTAACAATCTGTCAAATAAAAACGACATTCACATCATATTAAAAACACAAATGGGCATCCAGTTACTGCAAGAGTGACAATATAATTTGAATATATTTTCTTAATTAGTGTATACTGCTTGCTTTCATATTCATTAGCTGATAAAATTTAAATGTATTTGGGTGACGTACAAAATAGCATGGAAGAAGCGCATGTATCTACAGTTAGACTTAGACATGTACGATTTGTGATAACAAAATTTCGATTTAGCGCTTCTGATTTGGCAGCAAATTTCTACTGATGTAGGAATCGATAAAAAAAATCTCATCTGCCATGTCATGATGTCGAAATACTAGAGAAGATTACATTCACTTTGTATAAATTTATTGATCGTAAATATTGTAGTTACCCTACTAATCAGACCTTTGATCGTTGCTTTTGTCTTAAAAAATGAAATAATTAATACATGCAAAAATTATCTTTATTATGCATTTAAGACAAGAGAAAGAGTAGTACCATTAATGTAAAGACTTTTGCTCTTCATATTTAAAATCTTACCTTTACGCGTTGTCATGATTTGAATAGGCAACCAACGAACGTAATTTATTCTCTTTTCTAGTGAAGCCATGGGTCAACAGTAATTTCTAAAAAAAATAAGTAATTTTAAGTTAAATTTAAAAAACAGCTTCCAAGAAAAAAATAGATACATCAAGCTTTCTAATCATTTTTACAGATTCTTTCTATTACATATACTTACAAAGTTACAACTATTTTAAATTGCCCACAGACTTTATGGACACCCGGCACGTGAACCGACGCGACGGACAGCTCCTGTCATGAAGGTAGGTTAGGACAGTGGTTCTCAAAGTGTGGTCCGCGGACCACTAGTGGTCCCCGGGCATAAGTCAGGTGGTCCGCGGCTGACAGTCGTCATATGTCAGCAAAGTGATGTTTAAAGTGGTGAATTTCTCGCATTGACATTTTAATTACAAAGAACGAAGTACGTAGTTTTATGTCAACTTATTACTATACTACTGTCACAAAAGGACATTTAGTTTTGAATTGTAATAAAACAAATGCGGCAATTTAATTTTGAAATTCATAGTACAGAGGGATTTTAGGCCTTGGTGGTCCGCCATATTTTTTACTTAAGTAAAGTGGTCCGCGGTCCGAAATACTTTGAGAACCACTGGGTTAGGAGGCAGGAAGGTTATAAAAAAAATTACACATAGTATAAGAACATAAACTGCCAACCAATGAAACATTTTATAAGAACTTACATTAGACTTTAAATATTAATTATTACTTATATTATTATTTTGTCATTTTCGGTTGTTGGAGTACAAATCCGTGTCAAATTGAATAACCGGCAACCGTCTGAAACATGGCTCTTGACCAGACGACTCTATGCTTAGTTCCAGTGTAACAAAATACCTGATTAGATGACTATTTTGTAATTTTCTTGAAGGGAGATAATTCATGGTAAAATAATGTCCTAGGATAACAACAGTTTCTTCCCTTATATATTTATTGACGCAGAACGGGATGTTTTGTCACACTATCCAGTTCACTATTTCAGTGTGCAAAACACACTTTAGCTGTAAAGATTACCACCGGTGAGACCATCGAAACGACGGCCGTTGTGACCTTGCATATAAGATATAACTGACATAAAACTGTCACTGGAGGAGTTTCTGGAAAATCTTGGTTGTATTAAAAGATCCAAAGTGAAAGTAATGGACAAGGGACACATATATGTCTTCAGCCTGTGAAAGTTTATACACACAGATATTAGAGGCAATGACAAGAAAGTGCGATAGATAGTTTCGGCGTTCCTCGTGCAGTTTCGCTCTCAATGACCTCGCTTTAATTACTATAATCCCATGCTGATTGTTCTCTGTCGTAATACTGCTATATTAAGGAATTATTTTTATATGATAAAAACTGTATGTACCATATTTGTCATAACCAGTTAGAAACATGCATGACACAATAGATCGTCAGGTGTTTTTGCCCCTGAATCTGGGAAAAATAAATTCTCCTCCCGGCGTGATCACCACAAGGGAGAGCACTAGCTTTGTACATGATTCACTTCCGTTCTGAGTTCACGGAATAGTTTATGTTGTAATATAATTAATTTAATGCATTCATCTTTACTTTCTAAACTGAGACAATGTTTGGTAAGAAACCCAAACAAGAATCTGGAAATCCTCCACGAAGAAAAGGAGCTGATCTAATGAATCAAGTAAGTTTCACACTGTCGTCTGAGGTGTTCTTTTTGTGGTTTGTTTATAACACTGAGCTAACTTAAAAATAAAAGCAGACGGAAGGAGGCCATGTGACGATGATTAATGTAAACAAAATAACAAGGATGAAGTAAAAAGAATACCCCGTAAAATATTTATTTCAAATATCTAGTGACCGTTCAGAATTAGAGTGACACCATCAGAACCATTTCGCTGTAGAAGGCTTCTACGTTGTAGGTCGTGCAAATAAGCACAAATGTTGAGATAAAGATTAAAAGGTGTCAGGTACAGATCATATCGGAAACAAATGTTGCTCAGGTCTGAAATCACCTACAAAATGTTTGAGCTGCCGTGCCTCCATTTATTTACATTTCTTTTTCACTTCTATTTCTAGGAGGTTGGGTGGGTAAGATTTATTAGAAAATGAATGTGCTTTGATTCCAGAATGCAGTATCTTGCTGTCTTACATTTCTGACAGAAAACACTCACATAAAACAAATACTTTGCAAATAAATAATGAGTGTTGTCATCTTAAACCCCATAACTTGAAAGCTGGAAAAAAAAGTGTGTGCACTTGTTTGCACAATTTTTAAGTTGAAATGAGAGTGAAAGCTTAAAAAAAAAAGCAGTTTTTATAACTTTCTCTTTGATCAACTCCAAATGTTAAGTCTCTTGAAACATCTTTGCATACAGTCTTTGGGGTACTTTTGGTCTATATCTGTTTACTTTTAAGGACACATGCAAACATGCTTATGCACTTAAATGTCAGTACATATGCACTCTATATCTTTTACTTCTCACTCAGTGAATGTGACATCTCTACCAATCGATAATTCAGATTAATGATTAATCTGACATTATGACAGTATTTTATACTTGACATCATCGATTGATTTTTCAAATTGCAGATGGGATTTGGAGGTATGGAGGACATGGATGCAATGGTCTATGGTGGTGATGATGATGATGATGATCTTGAAGCTGAATTAGCAGCTCTTACTGGAGATGTTTCAGAGTCAAAAAAAGTTTCACCAAAGAAAAAGGGTTAGTTCCTCTCTCTGTGTAAAATAGCTTATTTGTATAATGAGATGTAGAATTATAAAATTATTAATTATAAGCCATTTATATTGATATTTAAAATATGTGTGTGACAGAGTAAGTTATTTTATGGTCAGTTTTTTATGACATTGTGACCTTTTTCCTTTCCATGTTGATGGTTTGACTTGATAATCCTTTTCAGTCAAATTTAAGGGGCTTTTCCTCACAACTCTCTACCGATAATTTAATGCTGGAAAAGTTGAGCACTTTGAGGCATCAGTCTAGTCAAAATACTTTTATATTGCAGGACCAGTTGATCTGTCAGTCATTGAGAGTATGGCTGCTAAGAGTATGCAAGACATTGACAATGAAGACATGTCTGACACAGAAGACCCTGATCTAATGGTAAGAAACAAATGCTCAACAGCACAAAAAAAGTTTAAAAACAGAGATAGAGAGTTCAAAAGGTGGACGATTCATTGTAGATTCAGAATTTTCTCCACCAAACCCTCTGAATTGTCATGACAGCCCATGTAACTGTGATTCCACCTACTACTTATGACTGCTCTGTCCTTCGTAATTTTTCTGCTCTCTCTCTTTTTTTTTTTTGTAAGATAAAAATATCTTTCTTTGTTGGCAGTGGCAAGGAGCTTGTCATCAAGACAATGATGATATGTGGATTTAGATCTTATGGTGTTACTTAGTTTTTATTGCGAGATCTGCTTACAGGGATGAACTAGTCTGCTATGACACAGACTTATTTGCTGGTTCACCATAAAACACCAAAAAGAACATTCATCCAAAACTAAAACAAAACTCAAACCTGTATGATGATTTTTTTTCTAAATCAGAAACAAGTTTGCTATTAGGATTTGTATATCTAGACAGGTTTGATAAAACAGGAGAATAGAGAGTGGATAAATCAGTCTTTTATGTGGCACCAAAAGAGTTTTTTTTAAAGTCCACAGAATGTTTGCGAGTTTGACTATAGTGCTGACTGATGACTTGCAGCTACTTCAGTAGAGAGATCACAAAAATGTCACTAAAATTAGTGCTCCTGTCATACGCCAGGACTTATTTATGAAGAGTACATTCCAAAGCATGTTAAGTGCCAATTTAAAAAATTTAATTTCCTTTCGTTGTATAGTTCACTAAAAATTGTCTGTAGATCTTCTGGTATATAAGCAATGAGATTTTAGGGAAATAAATCACCTGAAGGAAAATATAATCTCTTGTTAGTGCTCTGGTAGAGCTACAATGACATGGTAAATTATAAAAATACAGATATATCTCTATTTTTATAGAACAAAACTGAATAAGAACAATATTGGAAGCATTAATTATTATGCTCTGCTCCCCACACAGGGAGAAAATAAAGTTTGCTGATGGCTGCCAAGCTATAAAGTTTATGTTTACTCAGAACTAGTGTTATATACTAAAAGCTTTCCCATGAAGAAAATTAGGTAGATAAATGATGAAATGTAATGATATTGTTATCATGACATTTAAACATGTAGGGCAAAGAACTCCATGATTTATTGACACATCATCACATTATACTGTTCTTTTCATCACCACAAGAGAAACTGCTTTGTAACTTCAGTCTTTGTTATTTAGGCAGAACTTGAAGAGCTATCTGATGATGAATCTTCGCCACCTGTTGCCTCCACCTCCCAGCCTGCAACTAGCAGGCTAGCTCCAGCAGCGGGAATGACTAGTCAGGACCGTCCACAGGTATTAAGGGTGTCACCAAGCCCTTCCCCATCACAATCACAGGGTTTGAGTGGAGTTGATCAGTTGACGTTGGTGCAAGATCGGATTACTATGTACCAGAAAGCTCAGGAAACTGCACGTGCTGTTGGTGATGACTTAAAACAAAGACGTTTGGACCGTGGTCTAAAGGTAGGCTTTCTGGAGCAGGATTTTGTAATATTTTAATCAAGTGTGGAGGAGTTTTAAAGAGCTACTACTTTTGTTTCATAGCACAGAGCATTATCTGGCCTTGAGCACTGACAGGAAGTGTTTGTATAAAAGATCAGTGATTGAGTGTGATTTTCTCATTGTTTGTGATGTCCTTTATCACATGGGCATTGAATTAAACAGGATAATATAATCAACTGTGAACAATTCGTAAGATAGTTGAAGTTTTGGGAAGAACAATGCTTCACTATACATGTGATAGTCTGTTTGCTAAATCTTTTATACTGCAGATATTCTCTCCTTTTATTGACTGTCCCTTCATTTTTCCTAACATTTTCACTATTCATGACTGACATCCCAGCTGTCATCACCACACCATGTATTTTTATTATGATTTTAGCTATATTCATAACATTTTATTTTCATCACCCAGGCGCTGACAGATATTCTTCGTAAAGTAAAGGCTGGCAAGACAGTTAGTGAAGAGGAAATTCCCCCACCAGTTGCTATCACTGCTGGCGGTGGCAGTAACACACCCTCCCCAGCAGCATCCACTCCTAGCCCCACACACCCTGGAGCAAGTAAGTATTGTTTGGAGGAGAACATTTTTTATTTAAATTAAATATTGAACAAAATTGTTTCTCAGATGTATGAAAACGTATACAATTTATTTATAAAAATATCAGCTTTGAAAATTCAATAGATGGTGAGTTTATAATAATTTTATATACTGTAGATCATTTAAGCTGTAATAAATATCTGTCACTGCTTCTAGATGTCACCAGTTTGTTATTTTATATGGTTTGTTGATCTCTTAAGTTATATTTTTGAACTTGTTTGTAGTTTGAGTTAAAACTAGTGTCAAACTAAAAAAAGAGTGCTTTGTTAAGGCACAGTTACTTATCACTCTTTTATCATTGGTGTTCTTTCAGGTGAACCAAAGCCTTCCTCTGGTCATCCTGCTAGGCCTGCTGTTCAGGATGTATCTGGCTGCTCACATATAGAAACCAGTTCTTCATCCATCAGTGGTTAGCCAAACTTCTTTTATGACTATTGGTCAGACCAGATACATCAAAGTTTTTTGCTGATAGTGATTCATTGAAAGGTTCTAACTACTTTTGGCTCTTTATACAACTACTTGTTTTATAATAGTATGCAAAGTGTTTGTCTTGTCAAGACATCCATCATATCGACTAGCATAATAAGCAGTGCATTGGCTCTATGTCAGTGTATTTTACAGCTGTGCATGCTTGCACTTGCACTCTGTGTATTTCTGGTATGTCATGAACCAGTCTATGTTTAAAGGTCAGAACCAAGCAAAAGAGCAAGTTTATGTTGTGTGTGTTCCTACAGGGCAAGTATGTTTTGGTTGACCAAGGTGAGAGTAGAAATGGCAGGGACAGTAAGAGAGAGAGACTCGGACACTCCACAGTGGAGTAAAAACTGACTGAGATAAATGAACTGTGATTTACATTTGGAAAGCAACAAAACTGTAGAAGAATGTTCTGTTTTAAAGTGAATATAAATGTTACTTCTTGGTAACTGCAGACTGGGATTTTTCTGCTTTTCCTTTCTAGATGGCAGAGCAGTAAGGCAGTGCTTTTGTTAAAATCTCTGTGTGACCTCCACTGAGTTCCTTGTGTTGGCATTTGATATACCAGTTCAGCAGTGTAGTGCCTTGTGTTGTGATATCTGGTTTGGCAAGTAATATAGTTGTGCAGTATTTTGGTGTGGCAACCTCCCTTTCTAGTAGTGAGCAGGTTGTGAGGGATGTTCTTATATTTATCTCAGTCAACTCCACTATTCTTTGAGTTGGCTGGTGATTTATCAAGTTTGTTGCTATGGAAAGGCCAGAAGGAAAAATCCCTCATTCTTGGTCATTTCTCATTTTGGTCTCTTTTTTGATATGGTATTAAGTACTAACAACCAACAAGCAACTAACCAACCTGTTGTAGACTGTACACTTGAAATACTGAGATATTAATGCTATTGTTTAGATCATTACAGTTGTAGAAAAGGTCTGTACAAGAAAATGTTAATAACTGTATGGTTTGTATAGCACATACTCTTGCTTGTAGGGAATATGCTCTTAATGCTTGAGACAAAAACAAGACATGGACAACATATGAAAGATGGAAGGATGAACAACAGTACTGATGACTAATCAAAAAACAAAAAGAGAAATTGGGTAGCAAGAACTTAGAGTGTCATGATTCTGCAGAGTTGGGAAATAATATTACAGTATTAAACAGAGAAAAAGGTGCATGGGGGTGGGGGAGTGTTGAAAAAGGACTAGCATTGTGTGGACTGCTGTACTCAAGGAAGAGGTGTGTTTTCAGTGCACATTTAAAGGATTCAATGATGGGTAGGTGGCAGATATGCAAGGGGAGAGACTTGACTATTGTTTTCCTGATGGTAACTAAAAATCCTGTGACTGTATGTTGTTGCTCTGGTGACAACAATAGTCAGGATACAGTCAAAGAGCATAGTTGTTTGGCTGTTATATTGGGGAAAAGAAGCTCAGAGAAATAGTCATGGAAGGAACCTGCAAAAAAGCTGACACAGCATGGGCAGTTTGTACTGGAACCACTTTTACTGAAAGATCTTTACCTGGGCTGCTGTGATATAGCCTTAGTTGCTGGCATGGCGTAAAATACGACAATCAGCATGGTCTCTGGGAGCCCTGAGATAGTAACAGTGCAGTAGGTTGAAGTTATCTATGTGTGACAGATGCCGTTCCTCAGATGCCTTAGATGTAGTCATCTAGTGATAAAGAGTGCTATGTTGCAATGTCTGCCCCACTGTTTAGTGAGTAAGCTTGTGATAACAGCAAGTGTATTATGTTGGAGATATCCAGGAAAACAGCTCAGTGATTCCTTCTTGTTGGTGATATAGCAGTGTGTTATTTTAGGGAGGTCTGTCCAAATGAGCTCTCATTACCCATAGTATACAAGTGTCATGCGCCAGCTGTAATCCTACAGCCTCACTGAGAGCAAGCAAGTGTGGATATAAGAGCCTTATATGACTGCACAGTCAGTATTAGCAGACTGAGTAAATTGTGTTGAATTCTGAGTGGTTCCATGATGGATTTGTTCAGATACCACTTGTATGAATGAATCAAGTTTCTGTTAAAAACTGTGTGTTTTGCATTTATATATATATTTTCAGAAGTGTTTGTTTACCTCAATCCTGTCTTTATAATAATAATCATCATCATCATCATCATTTCTTGTTGTAGAGCTGTGTTTTAACCTTGTGTTGGTATGATTGAGGCTGCAAGTGAGGTATAGTACTACAACAGAGTGAAAGCTTATGGATATATAAAGCCAACAGAGAGGGTGTGGGAAGTTGGGAGAAGCTGGGTGAAAGGCAAGCCAGCAGATATTTCCCCTCTCAGAAATGGTCTTTCACCCTATCTCCCCCTTAATTGTTCCAGTACATGTATTCATGCATATGCATTTTCATGCAGATAATAAAACTCGTGAGGTTTTAGAGTCTCGAAGAGACCAGTATCGACATGCAGCACTGGCTGCCAAGAAAGCTGGCGACCTAGTTACAGCAACAAAATATGTTAAAACTGCCAAGGTTTGTACATTTTGCTTTTATTTTAGACAGCTATATGTTTTTCAAGTTTTTAGAACACCAGTCTTTATTAAGACCATATGGTTTTGATGCCATGATTAGCTATTTAAAGACCAGGTGCTCGCTGCTACTGCCATTTTCCATCTGCTGGCAAGGGAAGCGGTCGGCACAGATCACCCATTTTCGCACTAAAATCCTATCCAAGGAAAAAATGGCCCCTTCCGAGGGAAATCTTAGGAAAGATAAAGGCTAAGGGAGTAAACCCCTACAGAAAATCCTGATGCCAACATGACATCAGTGGATGAAAACTGGCCAGGGCCCAGGGCTTACGTTTTCATGACCAGGCCGACTTCTGGCTGTGGTTCACTTGGAGAAGAGTTGGAGGCTACCAAGTGTATAAAGCTCAATGTTAGGACCATGGATATACACTGCAAAAGAGACAACATGCCGGATGTGTTGAGGCCCAGATCAACAATGACCGCACTCCCTATCAGCAGACTCCAGAGATAGTCTCATATTTTTATTTTATTAGGAGTTTAGTCCGTTGCTGATGTCAGGTCAGACACATTCTGGGATCTCTTTAGGACAGATGGGTACCTGAAGACAAATTATTATCATATGCAGTTACACTGCTTAAGCATTGAACATCCTCAGAATTCTATGTTTTTCTGGTGGATGTGGAGCAGATTAATAATAATTTTGAGAGAAGTGAAACATATTTCTGGAGAGCTTCATCAGCACTTTTGTACTTGCAGCAATTTGACATGGTCATGGAAGCGCTTGACCAAGGGAAACCAGTGGACTTGTCTAGCATGCCACCGCCACCTCCTTCTCTTTGTGCATCAGGTCTGGCAGCATCTGGGAGTGTGTGAGAGAGAATGAGACACAACATGCATTCCTCTGTGTGTGTGCATGCTTTTTATCCTTGAATATGTGTGCATGGATTTTTTTTGGAGGTGTTATGTGGCTGGTTGCTACTGTTTAAATGTGGAAAGTCTTACATGAAACAGGAACATCCCCTGCACTAGAGGTCAGAGTTCAAAGGTCTGCTGTTCAAGGGACAGGAGAAAAGGACAGCACAGCCTCAGAGGAAATAGAACTGCCAGCAGAACCTACTGAAGAGGGTGGGCATTAGGAATGTCTAAGTTCATTGTTTCTCATTACGAAGCTTTTTGAGTTTGGACATTTAAAAAAAAATTTTTTCTTGAGGTGCAGTCCAACAGTTTTCATTTTTGGTAAACATTACTCACACACTCACATTAACTCACTCACTGTCTCTTACAGATATATATATCTATAGGGTGTCCGGTCACTTAATCCCCAGACACTTCATCCCCGACACTTCATCCCCGACACTTCATCCCCGAGACATTTAATCCCCAGACACTTCATCCCAGACACTTCATCCCCGACACTTCATCCCCGACACTTCATCCCCGAGACACTTCATCCCCGAGACATTTAATCCCCGACACTTCCTCTTCAGGACAAATCAAGAGCAACCTATAATAGATTGTTGGGTGCAGTTAGAGAGCTAGTGCCTAATGCAGCTCCAGAGACTATAGTAACAGACTTTGAGAAAGCTGCGATGACCGCTTTTAGAGAGAAGTTTCAGTCATGTAAAGTAACGGGCTGTTACTTTCACTTAAGTCAAGCGGTATTACGCAAAGTCTCTGAACTGGGGATGAGAAGTGACTATGACGAAGACGACGAGTTACGTGGAATGGTCAGATGCCTCCCAGCACTGGCCTATGTATGTGAGGAAGACATCGTCGATTCCTTCGAATTCCTTGATGGTCTACGTAAGGATTGTCAGCTACACAAGGCGTCTGTTCTACAATCATGCGCCGGCACAGAGAAACGTGCAAAGAAGAAATACGCTGAGTTAGCCAGGAGAATTAGCAACATTGTTGAGAGATATGAGTCAATGGATCGTCTTCTGTACCTCCGATCATTAGCTTACCTTTCATATTGATTAACAGCAATTACCTCGCGAACACTCAAGAACAATTTTCATATCATATTGTTGAAGAACATTACATTTACTTGCTTATATGAATTTTAACTAATGTTGTAGATGTTCAAATGACGTTGAAGTTAATAGCATGATTTGAATTTGAATTATTTGAATTTCAATTAAGTATGATTAATTAATAAATTTCAATAAAATTTTTCGCTGACTTCATAATTTTTATAGTTAAGAATTTAGTTTAGGGATGAAGTGTCTGGGGATGAAGTGCTTAGGGATTAAATGTCTCGGGGATGAAGTGTCGGGGATGAAGTGTCGGGGATGAAGTGTCTGGGGATTAAGTGACTGGGAACCATCTATAGATTCTGCAAACATACAGATTTTTCTGTACAGAGTCCAAACGCCTGTTTCAAGCTCCAGATGCTCCGAAGACAGTCATAGAGGCCTTGGTGCAACGTCTAGAGAAGTACAGAAGTGCTGAGGACAGTGCTAAGACTGCTGGGGACAGTGGCAAGGCACGCAGGATGGGACGCATTGTCAAGGTTCGGTAATTTCAGTGGATATTTTGTTTTTCATGATGCAACATGTCCCAAGCTTGTTTTCCCAGTCACCCTTCTGTGACTGACCCGAAGAAGATATTATTGACTCCCTGACATTTCCACATTCAGTTGTTCTTTTTTTGAATACACTGGATACCAGAACTTGAGAAACAGTCTTGCACTGTTCTCTTGGTTGGCATAAATATAGACCACCTTTATCAAAGCCTTGTGGTCATAGATGTTCAGGGAGAGACTGCATAGACCAAATAAGGGAAAATGTTTAGCTATTTCCTCCTCCCTTCCTTCACCTTCAGTGACAAAACCAACAGTCAATTTCGTTTTTCTTTTTTTTTTTTTTATTTGATGTACAAGATGAGTTAGGCATGGACACAGCCCTAGTTATACACCCTTATAGAATCTTTCCTCGATGTGTAAAATGAATCAGATAACATCATCAAAAATCCAGAACTAATTTAGATGAAATTCAAAGCTGTTTTGCAGTACGGTATTAATTTTTGTGTTTTTCTTTTCTTTTTTTTTCCTTTTTTTTTTTGGCTGACATAAATATTTTCTTCTATGATGTTTTTCTCAATGACATAAGAGATTATATTGCTAATAACGAAATTCTAGATAACTTCCAATCTGACAAAGGAATCTGGCTTTGCAGCAATATGAAGATGCTATAAAAGCACATAAGGCTGGTCGTGCTGTTGACTTTGACGAGCTACCCACGCCTCCAGGTAAAAATCATACAATAATTATGTGAATTATTGCGAGTAATCTACATAGTAAAGACTATTGAGGTGTAGTCCATCAAATGCTGGTATTTTCCTTTAAAAATGTACTCTTATATGATTGTGGAAAATAATTTCTTTGTGTTAAAGGATTTGGTCCAATCCCTAAAGACTTGGGGCCTTCTCCTTCCAAGCGTGAAACCCCTCCTTCTGTTGCTGCACCAGCAGCAGGTGCAAAAACTCTACCAGCTCCTCCTCGGCCAGCTCCAAAGCCTCCTATCGATGCTGGAAAGCAGGTGCCAACAGTCATACCTGCCACATCTTCTGCTTCTGGGGCATCCGCTGCTCAACCTCTATCTAGATCAGGACGTAAGTTATAATAGTATGTGGTTGTCATGCTGACTGTACCGTGATTAGTAGATTGCTGCAGTTGTTTATACCTGTGTTGTTTATACCTCAGATTAATTTGTAAGATATATTGCTTGTTATTAGTAACACCTGTGCTGTCAGTAGATTGTGAATTACACTATTAGTTATGTGCTGTACATTTTAAGTGAGGAACAGACGAGCAGACTGTTAGAGAGAGGGAAGAAAGAATGACAATAAAAAGTATAGAGAAAAATACATTTGTCCTCTTAGTATCTGAAGATATTTAATATCTAAGATATTTAATAAAGTAAAATTTTATTGCAAGTTTTCACGCTATTTTGCCAGCTGCTCGTAAGAGCACAAACTCGCGACAAGAACAGCAGTTGTCTTTCTTGCGAGAACGCCAAGAGGAGTTTCGCACTGCTGCTTTGCAAGCAAAAAGAAACAATGACATTGAACTTGCAAAACATCATATGCGCATGATGAAGGTAATGAGTGGGACGTCATTTTCAGTTTTTTTAGTTTCTGCCCCTTAAAGAATTTCATTGTTATTAATAATGCTGATGTTGCTGACATATTTCCATATCCCAGTCTGATAGGAGTGTTTGTTTAGCATAAATGGGAGATAGGATATTGTTATGAAATGAAATTACTGTTATGTATCATGAATGTAAGGTTTTTATAGCATTTTAATTTTGTGTTGACTTATTACTGACACAATACTTTAACCTTATAAAGAATGATAAGACATTAAATAACATATATTGTCATTGATTATTTGAGAGGATTCATTTAATCCTAATCAAAACAATTAATTGAAGTAAAACTGATTGATAGCCTTTTGTGCACACTATATTACAGGGACTAGAACCCATGATTGAAGCTCTGGAGGCAGGGTTGCCTGTTGATCTCTCCCAGGTGAGTTGATGTAGTTTTCCCCTTCTTTCTTTTCCCTTCCCACATTCTTCTGGACTCTTTTCAACCAGACTTTAGTTTCATTACTGTGTGTTGTTGTTGTTAATATTAACACCTGCTGTCACGTCCCTGTGTATTAGGTTCCACCATCTCCCTTGGCTGATGAAGATAATGAAGACAAGTATGTTGTAGTGACAGCAGCAGACTGTACACCAACTGGTGACCGACAGGAGGTGTTTGCTCAACTGGAGCAAGACTTGCTCAGTCAGATAAGGGTGAGATTGTTTTTATCTTTCTTTCATTTAGTTGATTGTCAATACATTAAAACCTCCTGGTTAAGACCTTCCAGCCCTCTTTTACATGTGACCCCAAAATTTTCACAGAAATATTTTGCTATATAAATGTCAGCTATGTTACTATTACATCCCCAAAACACAACACACGAATGACTTTGTGCTCTATTATGACTGTTTTGCAAAAGTCAAGTGTTGAAAAAATTTAGTGCATTTTTGAATTCTGACTGACCACTTCTGGCTGACTGTTTGCCCTATATAATTACTTCCTGCAGAAACAGCACAAAATAAATTTTGAAAGTTTGAAAAAGATTGCTTGTTCACTGAGTCAGTGATTATTTTGACCTGAAACCATATCTCCCTAGACATATCAACCATTTTATAAGGTACATATAGTGGCTTTTAAGAGAGCACGTGTATTGGTCAGTTGCTTTTACTTAGAGAGTTGTCCTATAAATCTTCAGTTAAGTGAAACAATGACATAATAAATAAGTGGCCAAGCAAAAGCAAAAAGGACAAAAATAAGTAAAAGCACTATGATAAGGTTTTAAGAGTTTTATTTTCAATATTTTAATAAATAAACCTGAATTAATAGGTGTTTGAAGTAATTGTTGGTCTTGGTCCATTCAGGAAGTAATTGTTGATGGAATGAAAGCAGACTGGTCAATGTCCTTGTTAAGACCCCTCCCCTCTTAATTACGACCTGATGGTTTTTAGCAGATTTTAATACAGAGGTTTTACTGCATATGGTTTGATGATGCTAGTGTTGAAGTTGTTAAGCAAATGGAATATATTGATGTCCTTACCTTTTCTATGCAATGTGTCTTCAAGCAATAGAAACAAAAAAGTAGCAGCTTAGGCATGCCTAACTAAACCTTTGCAAATATTGGTTTTCTTTCTTCTGTAAGTATTTGCTGCAAATGAATGCAATGTACATTTCAGAGGTTTGTTTGCAATTTAAGAAACATCGTGGAGAAAGGGAATAAGAATAGTATGCTTGTAATAAAGACATTGTTGTACCATTGAAATCCAGATTTGTGAATATACAAATATACAACAGTTTTGTTTACACAGACATGTGCTACAAATGCCCAGCATTTTACAAAACTTGGAGATGTTCCTGCAGCATCAAAGTAAGTCTTTTCCCACTAGACTAAACTACAAACAAGCATTTTTTTTTTAATAAAGATTGTCATAATATTTTATTAGTAAAGCATTTTCATGAGAGCTCCTCCATTTTTTGTGACCAAAGTGACAACAGAGGTTTTTACAGAACTTGTTTAAATTGATACAATGTTGAGGGACTTCTGTTCATATCTATTTTTTGCAGCTCACATGCATTTATCACCTTTTTGAATAGGACTGGCTCAAAATACTTAACTGTCATTACTAAAAGAATGTGCTGTGTAGTTTGAAAGGACCACATCATTCTTCTTAGCATATAACCTGCTTTAAAAACTTTTCAAGTTACAAAAGGTAATGCAAGCAAGAAGTATTTAACACATCAAAAATTTATGTCGTTGAAAACATATTAATCTCCATGTATATCATCACACAAATGTATGCTATTTCTATTTATTTCTCTCTCCACCCTCCCATTCACTCTCTCTCTCCATGTATCCTTTTCCCCACATGTCCGTATTATACATAATTAGAATTGTCTATTTCACAGTCTACATTAATCAGTGGCATTTTTATATAATTTTGTGCATTTTTTAACAAATGTGCTCTTGCTTTTATTTACAAATTTACAGTTTTGCTACTTGGTGGCAGTTCTAGCTAAAAGTAGATAATGTTGTTTGACAAAAACAGTCTTAATTATATCTTTCCATTTTTCTTTCTGTATTGCATGGAATTTTACAGATTTCAGAAATTGGAGCAGGGATGTCGTAAGGATCTAGATTCACTGAAAAGTGCCCTTCGTCATGGTGACCCAGTTCCTAAATTTCACTATGAGACCAGAAGTTTTTCTGTAGTTCAGTAAGTGTTTTTTTTAACTTGCTATCATTTTATTTGAATGTGTAAAACTCTTTAGTTAAAAATTAAAAAAAGCATATCCATGTGATCCATTCATTAGTGAAAAACTGTCAGAGTATTTTGAACCCTCACTCCTCTCAACACGCATCCTCATTCATATCCACATGTCCATTGCTTCACAAATGTGAAGTCCTTAACTCATTCAAGACAATATTGAGCAACTTACCATGGAAAGCTCAAAATTACCTTTTTAAGAAAACTTCCTTTAGTCATTTGTCCCTTGACTGGTATCAGTTTTTGGGGGAGCACCTAGAGGCAGCAGCTGACAAAATCTGACACTTTTGCCTGTTGGGTGATATTGAGCAGGTCTTGCACAGGACCATCAGTCCACTCCTTTATATTTGTAAGCAAATTCTTCCTCTGGCCACTGCAGTGTCAACTTCCCTGAAAGGTACCTTAAAGGAAAGTTTTTGGCAAAGTATTGTGCCAGGTCACATGGCATAACCAGACCAGCTTATGCCACCTAGTTGTTACAGGTGAGGGGTCTTTGTGATCCCTGAGTGTGGTGACTGTGCTTTGTACAAAGCCATTAGTTTTTGTATCCTCTGTATGAGATCCAGAGCAGCTTCCTTATGTACTTGTTCTTAAATGCCTGGATTCTTCTCACTGTGTCAGCAAGTAGTATCATTTCACATCTGTAAAGCAGGTTCAGCACTATGAGGGACTTGTACAGATTCTGCTTCTTAGTAAACTTGATGTTATGGCAGCACTGGACCCTGTGCAGTCTAGCCATTGCAACTGTTGCTGTTGTAATTCTGATGCAGATATCTGTCATGGAGCTTCTGTCTGTGGAGAGAGTGGTTCCCAAGTGCTTAGAACTGTTGACCTATTCTGTACTTGAAAGCTGCTTCAGGTTTGCTTTTAGTTTCTTTCTTCAAGGCCCTCCTTTAGTCAAAAATATCTAGGATGTCATTCATGACCCAGGGTTGTTTCTTCTTCCTTTGACACCCTAGCACTTTCAATAGCACCTCTTTGATGTTTCATGTGACTGTATAACAGTCCACAGTTCAGTGTGGTGAATTTACCTCCAACTTTGGCCTTGAAGATTTTTGAAAAATCTTTATTCATAAGTTTACACAGATGATCATCCTCTGATAGTCTATTCCTATAGAGACAGTAGACTAAATCTCACATTAAGTAGCAAGAAATTAATGCATTTCATGTCTTTGATATTTGTGTAAAAAATAATAATCTGTCACACAGGTAAGTACTATATGTCTAAGGTGCAACCACCGAGTTTATGTCAAATATGCACCATAGAATGAGTTAATAAATGTAAAATGTTACCCTAAATATTTTATTTTAGCTCCTTTGCTAAACCTAGTTTTACATTTTTTTAAGGTGTAACACAGATTTGGGAGATAGTGACATGGAAGTAAGCATCATCAGAGGAATTTCTTACAACCTTCCATCAGGTGAGACTTTATTAAGTACAAGTATTCACCTAAAGCTACCATTCTGAAACTGTTCTCCTGACCTATTTTTGAAACATTAAGAACAGTTTTGAATAATTTTATTGATGATTGCTTGTTATGAATGACAAAGATGGGCTTTTACAGGTTTCAGTGAAAAGGATATGGATACTGCTGTCAAATACGAGTTTGCATTTCCATCTGCTGTAAGTGTCTTTTCACTGAAATTGGAGTTAGCAAAACTTTATAAAAAAAATAATCTGTGTACTTGTGTACTGGTGCATGTCTAGACATTAAGTGTATTAATGTGCTTTGTGATTTTAAACTGAGCATCAGGCATGCAAGAGGTTAGGGAGGAGAGCAAGAATTAAGGTTCTTTTGATTTTCTGATGATACAGCTGATTGAAGGAATGAGATGTCTTTGTTGTGTCTGGAGCGCTTGTCACCAATAGAGTGAGGATTAGCTGCCCTGAGTTTAGATTTCATCAAGGGCATGCTATTCTTTCTTTGCATGTGCTTTGTCCTAATATAGACTCAGTTGCAGGCTTGGCATAAACATCAATTGCCCCACCCCTCCTCTTTGTAATGCCAGCTTAATCTCAGCATGACCACAATTCTGTGTCCAGAGTGAAATGTCATATTAGTTGTTTCTGTTTGAAAATTCTGTTTTTCACTTTAATAATCTTTTCAGGAAGAGGCTCAAACAGGACATACGCAGACCATTAAAAACACAATCAATCCAGGTTTGTTGCCTGATATTTTCTCTCGAAGGCTTTCACTTTGTTGGATTCAGTGTTTGGATTTAACACTTTTCCTGTCATTGTGATCATTATATTTTCATAAAATATATATTACATTTAAATTAGATTAAATTAGTGAGCAGGTGAAATCTAACATCATTTGAGAGATCATTGAAGACCAGGACCTATGTTGCGAAAATTAAAAAGGAACAGATGCAAGGATGTGTGCACAGCTACATTGATATTTAACAAAACACATACATGGGTGCATCAGCAGTTTGAGGATAACTTTGTTACATCCATTTCTTATTGTCTTTATATTTTGAGAAAAAAATGACCATGTATATCATAAAAATGTAACCTTTCTTATAAGATTCATTATCACTAATGTTCGTGTTTTTCAGCTTTTCTCACTTAGCAGTTAACTCTTGACCTTCCAGTAGTGATACGTACACTTTGTGTTTTGTACAGAGTATGGTGAGGTCTTCAAACTTCAGATTAATCGCAAGTCACGGGGTTTTGCCAGAGTGATAGAAAGGAAAGGAATGAAGTTTGATGTCTTCATCAAGAGGTTGACCTGCTTCTCGTTTGATTGTCTGCTCATTTAGAAGTACTGCGTTTTTAATGTTTTTCATCAACTAGTTACAGGCTTTGATGACTGTCTACAATCATGCACACTCATTTACATTCTCACACATACTTGTATCTGTACTCATGCATCCACATATTAAGAGAGCACATGTCTAGTGATCCATCAGCATTCATTTCTGACCTAGTATTTTGAAAGACTGCAATTTTCTTTATGTCATTGACCTTTTGTCAAAAAATATTTGTAATCAGTGAACTAAGAAGAGATTTGCTCAGTGTCCATAAATATTTAGAGTTTACTCATTTAGTTAATAAAATTGTGTCACAGAGGATTCTTCAAAGGAGACAAGGTATTGGGGACTACAACTGTGAAGCTTAATATTTTGGAAACAAAATGTACTCTGCATGACAGTTTTGATGTAAGTGAAATCTTCCCAGCTTTTCTTACTGCTGTCTGTACTTACAGTTATGGCAGTTATGTCCTCAGCAAAAACTTTACAAGACACTTCAGGTTGTTTTTTTGTTTTAGACAATTGTTGATTCATTAGAAGCATAGCTGTTAGATGTGCATGTGGGGGTACAAGAGACTGAAAACTGTGTATGTGTGCATTGAAAAAAGGCGAGGGGAGACATTCAGAAATAGTTGAAATTCAAACCCACATTAAAACTTTTGATCCGTGGTATTTTGCCTGCCTTGTTTACTGTCAAGGGTTGGTCACTGTCATTTAATTAGTATAAAGTTATGCAACTGCTGTTTATAGTTGCTGCTGATATTGTAACATATACAGTAAGCTGTTATAAATGAAACAGTATTTTGGTCCTGCTTGTACATCTTTCTTTACTGTTATTTATAGTTGATGGAAGGTCGTAAAACTGTTGGGGGCAAACTAGAAGTAAAAATCCGTGTCCGAGATCCTTTCAAGAGTCGACAAGTGGATGAAGTCAAAGAGAAATGGCTGGTCATTGACCAGTTTATAAAGACAACAGGATCAAAGGTAAATAAATCATTTGAATGTTTGCTCACATGGCCTAACACCTTCTTTCTTATGCATTATTTACTTTACAATCTTTTGCATCCATAGCATTGATGCATTTCGTTTTGCTTCCTTTTTGTTTATCTGCTTATTTATTCTGTTACAGAGTCAAATAACTCCAGCCACATCTGGGGTAAGTGGCTTTTTAAAATTTTTTTAGCAGGTTTTGGCTTTTAGATGAAAAATACAATAATCATAACTGTCTTGTTCAAATGATGTGGCATTATCGTTATGAAGCTGTAGCTTACTGAAGATTTATTTTATGTACTGAAGTTTTATCTGGGTTGAAAACCAGAAGTAAAAATGCTTGTTTTTTTTTTCTTGCCATTCCCCACCTCCCCTCAGCATGAAATAGATCTCAAGCAATGTAATTTGAGATAATTCATTCAGCTTTTGAGTGCAGCAGCTACTGTTCTTGAATAACTGCTTTTTGAGATTCTAAGGTTTCCTTTGTTGTCTTTTCAAACAGGAGCAAAAAAGTAAATTGTAAGTATTTCTTACTGTTCCTTCCTTGCTACTGTTCAGCACTTGTGTACGAGTTGTTATACATTTATGCATACTCTTGTGAAGTTAGTGGTTCCATTGCTGGATCTCCTAATGTATATCGATAAGTCTGTCAGTGGCAACAATACGCTGAGGGAACTTTGTAGTGTTTGGCACATGTATGTTGTGCTCCCACATTGAATGGAGGTAATGGTGAAGGGATGGATGCTTGTGCAGACCATTTATTGGGGTAATCAGTGCATTTTTTTAACAACAATTAGCACATCTCTCTGTGTGTGTTTCATTGAAATCAGGGGCACACTCATGAAGTATACATACAAACCAGGGACAGTTTCCAATGCAAAAATCATCAGTTTTATTTGTAGTATTATTGTTTTTGGGTGTGCATAAAACAGCACCTCACATGACCACTTTCTTCCAAGCAAAAAAGAAAAAACCCTTTGTATATTTTATTGAGAAATACACCAAAAGTGAAAATTAGCATGTGTCCCTGATCCATGGCACAACCCTAACCTTTTAAATAACACAAACCCTAACTCAAATCCTTTTCTGAAATCTCTGTTCATCGATATCCCTGGTTTCTGTAAAGTACATGAATGTGTCTGTTTGTGTGTGTGTGTTTTGGGGGTTGGGTGGGGAGAAATGTGTGCAAACCACATCTTAAGGTGTATGATTTAATTCATCAATATTCAGAATCCCAAGAAGCCTTCTTACATTAGAGATTAATTGTAACATCTGCATGTTTTGTCAGGTGTTCCATAGCATGAATTTTCATCAGTACATCATCATCTACTGTGTACAAGGTACTGAAAACTACAGGCATTCTTGTCAAACAGGTGCATACACTTTCACATGCATGCACACACATACTTCCCTTAGTGATCATATGATGTAAGCAGAGTGTGCAGTTTTTATATTTGGATGCTGCCACCATCGATATAAAGGTCATTTAGAAAGCAGAGGTCATTTAAAAATAAAAAAGACAGAGAAGAAAAAGGTTGATCTAAAGAATTTCTAGGTGAAAGATGTGCTAAAACGTTTTATAAAAAAACAAATGCTTTAGAGTTTATGCTAACAAACAATTTATTAAGATAAAAAGAAATGGACATAAATATAAAAGATTATTGGACAGTCAAGCTGATTAGGTATTTAACTTGAGTTCAGATGTCCCCAAACAAACTGCTTTTAAGAATTAAGATAGTAACATGGCAAATGTTTGCACTGTGTTGATAATCATATCAACATTGAGATAGTATCTAAATATTAGAGATTGTTCCAAAATGGCTTTATATTACTGTAACTGACTTGTAGCAGAATATACTATACACACAGCTGACTACAGTGTAATGCTACTGTTTGTGGATGCAGTATTCAGTTCTTCACTGCCACCATCATCATATAAACAAATCTCAAATAATTAGTGCAGTAAAATAAGTGCTTTGTCATAGTATTTGCTTGACCTCTAGCACAATTTGCCACATCATCAGAATCCCTAGGAGATTCACATAAATTAGCTTACTTAAGCTTTTGATGATAAAGCAAATAATATACCGGATTGATCAGGGCCCATGTCAACTACTTTATACATATTAGTGGAATCTATCAAATATGCTACTGGAATGAAAAATTAAAAAAAAAAAACAACAAACCCTGATCTCTGAGTAGATCGTGGAAGAACAGTGGTAACGTTTAACTTTTACTACCTAGACATACTAATGCAGACAAGACAGTGTTTAGTCTTTTTCTGCTCTGACTGCGATAAGTGTATTGCTGCTGGCATTACAGTGTAGCTGACAAAACAGTTTTTAAATAACAAACATCTTAAAACTCTGTTTTTTTATGTTTTAAGTATGTTGTACTCTAAATATATTTTTCAAATCTTGCATATTTGTACCGTATTTCTTAAGATATTTGTTAAGGGAAATCAGTATGCAGATCAAAGCAAAGATTATGGCCCAGAGGCATGCCACAGCCCACTAGACACAAGGGAAGGAAATGAGCTGAATGATTGAAACACTGTTTTGTCTGTCTGGCAGTGTGTGCGCGGTAACCTAGAGAAGGAAGGGGGGAAACGTTGACAGCGGACACCAAACTCATTCTATCCCTTCACCATCACCTCCAACTTTGGCATCCAGATGAGTTAAGAGACAATCAGGTTTCATGAAGGCATCATGCCTAGGTGCACTGCAGACATTTTTAAACTTCCTTATTTGTTCACGTGATTGAAAATATCGACAGCATCTTTTCTGTCCCCGTGTTGGCTTTTCCTTAGAAAAGCTTCATTTAGTTTTCATGTGAGATCTCTGCCAATATTTATGTAACTTGGCAACTGCTATTCACCACTGGCGAAAGCTTTGAAAAGAAAAAAGCTTTGCAAATAAACACATAACAATATTTTGAGAAAAGCTTAAGATATAACAGTTTTTTTTATTTTTACTGTTCCTTATTTATATATTGTGCTAAAAATGTTTGGGTTAGGGTTAGTTGTGCAATTATGAAAGCAATGCTTTTACACCAATTACTGTTTATATGTGAACCTGAATATCTTTTAGATGCTTTTTCAGTTTTTATGATGGCGTTTATACATTATTGATGCTTCACATCTTTACAGTGAGGAATCATTTATGTCACTGAAAGGAAACTGTAATTCTCGTTTCATGCAAGATTTTTGTCTCTCAGGATGAAACTACCTTTTGTTATGCTACAGATCTAAAATACTTTGCAGTATTATTGCAGATCTGCCGGATTTATTCTTTATTATTTATTCTTTATGCCCATATTTAGATTGTCAGAAAGTTGCCAAGTAAGACACACTAATGTGTTATTAGCATAAAGTATTTTATAGGGAAAGAGAAAGCAGATGCAAAAATATTTTTGGAAATTAAAAAAATAGATTTGACTTTTATTCATCCTTATATACATTCAAATAATTTAAAAAAGAGTTGTGCCATTTATAAAGATTATGCTGGTATTTTGAAACGTGTTCAAAACATGTTAATTAAGGATAATTTTTTTGCATAGTTTAATCAATTAATGTATTTAAATCAAACACAATTGAGCTGTAGTATTTATGTTAAAATTATCTTTATGTTGAAATTTAGCTAAATGCATTCTTATATAGACAGATAATTGATTCTGATGTATCTGTGGGTACATAAGTACATGTGTGGGGTATTTTTTTCTCAAGTAGATTTGTCTTTGGTTCATAATGATATCAATTATCAGTGTGTAAAATGTCTAGAGAAAATCAGTAGCCATCAAGAATTGTATATGTTTTGGCTGCATTATCAAAATGATTGTGATACATTGTGTTTTAAATATGTATTCTCTTTACTTGATTTTTCTTGTTTGGGTAATGTGCAAACCCTGTTTTAAGTATTATTATAACTTGTTATATTTTTAAAAAATCCGTCCCACATAGTTATTGCATAACTGGTATCAGTGAACTTGATCATGATGTCCACCTCTACAATGTTTGTGTCTGTACAGCATATGACACTTTCCAACATGTAACACTGAAAGTTGTGTTCTAGAGTAAAATAATTTGTAACGTATTGCCTCTAAACCATATATAAAATAACATAAATTAATCTTGTTTGTGATATCTGCAGCAAGAATTTAAGCATAATATGTTGCTTATGCCTTAAAGTGTAACACTCCCCAAAAAAAAACACTTTACGATTTATGCCTAGCAGTATGAATAGAGCTAATGTAGATAAAATCTAAAGGCTTTGAAGTTGTAAGTGCCTGCAAGTTTGTAAGGCAAACGGCCTGTATCCAGGGCCAGTGTCATCTGTCCCGGAAGAACACTGTACAACTGTGATGTGAATTATCACTTATCAATATTAATAACCATCTTTGGTCACTACACCATTGTTGTGTTGTTTGTTGGGGTAGATCACAAGTTGAAGTCTTAATGAGCCAAGTGTATTGTACATGATTGTTCTGTTAGTGACAAAGTGTGAAGTCGTGATATATTACATCTACTTGATTACAAGAAAATAGTTTAAATATATGGTCAAATATACATTTTTGATGTATGTCTTACATCTTAACGTCACAGATAGGCACCTGTTCTCAGGTTGTGTTAATCCAACTGGACAGTACATGGCAGGTGTGTAAAGAAAGTCTACTTACCGTTGTTATAACTGGAGGAACCACAGGAAAGTAATAAAATATGATCATCATTATAATGCAGATCTAAGATTTAAAGGTGAAGCCTTAGGAACCATCATTTTTCATCCTTTGACTAATACCAGCTCACCACCACATAAGCTAGTCTATCAGTACCAGTCATCAGTGGCTGACAAGACTCAACTGTTTGGCCTGTAGTGAGTGGTGGTAAGCTAGTCATGCATGGAACCAGTCCACTGTTTTCCAGGTTTTCCTCTGACCACCCAATGTCAACACCTGCCAATGTACCCTGAAGGACAGTATCAGGATGTCATAGGTCTCATGACCACATCAGACCAGCTTGCACCATTATTATTATTGTATCAAGTAGTTTTTTACAGGGTTGGCGACCATACTCAGTACAGAGTTGTTTGACTGTTATTTCATGTAGCAGATTCAAAGCATCTTCCTTTGACACTTGACCTTTGATGCCTTGGTTTTTTTTTTTTTCCTGTATTAGCTAGCAGGATCCTCATCTAGCATCCATGGTGCAGATGGGGACTATAAGCTACATTTACAATGTATTTGAAAGCAAAGGTAGTGCTTCATCAAATCCTCATCAGCCTGGCCATTGCTGTTGATATGGAAGAGTTTTTGTTGCAATGAAAACATTCCGCTGTTGTGGAGCTGAATGCCTGCAATGGAGTATCTAGAGAGAGATGGAGACAGACTGGCTCACAGCAGAGTTTATCAATAGTTTTATGAGCTAGATGTAGTCTTTATTATAGTTTGCATGTATTTTTTATGTTGCAGAGAGGGCACAATGTGTATGGAGGTGTTACGATATGAAGGTCAGATGCTTGATAAACAGGTGTGTCTGATTTTCTATAGTATCATGGGCTAAATAAGCTTATTATTTTTCTTATCAATAAAACTATCTGAGTTGATATGATATTATGGAAAAGAAGGTTAACGAAAAGAATCCAGTCCCTTGGGCTTATTGTAGCATTTGGGTAGACCAACATCTGGAGGTTTAAGAAAGGGTGTTTTGATGGAAAGAGAAATGACAATTCCTTAAGCCTTTTCTTTTCTTTGTGGATACAGTACATGCACATAAATATTGGTATACAAATATAGTTTGTACACATTTCTGCCATATTACCTTTTTCTTTCTGTGAATTCTTTATTGTAGTACATATATCTGAACATTTCATAGTATTTATCTCGTTACTGGAATGGTCCTCTTGCATGTAGTAGGGTCATATCACTTATCTCGAGGTTTTTTCGTGTTTTTTTAAAAAAATATTATGGATTGAAAGAAATATGAAACTAATTTAAAATCAAATTTGATATATAACTGTATGCACTGATGTCTGATTTTACAGATTTCTTATCTAAAAGACAGTCTGAGTGCCATCCAGATACAAACTTTACGACACAAAAGAGTGCTTTTAGAGGAAAAGCTGGAACTACAGCAGAAACACCTCAGGGAAGGGGGAAAAGCTGCTTTTTCAGGTAATCATAACCTGGTGTCTTCAATTGTATGCAGCTTTGATTAAAAAATGTGAACAGTTAACACTGTAGCAACATTAACAGTTAACACTTAAACATGAAGCTCATTGAAAAGTTGAATGTGAAAAATCCGTAAACAAGCTGCATCACTGCTTAAGCCTCGGTTTAAAGCTGGGGAGGGAGGGGAGTGGCAGCTTATAGTCCAAAATTTTCGTACATAGCTATTGTGGTGTCCTGGTCAGCATTGTTTACTTGTTGACAGAGTACATAGCTGTTGTGGAGAAAGAGGCAGCAGCGTTTGAAGTGGAAGCAAGACAGCTGGTAAAAATTGGAGACACACAAAAGGCTGAAGTCATGATGAACAAACACAAGCTGGCTAAGAAAGAGGTGAGATGGTGTACATGTTTTGGAGGAAGCTGACATATCACTTGCATATAAAAGATACAGAGAGTGCATAGAGTATGCCTCTCTTACAACTGGTCATATTCTTTACTAATAAGGTTGTATATAATGAAAATTTAAAATACTTCTTTTTTATTATTTGTTGCAGCTCACTGCAATCAAAACAAAGTTTCCAGATTTAACATAAGACATAATGGCACCTTAAGGACATCCCAGAATCCCTGCAAATGAAAGTGCTTGAAAGTTCTTTAAATGCTTGATTTAAAGTCTACCATTGTTCCTTGTAGCTAAGTGGAAGTACCTAATGGCTGTCTTATTTTGCAAGACTATTAGTATTCTACAAGATTGATCCATAGCTGGAATCATAACGAAAGGCTGGAAAAAGTTTTTAATGCCCTAAAAGGGTTGTATTCTAAAGACTGATCATTGTGATTACAAAGTATGTGTTGTTGTAAGCAAGCTATTTATTATATTTGCTTTGCTGAGGGCATGTGTTGTCTTGCGGTATTAATGTTTAACAATTTCATGTTTGTTTCATTTTGGTGGAAACTGTATTTCCCCCCCCCCCAAAAAAAAAAAAAAGAACAAAAAACATTCATTTCCTGGCAAGAATGATGAAAATCATTTTGTGATCAAAGCATTTGGTTGCGGTTATTATGCTACCTTGCTTCATACGGTATTGTTTCCACAGAAATAATTATAGATGTTGATATCGATGACGGTTCAAAATGGAGGCATTCCTTTTTTTTTTTTTTTTACATTTGAAGTAAACAGCAACAGTAATCCTTTCAACTGTTTGTTTAGAATTTAACCTCATATGCTATTTTGACTAAAGAGCATTAAAATATCTGTGCATGTCTCTTGGCTATTGTGTGTTTTGCGTGAGGGAGAGTGCTAGGCAATGAACAAGGATCTGAGCACTCCTTTTCTAAGTTTAAAGTCTCCCTCTTCTCGCCTGCAAGGTGACTGACCGACTCAGCAAACTACTTGATTTACATTTAATGACAAGCAGGGCCGGCTCTAGACTGTGTTGCGCCCTAGGCGAAAGAAAAATTCTGCGCCCCCTACCTCACAAAAAGTGAACCATGTTATATCATTTATTTTGCAATTTATTTAGTCCTGGTCATGAAATTGACGCTTAAAACCTCACTTTTCTTGCTTTTTGCTGTGCAAAATGAATTATCAGTTCCTTCAGATTTAGTGCATTTGCCAAGTCATGCTCAATAGATATGGTGGCCAGCCCAGTCAGTCTCTCTTGCAACATTGTTGATCTCATAGTTTTTTAATCAATTTTAATTTTGAGAAACTCCCTTCTGCACTGGCAACAGAAATTGGAAGGGTCAATAAAATTCTGAGAGACACTACAACATTCGGCACAATATCAAATAGCTTATGTTGGATAATGAATGTTAAGACTTCTTTGGGGTTCATTTTAGGCTTGGGAAGTCTTCTAGCCACAACCTGTAATTCAGAACAGAGTTCCTCCGCATCAATGTCTTTGCTGTCTCTGTGCACTAATGCCTTTTCCAAGACCTCACAAGATAGTAGAATGTCCTTCGTTGGTTTTTCAGAAATGCTTTGTATATCATGAAGAAATCCAAATAATGCGCTGTGCTCCTGAATCTGTTTAAATCTGTCTTCAATGGACGCAGTGGTCATGTCTACAACAGCATAAAAAAAAAACTGACTTTGAAATGTTCTATTGTGTCGTCGGCAGCCTCGTAAAATTATCGTTTAGTTCTTCTTTTTCTTGGTACTTGGTCTTTCTCAAAGCTTGGCTGTATTTCTAACTCGTATGCAATCTCTGTTGCATCTGCTAACACTTGCTTGAATCCCTTATCACTTCTCAGCTTCTTGAGATATTCCAGGGTTTGATGCATCTGCTTTCTTGCTGTCTTTAAATCAGCTTCTTTGTCTTGAAGACATTTGCTGGTAATATTTACTTCAAACAAGATGTTATACCATATCACTAGTGCTGCAACAAATCTGAACTGGCAAATGCGATAAGCAAGGGCTTTTCAGCTTGTGTTACATTTCCTGATGATCCCTGAAAGCTTGCATTCTCAGAAATATCTATGACAGCATCATAAATTTTACCAAGCTGGTATCTCAGAGGTTTCAAAGCATCAATTCTACTTGCCCATCTGGTTTCACTGTGACATCCGGGACACGATTTTTCAGTACTTCCCAACGTCTAGTTGACCCAGAGAAATAATTATAAATTTGTTGAATTAATCCAAAGAAATTCACAGCTTCTAGACAACTCTTAGCTGCATCGTTTACTACAAGGTTTAGAGAATGCGCACTGCATGGAACAAAAAAAGGACGTGGGTTTATATCTATGATCCTTTTTGGCACACCACTGTCTTTGCCTTTCATGTTGCTTCCATTGTCATAGCCTTGTCCTCGTAGGTTATCTATGTCAAGTTCCATTTCTTGAAGTTGTTTGAGAAGAACTTCTGTCATAAATGCACTTCCAGTTTCAGACAATGGTACAAATCCTAGGAAATGCTCTTTTATTTCAATGTGAAACCTAGAACTTTCAGAAGCGGTCACCACATTAACAAATCGAATAATCATTGTCATTTGTTCATTGTGACTAACATCTGGTGTGCAGTCCAAGATGATAGAATAATACTTAGAGTGACTAGCAGCTGTTAAAATCTTCTGCTTTGTTGCATTTGCCAGCAGCTGTATTAATTCATTCTGTATATCTTTTCCAAGATAGTGTATCATTGTTTCATTGTCTTTAATTCTCCGCAAATGTTCATTCATCACGGGGTCAAAAAGTGCTAGATATTCGACCAACTTCAAGAAATTGCCATTTCCTGCACTATGAAGGCTGTCATTTGCACCTCGGAGTGCAAGGTTCTGCATTACTAGTATCCTCACTAAAGCTATTAGTCGTTCCAGTATTTGGCGCCAGTAGACTTCTTCCTACTTAATCTTGTGCTGGTTGACATCAACATTGACAAGACTAACACATTCTGCATATATCGATGCAAGATTAACCCTAACTCTTCTACACCACGGACCTTCATTGACGATACGTGTTCTATACGCTCGCGCAGAAGGGAGTTCGGAAAAACGCCGCCATAGACTCACGAACTCCGCAGCGAAGAGCGACAGCACAAGGGGCGACAATTATGGATGCGCAGTAGCTTCTGGACATTTCCCGATCATGCAGGGTTTAAAAAAAAAAGTTCTTTGCCAAAAGCTTGGCTCCTATCATCTCTGAAATTAGTAAGACCATAGTTACATATAAAGTCGTGCTAGCAGTAACTTGGACAACTGACTCAACATCTTGAGTTGTCAAAAGTTTTAATTTCTGACTATTCGTGATGAACCCTAGACTTGACCCATTTACGAAGCCGAGAATGGTGCGCGCGCAGGCAGAACGCTGCCCGTTACTGTTACGTTTTGCTGTAATATGACGTAACGTGCATGTCATGCCAGTTCTCTATCTTGACTGAACGCAGGTAACCAGTCACACAGGCTCAAACGCAGTGGAAGAGACATGTGACGAACTTTGATATACCCCTCGAGGTCCCACAGTAATATGGACAAGGTAATTAATTTCCACTTACAGCTTCAAGTCAGATCAGTTGCTGATGATAGAAGTGCGCGCGGTATTATTGAATGGCGCTCACTAAAGACGTCGTTAATACAACGTGTGTAATAGCATATGAAATACAGTTTTAATAAAAAAAAAGTTTTTCATTTCATCTTCAGTTAAACAGCGATGTACATATGGGGGATGTTTCATTATTCAAATGTACTAATATGCATTTTATTGTGCTAGATTTTAGTTTTGTGAACGGCGTGTGGTGGAATACTTTAATGACATGTAGCCTTTATTTTCTTTTAAAAAAATATTTACAAAACTATAGTGCAACAGCCTGTGTGCTGATGCCTAGTTAGTGGAATTGCAATGCAGTTATATTTCACAAAATTATCATTTTGGAAATACATTTGAGACTAATGATTTTTTGTGGAGTACTGACAGGACTTGTGAAACACCTGTTTGTGTTGTTTTCAAGAGACCAATGACTGTCATGCATTATTAGTTGAAAAGGGTGTATGTTGATTAACAGTTTCTTCTAACAGCACTGCAGCACCAGTTATTATCTGTGGTGTAATCATATCGAAGCTATTTCTCTTAATGAAGAGGTTATTGGTAGTTGGAAGACACAGTCATAAACACATTCATATTCATGTTGGCAAGCTCACTAAGCAATACATCTGATGTGATAATCAGAAAAACAAATAGAAAAATGCCAGTGGTAACTATAATGCCTCACAAGAAAATGCCCTTACTATTGCTTAACTCTTGATGATACATAAATGTGATGCACATACTCATGTATTCAGATACAACAATGTAAGGCTGTATGCACACATACATTCTTTCTCCCTCATTCTCTTAGACACACACAGAAACTTTGTCATTTTCTGATTCAGACACCTGTGCCAAAGTTTGTGCTGGAGGAACGGCTAGCCATGTACTTCCAAGCTATTGATCATGCTACAGCAGCCAGTGACAGCCAACGAACACAGCTTCTTGAAAAGGATATACAGGTATGTTTAGGGGAGGAGAGAGGAGAGTGAATAGGGAATAATTGCTGATAGTCAAAATGCTTTATGATAAGATCATACTTTGTACCACCAAGAAATATGTTCAAAGATAGAATGTTTGTTTTGTTAGACTTCAAACTTCATTGTCAAGTTTATTACCAGTTAAAATTAACAGACTTCACATCGTTACAGTGACATTTCTGCGGTCATTGTAATGATACAGTAAACAGTGTGAGAATGTTCTTATCATGGTGGCAATGCTGTAATTATTGTGACAATACATTTATCCCATATCACAGGAATTAGGGGGTGCAGTACCCCTGTGATCTGGAGAATCCATGTAAAGGTTTTGGCCTTCCATCATAACTGAGAAGAAGTTTGAATTTATTTTTCTCTTGTGGAGTGTTTAGAATTAGAACCTCAGTAAAATTTGGCTTTAGTATTTGGTCATATGCTGTATATGTAAGCCAGTGTTAAGTGGGGGAAAAAAAACCTAGATAAAGACATGTAAAACAAAGGAAATTTATTTGAAAATTTAAAAAGAAACTCAAGAAGCAAAGATCACTGCAAGATGTCATATGAGAAATTGCTGTAAACATACTTGGCATACCCAAACCTGTGCCCACAGCTGCAGTTCTTTTACTACAAATTTAATTTTCAAAGTTATATATCTCTTCGTTTATATAATTAACAGTAAAATATATTTTGTAAGATATTATACACAATAGTAATACATTTTATGCATTTATGAGTGACAACATTTTAACAGTTTAAGATATTTCTGCATAGCTAGCCTTTGTGTATTGTCTGCTGGCTGTTGCATTCCTTTACAAACCTTTTACCTTTGTTAACCTTATTAAAGAAAGTGTGTATATTTATAGAATTATAAGATAAATTATGTTAATATTGTACAATAGCATAATTCTGTTTTATGCATTTCTGAGTTTCTAAGCTTTTTCTGACATTGGCTCACCTTTGCATGGAGTCTGCTGCTTTCACAAAATCTCATTTTAGTACCTTATTCTGACCTGCAAGGTATCAGAGCTGCAAAAGCTACAGTGTGAAAGGTATAACCATACTGAAATACTCGATTCATTGTAATAACAATGCTTCAATTTTTGTGACAGATGCTGATGGACTTGATGGAGCGGGCTAACTTAGGGAAGGTGGTAACAGTTGATGAAGTACCACCACCTCTGCACATTCATCCTCAAACAGGTTAAATTTTGTCATTAAAATGCTGACATGACCACTCTTTATTTTCATATTATGGTAGAGCATTATGATGCTATGCTATTCAAAGTGACAAAAATAGTTAAATATACTGTAAATGCATCAGTTCACAGTAAACTAAGGTACACCTAAACTGTAAAGGATTCTGCTAAATAATAATGTGCAGTAATCTCTTTAAAATACTCATGATTGAAATATGTTCTAAAGTCTTATGAGCTTAGTATTGGAGTGTGATAAACATTGAATTAAAAGATAAATACCTATAGTTTTTGTTGACAAAGCAATTGTTCCTATACCTCCTTAATTCTGATATATAGGACATTCTGTTGCGAATTTGCTGGATGAACTGTCTTCACGGCTTGCTGATTACCACAAAGCATTGTACTTTGCCGATATTGAAATTGTGGGAAACCCACTCACTTGTGATGAGGCGTAAGTCTTACTCCATTATGTATATAATTATTGTGTGTATGTATATGTTTTTTTGTTTTTTTTTTTGTTTTGTTTTTTTAATGTATAGGACCTACTTATGCAAACTTAAATCCATGGTGCCTCACTTCAGTGAATACGTGTTAAAAGTGTACATTTGTTTTTAAATGTTGAAAACTTTTTTTGATATGCATGTATTTTAGCAGACAATCATAATGTATGCAGTAGAAACAAAATCCACCAATAATTTTTGCTACCTTTTCAGGCTTACTTCTCAGAAGAGTAAGGCTAGGACTCAGCAAATTCAAAATCTACAAAGAGGAATTCAAGTAGGTGACTTTTCTTCCCAATCCTTCTATGGCAAATTAGGGGGTACCTCAGACTGGAAAAAAAGCTCCATGATACTGTTTAAAGTTTGATAGTGAAGACCAGTGTTAAAGATAGTTTTATTATATTATTAAAATGTATGAGTTATCATGATTAGCTTTGAATTTGTGCTTCATTGAAGAGAAAGGTCTGAAAGATTGAAGCCGAGGGTGAATTTGAATTGACCAGTAACACATTCTTAATTCGACTTAGATGTTCTTAAACTGACTTGACTTGCACCTTGATAAGCATCAGACTATTCTACAATCTACTAAGATTAATAATTTTTATGCAAAAAGAAAATAGAAAAAAATAAAGCATTTCTCATTGATTTATTATGATGGGATGTAATTCCATTAAACCTGTAGTCACATTTCTGGATTGAATAGCTTACCTTAGCTAGTACAAATGGAGAATGAACATAAGAAGAAGATGGATAGACCAGTATAAAATGGATGAATGTCCAGCAAAATTCACTCTGTAGAAATGTTTTTCTACTTGAGATATACGCATCATAAATTATGATTTTTTTTTTTTTAAATTGAGCAAAATTTGTGCACACAGGGTAGCAACACTAATATCAAGGGAGTTTTAGTTTATTCCTTGTTAATCCTCTAGGAGCATAGGGCCACACTGTCTTAAAAAGTTTTGAGTTTTTTCCTTGCTAAGCTAGGGGAAGGAATTATTGAGAGTGCTGTTGACCATGTGTTGCTGTATCTGTATATTTATGCTTATACATGGTTTTAGCACAATCAAAATTTTTGTAAGCAAGAAGCCGTGCACCCTTTTTTTCTCTTTTCTTCACCTCCAACAAAGTTCATTTATACAACAGCTTTCTTGAAAATTCTGTGTTCAGATAAATGTATTCTAATTATTCTTTCTTATAACAGTTCAAAGTAAGTTTTTGTTCTGTGCATGTGTAGGTCATCCAGAAATTGCAGGGCCAGGCTGCAGCAGGTTTTCCTGTTCAGCCTGAAGAGATCCCTCCTCCTGTGTCAATCCCCAGTGATGATGGTGTGCAGTTTTGATTTTTAAAGATTGAAAGTAAACTGTAATATCAGCATTAGAATGGTTTGTGGTGTCTTTGTGTGCTGTCAGATACCATACAGTATGTTTTAATATTTACATAACTCATTCATCGGGTGTATTGTGTATATAAAGTCTCTGTGTACATAACCCATGCACTGGGTGCATTGTGTGCATGAAGCATTTGTACATTCCTTCATTAGCCAAAGTTTCCTGTTTTATTCTCCTTTAAGCTACCCTTTATGTGTTTTCTGTGCATGATATAATATTTTGATGTGACCTTTCTGTGTCTTGCTAGAACAAAACATTCCTAACTGAATCAGTTAAAAAGTACTATATCAACGAGAACTCCAGCAAATAGGGCAGTCATTAATTTCTCCAGCATGAGCTGTCACTATTTCTTGATCTTTCTGCAGAATTTGTTGTGAACCCTGTGGCTGTGATCACTGAGCGACTTTCTGTGTACCAGCAAGCTCTTGTAGTGGCACGTGAAGAAGGAGATATGCAGAAAGTGGCAACTTTTCAAGCTAACATTATGGTACTGCTTAAGGAAAAATGTGTGATAAGTTTTATACCTTATGCAATAAAACTTAATCTTCTTGCATGTACACAAAGCATACATTTGACAATAACTTTATTTTCTCTGTAGAGAAATTTTGGTGAGTTACTTATCATGACTCTTTACACATAAGGCAAAAAGAGAAATACGGTATACAATAAATATCGAGGTACAAATGATTATTTATATAACTCATATGCTCTTTCTATTTATACACTTACGTTGCAACCCTTTTAATGCTTTCAGAAAAGTAATAGACCTGGCTACAAAAGTGTTTTGTGATCTGATAGTTTTCATTTTGACAGTATGTAAGCACTGCCCAAATGGTAAGAGCTCAACTGGTTATAACGTTTATTAAGATGTTTATGATCTGCATTTTCAAGATTCAGGATTTGGAATACCTTATTAACTAAAACAAAGGAATGAAACTCTCAGTTGTTCACAAGAGGTGTGATAAGAATAAAGTATACTGACATTTTTTATGAATATAACATGTTAGTTTATATCTTTCAAATTTCAACCTGGTGTACGTTTACGGATTTATTCAGATGTTGGATTTTCTGTTAAAACGTGCTGAAGCAAGGATTCCAATTTACAAGAAGGATTTACCAGAAAATATTACTCTGAGCAAGAAGTTAAGTGAGTTAATTATTAATTCCTACCGATTTCTTTGTACTACATTAATTTATTAGATCTCTGTTTCTGGTCTAATTAACTTGGATTTATGTTGTTGGCAGAAACAACTGTCAGACTTTTAGAAGTAAAGTTTACAACAGGATATCTTGTAGATTTCAGAGAAAATAATTTTCTTTTGGATTGTTTTTGATTAAAGAATTAAAATGAATGTATGCTTTCCAGGGGTGATCCTTGTGATAATTTCTGATAAGTAGGGAAGGAGACAGAAATGTACAAGTCCACAGTTGAGACCCTGACAAAGATGAGTGGCTTAAGTGCCCGTGCTTCAAAGCTTGCTATGACATGGGGTAACACTGAATTTGCTGATAAGCTACAGAACAATGCCAAGGTTAGCTATGACATGTAACACTGAACTCTTTATGATAAGCTACACAACAACGCCAGGGTTAGCTTTTTCCTAGCCTGTGGGCCATTTTATGTCACATAATGTCACAACTCTGTTTGCTCCATTCATCTGTCTCCCTAACTTTCACATTTTGTCCACATTTACTTTTACTTTCTCTTTTTTCTTATTCTTTCTTTTTTTTTTTTTTTTTTGCTCAATTTCATTCAACAGTTTAAACGATGCAATATAAATAAATTGAAAGGTGAATTGGAGAAAGAATAGAATCTATGAGGGCCTTTCATTAATGATTAACGTGACATTTTTAACTGTTACTGAAAATTTAACCATATAATTTAAAAAATGAATAAGCTATTTTACACCTTTATCATAGCATTTAGTGTACAGGTACATGTGAATTGGAGATGCAGGTGAATCATCTCTTGTTTTGTAACTGTCAGATGCTGATGCAGGCTCTTCATGACTATGAGCTGGGCAAGCCTCCAGATCTGTCTGCATGCCCATATTCTCTTGCTGACATACAGCGTCTTGCAGATGATGCTGGGTTTCTTGGTAATTATCCTTTAATCTTTTTTTTCAACTTGATATGGTTCCATGTTTTGTAACTTTTTATTGATAGATTACCATACGAAAGATTATTCTATTTCAATACAAAGATCTGTATACTTGTCTGCCTATATAGCCACCCAGCACCTACAGGATGCAGACGTGGTGAAGATGAGGTTGAACCAATACAAGCTTGCCGCTCTCAAGGCAAAGCAAGCAGGACAGAGAGATCTGGCTATTCAGCACATGAAGGTTGTCAAGGTAAAAAAATTATATAGTACTATATCCTTAAAAACAAATTCAAAGCACTTTACATATATAAATGTACACATAACACACAGGGTGGGGGGAATCAGAATACCCAGAGAAAACCTCCAACGGTCAACCCTGTAAACAGGAGTCACCTCTAGAGAGATTTGTCATTGTCAAGATATGAAACCACATCTTGCTTTCACTGTCGTGGTGATGGGCGCTTTGGCCACCACACCACCATCTTCCCTAAAGCCAATCATCAAAGCTAAGTGCAGCTGCCTAGAGGAGAATAGCTAATACATTTTGTGTTTTTATAGATAATGTTTACTATGTTAAACATATTTCGATGGGAAACAGGTAATATTTGTCTTTAAGTGGTGGTGGTGGTGAAAATAGTTAAGGTTTAGTTGGACACATCTTGTGATCTTGTGATCATGTTTTTGCTGATTATTTAAGTACTTTCATGACAAATTTTTCTGAATACCATTCCCAGCATCAGATAATTTTTTCCCTTTTTATTTTATATAAAAAGTGGTGCTCTATAATTCTTTTTACTGAAGTTTTCGAGTTGTCCATTTTTGTTCTTGTGGCTACTCCATTTCTGCATTAGATTAGTGCATAAATTTAATCAAAATGGTTTAACAGTGAGAGAGGTGCTTTACAGTGATCAAACTTTTGTTTGCCAGACCCTACAGCTGTTGCTTCAAACATTGGAGAAAGGGGAGGTCATTGACATTTCGCAGGTTTGTAGCATAGTTGCGTGAGTGGTGAATTTGATAAATTAATGAATTTGACAAATTTATTTGGGTAACCTTTACATTGAAAAAGTTGTAACTATAAGGAATCTGAGTATTTTGTAGTGTATAATGTCTAATATCTTTAATAGAAGCAAAGAGATGAATATGGTCATGGCAAGAGCGACTGTCATCAGTGGCAAAAAGCTTGTCGTCTGCTGTAAGTAGTAATACTGCAAGATATGCAGTAAAAGACCGGAACAGGGTTAAACTGACTTTGAACTCTCGCCTTTTTTTATCGATATCTTGTAAAGTCCAGATGCTATCTACATTTTAAAACTTTGTGGTGAAAGTCATTTTAATGATTCACAGTTACCACCTCCACCTATGTGTCAGCCACTGACCACTGAGGAACTGAGCAAGACAGAGACACACACATCTGCAGCACAGGTGGGGATCTCAGTTAACCATTAAGATGTAAGAGACATTATTTACTCACATCTGTTTATCTCCCTTTATTTTTATATTATCTTGTTTCATCTCTTTGAAAAGTAATTAAACACTAGTTATATTTATTCAGGAATTCCAAGCTGAGTCTGTCATTGAGGTTGATGGGAAAAGTCTTGCTGAAGAGTTATCCTCTCTCTTGGATGAACCTGGAGAGATAGAAGGCAGCAGCCCTTTGGTGGGGAAATTAAACATTCAGAACACGCCATCACATCAACCAGCAGTCAATGGTAACAGTAAGCAGGAATGTCTTGTCAAACCTTTGTCATCATCGTCTGGACAACTGAACAGTGTGCCTGAATCATTGCAAACTTCCCAAATTACTCCTGACATTCCGGTCCCATGGTCAGTTCATCAGCAGCATGTTTCGAATGGAGTTAACAGCCACCATGGCAACACGCCTCACACAGGGCAGACCAACCACCATATACAAGACAGCGAAAATAATACTAGACGCGATGTAGGACAGATGACAGAAGAAAGCAATGGCAGGTGAGTAAAAGGAGATTTCCCAAGAGACAAAGAGAATGATTGAGTTTTTTTAATAAAGGGAATAAATGAATTAACTCTTCAAACCTTCAGCATGTCACATCCATGATTTTGTTTTTCAACTGCAGTGGGTAACTTCAGTAAATATGTTAAATCAACTCCAATAGCAAATGAGTTAAAGAGTGAAATTAATGAATGCAAGCAGTGCCATCATTCAGATTAGTTTTCGTTTGTTTCATAGGACTGGTGTTTCTTGTATTGAGATATTGAAATATGAAAGATCGCTTCTTCAGCTTGAGGTAGGTACAGCACCATAAAATTCACCATATGCATCTTCTCTAAGTATTTCTTATTTCTTCAGAGTTGCACCTCTTTTTAGTATCATCTTTCTTTTTTTACATTCTTGAAGATATAAATAATCTACAAATAATTTTTTTAATGAAGAAGGAAACCTTTAAGATATGTTAGAAAATATCTAAAATATTTTAGTTTTCCTTCTTCATATTTAAGAAAAATATTCTCTATTTTTTTAAATTCAACTTAAAATGTCTCAAAATGTTAAATATTGATAACATTTGACAATGTGACATTAGCCAAAAAATGAGCAGCTTCTTAAACTGCTTCAGTTATCTGCTGACAGATGAAAGGTAGAGGATAAACTCAGCAGTAAATATGTAATAGAGTGCACTGGTTGCCTGTTGCAGGCAACTCCTGAAGCAGTTCTCAGGTCAGAAAACTTGGTCCAGCAGATGGAGGAAGAGAAGCAGAGACTGAGGATAGGAGGCTATGATGCCTGGCTTTGTAAGGACAAGAAAGGAGCTAACAAATGAACTAGATATTGTAGTGCTTGTAGTTATGTAGTTGTTTCAAGATTTCCAGTGCTTTCCTATTAGGAATGCTTGTAGTGCAGCATGCACTGCTCTAGCAAGCACTCAAGAGTAGAAAAGACCAGTCCATATTTGCTTGTTAACTGAAACAAAAACCTGCTGTTCCAGGAAAAACAACAGTTTACCTCTTTTGTACAGGATTGAAGCTATATGCATAGTAAATTAGACTACCATGTTCTTCTCTGCATGTGGTATCTGTTTACGGGGATGCCTGCTTTTCAATGATAAGCCTTAGTCCCAAGTCCCATTCTCTGCCATATTGTTCAGAGTCCTTGTGGATGTAGGTTAGGTACTAACATGAAAACTAAAACTATGACATTCAAATAAATGGTCATCAGTAGTCATGATAGAGCTAAAAAAATATTGT
Source organism: Pomacea canaliculata (assembly GCF_003073045.1). NCBI lineage: Eukaryota > Metazoa > Mollusca > Gastropoda > Architaenioglossa > Ampullariidae > Pomacea > Pomacea canaliculata. The sequence continues at coordinate 16,064,778 of NC_037599.1, forward strand.
TTTTAAATGTTTGTTATACAAATGTTATTGTAAACCACAGAGCAGTGACATCACTTGAAGACTAATTGTTCATCTCAGGGAAGAGATAGCAAAGAGAGATGGCCATGCTTCCTAACAGTGTTGATAGTTAACAGTTTCACAGGCATGGTATCAATTTATCACAGATGGGAAAAAAAACTAGAATAAAGATTTTTTTATCCTTTTTAAAATAAATTTCGTTAAATGAACTTTAAGAAGAGGTTTGTCCTAGTTTGATAACATGAAACAGTGGAAGGTTCACCAAGTCCATTTCCTGAAGTGGACACTTAAGACTTCTTTTATAGAGATTTTGAAGATGGAGAGGGGTTTAGAGAAAGAACAAAATGGTCAACTGTGTAAGTAATGCTGGTGAAAGGCTGAGTTCCCTGTCGTAATTCAGGCAAGCGGCTGGGTACAAAGGAAAGATAAAATATTGTTATGAGCACTTGCTTGAGATTTTGATAATGGCTTAAGATTAATTGCCAATGAAGACCTGAGAATGTCAGTGGGCTGTTAAAAAGAATGAAATACCTGATTTGTTTGTTGTTTCACCCACCTCATCATGCCTGTTAAGGTTACACATGCTAGCGTACTGGGTAAACAAATGTAAATAACTTGCAAAATTTGTGTTACATTCTGCTTTTTATGATCTGTTGAATGTGCTGATGTTATACGATGATGGTTAAAATTTTGCCTCTTACTTCCATAGTCACTGATGCTTTTTTTGGACCTTGTTTTAGCGTACCTTGGAAAAGTGGAGAAAGATGTGCTGCAGATTAACTGTGAACTAAAGACTCTTCGTGAAAGCAGACAGGAGGACAAATTGGCAATCGTCGTCATAAAAAAAGAGCTAGCAGAACGGGAGGTTTGTCGTGAAGTCTGGAGGTTGGGATTGGGGATTAAGCTTCAGCAGTTTTAAAAAAGTTCAGAATGCAATCTTTTAATTTGCTCATCAAAACTTCAATATTTGATATTTTAAAGTCACTTGCTGGTGAAGGACTATGCAGAACAAAATGTTTCAATTCTAGCCAGAAAAAAGAAACTGGTGCACAAAAAGAGCAGAACTCTATGAGTAACTGAAAGCCTGTTTTGCTTTTTCGTTGTTTCATAAGCATTTCTCTGGAATTTTCTAACCAGCTGACTGCAGTTTCATTTCTTTTTCATTTGTTTTTGCTACCTTTTTTTCATGATTTACTTTTTTTTTTTTCCTTTTGCAGTTGGCTGTGATGAGGAAGCGCCTACCAGAACTGCGTTCCTAACACAGCACAAATTTTCTATTTCTTCCCATTATTTTCAGTGATTTGCACAGAACTGTTTATCTGATTAAGAAGAGTATGGCTTGTTTTAATTGCTGCTATATTAAGTGCAGGATTTTTCCTTAGAGTGCAACACAGTTGCCTTCACGTGACATGGTAGGACCAAGAAAATGTTGCTGGAAGATTATTGCAAGTTTTGGGCTGGCACCAAGATGCATAAGATGTTGATGCAATATCTTGTACATAGCAGAGAACCAGTCTGAACTAGTTATCATACAAATTATTGTATTGTATTATGATACATATATTACAAGGGATAATGTTTGAGATGGTGTTTCTGTATTCACATATTTTGCTTACCGTTGTTTATGTTTTAATGTACTGAATGAATCTATTTCGACAGAATTTACCTTCGAAGAAAAGATTTAGGCAACTTTTCATTTGGACAATTCAGAGAGATGAACAGAGAATCAAAAATGAAGAAATTGCACATGAAAATTAACAGGGTTAATTGCAGTGGTTGTGTTTGATTTTCCTTAAAATGTTTTCAAGCTTCCACAAACGATTCAGATATTTTAGAATAATCATATCATTCTCTGCATGAACATTACCTCAATCATTTGTCATTCCATCAACGGCAGTGGCTTCTTGGTCGCTATGCACAAGAATTGTGTGTTATTTTTTGTTTCATCACTGGTTCAGATTATCTTTGAGTCACAACTGTTGAACTGCTCCTGTTGAATGTCCAGTGCCTTAAGGTCACCATTTGAAATGGTACATAGTTGTAGGTGCATGGACTTTACCTCAATCATTTGTCATTCCATCATGGCAGTTGACTGAATGGCCTGTTCGAATGAGAATGGTGTTCACTATAATTTTTTTTTTCTCTTTATTTTGTTTTCCCCTCGGATTGTCTTTTAGGGTCACAACTGTTGACATGCTTCTGCTGAATGTCCAGTGCCTTAAGATCACCAGCAAAAGTAAAATGCTGCGCAGTTGTCTTGTTGGTGGATTGTGGAGCACAAAGATCTTTCAACTCTTTTGCTAAAGTCACCTGCAAATAGAAAAGATTTTTCAGTGTCTTATTGGCAGTATAGTTGTTCTGAAAAGAAACAATAGCTGCTTATTTTCAGGAATGGAACACTTCAGCTTTTGAAATGTTTATTGTTCAGCAGTGCCTTTTGTGACTGTCTTGAGCAAAACTAAAACTGACCCATGCTAGTCAGCATATATTAATATTTCCAATACATATTGTCACAAGGGTTGTCCAGTATTGTAGATGTCAAATGCTCATCACTGGAATGAGGATGGCAAGGTCCTGGGTTTGTTTTTTGATTTGACAAATGTTCCCATAGGTGACTGCAAAGGTTTTCTCTGGGCTCTTTTCCCCTGCCCCATGTCTTCAATAGTGCAAACTCACTTCGAGGGTGGAAGCACCTTCTAACAAAATAAACGTTTGCAAGAGAATTTGACAAGTAACAAGCTGAGATTGCAGTGATGGGCTGAAGCGATGAAAATGAAACCTTTTTACACAATATTATTTAGGTGAAATGGCTGTGTAATTGAAAGGTTTTATGTACATGTGGTAGCGAAGAGGAAATATGCATAGTTGTCTTGTCACTTCACTCAACAGACGTGACTGCAGCATTGAGTCTTTGGCACAATATGTTGGTACGTGATTGCATGAATCTTAATACTTTTATTATGTAGGAAGATGTCTTAGACAACGATAAAGGTACAGTTTATATGCTCTCCCCACCGCTGCATATAGATCCGTTTGTAGAAGATGCAGTCTTGTTTTGAGCGCCTTTCATTTTTCAAAGTTTCAAGAGTGTTTGATATACTTTCTGACAGTCCTACAGACTTCTTCAGGAAGGTAGGTATTGAGCAATTCGGCTAACAGTCAAGTGTCAGAGACCAAAGGGATACCATGAAAGTGTTGTATGCCTGAGATTGCATGTATTTGGAAAGGGAACTCGGTACAGTTAAATACAGTAATGCTTGTGATATAAATTTGCATGTAAATGTGCAAAGCATGCCCAAGTGCTTGTATGTGTGCATGTAGTAAGGTCTTTAATGGTCTTGGATGCATCTAAAAATATGGTAAGATGATGTTCATACAGCAGGCATATTGCTGCTTAAAGCTTGTATACAGGGATCGTTTTCAAATGCTCAAGAAGACATTATTTAGAGCAAGTCATTAAAATTTTTGCTGTTTAGAATTAAAATATATGCATTATTATAGTCCTGTATTGTTGAAAATATTGTTGGATTTTAAAAAAATCATTAAAGTACTTTTGTACAAATGTTGTCCTATGTAGATAATGTGTATGCATGCAGGTTACTGGGAATCAGGTGTGCGCACACAAACAAGCATATTTTAAAATGTTTGCATAGAGCATATTCTGAAGCTGAACAAAACACTTGGTCAGTGCATTTATATTTATGTAACTACATCAGCAAAATGTTGATTCGGATATTTTGTGATTTCTATTTTTAAAGTTTTTTTTTTTGGTTGGGGGAATGAAGGGAGAGACATATTAGCTTTTGCAGTAAAAATGCAAATTAAACATTAACGTTCCACTACCATTTTTATACAAACCACTCGTACAAGGAATGCATTATTTTTTTTATTTGCCCTCGCCTATAAAAGCTCACTAGCCATATGTTCTTGGCTGTCACCCAAAGGAGTACATCAATCTTGATTCTGGTGCAGTGGAGGATGCATACTCGACTCTACTCGGAGAAGGACACAAGGTTAATTACTCTCATCCAAAGGAAAACACATGGCATGTTCTTGTCTTTCACAGCAAACATGGTCGTGGACGATATTCAGGGTCATCAAAGATATGCCAACCACCGTGTTTGTTTTCACTTTGTTTCCATTTCACCTTCTTGATACACAACAAGCCCAAAATGTTTGATATGCAAGTAGTGCAACTGTATGGGAAATATCTTCCCCCTTCCTTGCACACTCGTCCTCTAAATACTCTAGCAAGTAGTTGCGCCATGTGAAAAAATTGTCTCCTTTTCCATCTGAGCTAATAACAATTATGTGTTTCCTTAAATTGGTATAACAATCCTTATATGCTGTTGACACATAGGAATAAAGTTATCACTCTTTCGCTAAATAACTACAGAAGCAGCTTATTGTCAATTTTTTTTCTGTCATGGCTCTATAGCCATGCACACTAGAACAAACCCAACAAAAAAATGGATCTAATAGAAAAAAACAATCATCAACAACCACAATGCTTAACTATACATGAAAACACAGAACAGTAGTTACCCTATCCGCCGTAAAAGTCTGATCAAAAGTTCAATAGTCCGCTTCTGAAGCTTCCTCCGTCATCAGAAACACGGTACAGAGTCTGTCTCTGGTGCGCTCCTCTTGATGTTAGAGTTCGCGTGCCAGCCTACATCGAACACAGAATTAAAGAGAGAAAAAAACGGGACAGAAAAATCTGACAACCATTTAAAGAATTACATATATTACTATATCAGTCCAAAACTTATAAAAATTAAAACCTAAACAGACCTCAACAGGTTTTATGTGAAATTTTACACCTTAATTGTACAGTCCGGTCAGGACTTAAATACGGTGCTAAAGAAAACGGCCAGGTATTCCTCCCGTCACAGTCAAGGACACGAGCATCAGGCAGCAAAAATATCGCTCTGTTCCTTGCAGGTATGCGAATCGTATAAGTTGCTCAGAATGAGGTAAGATCCACAAGATGAACAGATCATCCTTGCAGTGAATTTTGTATGAGATAATACTGCATAGTGAGAAGATGTCCTATCAGAGCATCTGCCGTTTGTAGTATTATTATTAGGAATTTCAACAGCTGGAAAAAGGGCCATGAAGTGTTGTAAACATCACATGCTCCAGCCCCACTCACTTTGGTTTTATTTATTTTCCCTTGAAAATGTGTTTCGGACGCTGCATGTCTACGTTTGCTTGGATAAGGGCAACTGCAACATAGTAGTAGAATCTTATTAATTAAATAAATAACCAGCTGCCCAAATTAACATTGTGTTTCTCATTTGTGATGACTATTGTATACGTGGCTCTGCTTTTGATATTTTAAATGTTATGCTTTATGATGTTCCTTTAATTTCTTTATGAAAACAATTAGATAAATTTAGCAAATTTCCAGTACTGTCAAAATCTGTTCATGTTCAGCAGACTTTAATTTTAGTGGCTGATTTGTATTCGTTTTAATTACAGCAACCAAAAACAATAATAATAGTCACATTGGGCTCACGTGGGTCGTATCAGCTCATTTTTAATTCCTTGAGTTGATGCTCATTTCACAATAAACAGTTACAGAACTAGCATGCCACAGAGCAACTTTTAATGATGCGATAAAGCGATCATCACTGAATGGAACATACCTGTGCACTCGATCCCTGCCGTTGACGAGAAAGAACTCTGTATGAAAGCCAAAGACTGGTTTTCAACTGTCTGTTGTGATATTGTGCTCTCCAAGAGTCCCACAGTTTTTGTTGGCTTTGAAATAGTTCAATTAAAAAGAAGGTATTTTCCTCGTTTAAATTTTCAACTGGGCCTGTTGCTTTGGTGGCCATTTTGAAAAACCGCTTTCCAAAATAGAGCAAGTTTTAAAACAGCAAACAGGAGGAAAAACAGTTTCCATGCGGTTTTCCAAATGGTTTGCTCTGTATGCCACACAGCAAACGGGGAAAACGAGGCTGTTTCAGAAACTGTTCCAAGAAAAAAGTGTTTTCCAAACCCCGTGTGGCACCACCTTTCTAATCGCCAACAGCAAGTACTCGGCCGAGAAAGATGTTTTATTGCTCAGATAGTGATTGCCTGTGATCTCCACCCTGCCTCGGGGTCAGAGTAGCAATTGGGGAAAAGTGACAGCCTGTCAAAGTCAGCACCATGTACTCCTACCATCCCTCGGGCCAAACCGTTTTTTTTAAAAAAACGTCCACAAGAAACTCCACCCTAAAGCGAAACCTTTACACCACACACTCGCGCTCTCGATGACACGTAGTTCTCACCTCTGCGCTGTCCCCTCACGATCTGATGCCTGCCCTCATCATCCGACTTCCCTCCACAAACATCCCTAGTCGACCCCACCGACAAGATTGTACCTGTCTTGTGTGCGTGTGTATGCTTGCCACGTTTCATACTACTGTATTCAATGTTCCATGCTACTGTACTTGTACACCTACAACTATTGACTACTATGTTTAGCTCAAAACTTCTGGGAAAGTAGCGTGTCATGTCCTTCCCCATTGCGTTTTGCATGAATTAGTTTATGACGAGATAGAAACAACTTTTGTACATAAAAAGAAATCTTTGTCATTTCATGACTTTTAGCGTATTTTGTTTGAAAATTTTCGAAACGTTTCCAATTATGCGAATCATGCAGTTAGGTTTCATGTATGTGAGGTAACAATTAATTAATTAGTCTTAACTAATGAAAAATTAAGCTTTAGTGGGTATAGTTATTAATGTGAATTTGAACGAAACGGATAAATAGACTTAGAAGAACTCGTTGTCTTCGAGTGGGAAGAAGAGCGTGCAGTTGTGTTTTTGTGCATGCGTGTATGTGGCGCGTTCGCGACTGTGTCATCAGGTAGTTGTTAGATACGACCACACTGTTGGTTTTTGTTTATTTCAGGAGCAACCACGTGACAATGCCAGGGAGAAGGACCTTATATTGGTGTGTACTGCTCTAAACTTATTTTTCTGGTTTCTGTACATGTACAAGCTCAGCTTCCCTATGGATCTGCTAATGGTCAAGGCATTTAGTTTCTTTTTTAAAAGCAGACAAACCTTTGCTTCAACACGTGTTGCAACTTAAATATTCCTGTTACCAAGAAAGCAATTAAATAACCTATGACCCCAGCGCATGCGCACTGTGTGAAGCACATCTCATCACAAGGACCATTTCGGATCGCCTCACAGGCTCAGAGAATAAGGTTAGTGACATCAGGAGAATACTGGGAAGATATTGAATAGTCTTGAGAACATGAAGAAATGCTATTATATGAAACTGAAAGAGGATGATCATCTCTTCAGTTTATTTATTGCAGCACAAGGTCGCTGACGAAGCGCGTGAAGCAGGCGGAATGGAATCCAGCCAATAGATCTAAACAATTCGTACTTCAAAATAACATATGCATTATCTGCATTATATACATTATATACAGTCCTGCTGCAAACCAGAGGAGGAAGAAAACTCAACACAAGCACACGTAAACATGAAAGTCCAATACTTTTAACCAAATTGAAGCATGACTACAAAACACAAACAAAATCAAGGAAAGCCCACAGGCGAAGGGACAGAACTCGCAATAAAACATCAATAAATGCTTAATGTTAAAAAATCTACTTCGCCATTTTTAGACCTATCATAAACTTTAATTAAAAAAAAAAACAAAAATAAACGTGACAAGTAAACATTAGGCGTGGCTTTATCTACAGAAGTAACAGAATTTGTTTGGCTTATTTACTCAAAACTCACCCTTAATCCCAACGACGACTGACTTTTCACGGCCACGTTTATTTTCCCTTCCATCCTGTAGCCTCTCCCTTTAGTACCATGACCTTCTAGGGCACGCTTTACTCGAGAACTGTTTCCTTTGGTCTTAGTCTGCTATCAACTAAAATATTTAGCAAAACGTCTCTGAAAGTCGCGTTTCATGTCTAGTTTATCAGGCTAAAGGAAACATTTTCACACACTTCAAAATCTATGTCGATTCATAACTTTTTGAATCTTATTCAGGTCTGGAAATAGTTGCCAAAATTAAAACTTTCCCAATCAAGAAGTTAGGTTTCATGTAAGGGAGGTAGCAGTAAAGTGTTCATTAATTTTAAAATAAGGTTTTGTGCGTAGTTAGTAATGTGAATTTGATCAAGATTTATCAGAAAACTGAAGAGAACTCGTTGTCCTCCGGTGAGAGAAAGAGCGTGCAGATGTGTGTGTATGAGGGAGAGAGGGAGAATGAGGCGAGCTCGCGACTGTCAACAAGGAGTTGTAAAATACGATCGCACTGTTTTTTATTCTTTATTTCAGGACCAAGCAAATGAGAATGTCAGTTAAAAAGACCTTCTTTATATTGGTGTGCACTGTCGCATTCTTCATTTCCTGGTTTCTGTATATGCACAAGCCCGTCATCCCAAAGGTATCTAGTTTGTTTATTCTTTCTTATCTGAAGAGACAGATCGTTAGATATCTTTGCTTTACCACTTACTGAAACTTGCATATTCCTGTTACCAAGAAAACAACAAAATAATCGGACTTTCAGCCAGTAGCCAGCAAAGGAAAGAAAGCCAATCCTTATTCACATCAACCCTTTAGCCACATGTGAAACATCCAAATGTGCACTAAGACACATCTCTACTATGAGAACAGTTCAACAATGTGTTGGTCTACAGACCTATTCTCTCACTTCTTAAGCTTCTTCTGGTTACATGATTAACTTAGTATCTCTATATCTTCTCTGTGTGTCTATAGGAGTTTATGTTTTGTGTGTTATATTGTTCGATCGTTGCTCATAGTCGTCGTCATCAACATCCATCAATCTTCATCAACATCAATCACCTTCTCTCTAGTGTCTTTGCGTTGTCTCTCCGGTCGCTTTTCTTTTTGGAAGAGTGATATTTAGTGTGTTGAGGGTCCTTGCTATCTTCAATCACATCCAGGCACTAGATGCTCTAGTCAGTCATGTGACTGATTGAGTCTGAAGCTGTCACTGACTTACGAAGTTAGGTAGTGTCGTGTGACAGCCTGTGATCCAAATCGTCGCTGATCTTTTTGAGATCATGCGAGCCTCCCATTCTTTTCTGTTGCCTATAGGTATCTACACCTCCTTCTCTTCCCACCAAGGAGACCATTAGTAACATGACAAATGCTGAATTGGAGGAACTGTACTACACGTGAGTTGTCAGACCACTGTCTTTATATTAATTTTCAGCTTGAACCTCTAGAAACCTGCATTCAGATTTCCGGACTTGATTATAAAGCTTAGACAGATTACACCCTGCACACAAAGAAACTAGCAATAGATATCAGGATTGGAATTAAATATGTTTACGTTGTTGAGACTATAGACAATGGAATAGTATGGACTATATCTTAATACAGACACAACTGAGACAAACGTGATGTCATGAGTTTGAACTGTGCACGGTATTGTTTGTAATATATATCTCGAAAAGAACTGAATGCTTTCCCAACGCAGTTGTATCGGACACCAAGGGAAATGTTCTTTAATTTTTTTCTTTACAGCTACACAATGCACTTTATTACTATATAAGGTAAGGCATTCTATATTTATACCGTCCAATTCTATAAGTATAGATTGCATTCACTAGCTATACATTTCATTATATAATTATATAATACATTTTACAGCTACAGAGAGAAAAAAATCGGTAAAAACTCAAGTATTTCATAGATATTACACTCAGAAGCTGCTATCCAAGTCATTTAATATGCGTGTAAAATGCGTTGTATAGCTAGAAAGAGAACATTAGAGAAAAGTCCCCTCTTGGCGACCCATACTACTGTGCGTCGCAGGAATAAGTATAAAGGGTATGCTACATGGGAAATGTTTTTATTCCAATAACTCATTTTACTTGGAAATGATACCAGGATTAGTGAAGCGTGTTCACATAGTCGACAGTGTGGGACAGTTAAGGTTTTTAAGGTGAACATCTAGGTAAAGAATTTTATTTTGTTTGCAAAGCCAATAATATTACTACTGTTTACGTTCCTAATAAACAAAACGTGGACAGAGTCTAACAGAGTTATTTTGAATGATTTTTGTCTTATTTCCCATACCAGCTACGTGGGAAACGTAGACGTGTTATGCACCAACAGGATTCGTCTGGGTAAGCCTGACGACGGCGGTTGGGATGTCTGTGACGACATAGAGCACCGTCCCCAACCACCATGTTTGGTGTATTCGTTTGGGTGAGTCAACATCGTGTCTGTTTATGCAAGCACTTCTTTCGATCACAAGTTAGAAACACATCTGGCATTCTATGGGCTCAGCATATGTACTGAACGAAAGAATATAAAAAGACTAGTGTTCTTTTCTTTGTTACAGTTAAGCGTCACCTTTCCAAAATATTCGTCTGTATGTGTAGGTTTTAACTTTGTAAAGGGGAATTGTGAAGGAAGTATCCTGGACTTCTGAATGTTTTTCTCCGTAAAAAATAATTATCATTAATTCCTTCCACAAATTGTTAGTCAAAGTAATGATAAAAATACGTATCCTGTCCATGAACATCATCTGCATTCAAGACCATTCAACCCAACTTGCTAGTACGTCTCCTAGCATTAAACGTCAACATATCACTAGTGCTCTGGATGAGGGAATTTTTCCGAAACGGGCTTGGGGGGCACACTCTCGAACAGCGACCATCATTACAGGAGCATCATAAGGGTTTGTTTTATCCCCAGTACTTTTTTGTCTACACCATTGAAGTCCGGACATATCTTTCCAATTACGCTCTGAAGAAGTTTGCAGATGACATGGCGTTGGACGCTCGGCTCAAACACAAGGATTCATTAGCAAGCTATTTTCTTCAAATTAGGAAACTACATTCAGGGTTTGACGTAAGCTCTTGTGCTCAATATCTCTAAGACTAAAGAACTGGTGCCTGGTAGGACGAAACACAAACCTGTCTATACATTCTTGGTTATTGGCAATGAGAAGGTAGAAAAAAGAGTCAAGTTTGAAGTACCTTGGCATAGTCCTTGACAACAAACTTTTCTTCCACGAAAACACTCACATCATTTCCAGGAAAGCACCTCACCACCTGTACCTGCTTAGAAAAATAAGGAATTTCGGTGTCCGTGACCCTGTATTTGAAGCAGTGTACCGCAGCCTCATCGAAAGCACTCTCTGATTTAACCTGTCAGTGTGCTTCAGTGTTCTATCAATCAAAGATAAGGCTTGCTTGATGAAGGTGGTCAAGATTGCCAGCAAGATCATTTGCCTTGCAAGAGGTTAAGAGCTGTCGGTATTATCACAGATTACTCTAACCCACTGCATCACCAGTTTCGAATGCTACCCTCTGGACGTAGATGGAACCAACTGGTCACCAAGAAGAGGGCTTTGGCCAGTTCCTCTATACCAGGTGCAAAATCACTCATGAACAGGACAAACAAATGTACCATGCGCACACCTGTGCTAGGAGGTGGTAGTGGGTTGAGTGTAGTAACTGTGTGGGTGTGTCTGATGCGACTAAATGTTTATTTCTTTGCTTAATTTAACTCATGAGCTCTCAACAAAGGAAAATATGTCTCTCTCTCTCTCATTTACAGAAATAGATAATAAAGAGGTATTGTATCAAGTATACAGTTTAATAGTAGCATAATAAAATTTCACGTATGAGGTGTAATACAGTAGTAGGCTCTATATTATCATGTAGTCCTATAGTAGCATTATAAAGTATCGAGTATGCATTCATGCTGTACTGTTTCTTTGAAATTCTCACACTCTAACATGTCTAGTACACACTGGCAAACATTATCTGTATCCCACAGTTCGTTAAGTCCATTTTGTTCTAGTGTGAGATTGATAACATGGTCCCTATACTAAACTGTTCCAAATCAGAAGGCAAACATGTATAAAGAACATGCTAAACTGAAAATATGCGCACTGTTTAACATGATTGAAGATATACTGTGCATTGTGATCTACAGTGTGCGAAGCTTAAACAATTTTGAGACGATTTTGTTTTCCAGGATCAACCACGACTTCAGTTTTGACGATGCGGTCAGCGATAAATACGGGTGCGAGGTTCACTCTTTCGACCCGAGGTGTGTTTTCAGATATTTTATTTCAAGCTCGTAGTTGTATGTTCTCTTGCCTGACAAATGAAAGTCAGGAACAATGTGTTGGAAACTTTATTTCTAAATAGCACACCACCATACTAAGCATCACACACACACACACAGAACGGACAGATAAATAACCAGCGGTACTTAGGAGAAAACAAAAGAATGTAAAAGAAAAATACATTTTTTCCTAAATTATTGCCTGAAAGTGTATTTCAATACGTTTTGTTGAAGCATGGGACAAAATGATCACAAGCACTCAGACCGGGTGTTTTTCCATAATCTTGGGATAAGCGACCGAGACTTCGTCAACGACAAAGCCTGGACAATGAAAACCCTGACGTCTATCAAGAAGCAGCTACACCACACTAAGGTGGGCTAAAGAAGGAATTTTTAATCCTATTTTGTCCAGGCTGGTTGAGTATTTATTATTACTTGTTAAAAACAATTATTATTCAAATTGTGCATTTTGTGAAAAAAAACTGATTGATTTGCATTTGTGTTCGTGTGTTTAAATGTCTCCCTAAAGTATTCTATTTTGAAGACATTTTTTTATTTAACGAAAGGTATGTGCGTGTGTGGATTATACTATAATTGTGTGGGGTTTTTTTTTCTTCATTTTTCTTTTTGCCGATATCGTCGTTGGAGAGGAAATTATCACTAAATCATGTACGATGTTTTGATTCGGCGATCTTGTGTAACCATCCAAACATTCTACATTAAGTACAGACTACAGAGTTCGTTGATTTTCGCCATCTTCCCCAAAATATAACTTTCGATTAAGGATGGCCTGTATTTTTGTTGATAATCGCCAATAGTGCGGATGCACATGTGAAGAATAGAACGACAAAATCAAACAGGAAACGATAGTGACTGTAGGTTTAGCAGACGATATTATATCAGACATTTCTTATTTACTCTAGGACAGATTTGTTTATTTGACGTTCTTCAACAATCGGCTACAAAAACCCACGGCAGAACATAATCGTTATTAAGTATTAGTAAGTATTCTTACTTTATTTACAGATTTTGTTATTGTACACACACACACATTGTTATCTAATTGTCGCCAATTCAGTGTTTTCAGTAGGTTTTACACTTTACCACACACTTCATATTAATTAAAAACTTATCAATAGACTTATTTTCCCTTTTTCGATCGTACTGTGTGTTTGTTTTTGTTTTGTGTTTTTTAGATCAATATCCTCAAAATGGACATCGAGCATGACGAGTATAAGGCCCTGCCGAACATCATCGCGTCAGACGAGCTGAAGGATGTCGATCAGCTGCTCTTTGAAATCCACTACAATCCTTCCGATGTCCAGAAGGCGATCATAGAAATGGCGCGAGGTCTGGAGCTGCTCCGTGACCTGCGGAACCTTGGCTTCTATGTCTTTCACTTTCACCCGAACGAGTATAATTATTTTACAAGTAAGATGACTGGACGTCGACGTACGAGCTGTAGCGAGCTGCACATGCTGAATGTTAATCAAAACAGAGAGTAGTGTCAGGAAAGTATTTGGTAAATACTCTTCGGGAAAGTAGGCAGGAAAGCGTATAGGAATCAAATAATTGATGGGAAGCATTTGTATTTGTGTGCAGTAATGCGTACAGGCACAGAACATGTACATAGCTTTTCACGTACACATGATAATGGGACGATCGCACTTCTAACAACCGAAACCACTATTGCTTTTACTGTAGTCGAGTTTGTCAACGTCTGTTTTCCTCAGGACTACACTTAATTTTATCAGTTAAAGACTTCTTTATTGCTTTTGATTTTGATCTAATAAAGTTGTTTAATCTGAAATATCATGGTTTGACAGACTATTTTTGTGGTATCTATGACGATTCTAACAGCTGGAGTGGAGCGCAGCTTTGTTAGCTCGAGGGAAAAGAGGGATGCCTCCTACTGTTAGTTCATTTACACCCTGCCTCCATCCTTTACACACCCACTCAGTCGCATCGCACGTCCGCACGCTCCCGGACAGGTAACTCCTTTCATTCGTGTGCGCAACACAACAACTGACAACACATAGTAACGGAAACAATTCAAATAAATATTATTCAACTAAAAAGAAAGAACACAAAATCAAACAGTTATACACATATCTTTAAGTGGCAGTGACTAACAATAAGTGTGGGGTATATCTATACATAAGCTTAAACACAGGATTTCGTACTTTGACAACGTTCTCCGCTCTCTGAAATCATTCTTTCATGTTCACGTGACGTGGCCAGTTAAGGCCAGACAGCGGTCATCAAATCTGACAAACATCTTCATTTTTGGCCATTTTCAGATATTAAAATGTTAGGAATTTCCATCTTACGTTTTATCCACCCTTAAACTGATTTTTCATAAAAACATTTAGAAATATGTTAATTTTGCTTATAAAAACAGCCCCTTTTTCAGAATTCTCCTTGCTTTGGTCAGAATTCGTGAAAATAGGGAATGTTTGGCATATAGCAACTCAGTCGGTCGTTTGAATAACTAGGTCAACCATTATATCAGCAGAAAGAGGATTCATTCAACTTTCGAACAAACACATGTTCAGGGCCAAGGCAATTTACCACGCGCAGTAATACACTCTTTTCGAGACTAGACAATGGAACGGAAAATTCCATATATGGTCGATGCGTACACACGATTTGCATACGAACTATAGTATTCTTTCTTTCTGAGACGTTCACGCTGCGTGCTAGACGTTCACTGCACGTGTCAGAAGGTTATTTCTTTCAAAATGCCACGTCCTAAAAGAGGAAAACGACGAATGCATATGCAGAAAATGTCAGAAGCGAAAAAATCCAAGAAACTTGACGAATCTGTCACAAGTGATCCTGAGATGAGTGCCTCGCGGAAAAAATCGAATCTCTGAATTCTGCTGGCAATATCGGTGATGTTTTCCAATTGATGTGGATGATTATGAATGTGTGTGAGCTGAACAAACCTCTTGCAGATGTATCTTGTCCGGAATGCAATGAGAAGCGGCTTTCCTGTGTTGCAAACCTTTTCCACTATAATGGGCATACCAGGAATGGCCCTATCGGCTTTTCAGAATCATGACAAAAAAGTGACAGGTAAGTGATTTTTCATCTTTTTGTGCAACCTGTTCATGATTTCGCAGATTCTGTACTAGAGTAAATAACATCTTTTATATTTTTACTATATATTTTTTGTATGACATGAAGGTTAGTATGATTGGGTATGACATTTTCATTAGAACTGTGCAGATATAAAAGGGTAGGCAATATAAAGATATAATATATATAATCTCCATGATGTTTAAGGAATAATTATTTATACTGTGGATATCTTAGGTAAAAGCATGCTTCTATCCATTTAGCTGCTGAAGTTAGTTCAGGATTTGCTTCGCTTGAACGCTCTGCGGCTGTGATTTGCGAAGCCTATGCTGAAACTGATGAAGATCTCAGGGAAGCACTTAGGAAAGGAGAAAACCCTGTCATCAACATTAGTGTGTCCTTCGATGGAACATGGCATAAGAGAGGATATACCTCTCTTACTGGTGTTGGTATATGAATAGATATTTTAACAGGTCTTGTTGTTGATTTTTGTGTTTTGTTTAAGTATTGTCAGGCGTGTAAAATCGCAGAGGTAAGAGGGCTATCAGCATCTGAACTAGCTGCTCGGAAAGAAGAGCATGCCCCGGATTGCTGCAAGAATCATTCTCTTTCAAGCAAGGCTATGGAGTCAGAGGCAGCCAAAATTATGTGGGGGGAGGTCTGTAAATAAATTTGGTTTTAGATATATGGAGATGCTGTCTGATGGTGACTCCTCAGCATATAAGGCAGTTTGTGATCTAGACCCATACCCTGATTATGAAAAAAAAGTATAGAAGCTAGATTGTCTTAATCATGGTCATAAGAGACATGTTGTTATCGAGCACAAGATCCAAGATGCTTTGCTCAAATATTAATGGCGACAGAGTCACTGTTACGAGACGTGTGTGTGTGTGTTGGTGGTACTAATGTTTCGAAAAAGAACATTAATTTTAAACCCCCAAAAAGAGTTTATCTGCCGAATCTGAACCTACGGTTTCGGGTTATTGAAGTGTATCGCCGGCCCAAGGTGCTGACTGGATTCATCCTGGAGAGACTAAAAAATGCCCTAGACAAGAGACTGAGGCAAGAACAGGTAAGCTTTCAGCAAGGTAAAATATCCACAGACCCTATCGCTACACTATGAAATATTATTGAACAGTCCATCGACTGACAGTCACCACTCTACATGACATTTGTGGATTTTGACTCTGGAAACCATCTTGAAGTTGATGCAGCATTATGGAGCTGTATAAGGACTCGACATGCCAAGTGATCCACAATGAAAAGCTGACTGACCTTCACAGTGAGGACTGGAGTGAGGCAAGGTTGTTTGCTCTTGTCAACAATGTTCCTGGTCGTCATAGACTGGATCATGAGAAGAACAAGCTCTAACAGCAACACGGGTGTTCAGTGCAACTTGAGGATCTCGACTTTGCGTATGACGTCAGCCTGTTGTCCCACAAGCAGCAACATGCACAGACAAAGCTCTCTCAGCTCTCAGAAGAATCAGCAATGATTGACCTGACTATCAACATCAAGAAGACGGAGGTAATGTGGGTCAACAACAAGCAAGTGTCTGCGCCACATCTTAAGCATCAGATGACCCAAGATGATCCCCAATACAGACCTGTAGGAGAGAACCAACTAGAAACCTGCCAGCCAAGAGATCAAGAAGCGGAAATGGGCGGTTGGTCACACCTTGTGCAAAGCCGGCTGGAAACTGTTCCAGATACAGTGTTTGCCCAAACCCCTGTCAAATAGACCACTTTATATATAATCGCCCAACAGCATACGCCTATCAACGGTCTCGAGAAGAATGAATATTCTACTTGCTCAGCTCAAGTGATTTGTATGTGACTCTAACCACACACTGCAGAGAGTAAGTACCAGAGTAGACCTCTAGGGAACGAATGGCACAGCTTTTGTCAAAGTCAAACACAGCCGGAAGCACCATGTACTCACCGCCCTCGCCTCGCGGCCACAAACACCGTTTTTCTCAAAAAACCAAGACCGATCACAAGAAAGATCACACCTAAGCAGAAACTCCTTACACCAAATCGCGACTCTCGTGGACACGTAGTTCTCACTCTGCGCGTCGCCTCACGATCTGGATGCTTGCCCCAATCGAACTTGCCCATCACACACACTCACGACCTCGCTCCCCCAACGACAGCTAATGTACCTGTCTTTAGTGCTGTGCGTATGCAGCCATGCCTGGCTCGCTTCGACGTCTGCTGGTCGTGGCTACTGTATATCCTCACTCACGGGCGGATAGAGGCGCGGAACAGGCCGAGCCGAGACCGACGTCGGCGGCAACAATAGAGAGAGATCGGGCCAGACTCAGACAAACGAACACAGCACGACCCGGCGCTCTCTCCAACCTCGCTCAAGCCCACAGGGCCACGATTCCATCGCTCTGGTGCACTATGATCCGCGACCGCACCTAGCAGCAGCTCATTATGAGCAGCCAGGCCGCTGCGTACATATCACTAGCTCGTCATCGGGTAGGCCCTACGAACACTATCTGCGATAGGACCGTCGCGGCGATGATCACCACAGATCGCATCCCAGTATCGGCTTTGCCGAGAATGTCAGTGCGATCGAGATTTATGCAGCAATCAGATAGCACAGACGACTTCCGGATTGCACTACCTAAGAGCGACAATTCTGCTTGTCTACAGATGCAGACTCTTTAGCAGACCAGCGATCTCATTTTCGCTTGGAAAATTTTCCGAAACCGTCTCCAACATTCATGCGCGCAATCATATGCAGTTAGTTTCATGTCTGTGGTTCGAACACATTAATTAATTTAGCTCACTATGAAAAATTAGTGAGGGGGAAATAATAAGGTTATTAAATGTGATTTGAAACGGCAATAAACACAATCAGTAACCAGCCCATAGACTCGGGCTCAAAGAAAGCATCCGTCTCGCTGGTACCTCCGAGTGGAGAGTAAGCGACCTGCAGTTGTGTTTTGTCCGCACCACCAATCGACGCTGTGACTGATGGCGCGTGCGCTGACTGTGTCCGATCAAAAAGACGCTCGTCTTAGATCGACGATCCACACTGATCTGGTTTTCGTTTATTTACAAAGGATCAACCACGTGACAATGCAGGGAAGAAGGACCTTATATTGGTGTGTCTGCTCTAACTTATTTTTTCTGTGTTTCTGTACATGTCAAGCTCAGCTTCCCTATGGATCTGCTAAATGGTCAAGGGCATTTAGTTTCTTTTCTAAAAGCAGAAAATCTTTGCTTCAACACGTGTTGCAACTTAAATATCCGTTACCAAGGAGTAATTAAATAACCTATGACCCCAGCGCATGCGCACTGTGTGAAGCACATCTCATGCACAAGGACGATTTTCGGATCGCCTCACAGGCTCAGAGAATAGGTTAGTGACATCAGGAGAATCACTGGGAGATAATTGAATAGTCTTAAGAACATGAAGAAATGCTATTATATGAAACTGAAAGAGGGTGATCATCTCTTCAGTTTATTTATTGCAGCACAAGGTCGCTGACGAAGCGCGTGAAGCAGACGGAATGTAATCCAGGCAATAGATCTGAACAGTTCGTACTTCAAAATAACATTATATGCATTATCTGCATTATATACATTATATACAGTCCTGCCTCAAACCAGAAGAGAAAGAAAACTCAGCAGAAGCACACGTAAACATGAAAGTCCAATACTTTTAACCTAATTAAAGCATGACTACAAAACACAAACAAAATCAAGGAAAGCCGAGCCCCGCAGGCGAAGGGACAGAACTCGCAATAAAACATCAATGAATGCTTAATGTTGAAAGAATCTACTTCGCCATTTTTAGACCCATCATAAACTTTAATTTAAAAAAAATAAATAAACGTGACAAGTAAACATTAGGCGTGGCTTTATCTACAGAAGTAACAGAATTTGTTTGGCTTATTTACTCCAACTCAACCCTAATCCCAACGACGACTGACTTTTCACGCTCACCATTATTTTTCCTTCCATCCTGTAGCCTCTCCGTTTAGTACCACGACCTTCTAGGGCACGCTTTACTCGAGAACTGTTTCGTTTGGTCTTAGTCTGCTATCAACTAAAGTATTTAGCAAAACATCTGTGAAAGTCCCGTTTCATGCCTAGTTTATCAGGCCAGAGGAAATATTTTCACACACTTCAACATCTATGTCAAGTCATAACTTTTTGAATCTTATTCAGATCTGGAAATAGTTAAGCAAAAATTAAAAACTTTTCCAATCATGAAAATAGGTTTCATGTAAGGTAGATAACAATTACGTGTTTATTAATTTAAGAAAAAGATTTTGCGCGCAGTTATTAATGGGAATTTGATCAAGATTTATCAGAAAACGTAGGAAAAATCGTCCTCGGGTGAGAGAAAAATGTTCAGTTGTGTGTGTGTGTGAGGGAGAGAGGGAGCATGAGGCGAGCTCGCGACTGTGTCATCAAGTAGTTGTCAAATACGATCACACTGTTGTTTATTCTTTATTTCAGGACCATGCACGTGAGAATGCCAAAGAAAATGACCTTAGTTATATTGGTGTGCACTGTCGCATTCTTCATTTCCTGGTTTCTGTATATGCACAAGCACGTCATCCCAAAGGTATCTAGTTTTTATTTTTTTTCTTTCTTATGTAAAGAGACAGATCGGGAGATATATTTGCTTTACCACGTACTGAAACTTGCATATTCCTGTCACCAAGAAAACAACAAAATAACCAGACTTTCAACCAGTACCCAGTAAAGCAAAGAAACCCAGTCCCAATTCACATCAACCCCTTAGCCACATGTGAAACCTCTAAATGTGCACTAAGACACATCTCTACTGTGAGAACAGTTCAACAGTGTGTTGATCTACAGACCTATTCTCTCACTCCTTAAGCTTATTCTGGTTACATGATGCTTCTCTAGACGACTTTAATTAACTTAGGATCTCTATATCTTCTCTGTGTGTCTAGAGGAGTTTATGTTTTGTGTGTTCCATTGTTCGATTGTACCCTCATCATCTTCATCGTCGTCGTCGTCGTCATCATCATAATTAATCAATTAATCAATCATCAACATGAACATCAATCATCGTCATCACATTATATTTGCGATGACCGAGAGAAGTCGTGACGATGTAAGAGGATTCTCTCTAGTGTCTTTCCGTTGTCTTTCTGATCGCTTTTCTTTTTGGAAGAGTGATATTTAGTGTGTTGAGGGTCCTTGCTATCTTCAATCACATCCATGCACTAGATGCTCTAGTCAATCATGTG
This sequence comes from Pomacea canaliculata, assembly GCF_003073045.1. Classification (NCBI taxonomy): domain Eukaryota; kingdom Metazoa; phylum Mollusca; class Gastropoda; order Architaenioglossa; family Ampullariidae; genus Pomacea; species Pomacea canaliculata. Next base: position 16,085,201 of record NC_037599.1, read on the forward strand.
ACTGATTGAGTCTGAAGCTGTCACTGACTTACGAAGTTAGGTAGTGTCGTGTGACAGCCTGTGATCCAAACTGTCGCTGATCTTTATGAGATGATGCGAGCCTTCGAGACTTTTCTGTTGCCTATAGGTATTGACGTACCGTTCATCTTTACGTCCTTATCTTCCCACCAAGGAGACCATTAGTAACATGAAAGACGCTGAATTGGAGGAACTGTACTACACGTGAGTTGTCAGACCACTGACTTTAAATTAATTTTCAGCTTGAACCTCTAGAAACCTGCATTCAGATTTCCGGACTTGATTATAAAGCTTAGACAGATTACACCCTGCACACAAAGAAACTAGCAACAGATATCAGGATTGTAAATAAATATGTTTACGATGTTGAGGCTATAGACAATGAAATAGTATGGACTATATTTTAATACAGACACAACTGAGACAAACGTGACGTCATGAGTTTGAACTGCGCATGGTATTGTTTGTAGTATATCTCGAAAAGAACTGAATGTTTTCCCAGGTTTGGCAAAACAGTATGTGGCACTGAGAATTACCCATCGATAAAAAATATACAGCAATAATCTTTTTAAAGTAGTTCAAATTACGCGGTTGTATCGGACGCCAAGAGGGAAATGTTCTTTAATATTTTCTTTATAGCTATGCAATGCAGTTGTTTACCATATAAGGTAAGGCATTCTATATTTATACCATTCAATTCTATAAGTATGGATAGCATTCTCTAGCTATACATTTCATTCTATAGTTATAGAATACATTTTACAGCTAGAGAGAGAGAGAAAAAAAAATCGGTAAAAACTCGAGTATTTCATTGATATTACACTCAGAAGTTGCTATCCAAGTCATTTAATATACGTGTAAAATGCGTTGTGTAGCTAGAAAGAGAACATTAGAGAAAAGTCCCCTCTTGGCGACCCATACTACTGTGCGTCGCAGGAATAAGAATGAAGGTATGCTACATGGGAAACGTTTTTTTCCAATAACTCATTTTACTTGGAAATGATACCAGGATTGGTGAAGTGTGTTCACATAGTCGACAGTGGGGGACAGTTAAGGTTTTTAAGGTGAACATCTATGTAAAGAATTTCATTTTGTTTGCAAAGCCAATAATATTACTACTGTTTACGTTCCTAATAAACAAAACGTGCACAGAGTCTAACAGAGTATAATTCAATGATTTTTGTCTTATTTCCCATACCAGCTACGTGGGAAAAGTAGACGTGTTATGCACCAACAGGATTCGTCTGGGTAAGCCTTACGACGGCGGTTGGGATGTCTGTGACGACATAGAGCACCGTCCCCAATCACCATGTTTGGTGTATTCGTTTGGGTGAGAGTCAACATCGTGTCTGTTTGTGCAAGCACTTCTTTCGATCACAAGTTAGAAACACATCGGGCATTCCAAGGGCTCGTCATAGGCACTGAATGAAAGAATATAAAAAGACGTGTTTTTTTCTGTGTTACAGTTAAACGTCTCCTTTCCAAAATATTCGTCTGTATGTTTGTAACTTTGTTAAGGGGAACTGTGAAGGAAATACATGGGGGTATCCTGGACTTCTGAATGTTTTTCTCCGTAAAAAGTACCAATCATTAATTTCTTCCACAAATTGCTTGTCAAAGTAATGATTAAAGTACGTATCCTGTTCATGAACATCATCTGCATTCAAGACCATTCAACCCCACTTGCTAATACGTCTTTCTAGCACTAAACGTCAACATATCATTAGTGTTGGATGAGGGAATGAGTAAGCTTTTCTGGTGCTCAATGTCGCTAAAACGAAAGAACTGGTCCCTGGTAGGAGGAAACACCAACCTGTCTATACATTCTTGGTTATTGGCAATAGAAGGTAGAAAAGGAGCCAAGTTTGAAGTACCTTGGCACAGTCCTTGACAACAAACATTTCTTCCACGAAAAAACTCACATCATTTCCAGGAAAGCACCTCAGCTCCTGTTCTTGCTTAGAAAAATAAGGAATTTCGGTGTCCGTGACCCTGTATAGCAGTGTACCGCAGCTAGATCGAAAGCACTCTCTGATTTAACCTTTCAGTGTTCTATCAATCAAAGATAAGGCTTGCTTGATGAAGGTGGTCAAGAATGCCAGCAAGATCATTTGCCTTGCAAGAGGACCTATACATTAGGGGCATGAGGTTATAAGCTGTCGGTATTATCACAGATCCCTCTAACCCACTGCATCACCAGTTTCAAATGCTACCCTCTAGACGTAGATGGAAACAACTGGTCACCAAGAAGAGTGCTTTGGCCAGTTCCTTATACCAGGTGCGAAATCACCCATGAACAGGACAAACAAATGTACCACGCGCACACCTGTGATAATTATTGCTAGGAGGTGGTAGGGGTTGAGTGTAGTAACTGTGTGGGTGTGTCTGATGCGACTACATTTTGTTTATTTCTTTGCTTAATTTGCTTAGCTAATGAACTCTCAGCAAATGAAAATACCTCTCTCTGATTTACAGAAATAGATAATAAAGATTATTGTGTCAAGTCTACAGTTTAATAGTAGCATAATAAATTCTCACGTATGCGGTATAATACTGTAGTAGGCTCTTTATTATCACGTAGTCCTATAGTAGCATTATAAAGTATCGAGTATGCATTCATGCTGTACTGTTTCTTTCAAATTCTCACACTCTAACATGTCTAGTACACACTGGCAAACATTATCTGTATCCCACAGTGTTGACATGCTTTAGTATGGAAGTGTTCAAAAAACAACTGGAAAATGAGGTTCGTAAAGTCCATTTTGTTCTAGTGTGAGCTTGATAACATGGTCCCTATACTAAACTGTTCCAAATCAGAAGGCAAAAATGTATAAAGAACACGCTCAACTGAAAATATGCGCACTGTTTAACATGATTTAAATTATACTGTGCATTGTGATCTACAATGTACAAAGTTTGTCAAATTATGAGACGATTTTGTTTTCCAGGATCAACCGCGACTTCAGTTTTGACGATGCGGTCAGCGCTAAATACGGGTGCGAGGTTCACTCTTTCGACCCGAGGTGTGTTTTCAGATATTTTATTTCAAGCTCGTAGTTTTATGTTCTCTTGCCTGACAAATGAAAGACAGGAACAATGTGTTGGAAACTTTATTTCTAAATAGCACACCAACCTGCTAAGCATCACACACACACACACAGAACGGACAGATAAATAACCAGAGCTACTTAGGAGAAAACAAAAGAATTTAAAAGAAGAATACATTTTTCCTAAATTATTGCCTGAAAGTGTATTTCAATACGTTTTGTTGAAGCATGTTACAAAATGATCACAAGCACTCAGACCGGGTGTTTTTCCATAATCTTGGGATAAGCGACCGAGACTTCGTCAACGACAAAGCCTGGACAATGAAAACCCTGACGTCTATCAAGAAGCAGCTAAACCACACTAAGGTGGGCTAAAGAAGGAATTTTTAATCCTATTTTGTCCAGGCTGGTTGAGTATTTATTATTACTTGTTAAAAACAATTATTATTCAAATTGTGCATTTTGTGAAAAAAAAAACCCAAAAACAAAACTGCTCGATTTGTATCTGTGTCGTGTATTTAAATGTCTCCCTAAAGTATTCTATTTTGAAGCCATTTTATTTTATTTAAAGAAGAGTATGTGCGTGTGTGGATTATACTATAATTGTGTGTGATTTTTTTCCCTTTTTCTTTGAGCCAATATCGTTGTTGGAGAGAAATTCTCATAAAACCGTGTGCGATCTTTTGATTCGGTGATCTTGTGTAACCATCCAAACATTCAACATTAAGTTTTCACCATCTTCCCCGAAATATGTCCTTCGATTAAGGATGACCTGTATTTTTGTTTATAAACGCCACTAATGCGGACGCACATGTGAAGAATAGAGCGACAAAATCAAAGAGGAAACGATAGTGAATGTAGGTTTAGCAGACGATAATATATCAGACATTTCTTATTTACTCTAGGACAGATTTGTTTATTTGACGTTCTTTAACAATTGGCTACAAAAACCATCGGACGAACATAATCATTATTAAATATTAGTAAGTATTCTTACTTTATTTACGGATTTATTTACACATCCACACACATTGTTATCTAATTGTCCACATTCAGTGTTTTCAGTAGGTTTTAGATTTAACCACACTTCATATTGATTAAGAACTTATCAATATACTTATTTTCTCTTTTTCGATCGTACTGTTCTTTTCAGATCAATATCCTCAAAATGGACATCGAGCTAGACGAGTTTAAGGCCCTGCCGAACATCATCGCGTCAGACGAGCTGAAGGATGTCGATCAGCTGCTCTTTGAAATCCACTACAATTCTGCCGATGAGCAGGCAAAGATCATAGACTTCATGGCGCGAGGTCTGGAACTGCTACGTGACCTGCGGAACCTTGGCTTCTATGTCTTTCACTCTCACCCGAACCAGTATAATTATATTACGAGTAAGATATCTGGACTTCGACGTACGACCTGTAACGAACTGCACATGCTGAATGTTAACCGAAACAGAAAGTAGTGTCAGGAAAGTATTTGGTAAATACTCTTGGGGAAAGAAGGCAGGAAAGCGTATAGGAATTAAATAATTGATGGGAAGCATTTGTATTTTTGTGCAGTAATGCGTACAGGCACAGAACACGTACATAGCTTTGCACATACACATGATAATGGGACGATCGCACTTCTAACAACCGAAACCTTTATTGCTTTTACTGTAGTCGAGTTTGTCAACGTCTGTTTTTCTCAGGACTACACTTGATTTATCAGTTAAAGACTTCTTTATTGCTTTTGATTTTCATCTAATAAAGTTGTTTAATCTGAAATATGGTTTGACAAAGACTATTTTGGTGGTATCTATGACGATTCTAACAGCTGGATTGGAGCGCAGCTTTGTTAGCTCGAGGGAAAAGAGGGATGCCTCCTACTGTTAGTTCATTTACACCCTGCCTCCATCCTTTACACACCCACTCAGTCGCATCGCACGTCCGCACGCTCCAGGACAGATAACTCCTTTCATTCGTGTGTGCAACACAACAACTGACAACACAGTAACGAAAACAATTCAAATAAATATTATTCAACTAAAAAGATAGAACACAATATCAAACAGTTATACACATATCTTTAAGTGGCAGTGACTAACAATAAGTGTTGTTTACATATGTACATACGCTCAAACACAGGATTTCGTACTTTGACAAACCTTCGCCGCTCTCTGAAATCATTCTTTCATGTTCACGTGACGTGGCCAGTTTACAGAGGAATAAGTGCCACTCGGCTACCCGCCCTTGATGATTCGTAGACGGACAGCGAGCAAGTCGATCGTGGGGTACCACTGTCACCGCTCACGATCCCCTGCTAGCATCCGTCATCGCTTGCTGCTGCCTCACATTAAATGCTCCAAGCAATGAACGACAGCGGCGATAACCGGATTGTCGTCCCTAGCAGACGACAAGAAGCTGGGCCGGTGGCACTGTTCCCATCGCTTGCTGCCTGTGATACAGTTGACCAGCGTCGGCGGAATTTCTGGACCTGCAGTAGCGTGGTTCAACTAACATTGCCTTTCGTAGTTTCTACGAACGGCGGATATCCTATAGACTTTTTGTTTCTATCTTTGCCTTCACTAACAGTAACTTGATGCTGTCGCAGTGACACAGATGTAATCAAAGGAAACTCAATTCACTAATATTTTACTGAAAATACAACAACAACAGCAGCAGCAGCAGCAGCAGCAGCAGCAGAAGGAATATACACAGGACTACGGCGTACTAAGGACAGATTTTGTAAGTTTCCTTTTTTTAAAATTATTGTATTCGGTATAAATGTGAAAAAATGCCAATTCCCATCACAGTATGCAACCATGAGGAAGCAGACCTGTAGTTTCCTCCATTACACTATTATGGTAGTGTGTGGACGAGGGGGCGGCGATTGTTAGGGAGAAAATGCTGATGCATGCCAGTAAAGTAAAGGTACGATTGTGAAAGACCGCGAAAATAGATCTGCTGATGCATGCGGGAATAGTGCTGATGCATAAGACCGCGAAAAGTGACCCACCCGAGAGGTATACAAGGGCAGAGCTAAGACGCAAGGACAGGGGAGAAAACTGCGACGTGAAAGCGCGAGACAAGTGACGCCGCCGTGACTGTGGATCTATTTGCATTAAAGAGTTGTGCACCCCTGACAGGTTCCTGCCTTTCTGATTTGAGTGCTGGACTGTTGTGGTCACTGTTCGACTCCCCTCACCAAGCACCACTTTGTTACAAATATAAGGAGACAGAGCAGAGGTGTGGGGTGCAGTTGGTGTGAGGTCAGAAAGTGTGTTGGATCGAGGTTCGCCAGAGCCAGCAGCATCGACTGGCACCAGAAATATAATCTAGAACCCACGAGAGCGTTGTCTTTTGTGTTGTTGAGGAGAGATTGGGGAAAAGCCCGAATCTTACCCTGTTACACTATTAATGTTTTTATAAATTTGTCCGCATTGCGAGCTGCGATTATTACTAAACAGGCTAACAATTTAAAATATGGAGTTTCTTTCCATCCACAGTGTGCATACAAATATTCATAGCACACACTAATATAGCAAACAAAAGTACAGACATATCAACAGAAACAGACAGAAATACAAGGCAGAACGAGAAAATCACGAACCCTGCATCAAAATGGTATCAGTAAGGTTTGGCAGCCACAGTGATGTGGAGCCTGCAGAATGGAAGGTACAGAGCAGTTATCGAGCTCAACGTGTGTGTGTGTGTTGGTGGTTCTAATGTTTCGAAAAAGAACATTAACTTTAAACCCCAAAAAAGAGTTTATCTGCCGAATCTGGACCTGCTTTTTCGGGCAATTGAAGTGTATTGCCGGCAGTCAGGTGTGTCTATCTAGTCAGCACCTACTGCTCATATCTATCATCGTCAACCAGGCGTGTCAGCCTAGCCGATACTCATTGTTCTGGGGTACAGACACGATACCATAGTCAGCCTGTCAGGTTGGCCTCGTCAACCGCAGAGTAGGAGAGTTTTACAAGGAAGATTATTGAAGGAAGTGTAGATGCTAGTATGAACATCCCTGGACATCACCGATTGTAAGTGAGAACTTTGGGAACTATTGAAGTAACACTGGTTTATGTAGATTAAACGACGGAGAGGTAGAGAGTCGTCTGTGACACTGATGTGCGATTTTTGGTTTGCAGTCTGTCATGAAAGAGTGGGGGTAGGGCTGTAGTGTAGGTTTGCACATCTGTTTTACTCTAGAAATGATGTAACTTCTCTCTCTAGAGATTACGTAATTTACGCGGGTGGGGATGGGAGCTTAGGCTTGTGCCAGAGTCTCTGCGCTGCGCTGCGTCCGAAATGGATATGGCCCGCAGGCCGAAAAAGGTTAGGCATCACTGCTCTAATCATATATAACAAGCGACCATTAATTTTGTTTGACATGATCGACTATGTTAAAAATGTAGGTGGAGCTCATTTTTTTATATATTTTGTTTCTAGTTTATTCTTTCCCTAGTATAAACAATTCTATGTTAACCCTTTCATGAAGACCCACTACTATACACACAACATCCGGGATTGGACTGAATTTTGCTCCTTAGATAAACTAGTCCAGATAACAGTGAGTCACTGTAGAGGCTGAATATACTGTCGGTAATAAAGCCAAGCCTAGTGGTTAGCCCAGAGAGCTTCGATATAGAGAGGGTGCACTCCATCTTTATCATTACTTGTTAAGAAAAGTAGTGACGGAGTTGCGTCCCTTCAAAAAGTGATACTACGCGCGGTTGCTACTATCAACCACTACTAAACAAAGTGGTCGCTAGCAGTGTTTATCTTTGGAGTAAATGTCTAGGTGTTTGCGATATGAAATGACTTTTATCTAAGAACAGATTTTTGTGTCATGGGAACTGCTTAGATGAGGGTAGTTTGGGAGAGTTTTAGTACAAGTATGACAGCTGACTATATTTAAAAAGGATAACTTTTATAAATTCAAACAGCACATCCATGAGCACAAATTTGCATTTATTTAAAATCCATAAAAATCTAATTTATGAGAATTTATGAATATGAGAAGAGCAGTTAAAAACAGAATTACACATGAATATAAACAAACCACATTCAGAAGATTTGCTCACATACTGAGACATATAGATTTCTGTTTACATACAAGCATGAGCAATACATTCTCACACAAATCATAATAATCATAATTAATAACAAATCATAATACTACTATTAATAATAATGTATATATTTATATACATTCATATTCCTTGTTGTAATAACATTGGTTGACAATTGAAAGATAACAGCTATGCTTACCATGAAATATACAGCAAGCAGATACTCAAAAGGGATCATTCACACATGTACTTTAAATAAAGATTTATAACATTTTCTTTCACACTGTTCTATAATAATTTTAAATTACTTTAGCTTAAAAGCTACAAATGATGTAGCTTCAACATTTTTCGATTTCCGTTTGCTCCTTTTTCAAAAAAGGACACAGAGCTATCTTTAAGAGAAAAATGATGGCGAACATTGATAAATAGATTAATCACACTTCCTTTCAGATCACACGCACCAAGTGGACAACAGAGGTCAATGCTTTTTAGCTCTTCCCAAAGAAGTCGAATCAACTGAGATTGGTCAATATTTTTGCAACAGGCACACTCTAATATCTTGACTGTCTCACTCAGAATTTTGCTTGGAATATTGAGTCCACCAAATTGCTTGTTTCTAAGAAACTTTTCTGATTCTGATCCTGTGTGAGATCCTGCAATAGTTGTCTTACATTGATCACAAATCTTTCCCCATTAACTTTTTAACTAGATATCCTGAAATATTCATTTTCTTCTGCAATGTTTAAACATTTGGTTTTTGGTGGTGGTTGTATGGAGAAAATGGCTAGAGGGTCACTATAGTTATCAAAATTATTGAAAGTGATATTTACTTTATCACTAATGTCTTTGTCATTTAAACAATCACTGTCATGGTCATAGTCATTCTCATCAATATCTTCATTACATATCATTATGTCCTGTTGTTTGTCAGTGGTCACAGATGTCAGAGTCAATAAAGAGCTGTCATTGTCCTTCTGGCAATTACTTCCACGACTGTGATGAAACAGGTTCTCAATCATGATCTGACGGAAGAATAATCTAAACTGTTCTGCAGTGGGATTATGTAGATGCCCCCCTTTTTCTCGAAAGCAGGAAAAAAAGCAGTCTTGATTCAGTCTTTCTGTAAGAAGTAATGAAATACCATGATTTGTCTGAAGCTCATCAAAAAGCTCAAGCAGAGCCTGTACAGTCATCTTCCATCCTGTCAGACAAGGTAGTGCATTGGATGAGGGTGTTTCAACATTGTGCAACCATTGCAAAGTGTCACAGAGAAATTCTTTATGCCCATGCAGATGCAAGCTATGATCATCATTAGCCTTATGTGCCAGTTAGAGTGATCTCTCATGATAAATGTTAATTTAAAAAAATAAAATATGACAGAAACAAAGGCCCATGATGGTAAAATATGGCTTAGTAATATATATTGGAGTATATTATTATCTAATAATCATAACTTATCAACTTCTGACAGTTTATTGCAGAGTAAAATTGATAACTCTAACCGACGAGTTTTCCTTGCGGTCGCGAGTGAACCCTCTTTATCTAAGCTCCACTCCAGCTGTTAGAATCGTCATAGATACCACAAAAATAGTCTTTGTCAAACCATGATAATTCAAATTAAAGAACTTTTATTAGGTGAAAAGCAAAAGCAATCAAGAAGTTTTTAACTGATAAAATTAAGTGTAGTCCTGAGGAAAACAGACGTTGACAAACTCGACTACAGTAAAAGCAATAAAGGTTTCGGTTGTTAGAAGTGCGATCGTCCCATTATCATGTGTATGTGCAAAGCTATGTACATGTTTTGTGCCTGTATGCATTACTGCACACAAAAAATGCTTCTATACACGTTCCTGCCTTCTTTCCCGAAGAATATTTACCAAATAGTTTCCGGACACTACTTTCTGTTTCGATTAACATTCAGCATGTACAGTTCGTGACAGGTCGTACGTCGACGTCCAGATATCTTACTCTTGAAATAATTATGTTCGTTCGGGTGAGAGTGAAAAACATAGAAGCCAAGGTTCCGCAGGTCACGGAGCAGTTCCAGACCTCGCGCCATGAAGTCTATGATCGTCGCCTGCTCATCGCGAGAATTGTAGTGGATTTCAAAGAGCAGCTGATCGACATCCTTCAGCTCGTCTGATGCAATGATGTTCGGCAGGGCCTTAAACTCGTCTTGCTCGATGTCCATTTTGAGGATATTGATCTGAAAAGAACAGTAAGAATACTTACTAATACTTAATAATCATTATGTTCGTCCGCGGGATTTTGTATCCAATTGTTAAAGAACGTCAAATAAACAAATCTGTCCTAGAGTAAATAAGAAATGTCTGATATAATATCGTCTGCTAAACCAACATTCACTACCGTTTCCTCTTTGATTTTGTCGTTCTATTCTTCACATGTGCGTCCGCATTATTGGCGTTTATCAACAAAAATACAGGCCATCCTTAATCGAAGGATATATTTCGGGGAAGATGGCAAAAAACAACGAACTCTGTAGTCTGTACTTAATGTAGAATGTTTGGATGGTTACACAAGATCGCCGAATAAAAAGATCGCACATGGTTTTATGAGAATTTCCTCTCCAACGACGATATCGGCTCAAAGAAAAATGAAGAGAAACAAAAACCCCACAATTATAGTATAATCCACACACGCACATACCTTTCGTTAAATAAAAAAAAATGTCTTCAAATAGACTACTTTAGGGAGACATTTAAATACACGACACAAATGCAAATCAACCAATTTTTGTTTTGTTTTGTTTTTCAAAATGCACAATTTGAATAATAATTGTTTTTAACAAGTAATAATAAATACTCAACCAGCCTGGACAAAATAGGATTAAAAATTCCTTCTTTAGCCCACCTTAGTGTGGTGTAGCTGCTTCTTGATAGACGTCAGGGTTCTCATTGTCCAGTTTATGCTGTTGACAAAGTCTTGGTCGCTTATCCCAAGATTATGGAAAAACACCCGGTCTGAGTGCTTGTGATCATTTTGTCCCATGCTTCAACAAAACGTATTGAAATACACTTTCAGGCAATAATTTAGGAAAAAATTTATTTTTCTTTTAAATTCTTTTGTTTTCTCCTAAGTAGCTCTGGTTATTTATCTGTCCGTTCTGTGTGTGTGTGTGTGATGCTTAGCAGGGTGATGAGCTATTTAGAAATAAAGTTTCCAACACATTGTTCCTGACTTTCATTTATCAAGCAAGAGAACATAAAACTACGAGCTTGAAACAAAATATCTGAAAACACACCTCGGGTCGAAAGAGTGAACCTCGCACCGGTATTTATCGCTGACCGCATCGTCAAAACTGAAGTCGCGGTTGATCCTGGATAACAAAATCGTCTCATAATTTGATAAACTTTTCACATTGTAGATCACAAAGCACAGTTTATCTTAAATCATGTTAAACAGTGCGCATGTTTTCCGTTGAGCATGTTTATACATTTTTGCCTTCTGATTTGGAACAGTTTAGTATAGGGACCATGTTATCAATCTCACACTAGAACGAAATGGACTTAACGAACCTCATTTTCCAACTGTTTTTTGAAGTCTTTCATACTAAAGCATATCAACACTGTGGGATACAGATAATGTTTGCCAGTGTGTACTAGACATGTTAGAGTGTGAGAATTTGAAAGAAACAGTACAGCATGAAATCCTGTTGGTGCATAAACTCGATACTTTATAATGCTACTATAGGACTACATGATAATATAGAGCCTACTTCAGTGGAACCTCGGTTAACGAGCACAATCCGTTCTGGAAAGTTGTTCGTTATCAGAAATGTTCGTTATCCAAAAAAAGTTTTCCCATAAGAAATAAAGGAAATAGATTTAATTGGTTCCCAGCCCCTGTTGACTCGCTAATATTTGAAAGTTACAGGTTATTTAGGATTTTGTTTTTTAGAACAGTTATAACACAATGTAAATGGAGTTAAATAAACATAAAAACATTAACGAAAGCATTTAAACATAAGAAAACTAGCCGTTTTAACGCTGTGGGGAATGGAGGTGTTGGGAGGAAGGGGTGGAATTACTGCTTTGGAGGGGGTCCACGAGCACACGTGACATTGTAAAATCGGGGGTGACTTCCCTTTTCTGTCACTTTGAGGCTGAAGGAAAAAACTTGCCCAGTGTCTGTTTTTCTGTCTTTTTTGTAAAATTCTGTAATACGACATCACATTATCATTGAACATGTTTAGGCTCCTATTGCACTGCTAGGGAAAGACTTTTCTACAAACTTCTTTGGAGCCATGATTGAGGATTATCTTATTAAAATAAAGCACAAAAAATCACTAAATAAGAAGAATGCGCACAGATAAGGAACGACCGATCGAAACTGTGTCTCAAGAGCGAATGATGACAAGCTGGTTGGTCACGTGTGGTTCATATGGCTGTTAGTTATCCGAAATTTTGGTCGCTATCCGAGGTGTTCGCTAACCGAGGCTCCACTGTATTCTACCTCATACGTGAAAATTTATTACTCTCCTATTAAACTGTATACTTAATAAAATACCTCTTTATTATCTATTTCTGTAACTCAGAGAGATATATGCATTTTTCTTTGTTGAGACCTCATGAGTTAAACAAATTAAGCAAAGAAATAAACATTTAGTCGCATCCCACACACCCACACAATAACTACACTCAACACCCTACCACCTCCTAGCAATAATTATCACAGGTGTGCGCACAGTACATTTGTTTGTCCTGTTCATGAGTAATTTTGGAGCTGATGTAAAGGAACTGGCCAAAGCACTCTTCTTGGTGACTAGTTGTTTCCATCTAGGTCCAGAGGGTAGAATTTGAAACTGGTGATGCAGTGGGTTAGAGGGATCTGTGATAATACCGACAGCTTTTAACCTCACGGCTCTAATGTATAGGTCCTCTTGCAAGGCAAACGATCTTGCTGGCAATCTTGACCACCTTCATCAAGCAAGCCTTATCTTTGATTGATAGAACACTGAAGCACACTGACAGGTTAAATGAGAGAGTGCTTTCGATCAGGCTGCGGTACACTGCTTCAAATACAGGGTCACGGACACCGAAATTCCTTATTTTTCTAAGCAAGAACAGGAGCTGAGATGCTGTCAAGTTTGTTGTCAAGGACTATGTCAAGGTACTTAAGACTTGGCTCCCTTTCTACCTTGAATGTAGTTTTAATTTAACGAATGTTCCTTTTTACGGAGAAAAACATTCAGAAGTCCAGGATACCCACATGTATTTCCTTCACAGTTCCCCTTAACAAAGTTACAAACATACACATACAGACGAATATTTTGGAAAGGAGATGCTTAACTGTAACAAAGAAAAGAAAACAAGTCTTTTTATATTCTTTCATTTAGTACATATGCTTAGCACATGAAATGTTCGATGTGTTTCTAACTTGTGATCGAAAGAAGTGCTTGCACAAACACGATGCTGACTCTCACCCAAACGAATACACCAAACATGGTGATTGGGGACGGTGCTCTATGTCGTCACAGACATCCCAACCGCCATCTTCAGGCTTACCCAGACGAATCCTGTTGGTGCATAACACGTCTTCGTTTTCCACGTAGCTGGTATGGGAAATAAGACAAAAATCATGGAATTATACTCTGTTAGACTCTGTGCACGTTTTGTTTATTAGGAACGTAAACAGTAGTAATATTATTGGCTTTGCAAACAAAATAAAATTCTTTACCTAGATGTTCACCTTAAAAACCTTAACTGTTCCACACTGTGTAATCTGTCTAAGCTTTATAATGAAGTCCGGAAATCTGGATGCAGGTTTCTAAAGGTTCAAGCTGAAAATTAATTTAAAGTCAGTGGTCTGACAACTCACGTGTAGTACAGTTCCTCCAATTCAGCGTCTTTCATGTTCCTAATGATCTCGTTGGTGGGAAGAGAAGGACGTAAAGATGAAGGGCACGTCAATACCTATAGGCAACAGAAAGGTCTCGAAGGCTCGCATCATCTCATAAAGATCAGCGATCACAGGCTGTCACACGACACTACCTAACTTCGTAAGTCAGTGACAGCTTCAGACTCAATCAGTCACATGATTGACTAGAGCATCTAGTGCCTGGATGTGATTGAAGATAGCAAGGACCCTCAACACACTAAATATCACTCTTCCAAAAAGAAAAGCGACATGAAAGACAACGGAAAGACACTAGAAAGATCTCGCTTACATCGTCACGACTTCTCTCAGTCATCGCAAATATAAAGTGATGATGGTGATTGATGTTGATGATAGATTCATGGATGTTGATGACGACAACGAAGAGCAACGATCGAACCATGGAACACACAAGACATAAACTCCTATAGAGACACAGAGAAGATATAGAGATACTAGATGTTTCACATGTGGCTAAGGGGTTGATGTGAATAAGGATTGGGTTTCTTTGCTTCGCTGGCTACTCGGCTGAAAGTCCGGATATTTTGTTGTTTTCTTGGTAACAGGAATATTCAAGTTTCAGTAAGTGGTAAAGCAAAGATATCTCACGATCTGTCTCTTTACATAAGAAAGAATAAACAAACTAGATACCTTTGGGATGACGTGCTTGTGCATATACAGAAACCAGGAAATGAAGAATGCGACAGTGCACACCAATATAAATAAGGTCATTTTCCTTGGCATTTTCGCGTGCTTGGTCCTGAGATAAAGAATAAACAGCAGTGTGATCGTATTTGACAACTACTTGATGACACAGTCGCGAGCTCGCCTCATTCTCCCTCTCTCCCTCACACACACACACAGCTGAACGCTCTTTCTCTCACCCGATGACAACGAGTTCTACATTTTCTAATAAATCTCGATTAAATTCCCATTAATAACTGCGCGCAAAATTTTTTTCTTAAATTAATGAACACGTAATTGTTACCTACCTTACATGAAACCTATTTATATGATTGGAAAGTTTTGCAAAAAGTTATGACTTGACATAAATTTTAAAGTGTGTGTACATATTTCCTCTGGCCTGATAAACTATGCATGAAACGCGACTTTCACAGACGTTTTGCTAAATACTTTAGTTGATAACAGACTAAGACCAAAGTAAACAGTTCTCGAGTAAATCGTGCCCTAGAAGGTCGTGGTACTAAAGGGAGGGGCTACAGGATGGAAGGGAAAATAATCGTGAGCGTGAAAAGTCAGTCGTCTGTGGGCTTAGGGTTGAGTTTTGAGTAAATAAGCCAAACAAATTATGTTACTTCTGTAGATAAAGCCACGCCTAATGTTTACTTGTCACGTTCATTTATTTATTTTTTTTAAATTAAAGTTTATGATGTGTCCCACTTATTATTTTTATTATCAATTTTTACCAAATCTCGTGACAAAAATGGCGCCTATTTGTCATTTGATACTGCGCACAAAAAGGATTAAAATTATTTTAAATTTTATAACTTTCGATATTCGGAAGCGAACATTCGTCAAACAATAGAGATATTTGTAGCACAAGTCGCGTAATAAAAAAATGACAGGGAAAAAGGGGATTGCGAAAAAACAAACAAAAAAAAAAAAAAAACCACTACTGCCTTGATTGATAGCCTTATCTGTATTCCTAGTAACGGTCTTCCTACAAATCAGTGCTGCTCCTTCAACACGATCATACCAAAGTCTCGATATTCATTTTTATGAAGACTGAAAGTTTCTAAAGTCTAAACGCTGAACATTAAGAATGTGAAATATAGTTGTCTGAATATGTACATGTTCTTTTGCTGTAGTTAAAATAACAGAAACTCTTATGTATAAATCTTATGTATAAATCTCTACCAGAATCACAAATGCTAGAGTCTAACTCGCTAAACTCATCCTCGTTAATGTCTAGCCTGCACGCCTCATCATCGCTCTCCCCCACCTCGCTCTCATCTACGTCATTAGCCATGCCATCGTTGGTTTCGTTGCCACTAATGCCTGCGACACTGTCCCTTCTGATACCGCATCTGCGGTTAGCCCTGCTTCTTTTTTCAGCCATTTTGAGCTGGAGTTCGCGTTCTCTCTCTTCCCACTCTATCCTATCCTGGAGTTCTTTTCCCTCCCGTTCTTCCCAAGCCTTCTTTTGGTGTCTCCAGTACGCCATTTCGTCATTCACAACCTTTTCGAGTTCGTTACCCCTGAACCCTATTCTCCGCATTTACGATCTGACCTCCTCCCTCTTCACCTTGGAATTAGCAAATATTGGCTTTCCCTGATCTACGCGTTCCCTCTCCAGCCTTTTCCTCCTTCCTTGATCTGCCATCTCCTATTCCTATCAGGTAACGAACACTTTCGAATGGACCACCCACCTGTCCTGTTCTAGATTACACGAATTTACAATCGTCAAGCTCACAGCCACGGTACCCAAGCCAAGCTAGCTACACAGTTCGTAATCAGGAATATAACACACGCTCTCCTACGCACTGCTTGTCTTACGTTAACTTACACGAAATCACACAATCGTTAAGTTAACAACATAACAGTTAAGTAAGCAAGGCAACAACCAGGTTATCTACTCCAAAATAACCTCACCACACACCAACCTTCCTGTTCCTTACACACACGCTATCTGCCCTCCACTAGCTTACACGAAATCACACTACACAACAGCAAGTAAGGCAAGCAATCACCAGGCTATCTAATCCAAGACAACTTGACCATTCACACAGACTCTCTTTCAGCTAGTGTGATAATACAACTTACAGTGGGGAAGGAAGCCGGAGTGTCCAGAGAAAACCTCCGACGATTAGCCCTGTAAACAG